>NC_057851.1:35261298-36461298 GCF_015237465.2 Chelonia mydas
AAGCATACAGATCAAAGCTGGTTACCTAAGAAATAAAAAGTAAAATCGCTATCTGTGTTCTATACACTAGACAGGATTTGAATCAAGCAGTGTCTCATCCTGAGAGACAATACAAGCAGGTCACAGATCTTCCATACCCAGGTCGGAAATCCCCTCTAGGCTGGGACCACCTCTCCAGTTCAGTCTTTGTTCTCCAGAAGTGTTTCCAGGTGTGGAGTTGTGGGGGGAGTGAGGACAAGTGATGACATCACTTCCCCCTTTGATAGCTTCTCCACCTTGCTGGAAAGATCCTTTGCAGTGCCCTGAGTCAAGCACTCTCCATCATCTACATGCTATCTCTGAGAGGTCTCTATTGTATACAGTTCCTGGGGTAGTCCTTTGTAGTGTGGATTGCTATTAATGGGCCATCATCAGTTTCTGGCTTCTGCATTGTTGTACCTAAAAGGCTGGTTTTGGGTGTTTCCAACTTCACAACATATTTCAGTAACACACACATAGCAAAACTTCATAACTTCCCATCCAATCCAACAGGCATACTTTGTAGAAAACATATCATAATCCTATCACCAGGGTAATTATGGGCATGCCAGGATGTTGCTTTGGTGTACAGAGTGTTACACCTCCCCACTCCCACCCCTTAGAATACGGAAGGAGTGTTAGTCACTGATCAATGCAGAGGCAGTGAGCCCAAGGTCCTCTTTCCTGTACAGGGCAGCCACTACCATCTTCTCTTTCCCCTTTATGTGTACAATCTCCATGTCAAGCTCTTGCAGGATCAGGCTCCAGTGTAATAGTTTGGAATTTGTGCCCTTAGTTCCGTTTAGCCTTATTAAGGGTGGTGGTCTGTTAGAATCTTGAACTTCCTATTAAAGAGTTAAGGCTTCAGTTGTTTAACTGCCCATATTATGGCATAGCACTATTTTATGACAGAGTAACTTTGTTCCGTGGGTGAGAGCTTTTTATTCAGGAAGGCAATTGGATTTTTTTGCTGCCCTCCCCGTTTGCATCAGTACAGCACTCAAGCCAATGTCAGATGCATCAGTACACAGTTCAAATGTTTTATCAAAGTCAGGACTGGCTAGCACAGGCTTTCCAGAGAAGAGTGCCTTTATCTTATCAAAACCTTTCTGGCATGCTTCTTACCAAACCACCTTACTGGATTGGTGCTTTTTACATGAGTCTGTGATTGGAGATACAATGTCACTGAACCCACACACAAACCTTCTGTAGTAGTTTGCTAGGCCTATGAAATATTGGACCTGCCTTTTAGTTTGGGGCACAGACCAATTTACAATGGCTTCCACATTAAGAGGGTCAGGGGATATTTGCCCCCCACCAACCCGATGCCCTAGATAAAGGACTTTGGCTGCTCCTATTCTGCACTTAGAGGGTTTTATGGTTAGATCAGGTTCTTTGCGCTTTGACAGCACAATCTTGCTTTTTGTGGTCGTCCCATGTGTTGCTGAACTCTGCTATTTCATCTATGTGTGCCCTTACAAAATTTTGTAAACCATTTTGTTGACCTGTCTCTGGAAGGTTGCACCAACATTAACCAAACCAAAAGGTAACACCATGAATTCATAGAGCACTATGTCAGTGATAAAATCATATTTTTTCTGTGCATCCTTCTCCGGGGATCTTCCAGTTACCTTGAGCTAAATCAAAAGTACTGAGATATTTGGATTGGCTCCATATATCCAGCATAGCATCCATTTTTGGCAGAGGGTACGCATCTGTTACTGTAACAGCATTACGTTTTCTATAGTCAACACAAAATCTTACAGTGTTGTCCTTTTGGAGGACCAATACCACAGGAGACGCCCAAGAGCTGTTCAGATTACTTAATCACTTCCAGGTCCAACATATTGTGTATCTTTATATGAATTTGCTCTTGCACCTTGCCAGTGGCCCTGTAAGGCCTGGAAGGGGGAGGTTGTCCCCCTTTTGTGAGGATTTTCTGGCTTAGCACAGCGGTGGGCAAACTACGGCCCAGAGGCCGGATCCGGCCCGCCAGCTGTTTTAAGCTGGCCCTCAAGCTCCTCTGGGGTTTGCCCCGCTCCAGCACTCCAGCCCGGGGAGCAGGGTCAGGGGCCGCTCCACGCGGCTCCCAGAAGCCGCGGCATGGCCCCCCTTCGGCACTCCAGCTGGGGAGCCAGGTCGGGGGCCGCTCCACACGGTTCCCAGAAGCAGGAGCATGGCCCCCTTCTGGCTCCTACGTGCTCCAAAGGCCTCGCTCCAATGGCCCTCTCAGGCGCTCCAATGGGGGCTGCAGGGGCGGTGCCTGTGGACGGGGCAGCGTGCAGAGCCGCCTGGCTGTGCCTCCACGTAGAAGCCGGAAAAGGGATATGCTGGTGCTTCTGGAAGCCACTTGAGGTAAGCGCCGCCCGGAGCCTCCACCCCTGAGCCTCTCCCCACGCCCCAACCCCCTGCCCCAGCCCTGATCCCTCTCCCGCTCTCCAAACCCCTTGATCCCAGCCCGGAGCCCCCTCCTGCACCTCAAACCCTTCATCTCCAGCCCCACCCCAGAGCCCACACCCCCAGACAGGAGCCCCCTCCCTCACCCCACTCCCCTGCCCCAGCCCGGAGCCCCTCTCACACCCTGAACTCCTCATTTCTGGCCCCATCCCAGAGCCCACACCCCAAATTAGAGCCCTCACCTCCTCCTGCACCCCAACCCTAATTTTGTGAGCATTCATGGCCCACCATACAATTTCTATTCCCAGAAGTGGCGCTAGGGCCAAAAAGTTCCCCTCTTCCCTCCCCATCCCCCACGGTCCCGGATTAGCAAATGTGCTCTTCATAAGAATATAAATATTTTTGCCATAATCAATCACTAATCAGAATACAAAAATCTCTCAGGACTGCATCATATCCCTAAGAACCATATGGAAGAGGGGTTCAGCCACTGTGATAGCACATTTCCCTATGCTGGACCCAATGGGGGAATGGATTGGAAGGTGGGTCAGTGCAAAGGAAGGGATTAGAGACTGCTTAGGTTTGGAGGAGGAGCGAGCAAGATGTGAGGTGGGACCAGCACACATCATTCCCACCCTCATCCCCAAACTCCAGCCTGATAGACCTAATGCAGTTCCAATAGAGTTGCTCTACCAGTAAGCACAGAGCTGAGGCACAGGGCCTTCACAGATTACCTTGGCCTCTCTCAAATCCCTGGAATCTGTGCTGAGCTCTGAGGGTTTGCCAGGTTTGTGGTGAGCTGTTGCTACAGGAGGGATCTCCACCTTATTTTATTAAAAATTATTTTCTGACGTTAAAAATAGCAGTGTTTGCTGTAGTGCTATTTGCTTTCCCTTCTCTAGTTAATAGGTAACTCATTGCTAAACATAAGCCTGTCATGGTTCACAAAAATGACAGCATTTCATATCAAAACATATTCTCTCAAGATTAATTTTTCTGACATGAGCATTAATAGGATTTGAATATATATCCATGAAAGATTGTTTGGCCTAAACTTTCCAAAGAGCAGTCCCGTTTTTGCATTTGAAAATTGCATCAAGATTGGATGTTTGTCTAAAAGATGTGCTCTATGAATTATTTTGGGGAAGTAGTATACAGGCGGTCAGGCTAGATGATTATAATGGTTCCTTCTGGCCTTGGAATGTATGAATCTATGACATTGTTTCTGTTCCCATCTAGAATGACCCTAACTCTTATAAATGGAGGGAAGGCTTGAATTAAGTCATTTGACACTCTCTGGAAGAAGATAGGAGCCCTTTAGGGGGAGGTAGCAGAAGATAAGCAGGTTTAATTAATTTTATAAAATTTTAAACTTTCACTTTCTGAGCTGTGTAGCCCTTGCCCAAGCCATCATTCCTAGAAAAATTAGACTTTTGTAAGATTTATTGGCAGGGTGCCTCAAACTTTATATTTTATTTTCTCTTATTCCCATAAAAGAATTGTGTACACGTATGCAGTCCTAATTGTGCAGAAACACGTACAAGTAATTAGTCTCTTAATTGTGAAGAATTGTGTACATATACACAGTCCCAATTGTGAAGAACCGTGTCACATAAAGCCCTAATAACACCCATTATGGTAGGCCTCTCCCCCAAGGTTTGGAGAAACAGGATCCTTTCTTCAATGATTTTTTCCCCTTCCAACACATACAATAAGGTCTGGATGCTTTGGAAAGAAAAATGTAACTTGAAACAAAATATGGTGCTAATTACAGTGCAAATAAAATATAGCCAATGGTTCAAAACCTATTTGGCAGCGAAAAAACATTCAAAATAATTGCAGGTTGAAGAATATGTTTACTGAATATTTTAATCCACTTGCTGCAAATGGGAAGGTTTCAGACAGAGCTGGTCAGACAGTGCTATATATTTTCTGCAATTAATTTCAAACAAAACTAAACTATTTCATTTCATTTGAAAGTTTTTGCAGATTTTTTAACAAAACAAAAACTGAACATTTTTCCAGTTTTCAAAAATTAAAAATTTACAGGGTTCCTCACCTTTCTCTCTATTTTTTTTTACTTTCTTTCCTTTTGAAATACACAGAACAAACAATAAATATATATACACAGAACAAAAAATAAATAAAAATATTCTGTAAAAATGTTCGATTTGGTCAAAAAGTCATGTTTTATTTTTAAAAAAAGTTTCATTTAAAAAATTTCAAGTAGCTCTGGTTTGAGAGTAAATTTCAAGAAAGGGCAGAACACCATGTTTTCATTTTTAAAATTGCAGCCCTATACCAGGTCTGGATTCATTCTCACAACACAAAAGGGAGCTTCAATTCCCACAAATGGCATAGTCCCAAGGGCTCTAATGCACTTCCTACTGAGAGTTTAAACACTGTTTGTAACAGCTGTAGATGAAAAGAAAGAATTTAACATGATGTTAATTTGCCTACACAAGTTGCTTGATTGGCCACTATTTTTAGGTAGCAATACCGTTTTGGTTTGTTTTTTTATTAAAAAGCATCTGCAGGAAGGTTGTTTTGTTTAGTCTGAATTGGGCCTTGTATTTGGGGAGGATGTGTTGCTCCTGAACTGGTCACCCTAACATTTGGAGGGCTGTAAATGGAAAGGCTCTAGCCTTCCTTGTTTATCATAAGATTTACTAGTGCTAACTATATTTGCATAAGATACTAGAAAGGTAGATGCTGCTGAAAAGAATCTGATCCTGACCAGAGATGCTATAACATAAAACAGAAGTTGCATCCAGATGGACTAAAAAAGTTCAAACATAAGTTCAGGTCATTTTAAGAGGAACTAGACTGGAAGACAACACAACTACTCTCAGGGGAGGAATTGTACTGAACCAGCCTACTCCAGAGAAGAAGAGCCATATTGGACTAGATCCATAAGGTAACTGAGTCTGTGGGGAAGCCAAGAAAGGCCTGCCCACAGGACAACCCCCGAATAACCATCTGTTATATAGTCTGTACTCTATCTGATTTCAAGGTTTGAAAAATGGTGGGTCCCAGGTTTGTAGTGATTTTCACTCATGTTAGAAACCTGTATGCATTGAAAAGGGGTTTGACTAAATACTAGGAATATTGCAAAGAGTTGTTTTAATGGTTTTGTTTGCATCCCTGTCCATCCTGGCTAATAGCCATTGATGGACCTATGCTCTATGAATTTATCTAGTTCTTTTTTAAACCTTGTTGTAGTCTTGGCCTTCACAACATTCTCTGGCAAAGAGTTCCACAGGTTGGCTGTGCATTATGTGAAGAAATACTTCCTTTTGTTTGTTTTAAACCTGCTGCCTATTAATTTCATTGGGTGACCCCTAGTTCTTATGTTATGAGAAGGAGTAAATAACACTTTCTTATTTACTTTCTCCACACCAGTCATGATTTTATAGACCTCTGTCATATCCACCCTTAGTTGTCTCTTTTCCAAGATGAAAAGCCCCACTCTTATCAATCTCTCGTCATATGGAAGCTATTCTATACCCCTAATCATTTTGTTGCCCTTTTCTGTACCTTTTTCAATTCCAATATATCTTTTTTTTAGATGGGGCGACTACATATGCATGCAGTATTCAAGATGTGGGTGTACCATGGATTTATACAGAGGCAATAAGATATTTTCTGTCTTACTAGCTATCCCTTTCCTAATGATGCCCAACATTCTGTTAGCTTTTTTGACTGCTGCTGCATATTGGGATCTTTTCGGAGAACTATCCACAGTGATTCCAAGATCTCTTTCTTGAGTGGTAACAGCTAAGTTAGACTCCATCATTTTATATGTATAGTTGGGATTATGTTTTCCAATATGCATTACTTTGCATTTACCAACATTGAATTTCATCTGCCATTTTATTTCCCAGCCATCCAATCCTGTGAGATCCCTTTCTAACACTTCACACTCTGCTTTGGACTTAACTGTCTTGAGTAATTCTTTATCATCTGCAAATTTTTCCACCTCACTGTTTACCCTTTTTTTCCAGATCATTTATGAATATGCTGAACAGTACTGGTCCCAGTACAGACATTTTGGGGGTCACCACTATTTACCTCTCTGAAAACTGACCATTTATTCCTACCCTTTGCTTCCTATCTTTTTTGCACTTCTTCTGTTTTTCTATAAATTGTTTTACTATAATCTAAATAACAATTAATTAATTATTAGTGTTATTCAGGGTAAATGGGAATAATACTATGTCCTTTGGCTGACTTGTCTATTTAAATTATCAGCTCTCCAGGACAGGGACTATTTCTTACTTTCTCTGTACACCGGATTGCAGAATGGGGTTCCAATCTTGGTTGAAGCCTCTATGTGTTCCTGTAATATAAATAATAATACACTGGACTGGTTTCAGGGTAAACATCCTTGCTCTATGTAGGGAGGAGACTCAGCAACTAATTCACAATTTTGTAGTTATGCTGATGCTAAGGAAAAGTGGTATGTAGGAAATCAGGAGCTCCCTTATTTGAACACTCCTGCCTCTGGGAAACTCCCTTTCACAGAGATGTTTTTGTTTTCACTTCCCATGGCAGGCCAGCTTTTCCCCTATGTATGTTGGCTTGCTGCAGAGCAAGGATTTGTGGTTTGTCGAGGCTTGAACAACTTGCCAAGCTGCTGAAATTTACTGTTGGATCAGGGCCCAATATTTTCATTTTCATTCTTATTTGTTGAATGTTCTTTTGCTAGTATAACACTTTAAATCCCCAGCAAAAGCAATTTTTTCTCTAGCAACATCTACCTCTATAATTTAGCTACACAAGCCAATACAAATTACTGCAGGTTCTAGCTGCAGTGATGTAGCCATACAAATAATATAGCATCAATTTAAAAAAATGAATAGACTTTATGAAATGGCAAACATGGTTTGAAACAGATATTTTATTTCAGTAAAATATCTGATATGAGCTTATCTATTGCAACTGCAACCAGCTCGGTCTATAAATAGTATTTGGTGGGGGATACATACATTCATTTCCACATTAAAACCCATTACCCTAAAAGCAACAATACCTTTCAAATGTAATAGGTTGAATTAGTTTCCTTTAGGTATGGCTGCAAGCCCCCAAACCAGACAGCTGGCACCTAGCTGAGGCGATAGGCTTGAGCTGCTCTTTGGAGCAGGGGCTGTGTTTTTGCATATTTGTACAGAATCTAGTAGAGGAGGGGCTTTTTTTATAAAAACCTGACAACATACGGCTGTGGTGATTTAGGGTACTTGCGGCAATTGAAAGGTATCCTACCACATTTTTGAGGAACAGCATACTCCTGTTCATTCTTGGACAGAAACCGTTTCAGAAATATACCGGAGTGGAACAGTTATTACTGGAGACCCATATTAAACTTGGAAAAGAAGAATGACAGCTATTTGACATATTGACAAAGTGACCTTCCTTAACAGAGAGGAAGAAGGTATCTCAGATCCTACTGAGCAACCGTTTCTGGCCACCCACTGGGACTTCTGTGAGGGGAATCCAAGCCTCTGTGCTTCTGGATCCTAGAGAGTTAGGAGGTCCTGGAGCCTGAACAGAGTCCAGCCACTGTCCTAATATCAGGGTCCCTAGGCACACTCTCAGGGCACAGATCTTCTATTTCTTCAGGCTCCCTGTTACTCAAATACACCCTCTCCCAGAACTCCACCCAAAAGATGTGAAGATTCTGGTTTTCAATTTAACGCTCCCAGGGGCATGCAGTAATTGTGAAGTAGTCAACACACACACACACACTGTTTACAAGCTAAAGCATTTATGCTCTTTCTACTTAATCATGACTTAATTGGCATCACGGTAACTTGGTGGGATAAGTCTCGTGACTGGAATATTGGTCTAAAAGGGCACAGCTGGTTCAGAAAGGATAGGCAGGATAAAAAGGGAGATGTTGTATTGTACAAAAAGAACATATACACTTGTTCTGAGATACAGAAGGAGGTGAGAATCAGACCACTTGAAAGTCTCTGGGTAAAGATAAAAGGGATAAAACAATAGGGTTGATGTCATGGTAAGGCCTACCAAGACCACCAAATCAGGAAGAGGAGGTGGATGAGGCATTTCTAGAATAAATAATAGAAATATCCAAAACACATGACAGTAATGGGGGAGTTTAACTACCCTGACATCTGTTGGAAAAGTACTATGGCAAAACCCAGAATTTCCAAGAAGTTATTGGAATGCATTAGGGACAACTTTTTATGAGAAAGTGGAGGAAGTAACCAGGGACAGCCATTTTAGACTTGATTCTGACCCACAGGGAGCAATTCATAGTGAATCTGAAGGTGGAAGCAATTTGGGTGAAAGTTATAATGAAATGATAGATTTAATGATTCTAAGGAAAGGAAGGAGTGAGAGCAGCAGAATAAGGACAACAGATTTTTAAAAAGCAGACTTTAACAAACTCAGAAAACCTGTAGGTAAGGTCCCATGGGAAGAAAATCTAAGTTAAAAAAGAGTTCAGGAGAGCTGGCAGTTTCTCAAGGAGACAATATTAAAGGCACAACTGCAAACTACCCCAATGCGAAGGAAAGATAGAAAGAACAGTAATAGGCCAATATGGCTTCTTCAGAAACTTTTTAATTACCTGAAAATCAAAAAAGTATCCCACAAAAAATACAAAACATTGATGAATTGCTAAGGAGGAGTACAAAAGAATAGCACAAGAATGTAGGCTAAGCCCCAAAATGAGTAACACCTAGCAAGGGACATAAAAGGCAATAAAAAGAGGTTCTTTAAATATATTAAGAGCAAGAGAAAGACAAAGAAAAATGTAGGAGAAGATGGGGAAGGAGAGCTATAGGTGATGACAGCTATAGCTGACATCAAAAAGGCTCAGGTGTTTAATGTCTATTTTGCTTTAGTCTTCACTAAAAAGATTAATGGTGACTTAATAATATTAATAACATAGGAGAAGGAACACAAGCCGAAATAAGGGAGGAATAGGTTAAAGAATATTTAGATAAGCTAGATGTATTCAAGTTGGCAGGGCCTGGTGAAATTCATCCTAGGATACTTGAGGAACTAGGTGAAGCAACCTCAGAACCACTAGCAATTATCTTTGAAAATTCAAAGCTCCCAGAGGACTGGAGAAGGGCAAACATAGTGCCTATCTTTAGAAAGCAAAACAGAGGATCCAAGGAATTATAGACTGGTCAGCCTAATTTCAATACCTCTCAAGATGCTGAAAACAAATTATTAGACAATCAATTTGTAAGCATCTAGAGGATAATAACTCTATGTGAAGAATAGTTATCAATGGTCCACTGTCAAAGTGGGAGGACATATCTAGAGGGGTCCTGCAGGGATCAGTCCTGGGTCTGGTACTAGTCAATATTTTCATTAATGATTTGGATAATAGAGTGGAGAGAATGCTCATAAAATTTGCAGATAACACAAAACTGGGAGGAGTTGCAAGCACACTGGAGGACAGGATTATAATTCAAAACAACCTTGACAAATTGGAGACTTGGTCTGAAGTCAACAAGATAAAAATCAATAAAGACAAGTGCAAAGTACTTCACTTAAGAAGGAAAAATTAAATGCACAACTGCAAAATGGGGAATAAATGGCTAGGTGGTAATAATGCTGAAAAGGATTTGGTGGTGATAGTGATTCACAGATTGAATATGAGCCAAGAGTATGATGCAGTTGTGACAAAAGGCTAATATTCTGGGGTATATTAACAGAAGTGTTATATGCAAGACATGAGAGGTAATTGTTCCACACTACTACTGGTGAGGCCTCATCTGGAGTACTGTGTCCAATTCTGGGCGCCACACTTTAGGAAAGATGTGGATAAATTGGAGAGGGTCCAGAGAAGAGCAAAAAAAATGATAAAAGGTTTAGAAAACCTTACTTATGAGGAAAGGCTAAAAAAAACTGGTCACAGTCTTGAGAAAAGAAGACTGAGGCATGGAGACCTGATACGTCTTCAAATATGTTATGAGCTGTTGTAAAGAGGATTGTGATCAATTGTTCTCCATGTCCACTGAAGCTAGGACAAGAAATAATCTGAAGCAAGGGAGATTCAGGTTGGATATTAACTTTCTAACTATAAGGATTGTTAAACACTGGAATAGGCTTCCAAGGGAGATTATGAAATCCCTGTCACTGGAGGTTAGACAAAGAACAAGAATAGGTTAGACAAACTCCTGTCACGGATGGTCTATGTTTACTTGGTCTCACCTCAGCACAGGGACATGGACGACATGATGTCCTGAAGTCCTTTCCAGCCCTAGATATCTACAATTCTATTATTCTATGTTGAACATAGGAGTAGAGTAGAGACCATAAAAATAATAAACATCTGAAACTGCAAATGTCCCTCACTTTCTAACTCACGCTTTTCCCTTGTGGATCCTTGGGGGGACCATATGGATCCAGGAAGGCTGGGAGGGAGTCATAAACGTTGTCCTCTGCCTCATGCAGGCTGTTACATGGTGAGTGCCCTTTCCCTCATGGATTGAACAATATGGCCCCCTGATGGTTCTTGGCTTACCTGGGGAATGTCAGTTACCTTCATTACCCCTGCCTCTACAGTGAAGGAGACTTGCTCGTGCTTAGCTGTGTGTCAGCTCCCCAATATCACCAACTTAAAGTGCAACTTAAGCACTCTCCTCTGGGCTATACCAGCCCTTATTTTGCCTTTCAGGTTTAGAATAGGCGCACCCGAGTCCCTGTGAAGCGTTCCACTGTGATATCCAGCCCCTGACACTGGCTATTCACAGATTTATGAAATCTGCTGTTCCTAAAGGAACAGCACACACCAGCTTGTATGATTCATCTCAGGGTTATCACTTTGCTTAATAGGTACCATAGTGGTGAGATATATTTATAGTGAAAACAATAATATGGTTATGATCAAAGCTTCAAGTGACAGTGAGTAAGAATATTGGAAACAAATGGTTACATATAAAACAAATCATTACACTATCTAGAGACTGAATTTAACTATCAGGTTAACTTCCTGTTTGGAGAAGCTGATCTCACCCAAAGTCTTTTGCCGCTATTCAACCAAGGTTGACTATCATCTCATTTTCATTAAAGTAAATGCACTGTCCATTTACTTCCTAGGTGCAGGATGAGGCAGTGTCTTCTTTCCTTTCATTTATACCCCCAAAGTTCATTGTCTGTACTCAGAGGCAGAATAACCACCTGTGACTTGTTTTTCCTATGTGGCTGCTTCCCTGTTGACTTCAGACCTCTTCACTGACTTTGCATGTAAATGGGTATCCATTGTGTTAACATACAAAGCTTAATTTATATCTTGACAGGGAGGTGACTAAACATCTCTTATCTGACAGAAAACCAGTTTTTTTACCTCTGTTGGTAACTTATACCTTGATATAGACTTTAACAAAATATTTTCAACATATATACGTCACTCCTTATACAATATCTGTACAGACATTTCACAACAAATTAATGACCTCAGCTTTCATTTATGACCTCACATGACATTCTTTGGTGAACCAGAATGTACATACCAGAATCAGGCCATTTCTGTAACCCCCTTGGCAGTTGGCATTAAGGGGTTCTTGCGTCACAACCAGCTTGTGTCCTTTTAACACTTTCAGCCCCCGCGTCAGACGACAAACCCTTGCCAGCTTCCTCACAGGAGCACAGACACCTGCCAGGTGTCTTTGTTGCCAAGGCAACCTCTGACCAGGCCAGACCAGTTCTTCTGGGCAGAGACAAGTCTTCTGTGTAGAGTAAATAGATTTCTAGTGATTGGGTACTTAAAAATCAGTTACCCTCTTTTATTCTTTTGCCACCAGTCATTGGCATTTTCAACCCAACATGGAAGCAAATGTATCATAGAGAAGGCAAAAGGCTGCAAGTTCAAAATGGAGTTTGCAGCCTGAAACAGACACATAGGTTTCAGAATCTCACACAGTATTAATGAATTGTACAGACATATTCCCAATTCATCATCGAAGGATATATAAATTCAAGGATCTGCGGAGACAATGCTGAGTCAACTCTCCTGGGCTAGTGGATGTCATAGGATATTGAATGTATATGGTCAGAGGGAAATCATTATGTTGCCTCTGACTAACTGGAACTTGCAGAAGTGTGCACTATTTCAAAAAGTCAAAAGCCATTCTGGCTATTTGGAAAAAGGTTTGTCAACTGACAGCCATTTAAATGGAATTTAAATAGCCAACCAGCAGGGCCTGGGTGGTTCTGTGAGTTCAGCAGTCTTGTTAACATGCCATGTAGATATACCTTGACTGCTCTCTTTGCATTTGTGGTAAAGATTAAGGCCCAATTTTGTGATGTTGAAATCAAGGAGAGCTTTGCTTTTGACTTTACCAGATAAAAGTTCAGATTCTATATGTGTTTCAGCATTTAGAATTTTGTATTAGGAAGATCACAATGTAACCATTTACATTTATTATATTAAATATTTATTTTCGAATGCATCTTTCTATCAGTATTTTTGAGAAGTTGTACCTAATAAGTATTGGTTTTGTTATATAATCTGGTTATAAACCGTAATCTGGGGCTTGATTCTGTGTCTATTGAAGTCCATGGTAAAGCTACCATGGACTTCAGTGGGGGCAGGATCAGGCACCTGGAGAGAAAAATCTTAATATCCTAAGTACCAGGTCTTAAAAGCCAGTAATCTCTATCTATCTGATAGAAAAGAATCCGTATCTGCCTGATAGAAAAGAATGGACACCCAAAGATGGACTGGTAGACAAGAGCCAAATTTGAGCTACACCCTCTATATTTGAAATCTTATGGAAATACAGAATGAAAATATGTCATACGAGTCCTAAACAAATACATTTTTATTTGTATTTGCAGCAAATAAAAATCTGTAAACTGGTAAGAGATAAAACCAGCAAGAGGCACTATTTGACAACAATTGAGAGGTAAGCAGAAACTTTAAAAAAGGAAAAATCTTTTTAAATAGTGTAAAACTGCAAGGTAAGCATTTTTACAAGCATTCAGGAAGAAATGTTCTTTCATTGCCAGCATTGAATAGAAATCTCACTAGTTTCAGGTCCAAACTTCAGTCGGAAAAATAGAGAGCAGTGGGAAAATTCATGGCTGTTTATATTGTTGCCCCTTTTCAACCTGAGTGACCAGTCAAAGTTAGGGGACCTGGGGATGTGCCAGCTGGAAGCAGAAATTGATGGAGTCTGATATTTTCTTTGATTAAGTCTTGTTTATTTACAAGGAATGCACAAAGTCTTGTGTTTCTGAATGCAGAGGGAACCAAGAACAAAAGTTCTATAGAAAGTAAACAGTTCTATAGTTTACAGCCCCCAAGTCTCTTTAGCCAGCACCAGAATCAGAAGCTCTCTCTCTCACTCTAGCTTTTTCTATGGTCACACTGCTTACAGGCTCTTGCTTGGCTTTGACTCTCCCTCTGTCTCCATACTTGTCTATCTCAAGGTACGTCTACCCTGGCAGAGTTACAATGCTGGGAGTTACAGCACCACTCAGAGAATGCTGAAGGGAAACCACTATTGTGTGTTCACACTATCAGCTGCCTGCTCAATAGCATGTTCACACTTGGGACACTTGCAGTGGTATTTGGACCGGTGCACTCTGGGCAGCTATCCCACAGAGCATCTCTTCTTCTTCTGCCGCTAAGAGTTGTGGGAAGACAGAGAGGGTTGCAGGGCATCCTGGGTCCTGTCCCAATGCCCCGGGCTTCACATCCCAGCAATCCCTGTGCTTCTGTCCACATTTGGCGCCATCTTTCAACGGTTTGTGATCTGTGCACCCTGCCTCTTCGGGCTGCAGGAATGGATCCCAAACTGCTGACTAGTGTGCTGCTCGCTCTGACCAACATGTCATGAGTGGCAGTGGAGTTATTCCTTAAACAACAAAGGCAAGAGGAGTGCGACACTGATCTCACCATGTGTACTATCTACGACACGAGATTGCTTGTGGCATTCACAGAGGTGCTGAGCACAGTGGAACGCCGCCTTTGGGCTCAGGAAACAAGCACTGAGTGGAGGGATCACATCGTGATGCATGTCTGGGATGATGAGCAGTGGCTGCAGAACTTTTGGATGAGGAAAGGACCACTCATGGAACTGTGTGGTCAGGTCAATATTGTGTACTTTGTTCTATAGGAATGGAGAAGCGAACATTCTGTAAACTAAAAAGTGCTGAACATGAACTACACGATTAATGTTAGAGCCAATATTTATTGTCTTTGTTGTCTCCTTCTAGGCTTTTTCTGTTAGTTCATATTTACAGTCTGCATTCCATGACTTAATAGCTTTATGCAGTTTGTCCTTTAAAAACATAGTCATAAGAAATACATTCTGGACATAATCTCAATTGCTGAAACTTCAAGTCCATGCAGACAGTTTTCTAATACAGATAGTTTTGTTGGTTCCTTTCTTCTTGGAAAGCGTTTTTAATAAAGTAAGCAATCTGTATAACCTCATATTATGCATTCTTTTCTTTTAAAAAAAATCAGTAACATCTGTTTGTTTTAATGGTTGTCCATCCCTAAAAAATTCTTTCCAGTTGTCATAGTGAGTTTGAAAGCACTATTTTTAAAAATATTTTATATCACTGACATCTGCTCTTTCTTTTTTGGGGGATGAAGTCAAGTATCTCATATATGCCCGATTAGTAAGTGTACTTTTAAGTAGTAGGTAATATTTCGGGGTGCCAGACTGTGTTCCCTGTAAGGTGCGCGCTTGGGCGGCTGCCCAGCAGAGATTCGCGTGCCGCCCAGCTGATTAGCAGAGCACGCACATCTGGCAGCTTGTGTTCAGGTGCCCTGCTGCTTTGCAGGCAAGGTTGCTCGGTCCTGCAGCTGCTCCCAGGATTCTCCTGCTGGCTGTGCAGAGTGGGGCAAGGGGCTGCTGATGTCAGGGTGCCCCCTGCCCCTTGCCCCTGTAGCCCATCTCCGCAGAGCAGGGGAGAGAGGATAGCCTGGCTCAGGATTGGAGGACTCGGATCTGCTGTGGTCTGAGATGTGAAGGGTGAGTGAGTGAGTGAGTGCCTTTCCTAAAGAGACAGCGCACATTTTCTGAGACTTCCCCAGCAGTCAGCACACACACTCTCTCTCTCTCTTCCCCTCCCCCCTGCCCATGTACCCCATCTCCACAGAGCAGGGGATGAGAGACAACAGGGCTCAGGACAGAGCAGGAGAGCTTTCAGTGTGTGCCTTAAAAAGACAGTGCACAGAGTCTCTCAGAAACTTCCCCAGCAGCCAGCACACAGTCTCTGTGTCACACTGTCTCACACACACACGCTGTCTCTTGCCACACACACACTGTCTCTGTGTCACACACACACTATGGGTCTCTCTCTCTCTCTCTCACACACACACACATCTCTTTCACACTCACCTCTCAACACATACTTGTATTATTGTTGTTGTTACTTCTTGGTACTTCCTGCAATGCACATATATTCTCTGTAATTTTATTCTTTCAAACTGTATTATTTTAGTGTTTTGACTGGTCTATGCATTTCATAATTTTTATTTCTCTTATACTTAAATTTAGTTCTTTGAGTTGTGAGTTCTAAAATGCCCAACCAGTCCTGGCTGGAGTAATTATCCCTATGGTAACTTTTTAAAAATATATATTATATCTAGGTTTTTTGTTTCTACTGGTGGTGCACATCCGCACATACCTCGGTGCACATAACAAAATTTATTCCGCACATGGATGGAGAAAATGAGAGGGAACACACTGCCGAAATTTTGGGATAAGAATCCAACACACAGTTATATCATGAGGTTGAGTTTGCCAGTTTCTGTTCTATTTGTGTCAATTATGGATTCTGTCTATCAGAGATACATTCCAGTGCCAGTCTAATCTGTGTCACCCTATGGATCTCTTGAAGTCTAGTAGTGCCAGGCCTCCCATCTCAACTGGACATTCCAGCCATTCTGTTTTTATTCTTGGCTTCTCATTTGACCATAGGAATTTTTAATAGATTTTCAAAATTTCTTGAAGAAATGTTTGAGAGGTATAAAAGGAATCCTAGAAAAAGGATACAAGATCCTGGGCAGGATATTCATTTTAAGTATATGAATTCTACCTATCAAAGTCAATTGTAATAACACCCACTTTTCTAGGTCGTTGTAAATAATAGAATTGAATTGAAAAAAACTCCCCTACTTTAGCTGATACATGAATGCCTAAATATCTAATTTTATTATTTAATACTTTCAGTAGGCATTTTTCATGTATTGGATATACTTTGAAACTGAGACAAATTATTTCTGATTTAGAGTAGTTTAGTTTGCATCCCAATTCCTGACCAAAAATTTCAATTACTTCTTGTAATAGTGGCCAACTTTTATTTATATCTTGAATAAAAAGCATAAGGTCATCAGCGTATAATGAAACTTTGTTTTCTATTCCCAATACAATTATTACCTGAATTTCTTGACTGTTTCCTGATCTTTTATGCTAATGGTGTGATATTTAAATCAAATAAGGGTGACAATAGACACCCGTGTCTTGTTCCTCTGTATAATGTTATTGGCTCAATCTTTGTGACATTTCCACAAATACATGCTGTAACATTTCAGGGCAACTGCACCTGTGTTCCCCCTCTATGATCCAGCAAAGGCACATGCCCATTGCCTCTATTGGGAAAAGACCCACGTGTCTCTACCTCCTGACCAGGGTATTTCCAGGTTGTACAGCTCCCTGCCTACACTGTGAATTCCGCAGCAAAGTCAGACTGCCTAAACAGGCCTGTTTTACTTTTCTCCTCAGAGACAGTAAATAGTATAATTGCCACAGTTAAGCTACCACACAACTCTTTCTCAGTATGCACATTTATTCTTAAGGTAGAAGCATGACAGAGAAAACATATTAAAACAATAAAAAACTTACAAGCATGCAAGTAAGCTCACCAGGGATTATTCCAATTCCAACAAGGGTTTGGCCGGTGAACAGTCCTTCAAACTCCACAAGAAGTTTTCCTGTGGTTACAAGTTCATTTGCCCAAGAACCAGTGAGTTACTCCTTTATGTCATTTGGGCTTTTGATCTTGGAAATAGGTAATTTGTAGGCAAAGGTCCATCAGGGTAAAACTTCAGAAGATCACGTTCAGAAGTAGACATTTGCATTCCTACCAAGTATTTCCTAGGCAACCTACTCAACTAAAAGTTCATTTTGTCTTAGCTCATTGTTTAAAAGAGTCTTTCAAAGCTCATAACATTTTCCAAGGTTTACATTAGCCATGTCACCTAGATAAATTACATATAATCCCTCAATAACACATAAATATTTGCATTTTGATAAAATAAACTTTAACATGCTTAAACTTAATTCAATAAGGTTTGTCTACTCTAGAATATTGACATACCTGTCATACATACCATAGGATTTTTGTAGACTATTTTAATCGACTTATAAAAGTGTTCCCCAAAACCATATTTCTCCAACATTCTAAATCAAAATGGACTTTCTACCAAGTCAAATGTCTTTTCTGCATCGATCATTAGAAAGCAGGCAACTTTATGAGTGTTTTTGGAATGCTATACCATATGTGAGAATTTTCTTATGATATTCATATGGCTTCTTCCTTTTACAAAGAGAGTCTGTCTTTGGTGCACTCATTTAGAATTATTGTCTATAATCTGGACGCTAATATTTTAATTAAAATATTGCTATCTATATTTATAAAATATTGGATCTGATTAGGCTTTATTTGGCTTAGGTATCAAAACTACATCTGCTTGATAAAGGTATTTGGAAAGCTCTCTATTGCTAAAGAAGACTGAAATACATTTGCTAACCATGACATTATTTGTGTTTTAAACATTTTATAAAATTCAAGGTTATCCATGTGGTCCAGGACTTTCCCCAGATGTTAGTCATGAGATGACCATCTCTATTTCTTCTCGTGTTATTGGCCATCTAGTACTATTCTTTCATTATGTGTTAGTCTGGGCATTTTAAGATCCTGCAATACACTAGCTCCCAATTCTTCCATATTTACATATTTGCTAGCATATATCTCTCAGAAATATTCTCCTAGTATTTTGTTAATTCCTTTGTTTGGTTTTTGGAGTATTCCATTTTTGTCTTTAAGATATGGTATGCTGTTCTGGGTCTTCTGTTGGAAATCAGTCTGGCTAGTAATCTGCCAGATTTGCTCCCCCAGTCATAAAATCTTTGTTTGGCAAATAAGAGAGCTATCTAGGGTTTGTTTGTTTGTTTGTTTTTCAGTTCGCAGTGATTATAATGCTCTTTTTTGCATTCTTAATCTCTTAGAGCAAGTCAGTGTTATTAGTCAAATTATATTGCTTCTGCAAACTGTAAATTTGTTATTCTACAAAACAAATTATTTTTGCCTGTCTTCTTTTCCTGTAACTAATATATGAAACAATATGCCCCGTTATTATGTTTAAAGGCCTCCCACTAGTTCCCAGGGATATATCGTGTCGGAGATTATCCTTAATATAATTTTCAATATGATTTTCCATTTTCTTCATAAAGTCTGTGTCTTTTAAAAATATACTACTAAATCTCTAACTTCTTTCTCTTATTCCTGAATTAGACTTCTATTTCATGAAGACAGGAGCATGGTCACAAATATGAATTAATCCAGTTATAACATTAAAAATTTCATGTAAATTTTGATGTCAAAATTAGATCTATCCTAGCATATGTTTTGGCAGTTTTGGAGAAAAAAGTGAAGTCCCTCCCATTATGTTGTAGAACTTCATGATATCTTCCATACCCTGTTCTTTATATGTTGATTCCAGTATTTGAGCTTTTTTGGATAGAGCTTCTTGTCTAGAGTAAAAGAAATCAAGAGTAGATGCTAAGTGTATTTATCTGTGTTTACCTATATATCCTGTTAGAAGTTTAACAATCTTAGATTTAGTTTTTTAAGGACAGTGTGATATTTGGGTAAGACCTGAGATTCATATTGACCTGGGGATAAATGTCTAGTCCTTTGGGATTAGTGAACCTCACATATGGTGAATTGGGTTTTCAGTAACCTCTCACTATATTAGACTAGTTTGTCTAGATGGGAGCCAAGGGCTGGAATGCCTAAAGGAGACTGTGTTTGGCTTCTTGTTAACTAACGCGGTACTACAGAAGCTCTTTGTTACTTGCTTGATTAATCTAATTATAGAATAAACCACCAGTTTGGGGATTGTCTACCCTATTTCTTGCAGTCTGCCCTAAGTGTGGCATTTTGAGTGTGGCCCATCCAGGCACCATGGTCACAAGCAGGACCATGTCCTGTCTTTTTGGTCTGTTTGTACAGTGCCTACCACAATGGGGTCCAGGGCCAGGAGTAGGGCTCCTAGGTGCTATCGTAGTACAAATCTATAGAATAAAATTCCAAAAATGTCACGCTGCGTGTCACTCTGAAGCCCAGAATGTCTGTAAAGTCTGTGTGAAGTGATGGAACAGCTGCAAGCATGGTTAGAGCTCTTTTTGTTCAGAATATCATTAAGCTGAATCATCACTGGGTTTCACAGTCTGTTACTGTTCAATTTTAAGTTCTCAGCCTTTTTGACTTAACAACTTATACCTGTCTTGTGTACAGCTTCAGTAAAACACATGCCTATATCATGCCAAGAGTACAAGATCATTGTGATATCAGAAGTAACACAACCAATCATCACCCTTACTCTACAACTAATTTACATCCAACAATCTAATTGGAGTCTGCTCAGGATGGTGGATTACTTAGCCCAACTGCCACAGTTCTCTTCAAAATCACCCACACAACTAGCATACACAATAGCCCCAAATTTACATAGCCGTTTATGGCAGGATGCCCCTCATTTGCCACCCACACCAATCTTCCAGCACAATTCCCCTAGAAACAAATCAACACAACCAGCACACACAATAACCCAAACATCATTCTGACCCGTTGTGGGAAGTAATGGAAAAAGCTCTGTTTGTTTAGACTATCACCAGCTTCAATCACCACTAGGATTTGCAGTCTGTTACTGTCCAGTATTTAAGTTCTTGGCCATTTTTGGCTTTTTTACACACATGACTGTAATTACACCCATGCAACAGCATGGGCTTTCAGTTACTAGTAAATAATACGGTATAACTACTGAAAGAGCTGGAAAAATTGCCAGAGTTGGCAACACTGTTTGGTCTCAGCTAATCATGTAAATTATTCCTTGGGCCTCTATTATGCTTAGAATGTCTGCTTCCCACTCATTATGGGACTGAAATAGAATGTTTTAGAGGGCACTGGCAAGTTGATCTCAGCATGAAATTGAATTCCCTATGCCTTCTAAGGCCAAAAGTCTTTGAAACGTAGGGGAATTCACTCGCTCCACGTCCTCGGCGGCATTTCGGTGGCGGGGGCCTTCAGTGCTGCCGAGGACCCGGAGCACTGCTCAGTGAGTACAAGCAGGTGGCACCTTTCTTTATGTCCGCTGCCCCTGTTCGCTGCACCTAGCTATGCCACTGGTTAGGAAACTGAGACTGAGTCTCCAGAGCAGGAATCTAATCAAATATCTTCAGAGAAGTAGAATTACAGGTAAGGAATTACACATGTAACCTACCATGGCACTGAGTGCTCTTTAACACAACATGTGATATAACACAAGGGCCACAACTTTGTCTAATATGGTGAATCCAAATTTTTAAAATGATCTTTCAAAATACTGTCTGTATTCACTGAGAAACAGGTGTGTTCATTATTGTTTCATTTTCCACTGCACAGTTCAGTGTGTCTTTAACTTTTTAATCAGGTAAATGAGCCACAAAGCAGTTTTACAGAGTGAATTTGGCTATGAAATTGTTAAATTAGACACAGTCTACAGGGGTCACCTAATTTTATGTTTCTACATCTGTTGTTTATCATAATCAAAACTAATTTTATTAATTTGAGATTACAAACTGACTATTTCCAGTACTCTACCATTTTAAATGTTTTCTCAAATTCATTTAGTGCTCGTGAAAGGAGCAAGACTGATTGTTCTGAAGAATAAAGTCCTCTGTCTGCTGTACAGATATAGAATCGTCAGAGGCAGTGGAATCTTCCCCATGTGGCCCAACCAGGTGAGGAGGTTGTTCATTCTTCATAATCATTGCACCTTTGGACTCTTTCCTGGATTGTTAAATCTATTGGGAAATGAACAAAGGCTAATTCATTTAATCATATTTGCCAACAATCCACCTATTTCTATCAGCATTTTAGCTATATTTAACTTCTCAAAACTTTTTTTCATCATTTGAGGTGACTTTCTTTAAAAGGAGGATGCAAGTTCCAGTGTATAGGAAACAGGACTGGGAGTCAAATAGCTTGGATTGTATTGCTGGCTCTGACACTGACTCACTGTTTGACATGTTATAAGTCACTTACCTGTTTCACAGTTTCCCCATCTGTAAAATAGGTATGTTGTTTTATGGAATACATGCAATAGTCAAAAAATTTAACCTACTTAGAATTCAAATTCACTGAGGCAGAATAATGGCTGTACATACAATTTATCTTAATTCTTTATTGTTAATATATTTTTTTTAAGAAGAGAGAAAAATGTGTATATATATTATATTCCGTTTTCATACTGGAATACTATCAGGTCAAGTCTAACCCAAAATTTGAATTTTGTATAAAAAAGCTTTTACAAAACTTAAGACCATTATAAAATGTTTCCATAGATTTTGTTTGTTGTTTACATTCCAAAGGAAACCACTTTTAAATGAACAAATTCTCTGTATTTTTGTAAGCCAATCATCTTAACATCCTATTATAGAAAAACATTGCAAAATGAAACTCACTAGGCGCTAACTCTAAACACAGGTGAAATAGAAGTCTATTTTTGTTGTCCAAGGTGAGAGAAATGCAAAAAAATAGACACATTGTATTGATGGTTAAAAGCAAACTAGCATTTTAAATTACAGTTTCAATAATAACACATAACACCAATTATTATTTATAAGATTAGGTGTAAGGAAATTTGGGAAGGGTATTACCAGCTTTGTCTATTACTTTGGGGTATGCTCATTTATTAGGGTTACTCTTCTGGGGTGTTCTGTACTTCTATCAATGTGTCACTTGTGTTCTCATATGGAGCTCTACTTCTCCCTGCTGCAAGTTCCCTCCCAATGGAGCTGTCCTGCGGGACCTAGGTTCCCCAGGGCTGGGTTCTTCCACTCCCAGATTCAGATGAACACACACACACATTAACGGAGCACATCTGAGAGGACCAGGGTAATCAGCACTCCCAAGCTGACCCCTTATATGTCCCTGGACTCAGGAGGCTGGGTCGAGCAGCACTTTCAATCTGCCACCCTCATGTGCCCCTGGACTCAGCATGTCTCTATCCCCACTTTCACATTACAATTGTTCTGGTAGTAACCCATTTGATGAGCAAACCCCACAGGATTTTTGGGTGCTGCAGGGATCTTTTAGCTTAGGTACAAGGAGCGTTGCTGCAGAGCGAATGAGGAAACCAAAAAACACCCACGAGAGAGAGAGGCAACCCGCTTAATCATGAAAGTTATTTATTGCCAGGTAATAACCATAGGGGAGCCAAACAAACAAAACAGTTATAAAATAAATCTAACTTAAATTTGATTATAAAAGTCAGGTTTACAAAACTATAACTGATCACACAAGTCAGGGTCAGGAGACTATCCCTAGAGAGAGAGAGTTGGGTTCTCATTCCATGAAGCTTGAATCGATCAGGGATCCCAGGTGGTGGTGGTAGCTGAGGATCCAGAGTGCTGGAGTCAAGCAGAGCCCCCAGCACAATCAGTCAGGAGAAGATGAAGTCCCAATAGAACTGATGCAGATTTTGGATCCAGGCATCAGAACACTTACTTGAGCATAGGTAGGGTTTTTTGTAGAGAAACAACAATGGTTCAAGGGAGAACGCTAGATTTGTTTATGTGTAAACAAGGGAGTATACCAAAGTTGTTTTGTTCAGGCTAGACATGGGAGCTGATCATTCCTGGCTTTGGGCGGTGTTCCTTGGAGGGAGCTCACAATGCAATTAGGGAGCTTCACTATTTTGCATACCAATAAAGGATTTATTACTTGAATTGGTATGTTAACTACTGAGCTGGGTGTGTGCAGGCGTGGGTTCATTAACATCTGGAGCAGAGATCCCCCATCATGTAGTGCTTTCCTGGTCCCAGAGTTCCATTTTTATATATATATTTATATATATAGTTTTTGCCTTGGAATCTCTGTTCTCCATTCTGTATGCTTATGGATTTTAGGGGGCTTATTCCTTCACCCACTTACTTCCCTGCTCCTTCTCGCATGAACAGAGAGCAACAATACCCGAAGTCCAAAGGTGCAAACAATTCGATGTTCATTGGGGTGAACTTCCAGCAAGCATGATTCCAGTTTCCTTCCTTAGTGTTCCCCTTCCCAGCTCTGACACCACAGAGCTTTACCTGTGTCCCTGTTCCCATTCCCCCCCTTAGCAAAACATGTTTCCAATTTCCCCACCCCCATTCTCTGTTCCCATTTCCCACACACACAGACACACACACTTTCTGATTGACTGCAGACTATATAGTAAAACTTGAGTTCTGCTTAGGTATACCTTAACCAATCATTTTACTGAAATTTAACTAACCCAATCCTAACATATTGTAACATGATTATTTAACCAATTATATCCCACCACCTTAATTAGTTTACACCCAGCAAAATTAATTATACAGCAGACAGAAACAATCACAGAACCAGACAGAGATGATACAGACAAACAATAGGGAAATGGGGACAACAGTGATAGAACAACAAAGAAATGAGGATTTCACATCCCAGCTATTGATAAGTGAGTTCTTGCCAGACAGGATGCTATCAAACTAAGTTTCCTTTTACATCTTCTAGGCACTTCCCTTTCTCTGGAGGCGATAGGCATTATCAGGACAGGATTGTATTCCTAACAGCCCAATAGCACCTGATTTCAGTGTGACTAGTTTGGAATGTGAGGATGTGACGGTTCGCTTCCCAGTTTATGGCTGCCTCTGCTGCTTAGCCAAAGATCTAAGCCTAAGCACAGGGCCTCAGACTGTCACAGTAAGAGAAGGACCTTACACTGGCAGACAGTGATTTTGATTCTTTCTTTTATACCTCTATAACTAGCTAAGTGATAAGAATACACTAAATTCTTTATAGGCCTTTACAGACAGACCTGAATATCTATATCCTAACAATGAAGATGCCTCTTTGCTCCATCTTCGATGCAAATGAGGCTAGGGGAGTTTCCTTAATTCTGTCATTCTTATTCCAGGGGTTTAGATGTGTCTCCCACTGCCTTTTCATTGCTTTTTGTAAGTCTTTCTTCTGATCAGTTTTGGTTCAAGCAGAGGCTGGGGTGGGGGAAAGTCTTTTGTGAGTCAGACAGGCTGGGTACTGCACCCAGGTTCCCCAAGAACACAGAGCTGCTAGGTAACAAGGGCATTTTAAATAAAGAGCCAGATTGTTTGCTCTGATTTGGTGAGTGAAGGGGACTTAGATGATCTAGGGTGAGGGGGATTGTTGCCTTTATAGCTTCAATCCCAGTGACTTTGCAGAAACTCCTCCCCTTCAATTCCTATAGATGCAGGCTTCTACCAGATTCTTGTAGGCTTCTGGAGAGTGGAGGGTTGGTGGAGCAAAAGACCAGTCATTCTTCACAGTATTATCCCCACCAGGCACATGCTCAAGTCCTTCCACTAGCCCCACAGTCAACCTCTGGACCTAATTTTCAAACTAATTAATGGATCAAGCCCCAACTACATTACAGACCAAATCTGATCTATGAACCACTGCACTGTCAGACAATGTAGAACACAAAGCCCAGGACGAAGTGTGCGGGAGCCAGGGATAGAACATTCTTGGTCAAGAAGACCTGGTTTTGGAACCAACTTCCTGAGGAAATTTAGAGTCTGGACATCTTCAGGAAACACCGCAGAACCTTCCTCTTTGAAAAAGTCCTAAGAATGGCTCTCACAACACTAATACCCTCTTTGGCCCAATTAACTACTACCGTCACCACCCACAACAAAAGAGAAGAAAATAATAAAATTTAACATATCAAAAACAAAAGGACTTTCATAGCATAGTTTTTACTGTCAAATTGGAATAGTGCCAAGGACTCTGTGAAGTCTGCTAAGGACTTTCCTATTGGTATTGATACTGTGGTGATGGGCGGCAATATAAAACCTAAATGATGGCTAACTCAATGGATTTCCAGTCTGAAGTGGTGCAGGGAGTTAATGCTGATGTAGGAATAATTCCTGCTATTACCCTTTACAGGTATTCCAACTGCCGAGGCTCAAATTAGAAAAAAGTAGTGGTATTCTTCCAAAATTTGCCCACAAATACAGTTCCACATACTTAAGACGTCAAAATGCAAGGCCGCTCAAAGAAGATTGTACAGATGTTAAAAATCTTATCATCTGTGCTTCATTGGACTCCTGCTTGATGGTATTCGGATACACCTAGATGCAGGGCTGCATGAAGGAAACACAGAAATGTAGGGCTGGAAGAGACCTCAAGAGATCATCTAATTCATTCTTCCTCCCAACCCCTGTGGTGAGGTAGGACAAAGTATACCTTAATCATCCCTGACAGGTGTTTGTCTAACCCAGTGGTTCTCAAACTTTTGTACTGGTGAACCCTTTCACATAGAAAGTCTCTGACTGCGACCCCTCCTTATAAATTAAAAACACTTTTTATATATTTGACACCATTATAAATGCTGGAGGCAAAGCGGGGTTTGGGATGCAGGCTGACAGCTCACAAATGGGGAATAACTGGGTAGGCATTAGTACTGCAGAAAAGGATCTGGTGGTTGTAGTGGATTACAAATTGAGTCTGAGACAACAATTTGATGCAGTTGGGAAAAAAAGACTAGTATAATTGTATTGACAGGAGCATTGTATGTAACACATTGGGAGGTAAAGCTTTAGTAAAGCTTTTGATACTGTCTTGCATGACCTTCTCATAAACAAATTTGGGAAATGCAACCTAGATGGAGCTGCTATAAGGTGGGTGCATAACTGGTTGGAAAATCATTCCCAGAGAGTAGTTATCAGTGATTCATAGTCATGCTGGAAGGGCATAATGACTGGAAGGGCAAGCACTTTGGAAGTCAGTATGTCAGGTCAGGTTTTCTAAACCTTTTATCATTTTTGTTGCTCTACTCTGGACTCTTGCCAGTTTGCCCACATCTTTCTTAAAGTGCTCAGAACTGGACACAGTTCTCTAGGTGAGTACTCATCAATTCCAAGTAGAACAGGATAATTATAGACTCATAGGACTGGAAGAGACCTCGAGAGGTCATCTAGTCCAATCCCCTGCACTCATGGCAGGACTAAGTATTATCTAGACCATGGGTGGGCAAACTACGGCCTGCAGGCCGCGTCCAGCCCATCAGACCTTTTAATCTGGCCCCTTCATAGGTCATGTTTTCTAGACCTTTAATCATTTTTGTTGTTCTTCTCTGGACTTTCTCCAGTTTGTCCACATCTTTCCTGAAATGTGGCACCCAGAACTGGACACAATACTCCAGTTGAGACCTAATCAGTGTGGAGTGGAGAGGAAGAATTACTTCTCGTGTCTTGCTTACAATACTCCTGCTAATACATCCCAGAAGGGTGTGCGCTTTTTTTGCAACATTATTACACTGTTGACTCATATTTAGCTTTTGGTCCACTATGATCCCCAGATCCCTTTCCGCAATACTCCTCCCTAGGCAGTCATTTCCCATTTTGTATCTGTGCAACTGATTGTTTCTTCCTAAGTGGAGTACTTTGCATTTGTCCTTATTGAATTTCATCCTATTTACTTCAGACCATTTCTCCAGTTTGTCCAGATCATTTTGAATTTTAATCCTATCCTCCAAAGTACTTGCAACACCTCCCAGCTTCGTATCGTCCACAAACTTTAAAAGTGTACTCTTTATGCCATTATCTGAAATCATTGATGAAGATATTGAACAAAACCGGACCCAGAACTGATCCCTGTGGGACCCTACTCACTATGCCCTTCCAGCATGACTATGAATCACTGATAACTACTCTCTGGGAATGATTTTCCAACCAGTTATGCACCCACCTTATAGTAGCTCCATCTAGGTTGCATTTCCTGAATTTGTTTATGAGAAGGTCATGCAAGACAGTATCAAAAGCTTTACTAAAGCTTTACCTCCCATGTGTTACATACAATGCTCCTGTCAATACAATTATACTAGTCTTTTTTTCCCAACTGCATCAAATTGTTGTCTCAGACTCAATTTGTAATCCACTACAACCACCAGATTCTTTTCTGCAGTACTAATGCCTACCCAGTTATTCCCCGTTTTGCAATTGCGCATTTAATTTTTCCTTCCTAAGTGTAGTACTTTGCATTTGTCTTTTATTGAATTTCACCTTGTTGATTTCAGACCAATTCTCCAATTTATCACGGCTATTTTGAATTCTAATCCTGTCCTCCAAAGTGCTTGCAACCCCTCCCATCTTGGTCTCATCTGCAAATTTTATGAGCATATTCTCCATTCCATTATCCAAATCACTAATGAAAATATTGAATAGCACTAGAACAGACCTCTGCAGGCTCCCTCAAGATAAGTCTGCCCAGTTTGACTGCAAATCATTGACAACTACTCTTTGAGTACAGTTTTTTTCAACGAGCTGTGAATCCACTTTATAGGAATGCGCACAACAGGCAGGTGCCCAATGCCCTGATTCCCAGACCCATTGAAAAAAGTATATATTTAGCACACGGTTATGACTTGAGTGTAACCAGTGCTATCATGTCTGCTTGAGTCTGCTGACAGCATCCAGAATACATAGGAGTAGAAACCATTAGACCCTGGTAGAATGCTGTGTAGCCCCGTTCCCATCACCAGTGGAGACCAGGCTCCTGCTGCTCAAGGAAAATGTGGGGAGCAGGCTGGCCTCATTGTGAAATTGGTTCCCCCTGGATGGGACTCAGACATCCCTCTTGGCTCCACTTCTTGATATAGGCAGCATAATCAAGCAGATAGAGCACAGGGCTCAATTTTATTTCCGGCTCTGCCACTGATCAGCTGTATGACATTCAGTAAGACATTTTGGGCCAGATTTGTAAAGGTATTTAAGCACCTAAAGATGCAGATAGGTGCCTAGTGGGATTTGTAAAAGAACAAATGAATGGGAGTTAGGCTCCTAGGCACTTTTGATAATCCCACTAGGCCACTTCATCTCTGTGTCCAGTTCTCCTCCCACCTGTCTTGTTTATTTAGAACCTGTTCAGTTCTCCTCTGTCTTGTTTATTTAGTGTATGCTCTTTGGGATGAATGCTTCCTCTGTCTCTCTAGGGAAGGGAGGAGGCTTGGCAATGGGCGTTCTCCTCGGTGTAATTTGTGGGCCGTGTTGGGGTCTCTCTCTGCCCCTCTAGGGAAGGGAGGAGGGTTTGGCTATGTGCGAAGACCCCTCAGCGGGGTAATTTGGGACCTGTTGCTATCTGTGCCCTGGGTGCGGTAGTGTTCAGATGTGTGTGGTCCCCTCAGTGGGGTAACCTGTTGCTCTGTGGCCCTGGTGGGGATGGGGATGGAGGTTCGGACACGTGCAGCGGGCTGTCGCTCTGTGCCCCTGGTGGGGGTGAGGGGATTCGGCCATGCGCGTCCTCGGGCCGCCCCCTCCATGCTCCCTCTGGCGGAGGAAGCCGCTTCCCCCTCTCCGGGCGGTGCCTCGCTGGGGAACGCTCTGCTCGGGGCCGGGGCCCTCTTGCGCCCCTGCTCGGGCCGGGGAACCAGTGGCGGGGCTGCCTGCCCAGCTCTCCGAGCGCGCCGCTGGGGCGGTCCCACTGCCGTCCCTCCCCTCCTCTCTCCAGCCTGCGCCGGGCAGGGAGTCGCCTCCAGGTCCAGGAGCGAGAGCAGCCGCAGCTGGGAGCGGAGCAGGCACGGTGGAGACCTGCTGCCGCCCCTCGCCCTCCTCCCGCTGCCCCTCGCACCATGGCCCGCTGCACATCAGCGGCCGGGCTCGGCTTCGTGCTCCTGCTGTGGAGCGGGGCGCTTTTCCTCGCCGCCTCCCCGCAGCCCCAGCCGCCGCGGGGCAGCGTGTGGTGCCCCAGCCGCTGCTTGTGCTTCCGCACCACGGTGCGCTGCATGCATCTGATGCTGGAAAGCGTCCCCGCCGTGTCGCCCCAAACCACCATCCTGTGAGTACCCCCCGGGCGGGGGGGCTTCAGCAGCCCGAGAGGGAGGGAGGCCGGGAGCTTCCCGCCCTGAATGTAGGGAGAGGCCTGGAGGGGGCAGCAGGAGGGTCTCGGCCGGGGCACCTGGGGCGGAGGGCACCGTGCAGCAGCCGCCACAACCCTTTGTCTCTAGCCTGTCGGGTTGGAAGCCCCGATCACTGGGCTGCCCTCTCCCGCTGGAGTCTTTTGTTAGCTCCAGTGGAGACTGATTTGTAGAGAGCAGGGGGTGAAGCAGCTCCCCCCAGCCCCCGGTTCTGGTAGCTATGGCTGTGGTCAGTGACTTGCTCGCCGGTTGTCTCTGCCTGGTGCATTCCTCTCTCGCTTTTTTGGTGTCCCCCTCTCTCTCCCTCTGTCTGATTATCTGCTGAAGGCACCGAGGTGCTGCACGGCTGAGCTTGGCCCGCGGCTGTGTGGCTTCCCCCCTCGAGGCCTGGAGCCAGCAGGGCGAGTGGTGGTGAAGTCACTCAGCGGGCTCCAGTTTTCCTTTCTTGGATCATTTCATTAATTATTCTCAGCAACATCTTTCGGAGGGAGCCGAGCTGCAGAGAGCTGTTTAAGAAGCTGTTGCTTCACCATTGGAGACTTGGCTTTGATTCGCGTTTTTATGTGAAAGGTTTCGTCGCACTCCACCCAGCCCTAGATGTTTTCAATTGAACACACTTTTTGGTTGCTTTCATAAATCAGGCTGTTGAATTGTAGAGCTACTGGATTTTGGTCAATCCTTGTGGATTTGTAGATGTTCTTAAATAAAAGTAATCGTGAAACATGGTATTTTGTATCTAATAACAGCCGTTGGTTTTTGAAGTGTTTATGATTCCTAAAATGTTTTCACGGTGACTCTTTCTAGTAGCTTGGTACAGTGTATTTCATTGGTGGCAATGGATCATTTGGGAATGTCATACTTTTGGCTGAATTTTAAGCAGCAGCGTGGACATATAATAATACACCAGAGGCCAAAATCTATACGGAATTATACCCAATACAGGCCAAGGCCCCAATCTCGCAAAGATTTGTGCAAATGCTTAATTTGATGAAGTGTGAATGGTCACATTTATGTCAATGGGATTAACTCTTTGCTGCTCGTAGACTTAAATACATGCATAAGTCTTTGCAGCATTACGGTTCAGTTGATTTCAGTGGAATCGCATGGGGTGAAAGCCATTAAAGAATTTGGTCTAAATATTTTTGACATTGATTTTTTTTTAAAGAAACCAGTTTTAACCTTTCTGCCCACACCCTTTTAATAAAAAAGAGAATCCATACAAACCACACACACTTTGATTTAGAGTTCATTATGAGAAAAGGATTGGCTCCATTAACCTGTTTGTATGTTTCTTGGGCTACAGAAACACTCCTGGAACTAATTCCTGCCCTCACTTACACAAATGCAACCATGGAAAACTTAGGAGAGCAGAGATTGGCCTTGGATATTTTCTGCATGACCTACTGTAACATATTGACTTTTGACTTTCAGTTATTTTCAGAAAGCCATGCTGCATTTCAGACTCTAAATATCTTAATGTACAATTATTTCACATTTCTGATTCCCTCTTTGGCACAATGTGAACCTTTTTGGCAATACTGGAGCAGTCCTGAAGAAGCTGTAAAAGTTTTAGTGAACAACACAGGAAGTGGGTGGTTAATGTTTCTTGCATTTGGAACTAAGTACATATACAGAGCACTTTTTATATTGGTCATTGAGCTTTACACAGTTTTCTGTAGTCTCGTGTTGTGAATCATCTTGATTTTGTTTTGTTTTTTTAAATCCTAACAATAGGGATGTGAGTCTAAAAGGTTTGGACGCATGGCAAAGATATTGATGTGTACAACAGCAAAATATATTAGATTAAAACTGGACAAGGCAGAGCTCTCATCACCAGGGATATTTATAATTTGTGAGTAAGTAGGAGGAAAATATATGAACAATACAAACATTATATTTGTCTAACCTCTCCAATATCAAACCCTCTAGTCTCTCAAATTTGAGTAACCGTTCTAGCCTATGATGTAGTAAAGGACATTTTTTAAAATAAGGTTAACATTTAAATATGCTCAATTTAGCTTACGGCAACTGTTCTCAAAGTAAAAAGAAAAGGAATACTTGTGGCACCTTAGAGATGCATCCGATGAAGTGAGCTGTAGCTCATAAAAGCTTATGCTCAAATAAATTGGTTAGTCGCTAAGGTGCCACAAGTACTCCTTTTCTCTTGCGAATACAGACTAACACGGCTGTTACTCTGAAACCTGTTCTCAAAGTGTGGCCTATAGTCTGCTGGTGGTCTGTTGAGCTCTTACTATTCACATGATGATGACTGTCCTCCTTGTTTCCACCTACTATATCACCATTAAAAGGCAATTAGAAATATATCAAGTACTTTCCTAATAATACTTTCCGTATAAGCAATTTCTGTAGCTGCTACAGTTATGTTATGTGATGGTGAATGGGAAGGAGGTGGACCACAAGATACTCTTACAGTATGGAAAAGTTTAAGAATCCCTTGGCACAGACACTGATAAAATTGATCTAATAAGCAGTACCTTGAAGATCTCCACTGGATATGAATATATCAAAAGTAATATTTTTACCTGTAGCTCAAAGATATACACTATGAATACTTATAATTAATTATTACATAAGTTTCTGAGGTACTTATTGTGGTAGTATCTAGGCACCAAATGGTTTACATAATTATACTTCACCTTAGTGCTACTTAGTTCATTAATAGTATGTACTATAAACTGTCACAGAAATTTTATGCTTTTATGGAGACACCCGGGTAGGAGGAATGTTATGAACCTCCACTTTCAGCAGTGGCTTATTTTTTTAGCATCAAAAATAAAATACATTTAAATCACTTTCAGTTTGTGAATCATCAGATTATATCTCTTTCTTTTGGAATAAGTATTTTTAAGTGCATTAAAGACTATAAGATTGGCAAGGTTGTAAACAATTTGGTGTGGACTCTTGTCCGTTATGAACTAGACTGAGCCAGCTAACGCATTTCACAGAGGTAAGGACAATAGAAATCTGTAGAAATGTTCCAGCCAAATCTATAAAGCATCTTTCAGTATCTATGTTTACCTTCATTTTCTATTCTGTTTAGCTATAATTTTATGTTAGTGTCATATTTACTGTAAGGCAATACAAATAATTTGTCCTGCATGGCAATGATAGCTGGATTGTTTCGAAGTATTAATTAACTGATTTAATTTAAATACATTCATTCTTGCTAGAACAGGAACATATAAAAATCCTGCAAACAACACTACTGGAGAGCTATTGTACATTTGTCTTAGCATGTTTTCACTGGCAGCACTTTATTTGCCATTCTTACCTTATCTTTTTTTCCCCTCTTAATGTATGGCTCTACTCTGAAAAGTGACTCTGTAAAAATGGCGTAATGGGATTTCCTTGTATATTGTGTCTCACTGATTTCCAGAGCTCATTTTTTTCAGTTTATAACTGCCTCACCATGGGAGCTGAGAGCTGAGCTGTACTCTTTCTGGCTCACACATCACTTCCAGTGGTGGTTTAAAACAAAATGGACCTGGATACAATCCAGACAAATGTTCCTTTCACAAATCAAATGTCTTCCTTCTGCAAAAGTGCTTGTTACAGTCCCGGTTTCTTACCCTCCTGCTTCCGCATTTTCTGATATTGCCATTTCTGTATTCCATAATTGGAGATCCATATTCTGGCTTGATTCACACAGGCAGACTCTTACACTAGTGCAGTCCTACTGAAGTCTATGGAGCTCTGCATAAACACATTTCACCTGAGTGGATCAAAGTGCAGGATCAGGTCTTCTGTGTGTCCCTGGGCTGTGTCCCAGTTCAACGTCTGCAGCTCCTTGAATCTACTTTCGCTCCATCCCTGGTTCAGGGAATACCGTCTCCAAAATAGCTTGTAAAGTTAATACCCTCTCATCCTTCTAGTGGCGTCTTCAAGACCCACTTCTTCCTGATGCCTACAGAAAATCTCCAAATAAATGACTAAGTAGATTGCTGGTGGGAATTGCTGATATTTATTTATATTCTAAAAATTTAAATGATTCAGAACCATCAGGTTGTGCATATGGCACCTAAGTAAATGTGTGTTCTTACTACTGTTACTCTTGTCCTCCCTTTCCCTAGGTGCATTTTATCCTAAATTTAATAATAAGTTCTTTGCATCAAGGGTGTCATTCTGTGTTTTGTGCTCATGATTTGGGGTCTTTGAATGCTGCTGTAATACAAATAATAATGTATCTTGCCTTAATTTACTCCTGATCATCTCCAGTAAAAAAAGATTCCACAGGCCAGCTTCTGCTCTCAATTACACCTGTGCAGGTCTATTCTGATCCTCATAGTTTTTTTCCTTGGCTACACCCAGGTAGTCCCAGTTAAGAAACTGGGGTTGTACAGGTTTAATTGAGTTCACTGTAGCTGGAATTCTGAGGGTGAATAAGAACAGAATCCAGCGCGCTCTATCATAGCTTTGTTGGCTATGCAGTGTGAACAGGACTAAAAAGTAGTAAAAATTTCTCGCACAAGTGGATATGGCTTGTAATGCACATAGAGTGCAGATCTATTAAACATAAAGCTGCCATTTATGCAAAGTCACTTTCTTAGTAGAACTATATTTTTATGACAATATTTGAAACATTTGTAAATCTTACATTGGGCTCTGTGCATTTAGTACAGCCATTACACTATCTTGTCTCTTGATGTAAGAAATACTACAGCACAGAATGTGTGCTTTACAGATGTCCAATTTACCAGTATATTAGAGGGATCAATCTAGTGAATCCATAAAGTGGTATGCATTTTAGGTATCAACAAGGTTGCAACTGTTTTTGCGTGTGGTTGCTGCTTTAAAAATTCTGAAGGTCTGTAACTGTTGTTAGTACCTATTAGTTGACAGGTCACAGATTATAGGATTTATTGAAGTAGGATATGATATTAGCCATATGATTAAAAAGGCTGCCTCTTCATCTTTGCTATCAAATTTGATATTTGAGCCATAGTTTATAATTGGGGCTTGAAAAATTGGCTTACCCAACCACCAGGTTCAGTAGGAAGCTTTTCTTGATGAGTGCCATTAGCTTCAGCAGATGGTTGCAAAAATAAGCATCCAATTGTAAATTGAGTGTAAACAATTGAGTGTAAATTGAGTGTAACAATGAGGAGTCCTTGTGGCACCTTAGAGACTAACACATTTATTTGGGGCATAAGCTTTCGTGGGCTAAAACCCACTTCATCTTGGGTGTTAGTGCATGAAAGCTTATGCCCAAATAAATGTGTTAGTCTCTAAGGTGCCACAAGGACTCCTCATTGTTTTTGCTGATACAGACTAACACGGCTACCACTCTGATGTAGTACTGTCTTCCTAAGTCTGCTGACAGATGTCTTCAATGCCTCTGCTACAGCTCAGTTTTTTGGCTGTAGAATGAAAAGTGACTAGTCCACTGGGAAGTCCAAAGGAAGCAGTGAGATTCACTAGTATCAGATCAGTTTCAATCTGCTGCTTTTGAAAATTGGGAGCAACAAAGGCAGGCACTGGAGCTATTCACTGGGTAGAAAGATTCAAAAATGGATGCTTGGGAAGGGACACAGGAGCAGAGGCACAGCTACCCTCCCTGCCCCAATCACAGGAGCCAGGGATGAGGGTAGAGTAGTGAGATCCCTAATGCTTGCAGCAGTCAGGAGGCTGTGGGTTTGAGGATTAGGGGGACAAAGGTGTTTGGGGCAGTGGGTCTACACTTTTTTTTAAACACCTGTTAAACAAAGTCTGATATGAAAGGTAAGCATAATGCAAGGAAGGCACATGGATAAGTATCCCAGCATCCTCCCCTTTCCCAGTAGCTCATGTTGTCTTTTTACCTGGGAGGTGCTACTCCTTAGTGGGCCCTGTATCTTTTTAACTGATATTTAGCAGGTAAGCTTAGTCCTCTGGCTATTTAGTGTTTGGTAAAATTTTCAAGCTGTCTCTTTGTGTGAATTGATTGGTCTGAAGGGAAAGTAGTTGTTAGTTAAAAAGAGAATTGGTACTGAGAGGGTGAGTTTGGGAGTAGAGGAAACAGAAAGTACAGGGGAGGAGGTAGATGTAGGGAGAAAACGAGAAGAGACTGAGGCTATGGATACACCAGAGAGCTTATGCGGCTGTAGCTATGTTGACGGGAAAAGCTCTCCCGGTGTTATAAGGGCTGGTGGGGACAACGCTAGGTCGGTGTAACTTACGTTGCTCATGGGGTGGCTAACACACCTGAGTGACATAAGTTATATCAACATAAGTGCAGTGTAGATATAGCCTGAGAGAGGCAGAAGGAAAGAGAAAACAGACAGTAAAACCACTGCTGGAGAAGATACACTGTGATGTAGTGTGTGAAATAAAAGAGGAAAACATGGTGGAATGAAGTTAAGAAGAGAAATAAGATAGAACTAAATGAAAAGAGAAGTAGTAAATTACATTTAAAATAAAGATATTAAATATAATCTTAACTAACAATCTGTAGCAATTACACAAAAAATACATTTTATTCTTCGTTTGCTTGCACGGGTATTTTTCACCTTGTTTGAAAAGACTAGAAGATGCTGGGTACATTTTCCAAGCCCTGATTGGTTGAAATAGTATAGAAATTTGAAACATTCTTTTTTAAAAACAAACTTTTGATAATTTTTTTCTCAGGGGATTTCTCTGTCAAAATTGTAATTTTTACAAATATTTCATTTTGGGTTTATATTTTGATATTCTTGGTAAAGATGGAAGGTAAGGATTGCCCCATAGTCAGAAAACATCTATACATCAGTCCATATTTTAGTAGCTGTATATTTTGAATACTATAGGTCTGATCCTGGAAACATTTATGCTTATGCTTAACTTTCCTCACTGTGAATAGTCCGTAGGGTTCTGAACCTGTAAAGATGCGCACTTGTGATAGGACTATTAATAGTGAGTAACAATAAGTGTTTACAGGATTTGGGACTAAAACTTTACTTACTGGAAAACTACAGTTGTAAAACTACTTTTTATAATATACATTGCTCAGGTGAGAAATCTATAATGATTTATATGTTTGGCAGGGTTGCTGTATAAAATAATAGAGTTTCTGACGAATTTTTCCTCCCTTTTTAAAAAAAAAAATGAAATGGCTGGTCCCATTTGCCTTAACCATTTGGTTCCACTCAGAATCTGATTAAAAAAATGTTATAGATTTACTACTGTAAACATGGGCAGAAATTCAAAACAATCCAGAGAGGTGGTGCAATGAGCATTGGATGAACTCAAATGTGCTGAGGTTGTTTTTTTTTGTTCATTCTCTTATCCTGCTGCTGGGTTTTGTTTCTTTTTGCTATGGAACTATTACTGTTAACAAGAGCCAACTGATTCCATTACAAATAAAACTGAATGAACATCTAAGTTACAGCAAATAAAACAAGGATTCTCAAACTGTGTTTTTGATGGTGCAGGCTTCCCTGTGGTCTCTCATGGAGATCTTCATGAACTACCATTGGCAGTGTGTGCTCTCAGCATCTTGTCCTTGTTTGTCTAATCTGTGCTTATATGGTACTTCTTTGGGGCTGGGATTTATGAGTTTGTAAAGTGCCCAGCATGGGCCCCCGATCCTTGTTAAGGTCTGTGGGTGCTAATGTAATACAACTTTAGACTATTAATAAGCACTACACAAAATTATGAAGAAGTAAAAGAGTTCAGAACAAAAGTTGTGTCCTCTCTCTGTTCCCCTGAGTTACAAAAGGGAACTCTATTGAAAAACAGTGGGATATACTCTGCTACCTTTTACTCTGATTTTACCTTAATGACACTTTGCCATTACCCTCCTTCTCTGTGGGGTCCTGCTGCTGCTGTTAATGTATTTTCTTTAGTTTTTCCCTTTTCTCTTTCCAGTTACCACTCCCCCAAACCTTATGGAATGTTCTGACTCCAACATTCCTTCCTTCCTTCTTAAAAAGGATACCAAGCATAACATTCTACTTGCTGCCTGTCTAGCAGAAGAGGGGAAAATAATATCACTCAATATATGCAGTGTTACATTTATAGTATTGGCCACTTTTAGTGGGGACCATGCTCAGTATTTATTTTGCATTAGCTGTTTGCATCCTTCATTCTTAGAGAGCATATAGAGTATCTTTAAATGATTTTGATACTGTTTTCCAGCACATTTTATTCTGCTATTTGGCTGTAAAACATATCTGTGACCCTTAGTGGCATACATTTAATGATTATTTGAATAAATGTGTCCAAAGTACCATAACCTTTAAAATTTGTCTTAACTGAGGTTCTAACATGTTTTATTTGGTGGTCTTCTAGAGAACTTTTTGCCCTTGGTATTTTTTGAAAATATTTTATAAGTGTACAGAGTTGCATGGTCCTAGCACTCAGTCAGCTCTGAATAGCTCATTCGAAAATCTGTTTAAATACAAATAGTTTACAAATGTGAAGAAGGAAGGGCATAACAAGCAGATGGTGCAGTGTACATTTGGGTGAGAAACCAGCAAACCCATATTTTTATTGGTTTATTGCTGAGAGGTTGCTTACCGCAACAAGCTGCCTTTGAGCAATATTGTAACTCTTGTTTCTGAGATCTGATCATTGGAATCATGATTGTGGAAAAACAACTTAGGCCAGGTTACATCTTGACAGCAACTTTCCTTGATTACACACTGGAGAGTAGGCAAGGTCATTGGATATTTTAGAAAGGGTCAAACTACAATATGAGTTGCTGGTTGCTTGCCCTGACTTGGGGGCATTTTGTCTCCATAGTAAAGGACCCAGACAATTGTGTTCAACAACCAGCAAGGACAAAGTTCCATCTGGAGGTTGTTATGCAAAGTTCTCACAGAGCATCAAGATCCATTGTTAGTGTGACCAGTTGGAATTTGATTAAGTAATGATCAGGGCACTTATTTCCTCTAGATTGGAATCTCATCAATAATTTACTGAATTAAACTAAATTGATGTAAACCAAGTTTAAACCAATTTAAGTGTACACTGGGGTTTTCACCCATTTAAGTTTAAAAAATAATTTTAGCTAGTTCAATTTTATGTGTGGACAAGGCCTGAGACTGAAAAGACAACAGGCAGGAGTATGGTAGTTGTGAGCATGTTTGGTTTTACTGCCCACCCAAAAAAATCCCTTTTAATAAGGGGAACAGAAACTTCCTTCCTCTCACCCCTTCTTAAAACAAAACCAACCCCCCCCCCCAAAAAGTCCCTCTCCCGGCATTCCATACAAAGGGTGCTCTGTCAGTAAATTGGTTTTTTTTTAAAAACATAGTCAAAACAATTGAAATTAAAAATGCCCTTTTAATACATGCCACGACCCATTCCTCTTCTTTAAAAAAACAAAACAAAAAACCCTCCCCCCAGAAAGTATTCACATTTTAATCATTGCATACCTTTTGTGTATGCTTTACATCAGTGGTTCTCAACCTTTCCAGACTACTGAACCCCTTGTAGGAGTCCACCAAGTTAAACATCACTTAAAAACTACTTGTTTACAGGATCAGACATAAAAATTCAAAAGTGTCACAGCACACACTTACTGAAAAATTGCATACATTCTCATTTTTACCATATAATTATAAAATATAGAAATTGGAATATAAATATTGTACTTAAATTTCAGTGTATTGTATATAGAGCAGCATAAAATCATTGAGTAAAATGTTAGTTTGTACTGACTTCGCTAGTACTTTTTATGTAGCCTGTTGTAAAACTAGGCAAATATCTAGCTGAGTTGGTGTACCCCCGGAAGACCTCTAAGAACCCCCAGCTGAGAACCACTGCTTTACATTCTATATCCTGTATAGCTAACATATTTACTGACCATGTGTAATCAGGAACTGATCAGAGCATCTCTCTTTTTCTGTGCCTCTCTGTTGCGTGCAGAACACAAGGCCTTCACTATCTTCCATCTTTGCCAGTCGCCTGCTGAAGTCTTAGCTTCTTCCCAGGTCAATCAGAACATGCTGCTCACTTACTTGAATTCATGTTTGACTGCTGACAACCTATTTTCTGTCAAGACAAAAAATATTTTTTTCTTCTTTAATTGGTAATATTTTTGGACTAATTCAGTTCCGAATATCAAAATTAGTCTGAATCAAAATAACAGTTGTTTTTTGATTATTGGTATATTTTTGAAAAATGTTTAAATCATTTAGGAGCCTAAGTTCCATTTACTTTCAATGGGACTTAGGCTCCTAAATGACTAAGTCACCTAGACACTTTTCAAAATTTTACCCAATAGAAATCATTCAAGATAATGTAATAATTCCAGGATGCGTGGTATAAACATGTAGCTATTGTTTCATACATTAACTGGTGTATTACTTATTAGCTAATTGTCCTTCTCACTTCTAGTCAATAAACTTTATAATAAAGCAGCCTTTCCAACTCTAGGTCTTTTCGGGTGAGGACTGCCTTTTTGTTTTGTGCTTGTACAGCGCCTAGCACTATGGAGTTCTGCCTCCTAAGTGTTACTGGTATACAGATAATATAATTATGTAACTGTTTTTACTTGCAAGGCAGCTTAGTTATTGTCAGTAATGATTTCAGAGGTATATGGCCTCTTGTGGGTGCCCTAATATCTATGTCAGGGGTCTCAAAGTCCCAGCCCATGGGCTGTCTCCGGCCCAAGAACCTCCGCACTGCGGCCCGCGGCGGAGAGACGCATGCAGCCATGCTGCTGGCAATGTCTGCTGTAGGTGCTGCCCCCCACAGCTCCTATTGACTGGGGAAGAGGGATAGAGATACCATCACTAGTTGCCGGGCAGAGTCAGCCACGGAGGCAGCATCATTAGTTGCTGGGCAGAATCAGCCATGGAGGCAGCGTCACTTTTTTCCACAATGAATATAAACAAGTCAAAATACCGAACACAATTATCTGATGCCCACCTCGCTACAATCTTGAAGGTTTCAATTGCTCAGTCACTGAGGCCAAACATCAACAAACCGACAGAACTGAAGTTTTGCCAGGTGTCTGGCAAACACTAAAAACTCTCTGGCAGGCGAAGAATTGTATAAAGTTGTATGACAGTTTTATTATTTCTGAGAAATTCGAAAGAAAAATACAATATAAACATTTTCTTTTCTGAACACCATCTTCAGTGACATTAGTGGCCGGCTGGGAGGATTTGAGGACTGGCACTGGCCCTAAGGTAAATTGAGTTTGAGACCCCTGAGCTATGTGAAGAAAAGAAACTTGCTTTCACATTCCAGTAATATTCACAATCTGGAGACTCCAGACAATTCGGGTATTTCACAAAACAGTTTTCCATGAAGTTTCCTTCACTTTTTTCTCTGGATTCCATTTGGAATGGGATTTCTAATACTATTAACATATGATCTCTATCTAACTTAACTTGCCTGTATATAATTATTGCTCACATGGTTTATATCCTGCTTATTTCTCTTCTACTCCCCCATACTCTTCCTTAGAAGTATGATTGAGTATGTATCTGAACACTAATCCTAAATGTTCATCTGTCATAGAAATGAGAGTGTACATTCATAAGATTATGTAAAGACAAAATATCTTTGATTTATTTATTGGCAGTTGAAATGGATTCTTCTTTGAAAAGTATCTTGATAACTTTGAGGACTATATTTCAAAATTCTGGTTCTTCCAGATGCTTTAATTTAAGAGGTACTAGATAAAACAAATGTGCGGGCATAGTGCGTCTTTTAAAAAAAAATCTTTGTGTCCACTTACTGTATATCTGGAACAAGATCTGAAAATAAGTAGAAACCTGTTGCATCTGGTAAATGATTTTTCTATAGCAACCTGAACTTTGTGGCATTCATAGCATCTGTTGAAATTTAACTTGGAGCTAAAAGAGACACTCATTAACATTTTTTTAAAGGGGAAAAAACCCTGTGACTAATACGCAGTTAAAAATAGATAAATACTTTCCAACTGCTTCTTTTCCGTATAAGCAATTAATATAGCTGTTGCAGGAATATTGCATTATCATGAGCAGGAAGTGGGCCTGGCTGAAATTTTTCATGCACAATTTTCCCTTTGAAAACTGTAGTTTTGTCACTGGCTGCTGGAATAGTGGTGTTTCCACCATTCTCCTGCCTCCCAAGTCTCCATTTTGAATCCTCCTCCTCCTCTGTGAATAGCTCCAGTACCTATGAATCTGCAGCTGCTTGCCGCTTTCCCAGAAAATGCTGTAAGAAACTGACGTAATGCATGTCAGTTTCTGAGAAGGTTCCCAGTAGCTGCAATGAATACTGACAAGTATCTTTTTGCAGTGTTGTAGCCCTGTTTGTTCCCAGTATATGAAAGAGACAAGGTGGGTGAGGTAAAAACTTGCATTGATCCAATGTCTGTAGCTTGTCAGCACCAATAAAAGGTAAGTATCTGGTCAGTTGTCACTCTACTACTTGGGAAAGCTGTGAGCAGCAGCAGAGGCAACGGAGCTGTCTCCCTGCAGACTTTAGAAGACAGCAGTGAATCAGTTTAATGTTCATTTCACATCTGGAAGGTTATCTTTGGAACTTAAAGGGAAGACACTTTGGATGCAACTCTCTGGTCACCTTTGGCAGCTCAGTATCTTTGTGGTGGGACAAACTAGCTGTAGCATCATCTTAAATGCCTTTGCCTGATTTCCCCTATGGCACTTTCATGGTTAATCATTATGTTCTCACAGTTCTGTGTCAGTGCAAACTAATCACTCAGCATTCTGGACAGATATCTCATAATGCACTGTTCTGCCACTCTGCTCCATGCTCTATTTTTTTTCATGGTGCATTATGGGACGCATACTAGAAACTACAGGAACTACGAGTCTTGGGGTCAAATTAACAAACTCCCATTATTTCTTTCCTGTCAATGTATACTGTTTGCTTGCAAATGGAAGTGTGGGTGAATGGATTTTGAGCTGTGTGTACTATAGTATTTAATATTCATACTGGAAAGAAATTCTCAGTTTATTCTCCAATACAAGTTTTTCAGTAGGTGAGAATGCATTTTGGATTAAAATGTAGTTTTAAAAAAAAATCCATATTTCATAACTGAGAAACTAATTAGGAGGGTTTCAGAAGGGTAGCTGTGTTAGTCTGTAGCAGTAAAAAAAACAAGAAGTCTTTGTGACGCCTTAGAGACTAACAAATTTATTTGGGCATAACAATGAGGAATCCTTGTGGCACCCAATAAATTTGTTAGTCTCTAAGGTGCCATAAGGACTCCTCGTTTGTTTTTAATTAGGAGGGAATACTTTTCCTTATTAGTATTTTGAGTTTTAGATACTTGGCTACGCATGATGTTCACAGCTATGACACTTTAAGAAGGTCATCTATTTACTACGTTCTGTTTCTGGGCAACTTCATGAGAAATCTTACTATTTCAGCATAGTATATTTAGTAAAGCTACGGTGTGCCCATTTGATTTATTTAAAATACACTTATCCCTTGCATTAGGCACAAATGCAACATTTTAATTACAAAACAGAGATTGCACCAACCTCACAGTTAAAGAACCCAGATACACCTAAAGTAAGGCTGTGTTTACACTACTCAATCTGTAATATTAGATTTTTGGGTGTGCATGTGTATTTTCACACACTTGCTTTTCTTAAATGCATCTGTGTTTATGCTAGGGTATCTTGTTCTAATGATGTTCTTAGTGGCATTTTCTATTTTTCTCTGCTTATTCCATTTTTATGAGGCATTAATCAAATATTAACCTGCACAAGATTTAATTGTATATGCATGTGGTGTGTTGGGGGCATTTTTTTTTCATTAGGAACACGGGTAGTAGAGTAATAAGTACCCAAGTTAAATATGTTGTTTTTGTAGGATGTGCAGAAAACTGCTCTCAGTGCCCCAAGTTGTGTTTTCATTGTCTTGGAGCAAGCTGGTTTGACCTCACTGATGATAACAGATGATGCTGGGGCAGGAGGAAGTTAACTGTTAATTTCAAGATTTGGGTGCCAAATGGAAAGAACTAAGTCAATAATCAAAATAAATGATAGTTTTTAAGCTGATGTTAACTGATGGAGAGTGAAATAAAGTATAAAAAGGTATTTGACAGGGTATATAGCAAGGTTAATTCCCCACTCTGGCACTTAGAGTGCAGAAGGTGAGGGTCCGCAAGGATTCTAAAAATTCATATTGGCCACTCCAGGCTTGTATTAAACTCCCAAGGTTACAGCTTTTCTCTGACCTTGGATTGGTAGATGCTGCCACTACGCAAGTGCAGAACCGCATTGAGAGCCCAGGAAGGCACACTTGGGAATTCCCTCCTGTGGGGTACCCTCAAGCCCCTTCACCCCCCCCACCCCCAGAAGAGCTGAGAAAGGGGAGGGGGGAAAAGGAAATCAGCTGTTGCCACCAGCTAATTAAACAACGTGCACAAACCTCTTAAGACACAAAAATCCAATTCTTTTCTTAAAAAAGGTAAATTTTATTAATAAAAAAAAAAAGAAGGAAAATACGTCTGGGAACTCAGGCTACTGCTAGATTTTAAAAGAGCAACTACAAGGATTAAGCACCAAGAATAGCTTTCTTGAGGACCAGCTTAAAGGTTACAAGCAAAACAAAAGCACCTGGGGTTAGCACAGAGGAATCCACAAGCCCCAATGAAATAAAAGGGATAAACCTAATAGCTTCTTCCTAGACATTTCCTTATCTACTTACATATATGGGGTTTTAAATGAGTAGTTTCTAGGCATGATACCGATGATTTTTTCATACCTAGCCCAAGCTTGTTACCGCATAGCTGCTGTCCTGTCTGCCTCTCCCCAGGAGAAGAATAACAGACAGACAAAAGGGGAGACTTTTTTCAATTTTAAAAAGTTCTAGCCTTCCCACTGGCTCTTTTACCAAGGTGCTCACTCACTTCCTTTTACCTATGCATATCAATGAGACTCTTAGATCAATTAGAGAACAGCTACTAAGAGGGATTTTACAGCTGCTGGCTGGCTGGGTGTTCATAAAAGGGAGCTCCTCCCCTCATCCCCCCATTCTCTTTTATCCCAGTATATCTTCATTTATATGGAAGAATGAACTTTGTGTATTGTCTTATACCACTTTGGTGTCATTTAAAAAAAAAACCAGACAAAAGCATTTGTATGTGTACAACTGCTTCTTCCTGCTATTTTATGTTTCCCTTCCTTGTTTACTGTAATAAAAGAATTGCAGGAGATTATAATTTACTTTAAAACATGTAGTCTCCTATTTCTGTTTGGCTTGGATTCAGAAGACTTGCATGACTACTTCCCCTTTACCCACATTTTGTATGTATAACCAGTTGTTGGCTGAACACTGATGATACTATCATGGCTTTGTTTGCTAGCAGGAAGAAGGTAGACAACTTAGACTAAAAGAATTTGGTAGCCTGAGGCTGTCAGTATGTAAAGCGATTAACAACATATACAAGACTAGCAAAGTCTTTGAAATGACAGACACATCTGAGGAATCTGTAACGGTCAGGTTTTCCACCTGTCCTTATGCTTTTTTGCTAAGCAATTTAGACTTACTTTTGGGGGGCAAAGGATGAGAAGAGATGCGTGAAGGGGAAAAGTTTCAAATGTATGATATAGTTTAGTTCTACTTTTTATAACATGGAATGAAATGCATTGGGTGTCAATAATATCTTTCCAATGTGCAAAGCACTGTACAATATGATAAAAAGCAATAATACATCAACATTTTATTTCCTAAATGTAAATAGGAATGTAGAATGTAAGGTAAATTGTTACGTGATGAGAGAACTGTAGCTTTAAAGCTGTTATAGTAGAATTGTTTTCTGTTCGTAAACTTTTATTGTTAGGACAGACAAGGCAAGCATAAATGGTCTTTCTATTGGTCTCTTTTTATTACCACATATATTTTTGCCTTTCAAAAAGCACCTTGCTAGGGTATTTTATTGATCTCTCATTTCTGTTTTCAGGCAGACAGCACTGCTGTTTGTGGGAGTGAGTTCTCCTTTCTGGAGCAGCAGCAGGAACACGGAGAACTTTGCCTCATGTTGCTTCTTAACCACAAATGTAGCCCAGGGTGGGATTTAGTGGGCAAACATGTCATTTTCTCCTGTCCCCATTGCTAGAAATCAAGTCTGGGGGTGTAAGCCACAACATATCTATACCCTCTTTCCCCCATTGAGATAGGCAGTGTTAGCATAAAGATGGTACTAAGCATGTGAATAAGTGGGCGTCGCCATACAATGCAGTCTGCTTTTCTGACACCCTTAGATGACATCATCACTGAATCTTCTCCTCCTCTGCCTTGTGGCACATTTCCAGGGCACTCTTTCTGTGGAGATAAGAGTAGTTGTGCTATGGAAACATGTCACCTTGCACAGGTAGAAGGAGTTGCTAACCAGAATGATGTTGGGGGGTGTGTGTGTGTGGAAGAAGACCTCCTGTCCTAGAGATTCCTGAGCAAAGGAGCTGTTCTCTCAGCTTCCTGTGCAAATCAGAGGAGCTCTAGTATATGCCAGCCACAGTCTTTTCCCTTCTCGTGTTGATGAGTCTTTCACATCTGCTTAATTCCTCCATGGGCGACCAAGCTGTGGTACACTGGTACCTTCTAAAGCCAGGCAGGCATGGAGATTTTGACTGAGGTAGAACCTGTGAATGGCTGCTTCTCCTTGTGAGTTCTGGGACAGAGGCATCTCTTTATTTCATCATTATTATTTATTTTTGACAATACCCACAATTGCCAAATAGAAAAAAGGGTGTGACCTCTGCTCCGAGGAACTCATCACATGGGAGAATCCTAGAGCAGCTCCACTGGATCCTGTAATGTAGTTTGTCTCCTGAGAATAACTACTATTGCCCCTTGCAGGAGGAGGTGTTATTCTGGGGTAGCCTCTTCTGCCCCATAAAAGGGGATGTCAGTAATAACGGAAGATGAGATTGTAGGATTGGTGTGGATGGGATTCTTAGCATAAGTGACTGTATTAAGCCTACCTGCCTTGATGCGAGTGGGGAGACGGGGATTCAATTTTGGCTTCTTTGTTGGATCTATTATGCTGGGAAGTGAAAGGATCTTGGAAGAGACTGGAGCACGACAATTACTAACTCATCTACTTCTATCCATGACCCACTTTGTTGTTCAAAAGCATCACAAGGCAGAATACATCATTCCATGTGCTGCAGCTTGCCCCAACAAAGGGTGTAGGGCTTTCCATCCTATATCAGGGAGGGGGCAAGCTGTTGTCTGCTTCCAACAAGGAGGCAAAAGGGAATATAGTAAAATACCCAAAATATAATTTCTAAAATTGAAGGCAACTTTAAAAGAAATTAGAAAACCTAAAGTTCATGGAATGCTTGTCCTGACTTTTCCAAGCATTAAGTGTTAAATTAAACTACAGAAATGATTTTGAGTCCATCTGAATAATACAGTTAGTCTTTAAATCAGAAGCATTTGAAAGCTACCGTAATCCTGAAAATATGCTCTTCTGAAAAGCCCCCATGTTTTGCCAGTAGGTAAGGATGCAGAATGGGTTCAGGGGTATTTGGTGGATCTGCCATGAATAAAGGCTACTTGACCAGTTTGTGGGCATTTCATTTTTTTTTTCTGGTATAATTCTGTTCCCTTTGATTTCCCCTGTCCCAGGCCTTAAGCCTGCTCTTTCTCTTGCCTTGTAAAACTTCACATTCCATTAAAGGAGACAAAATGGATGCTCTCCACTTAGGCTACTGTTGTTCAATTTCCAGCATTGCTTGTTGGTCAGCCAAGTCCACACACACACTGAACCTGTGTGGCTGCATCCAGACTTGCCTATGCTGGTGGAATAAAAGGTCCTAAAAAAATAGTGATGAATGACACAGATCTATTTGTGGCACCTTAGAGACTAACAAATTTATTTGAGCATAAGCTTTCATGAGCTACAGCTCACTTCATCGGATGCATTCAGTGGACTTCTGCTGGGCTAAGAGTATAGTTGGATAGATTAACAATATTGCTGGGTGGGTTAAGGGAACCACTGTTGTGGCCCCTTGTGGCATGTAGTAGTTTAGATAGTTTAGTGTCCTTTTTCTTTTGTAGAGAAGCAAAGTGTGTGTTGTAAATGGCTTGTCTAATTTTTGTAAAGTCCACTGAATGCATCCGATGAAGTGAGCTGTAGCTCATGAAAGCTTATGCTCAAATAAATTTGTTAGTCTCTAAGGTGCCACAAGTCCTCCTTTTCTTTTTGCGAATACAGACTAACACGGCTGCTACTCTGAAACAGATCTATTCGTCTGCCTACCATGTTCTTCAGTTCACTCCTGTTTCTCTCACATAGGCTTGGTTCTTCTAGGTAGCAGCAACTTCTGCTGCGCTGTTGTTCCCCCAATGAAGGAGGAGGAAGGATTTGAGGAGCAGGAGAGCACTGATTAGTGGGGAGGGAATCAGCCCTGCCTACCCTAGGAGCTGGCCAAAAAAATCAACCCTCTAGCTGAATTGCTGGGAAAGGACCCAAAAAGTCAGAGCAATGAGGTGGTGGCTCAAGATAGGACCTAAACTCTGGTTTCTGGCACATATGCAAATTGTAAGCGTATTCAGAATATTGACAGAAGTTATTCTTCTATATCAATGTGTGTGTTTTTCCATTAAAAAAATTGTACATATTTGCTTGCAGCTGCATCTTGTTTTCATAACAGGAAAAAATAACTAATTTTCCAGTGTAGTATGCGGTGTTTTGTAGCTGTGTTGGTCCCAGGATATTAGAGAGACCAGGTGGGTGTGATTATATCTTTTTGCTAAACAATCTGTTCCATCTTGTGTTTAGCTGTGACTCCGAGTAAGTTTCCTAGACCTGAAGAAAAGCTCTTTGTGGCTCAAAGGTTCGTCTCTCTCACCAACAGAAGCTGGTCCAGTAGAAGATACTGCCTCACCCACCATGCTTCTCTAATTTTCTAGTGAACAGAAATCACAAAAATCCCCTTTGCTGAGGATTAACCTTTTACTTGCATCTTTCTGCACAGGTTGTTTTTTGGTTTTGTTTTTTTAATTTTGGGGGATAGTTCATCTTAATTTTGTTGATTTAGTTTTTGAGCTTGTGCACATGGGAACTTTAAATGTTTAACTTCTATTTCTATTATGTTGTAGAAATTGGAGCTACAGTATCCAAGGCCGATATATTTAATAATATTTTTCACTTACATAGCCTCTTACAATATCCAATGGCTGGATCTGAAGTTAGACAAATTCAAACTAGAAATAGGATGCAAATTTTTAAAATGGAATATAGTTTACCATCGGAACAACTTTCCTAAGGATGGGTAAATTCTCCGTCACTTGAAGTCTTTAAATGTAGATTGGACATCTTTCTGAAATATGTGCACTAACTCAGCCAGAAGTTATGGATTTGATGCAGCAATCACTGGGTGAGGTTCTATAGCCTTTGCTAATTATCATAATAGTCCTCTCTGACCTTAAAATCTGAGTCTTTCATCTAACGATTTTAGTATTCCATACAAACATGAATTAAGCATCATAACATCCCTCTGAGAGAGACAAGTGTAAGAAATTATTATTAATCATCATAATATAGACAAATAGGAGTAAGAGAGAATAAATGGTGACCATAAACTCAAAAATTACACTTCTGAATTATTTTGCTTGCTGTTGTTACAGTAATCTTAGCTATTACTTGTAACCAAAGATATTTGGGGTAAAACCACAATTTTTTGTGTAATACATTTCAACATTTCCCCCTGTATAGTAAGTCAGTCAATTTTCCCCTTTGTTTTTGTGGTCTTTCATGCACCACAATGGGGAGAGGGAGGTTTGTTTGTTTGGTTTTTTAACTGAAAAATGTTGTTATAAAACCATAAAAATTGGCACGAGTGCAGAGGGACAGATGTTGTACTTGGAGCTACTTATCACCCTTAACCTCCCTCCACACCCCCCATTTCTAGATTTCAAATTATCTGTATCCCTTTAAGATACAGAATGTGTCAGTGACTAATTCAGGAATAAAATCCAAGAGTCTTGATTGTTTGCTGGACCCAAGACACTAGAAACCACACTTCCTCTGATTATATGGACATATAAAATGTTGTTGTTTTTATGGTGCTTATTTTTTGTAAATGTACCCTGAAGTAATGTATAGTAGACCCCAACTAATTCACACATAATGCAAGATCCTGAATACAAGAATAAAATGAATAAGATTAGTGAATTATAAAAATGTATTTCTATAAGTGTAGTTTAGTCATTTTTTTTGGTGATAACTTCATTGTATAGTGGAAGGGATCTTTAATGTCTGTTACAGGCAATTCACCAAACGAATCATTCTCAGGAAATCAACATGGGACACTGTCTTGTCAGCTGTCACCAGTTGATAACCTCCTATTTCTGGGGGAAATTATTGAAATTGTGGTGGAGGGCCAACTCCAGCAACATTTGATATCCTCCATTTCTCTGCAAATGGTGTCAAGTGCTTGGGGCAGTGGACTGTTGTCAAGCTTCCTTGCTGGTAATGCTTGCCCTTTCAGTACCATTGATCATGGGGCTCTTCTTTATGTGACTGTGGACCCGTGGCTGGGATGGACAAAATCACCTTAATATGGTTTCACAAATTCCTTTCAAAGTGTTCCTAGAAAGGTAGAGTTGGGTGATTGCTTCTCCCTGGGACTCTTGGCTGTTGAATCCTACAGACTTCAGTCCTGGTCACCCTTTTTGTGAAATATGTCTGGAATGTTGCTGGTGGAGATTAAGTATTACCGCCTACAATGCCATCAATATGCTGATACTTCTCTCTCTCCCTTTTATTATGAAGAGAAACACATGAAGCTGGATATTTTGACAGTTGGATAGGGGATGTTTGGGCTTTTGGAACCCGTGGGGGACTGTAGGAAAATTAGCTGGATAATTCTGTTATCCAGAATAATCTGCAGGGAGTTAGTTGAGTGTTAGAGAGACAAGGTGGGTGTCACCAAAAGATTATCATCATTTGGTTTCAGAGGTATTGATTATTGAGATGAATAGGGATAGTTCACACCTTGTGTAGTGTTATTTCTTCAGGATGCATGCAGACAGAAGTGCCTCTTTTAAAACTCTATTCACAATTTTTAGCTTTTTTTTACAACCAGTTGTGAGAATTAGAAACCAAAAAACGAATAAAAAAACCCCAAAACTTGAAATCTTAGATTCTGAAGTACAGTTTTGCTCAAGGGGTGGACTTCAGTTTCTGACGATGCAAAATACAAGAAGTTATGGCTATATCTGTGTGATGGTAGTGCTTCCATTTTTAAATCTAGTGAAGTAAATGTACATGCCAGAGAGCTTGTCTAACTACACTGGCAATTTACAGGACTGCAACTTTCTTGCCCAGGGGTGTGAAAAAACACCCCCCTGAGGGTGGCAAGTTTCAGCATTGTAAAGCGCCAGTGTAGACAGTGCAGCAGCGCTGGGAGCTACACCCCTCGTGGAGGTGGGTTTTTTAGAGCGCTGGGAGAGCTCTTCTTCCCCAGCGCTGCACCGCGACCACACAAGCCATGTTAAAGTGCTGCCGCGGCAGAGCTTTACCGTTGCAGGGTAGACTAGCCCAGAGTCTTGGGCATCTGTAAATGGATATAACAGCAGTTAACTAACTTTTCTATTTTGTTATCAATCAATGAAATTGACCTGTGCTTTGTTAATTTCACTTGCACAGCTGATTGGAAAAGCTTGCAAGACAGTAGCACCAGAAGCACTGAAGCTAATAAGATGACAGCATCAATTTTCATTTGATTCACATTTGGAATATTATCTTCTCATGAAAACAGCAAACTATTATTTTTTTATTTATTATTAAAATCAACTTTTGCAGAAATTAATGACTTCGGTCTCTCCACATTCAACAGGAAAAAAACATTTTAAGTGGATTTTTACAGTCAGTAAATGCAAAAGGTACTGATAAAAGGAGTGTGGAGAAACCAGCACGTATTTGTGCAAATTATAGACTATTTGAATAGGGAAATGTAGAAATGAGTAAGGCTGCGCTGTTGGTAATTTTTATAAGCTATTTTGTGAAAAAGGATCACTGCTACGAAATGAATTTGCATCCCGTGGTAATAGATTCATTTGTGGAAGAAGAAAAGGAGTACTTGTGGCACCTTAGAGACTAACAAATTTATTTGAGCATAAGCTTTCGTGAGATACAGCTCAATTCATCGGATGCATGCACTGGAAAATACAGTGGGGAGATTTATACACACAGAGAACATGAAACAATGGGTGTTACCCTACACACTGTAACAAGAGCGATCAGGTAAGGTGAGCTATTACCAGCCGGAGAGGGCAGGGGGGATGGGACCTTTTGTAGTGATAATCAAGGTGGGCCATTTCCAGCAGTTGACAAGAATGTCTGAGGAACAGTGGCGGGGGGAGAGGGAGGTCTCTTGTGTGGACTGGTCCAGGCTGAGGTTGATGGTGGGATGGAAATTGTGAAATCAGGGTGGAATTCCTCAGTATGCCAACATTTTTATGGCTGACTTAGAACAATGCTTCCTCAGCTCTCGTCCCCTAATGCCCCTACTCCACTTGTGCTACATTGATTACATCTTCATCATCTGGACCCATGGAAAAGAAGCCCTTTAGGAATTCCACCCTGATTTCAACAAGTTCCATCCCACCATCAACCTCAGCCTGGACCAGTCCACACAAGAGATCCACTTCCTGGACACTACGGTGCTAATAAGCGATGGTCACATAAACACCACGCTATTCCGGAAACCTACTGACCGCTATGCTTACCTACATGCCTCCAGCTTTCATCCAGACCACACCACACGATCCATTGTCTACAGCCAAGCTCTACGATACAACCGCATTTGCTCCAACCCCTCAGACAGAGACAAACACCTACAAGATCTCTATCAAGCGTTCTTACAACTACAATACCCACCTGCTGAAGTGAAGAAACAGATTGACAGAGCCAGAAGAGTACCCAGAAGTTACCTACTACAGGATAGGCCCAACAAAGAAAGTAACACAACGGCACTAGCCATCACCTTCAGCCCGCAACTAAAACCTCTCCAACGCATCATCAAAGATCTACAACCTATTCTGAAGGACGACCCATCACTCTCACAGATCTTGGGAGACAGGCCAGTCCTTTGCTTACAGACAGCCCCCGAAACCTGAAGCAAATACTCACCAGCAACCACACACCACAACAAAACCACTAACTCAGGAACCGATCCTTGCAACAAAGCCCGTTGCCAACTGTGTCCACATATCTATTCAGGGGACACCATCATAGGGCCTAAACACATCAGCCACACTATCAGAGGCTTGTTCACCTGCACATCTACCAATGTGATATATGCCATCATGTGCCAGCAATGCCCCTCTGCCATGTACATTGGCCAAACTGGACAGTCTCTATTTAAAAGAATAAATGGACACAAATCAGATGTCAAGAATTATAACATTCAAAAACCAGTTGGAGAACACTTCAATCTCTTTGGTCACTCAATTACAGACCTAAAAGTGGCAATTCTTCAACAAAAAAACTTCAAAAACAGACTCCAACGAGAGAGTGCTGAATTGGAATTAGTTTGCAAACTGGATATAATTAACTTAGGCTTGAATAAAGACTGGGAGTGGATATATCATTATACAAACTAAAACTATTTCTCCATGTTTATTCTCCCCCCTCCCCCCCCCCCCCCCCCACTGTTCCTCAGACGTTCTTGTCAACTGCTGGCAATGGCCCACCTTGATTATCACTACAATAGGTCCTGTTCCCCCCTCTCTCCGGCTGGTAATAGCTCACCTTAAGTGATCGCTCTTGTTACAGTGTGTATGGTAACACTCATTGTTTCATGTTCTCTACGTATATAAATGACACAGAGGGATATTATAAGTAGCTAATATTATTGAGAATTCATTTTAAAAGAGTGACAAACTTATCTTGTTTTTTCAATGTGTCACATAAAAGTGTCACTTTTTTTTTTTTAACGGGGCAGTCATTAAAACAGCATTAATGTGCCATTGACATCTTCCAGTTACTGCATTGACTTGATTATATAACCTCTTTTGTGCAATTTTCATGCTTTGTTCTGTTTGAATGTTTTTGCTGTGCTGATGGTTGTTTTTCATTTCCTGCTGCAATGACCCTGAATAAATAAGAATAAAGTAGACATAAGCAATGTAGTCTTGTTGGCATTTGCAGATCTTTTGTTCTGCATTGAGAAACATAGTGGCTTGGCATTTATGTTAGAGGATTTTCTGTTGCTGATAATTGGTCTTTAGCTGTTAGAAAAATATTTACTCTTTCCTTAAAAAAAAAAAATGCTGTACCAATGGCAGAGTGATCTATTTGTGAGAATTTTGAGAGTAATGGCCATTGTTCTGAAGTACTCCTAGGAAACTGGAATGAATTACCAAAATATTTAATCAAGAAAAAAATTGTTTAATCACTGATCTTTATCTGTAGAATTTCTGTAAATATAGGCCATTAACTTACACCCCTCTCTCTTTAAAGGGAAAAAAAAGTTTTCTAGAGATTTTTACTATTTTTTTTGACAAAGAAATATAACCAATTAGGACCAACTACATTTGATGAGTTGGAGGCATCACCAATTATTGCTAACTGGAATTTCATAAGTGCCATTACATGCTGATGGGAGGATACATTCATTACATTTCACATCCAACTTTTTTTCAGACCTCTGCTGTCATACAAGTTTTGGTGCAAGAAAGTACAATGATGAGTGAAAGGCCCACTTCTAATTTGATTAAAATCCATCCTGTGAAAACAGTTTTGAGGAATATCATTATCCCTACCTATTCAAATAGAATCAAAGACCATGTTTTCTCCATTCAACTTGCCAAATTAAAGCAATGAAGATTGTTTTACCATATTATAATATTTATATCTACATATGGAGGAAAGATTTCATCTTTAAACAGGTGTTTAAGTAAAGATTTTGGCTGGAACTTTCAAAACTATTTATCTGAGATCTTGGTCTCCATTACTATATGTAGTATCTGATCGCCTGACAATGTTTAATGTATTTATGGTAACAACACCCCTGTAAGGTACCAAGTACTAATATATTTATTTGCACTTGGGGCAACTAAATGACTTGCCCAAGGTCACAAGTGACATGGGGTTGAATGGGTAATTGAACCTAGGTCTCCTGTATCTAAAGATAGCACCTGAAACACTGGTCCATCTTTTCTCTCAAAGGAGCTGAAAAGATTTAAATGATTAGGTGCCTAACTCCTATAGGCGCCTTTAAAAATCTTAGCCTTCATTCTTTTTCACTGATAAATGTTGCAGATTTTCTCTCATTTTGATGAAATTTCACAATGAAAAGTCACTACTGGTGTCAAAATGTCATGTTAGAAACACTGGTACATTGTACAAGTCTGGTGTTTGTGCATCCAAATTAACATTTTTTTCTTCAGTAAAAGATATATAAATATTTTTTTTGGATGGAAAAGAGCAGCATCTCACTTTGAATGTACTGTAGTTGGCTGTTTTCAATGGGATAATATAACTTCTGTACTGCTAACCCTAAGTGAGTTAATGTCATTTTACCAATATTACCTCTGATGCAAGCAACCTCACTGCATCCTCTGTAGACGACCAATTTTTTATTGAGACAATCTGGCAATGCTGCCTAACTCCCCTTTCCTGTGGAATTTAGTAATTTCCTTGCTTTTATTAATTTGTACGTATGTAGTGTTGTCATGACACATCTTTTTTATTGTAATTTGTAGTCTGCCACATTTTAGACAGTACACTGAAAGAATTCGTGCAATTATTGCTTCAGAACAACTTCTATAAGTGTTTATAAAGTTTGCATTTGTCAGATGTTCAATGAGTTTTACTGATTGCATTCCAGTATTATAAAGCAAACTAGCAATGTATTTCCAGTCTGGCTGGAAGAACTGTTGTGATGTAGGGGACTGTTGAGCAATCATAGGTAGCTTGTGAAGTTTTGGTGATGTGGAATTGAGGGTCTTTCACGTCACAAAACACAGGATTTCTATTTAAGTGAAATCCTTTATTGGAAAACTCTCAACTTCCTGTCTCCTCAATATGTTCTGAAACAGTAAAGTAGCTAAATGCATTATTATAAAATTTGCTTTGTCAGCTGAAAGGAGGCTAGAATTTATAACAAACAATTTTGTGTTGACCCTCCAGGAGAAGGACTAAAGCACAAACAAAAGAGAGATTACACATTATGTCTAAATCTTGGCATATGCATAAAGATAAGTTCACCCTTAGGCAGTTTTTACTGCAAGAACAAAGAGGATGTCCAATGTAAACATAAGCTCCCTGATTTACTCAGTTTCAAGATTCTGAAGATATCATTATATGGAAAGTATGTTAGTGCATTCCAGTTGTTATTGCCAGAAACTGTTTCCCCATGTTCTATGTTATAAAGCTCTTTACTAAATATTGTACCTAGCAAATGACTCCACTGGTTATAATATGTTTTTGTTTTCATTCTTTCACTGTGTGGTTGGTGTTAGTTATCGCAAGGATGTTTAAAGCTGTTGTTTCCATCATTAGCCAGGAAGCTGAGGCTTTTGATTTCAATAGTTCTGAGTAGCTTTCAGCTGGCTTTCCTCTTTTCTGTGTTTTGTTTGAAAGAATTCATTTGAAGAACAACTGCACGCAGTTTAAAGTGTGCTATTCATTAACTGATGAACACTATGTATAATAACATCTTTCCTGATCCTGTGCATTACTTTTGCATAGGAACATACAGAACTTGTTTCATGATAAATATCATATGTTTATCACCATAAAGATTTTTGGTGATGTACTGATTCCTTGCAAAAAATGTCCCCATATATGAGACACATGTCATAGTAAAGATATTTCATTATCTGTCAATAAATCAGCATGGCACAAGGCGTCCTTTATTCATGTGAGTTAGAGTATCCAAATTTCTGATACTGAAGTTTTTTGTTGTTGTTTTTGTTGATCTGAGAACTCCTTTCAGAGGATTTTCCTTGCTTGGCTGTATATAGCTTCCATCCCACCATTCACCAATCTGAACATTTAGGAGGCAAGCAGGGCCTACCTAATAGACAAAAGAACTGGTACAGTGAAGCCATGATGCTGGGGGACTATGTGATGTGGGGAGGAGGAGCTCTTTCTACTGTATCAGATAAAGGAATTGTGGATCTGTCTAGTGGAAAATTAGGGAACCAGGATCCACAACTGTGTGGATCTGCCAGCTAAACACAAACATGTCCAGTGTGGCTCTGTTGCCTGCGTGGGAAAGATTTGGTCTGTCATCCACAGCCCAGGTCCCATAGAACTCCCCTGTGTAGGTGGTTTACTTGGGATATTTTGTGGGGCCAGGATTTGGCCGGTGGAATATATAATGAATATGCGCCAAGCAATATTCAATACACATTTAATACAAATCCTGCATCTTGGCAGGAGGTAAGACTAAATCAGTGGTTCTCAACCTGGGGTACATGTACCCCTGGGGGTACGCTCAGGTCTTCCAGGGGCTACATAAACTCATCTAGATATTTGCCTAGTTTTACAACAGACTGCATAAAAACCACTACTGAAGTCAGTACAAATTAAAATGTCAGACAATGACTGGTTTATACTGTTCTATATACTATATCGGGGTGGCCAACCTGAGCCGGAGAAGGAGCCAGAATTTACCAATGTACATTGCCAAAGAGCCACAATAATACGTCAGCAGCCCCCCATCAGTCCGTGCCCACCCTGCTCCTATCGCCTCCTGCCCACCGGCAGCTCTGCTGGTCAGCGCCTCTCCATCTCTCCCCGCACCTCCCGATCAGCTGTTCCATGGCGTGCAGGAGGCTCGGGGGGGAAGGGGAGGGGCGGGGAGGAGCGAGGGCATGGCAAGCTCAGGGGAGGGGGCAGAAAGGGGTGAAGTGGGGGCAGAGCCAGGGGTTGAGCAGTGAGCACTCCCGGGCACGTTGGAAAGTTGGCGCCTGTAGCTCCAGCTCCGGAGTCGGTGCCTATACAAGGAGCCGCATATTAACTTCTGAAGAGCCGCATGTAGCTCTGGAGCCACAGGTTGGCCACCCCCGTACTATATAATGAAATGTAAGTACAATATTTATATTTCAATTTATTTTATCATTATATGGTAAAAATGAGAAAGTAAGACTTTTTCAGTAATAGTGCGCTGTGATACTTTTGTATGTTTATGTCTAATTTTGTAAGCAAGTAGTTTTTAAGTGAGGTGGAACTTGGGGATACTCAAGACAAATCAAACTCCTGAAAGGGTACAGTAGTCTGGAAAGGTTGAGAGCCACTGCACTAGATGACCCTTGCAGCCCCTTCTAACCCTATGATTCTATGATACTATGCTCTGATTTTCCTTTTCTTTTTGATTACTTTACCGATTTGCATCAGACTTACCATAACAATCAGGTTCTTCTTCGAGTGCTTGCTCATGACCATTCTATTGTAGGTGTATGTGCTTGCCACGTACACTGGTGCTGGAAGTTTTTCCCTCAGTGGTATCCGTAGGGGACCGGCTCTAGCGTCCTCTGGAGTGCCATGCGTATGCACCGGTATAGGGGCGCCGCTGGCTCTTCCCCCCTCAGTTCCTTTTTACAGTCTGGGACTTTACATGCTGGGGCCTGTGAGGAAGCAGTTTAAGCCGCAATAGTCCCACAGATTCGGGAGCCAACCTCGATCAGAGCCCTTCTGCAAGAAGGCCAAGGGCTATAAGCAGTGGCAGGGCCATCAGCCGGCTCCCTCAGCTCACTCGAACGCTACTCACAACCAACTGGGTAATGAGCAGGCATTCTGAGGGCGTGCTCGAGGGCGACCTTCCAGCCTGTGTCCTGGATCCAGCACCCCTGTTATTTTCTAGCCGTTTGTCCCCCTTCCTCCCTGCCTGAGCCTCTATAACATTGGACCAGTGGGTCCTCAACACAGTAGCAAGGGGATATACCGTCCAGTTTATTTCTATACCTCCCTTCCTCCCCGTTCCTCTTCAGGGACACTTCTCACCAGCATCTGCTCGTTGAGGAGGTACAAAGCCTACTGAAGGTGGGAGCCATAGAGAAGGTCCCTTGGTCCCATCCTCGACCCGTGGAACCTCAACAAATATCTCAAGAAGTTCAAATTCTGCATGGTCTCCCTGGCCTCCATCATTCCTTCCCTGGATCCAGGAGACAGGTACGCTGCCCTTGATTTCAGGGGCACTTACTTTCGTGTATCAATATTCCCTAGACACAGAAGGTTCCTGGGATTCCTGGTCAGGACTGCGCACTATCAATTCACAGTGCTCCCCTTTGGCCTAGCAACGGCACCAAGGATGTTTACAAACTGCATGTCAGTAGTGGCGGCCCACCTTAGACATTGGGGTATTCAGATTTACCTATACCTCGACAACTGGCTCATAAAGGGCCGCTCCAGTGTCCAGATCCAGTGCAGCATTGAGACTTTGCAAGCTACCTGTCAAGCTCTGGGCTGTAGATAAATGAACAAAGATCAACATTGGTTCCTGTTCAAAGGATAGAGTTTATTGGAGTGGTCCTTGACTCTACCCGAGCCAGAGCCTTTCTTCCGGAGGTTAGGTTCAGGGCAATGTCAGATCTGATTGCCAGCGTCACTGCCCATCCACTCACCACATCCCGGGTATGCCTCAGACTATTGGGGCACATGGCCGCAGGAATGTACGTTTTTCAGCATGCAAGACTCAGACTGTGTCCCCTCCAGCTGTGGCTGGTGTCGGTCTTCTCCCCGGCTAGGCATCACCTAGACAAGCTCTTCGTGATCCCGCCCCGGGTACTTATTTCCCTGCAATGGTGGTCTGACCCAGTGCTGGTGTTGGAAGGAGTGCCATTTCGAGGCCGCAACCCACAGTCTCCCTGATACCGGATGCATCCGACCTCGGATGGGGACCACATCTCGGTATACTGCAAATGCAGGGGCTATGGTCGAGAGAGGAGCTCATGCTTCATGTAAACGTCAGGGAGCTCAGAGCCATCCATCTAGCTTGTACAGTGTTCCTTCCCCACCTATCCGGTCAGGTAGGGCAGGTGTTGACAGTCAACATGGCCTCCATAGTCTATGTCAACAGGCGGGGGGTGGGGGAGCTCATTCATCAGCTTTGTGCCAGGAAGCCCTTCACTTGTGGAACTTGGGCATCCAACGTGCGGTCCGCCTGCGAGGCCTCGTCAGAGGCTCACTTTCTGATGCCTTTCTCCTGCCATGGTCAGGAGACCTGATGTACACCTTCTTGTCAATCCCACTCATCAGCAAAGTCCTCTTAAAAGAGGAACAAGGCATGGGTCATCATGATTGCCCCAGCATGGCCTCGCCAGCATTGGTTCGGCATTCTCATGGACCTGTCCGTAACACCCTGTGGGTACTTCCCAGCTGCCCGGACCTGCTCTGACAGGATCACAGTTGGCTGCTGCACCCGAACCTCACCTCGCTCCCCCTCACAGCTTGGATGCTGCATGGTTGAATCCAGAGCAACAAGCCTGCTCTAGTCAGATACAGTAGGCTCTCTTGGAGAGCAGGAAGCCCTCCACCAGAGCAACTTACCTGGCAAAGTGGAAGCATTTCTCCTGCTGGGCAGTGGGGCTGGGTGTCTCCCGACCCAGTCATCTCTACAGTCCATTCTGGATTACCTGCTTCACTTAAAGTACCATGGCCTCGCCTTCTTTTCGTACATATCTTATGTTATGAAAACGCGCCTTAAAAGAATTTCAGGAGTAATATCAGGGATTGAAGAATGCTAGTGAAGACATCTATTAGCCAGAGACTGAAAAGTATGCGTCAAACCAATGATGTCCAAGGGCAACACCCTGATGAGAAGCCCTGTTCTGCTCCTTCTCACCCTCAGCTGATGTAAAGTTGGAGGATGTTGGGATTCTTGCCAAGGAGCTGTACCTTTCCTCTACCTCAGACTCCATATTTTGGATTAGCCTCAAATTAGTAAATGTATTCTACTTACTGATGGCTAACAGAATTTATCTCAAGTGATTGGGAGGTGGGATTTTGGTGCTTTAGTTTCAGAGCTTGACCTGTACTGGTATCCATTGTGTCTGTGACCACAGTTCATCACAGAAAGAATGCCAGTTCAAGGTTCCCATTGAACCAGCTTCTACATTTCACTATGAGCACTACCTTCTAGTAATCATATTAACATTATTTATTCTTTTATCTTAGTTTGGTTAATCAAGAGAGTATTTGAAAACCAAGCACATGCAATACCCTGCAAAAGAATATTTGGATTACTCTAGTTAAAGTAAAACACAATTATTAAAATAAACCAAGTGCACTCTGTTGTACTTAAATAATGAAGTTCCAAGCCTTAATTTCCTCCCTTGTATACACATCTGCTAGACAATGTGTTTTCCAATTACTGGAAAGCAGACCTGGTTTTCAAAAATCACAAAAAACATACAAACAAAAACCCCTTACATCAAAAGAATGTTAAATGTAAATATTTTTAAAAGCAATTTCCTGATTACAAAATTAAATTATTTTAGTTAAATTGAATAATATCACTGCTTGAGTACAAGGAGCATGTTTTGTTCTGACTAGAAAAGTCTCTTCACTAATAGAGATTACTGCTATTGAAGTGAAAGATGAAACAAAATATCTTTAACATGAGCCTTCTTAACAGTTGTTTGGTTTTTAAATTCAGTCATTTGGTACCTGGGGAATTTACTGTGTAGCACAATATTGTGGGGTTGTGGGTGGGGAATATATCACCAATGTGGTGTAATTTCTGTGCCTTAAACAAGGCTTTATTTCTTTATTTAATCTTTTAGTTTTTAATTTAATCTTTCAGTAAAGTCCTGAGCCTCTATGTTTCCCTCCCTTATGGAATGAGATTATATAATCTGCTACTTTCTTACATGTAAAAGAATTCTTTTGCTCAAATGGTAGAGCCCTGGCTCCAAATAGGAGGTCCCAGGCTCCATGCCTTCTATGACTGGAATCTGTATGTGTATGCGGCCTTGGGTTTGTTATGTTTCTCTCCAAGGGCCATCTCCTTTGCATTCAAATAAACGGAACTAGCAATGTCATCTGGTGACTCCGAATAATCACCGCACTGCACCTGAAGTGGAAGGGATGGCCGGGGGGGGGGGGGGGGGGGGCAGGAGACAGGACAGGGGCTGACACACACCCTGGGAATGTGAGGGCTGAAGGCTTTAAAAGGTGTACTCCTGGGAGCTGGAAGCCCTTTCTCTACGCAGCAGGCAAGGCAGCACCCACACTTGAGGTGCAAATATCAGGTTGGGTCAGGCCCTGCTGTGGGCATTGCACTAGTTGCTCCTTTGTAGGGGGGCTGGGAAGGAATTTTTCTCTCACCACCATAGTGGCTTTGGTAGAGTGGGTTTTTTTTTGCCTTCTCCACAGTGGGTGTCAAGGAGGGCCTATTATGGGAGGAGAAAAGTGGTTAGGCTACCTGTTGCCATTTATTTTGCAAGTGTGGGGCAGATGTCCAGTGCAGATACTCCATAGGGAAGGCATCCAGTGACCAGATAAGTGGCCTGGTAAGGGACTTAAAAGAAGATGCTGGTTAATGAAACAGGGCTGGGGGTTTGGGGCTCCTCTGATTGGTATGGCAGAGAGCCATCTCCCCCTTTCTTATGGTCCACCTTAACCTTCCTACGAGGGGGAGGGAGGTGGATGGTAAGGTCCAAGCCATGGGCTGACTGGGGGACCTGGATGGAAAATGAAATGGGGCTAGTGGAAACCCAGGGTAGTTATTTGAATGAACATGCATTTGTCTGCACTGTACACTTTTATCTGCCAGGTAGTCCAAGACATCTAATAATAAAGTTGCAGCCTGATTAAATCCATATCAAGTGTCTCCTGTCCTTCTTTCGGTATAGCCAGGCAATGCTGCCTTGCCATTCTGGAATAGGAGATCTGTAGAAGCATTTCTGCTGACAGGAGATTTTGAACTTCAGGGCAGAGGGAGAGTGGTTGTATGGCATGTTTTCAGGTCCTGAATTCACTCTCCCTTTGTGATAGAATCCAAGTCTGTTGATCAGGAAGCAATGTATATCTCTTTACATAGCTTTTGCCTCCAGGTGATTAGTTCTTATGGTTTTGTTTAGATACGCTTGTCTGCTAATCCAGTGGCTCTGAACCTTTCCAGAATGCTGTACCCTTTTCAGGAGTCTGATTTGTCTTGTGTGTCCCCAGGTTTCACCTCATTTACAAACTACTTTCTTACAAAATCAGACATAAAAATACAAAAGTGTCACAGCCCGCTATTACTGAAAAATTGCGTACCTTCTCATTTTTTACCATATAATTATAAAATAAATAAATTGGAATATAAATATTGTACTTACATTTCAGTGTATGATATATAGAGGAGTATAAACAAGTCATTGTCTGTCTGAAATGTTAGTTTGTACTGACTTCGCTAGTGGTTTTTATGTAGCGTGTTGTAAAACTAGGCAAATATCTAGCTGGGTTGATGTAACCCTGGAAGACCTCTGCGTACCCCAGGAGTACGCATACCCCTGGTTGAGAACCACGGTGCTAATCATTAGGTATAGAAACTGCTGATTATTAGAGTCAACATATTGCAACAGTAGCTGATGCTGTATATAAATTGTAAATGCTCTTGGAGGCTTCACAATAGACACACATTTTCTTCTTAAGATGATAAATATCAGTAGGAAGCCTTCCTTTCCCTGGAAGCATTCTAATAATTTTATGGACTGTAATTTGCCCCATCACGGTAGCGTTCCCTCTTAACTTGTAGTTGCATAATTTTACGTAGTCAGTGATAGCTTGAGCATTGGGATACATTGTACATTCTAGAACTTCAAGGGCTGAACAGCAACCACTGGAGTATTAGATCACATTTGTTGGTAATATCTGCACAATGCTCTCTAATATACACTTAGAGATTTGCACTTAATTTGGCCAGGAAAAATATTATTAAAAGTTTTTATATTTTAAAATTGTATTTCCACAGTGTTGCGCTTAGAATAGACTCAAGCCTAAACAGTGACTGATGGGCTTCCTTTTTCCAAGAAGAGAAATTTACAAGAACAAATTTTCCTGTCATCAGTGTCAAAAGTAACTAGAGCGCAGCTTTGCTATTTTGCTGTCCAATACATGCTGCTGTATTTTTTGTTTTTTTTTAAATGTTAATATTTTAAAATATCATAAAAAGATGAAAATGGAAGTAGAATTTCAGTCATTGATTTAAAAATATAAGATGCATAATATTTATTTACTTTTTTCCCACTCGAATTGATGGGTTTTCTTTTATTTGGGAACTTTTATCACTCAGATATAGATTTATACTAAAATACATGGCACTGGTGAGACCTCAACTGGAATACTGTATGCAATTCTTGTCTTCCATGTTTAAGAAAGATGAATCCAAACTGGAACAGGTGCAGAGAAGGGCTCCTAATGATCCGAGGAATGGAAAACCTACGGAGGAGACTCAACTAGCTTGGCTTGCTTAGCCTAATCAGAAGAAGCTGAGGGGAGATAGGATTGCTCTCTATAAATACAGTACATCAGAGGGATACATACCAGATAGTGAGAGGAGTTATTTAAGTTAAGCACCATTGTGGACACAAGAACAAATGGCTATAAACTGGCCATCAACAAGTTTAGGTTTGAAATTAAGTGAAGATTTCTAAGCATCGGAGGAGTAAAGTTCTGGAACAGCCTTCCGGGCGGGGGGTTGGGGGAGGGAGGGCGTGGGGGAGGAACCTGAATGGCTTCAAGACTGAGCTTGATAAGTTTATGGAGGGGATGGTATGATGAGACTGCCAACAATGGCATGTAGCTGATCTATGACTGCTGGCAGCAAGTATCTCCAATATCTGGAGATGGAACACCAGATGGGGAGGACTCTGAGTTAGTACGGAGAATTCTTTTGCCTGTTGGGTCTTGCCCACAGACTCAGGGTCCAGCTGAGCTCCATATTTGGGGTCGGGAAGGAATTTTCCCCTGGGTCAGATTGGCAGAGACCCCTCTGCAGCATGGGGCATGGGTCACTTGTAGGTTTATACAGGTGTAAATGGTGGATTTTCTGTAACTTAAAGTCTTTAAATCATGATTTGAGGGCTTCTGTAATGCAGTCAGAGGTTAGGGGTCTATTACTGGAAAGGGTGGGTGAGGTTCTATGGCCTGCAATGTGCAGGAGGTCAGATTAGATGATCATGATGTTTCCTTTTGCCCTTAAAATCTATGGGCCACACTCTGGTTTCTGGCAGCCTTGATTACTCATACAGGTAAACATATATCCCTTTCTTTAAGACAGGCCTTCTTGATCAGTTCTACCTAACTGGGGGGTATGTGAGTTTGAACATGTGCCTTTAACATCATACATGGGAAATTTCATAACTTTACACATAATGTTGCTATGTACATTTCACTATTATTGACCAGTGAGTTATTAGCTTTCAAATGATTCCTCACAAAGCATATTTTGCACAAAGATTATTACAATAGTGTGTAGGGTGTGAATACAGGGGTATATTAGGTCATGCTGCCTTACATCATGAGGGGCATGTTAGGAGATTCAAACTGACCCAGCTGCAAGGTGTTGATAAGAGAGATCTTTGAATATAGGAAGATCTGCTATCTAAGTAGCCAGCAATGCTGATGACCGTTTTGGCCAAAGAATCAGCGGTAGCTTTCAAGGGAGGTAAGCTCTTCACTTTTCTTCACTCTGTAACTGAGCTGAGGATGGCTTATCTACTTTTGCTTATGAGAAGTGTAAGTCTAGAAAAGTTGAGTAAACTGTTTCCTCTCTGTTAATTACATTTTCTCTCCGTTTTTAATAATTCTTGTGTTGTTAAGATTCCTGTTGGATAACTTCATGCAGACTACTCTCAAAGAAAAGAAAACTAACCTCTCAGGAGAGGTGCTGAAAGGTTGTTTCTGAAACCTACACCCGCTCCCTTGCTGTCTCAGTCAAAGACATGAACAGAGGTGTCCACTTCTAGTGTGTTTTGTTGTTATTCGGTGGGCAAACACAATTGGAAAAGCCAAAGGGCCTCCTAGCAGGAGATTATCTTTGGAGAATGGTCACTCTAGCTAAAGGGATCTAGGCAGCTACCTAAAGTGGCAGATTTGGCCTGACCACCCCTCTGTCACATGAGTGGTATTGTGACCCAGGGCGTCCGGTTGCAATGCCACACACTCAAATTTGGCCCGGTCACCTCTGTCACATGACGGGGCACCTGGGCCAAATCTGCCACCATAGGCCTATGAGAATGGGGTTGGGAGCGGCACACTGAAGTTTTGCCTAGGGTTTAGATTGTCGTGAGTGGCCTCTGTACTTGGCAATGGTTATCGCCTCTATGCTTACATGCTTTCAGTGGGGGGTTTTGTAATGGCTACAATACTTGGTACAACTACTTTTAGAGAAGATTCTGCAAATAAAGATTTTGCATTTACAGGCTAAATATTGTTGATGGAAGACTGTGGTAGAATTTCAGAGCCACTTGGAAGTGAAGCATTACTTAAATGGATGCAACTTCTCAGTATTGGGAAAACAACTTTATGATACCTTTATATAGATCTGATAGTGATGCCTATGTTAAGGTTGCCTGATATCTTCCATTGTAAAACCCTGTTTTCAGTTGCTTATATCTTGGTCAAACCTCAACTATTTGGGCTGAAATTTTCCATGCCAAGTGTCTGTCTCAGACTGATTTTTTTTTGTCTTTTTTTGGGGTATGTTTCACCAAAAATGTATGGATAACTGAGAAACTTCTGATATATTTGTATAAAAAAATGCAAACTCAGTTTTCACTCTCCCTTTATGTGGATACCCACTGGGTGTGAATGAGTTAGGTTCTAACTTGAATAAGACAAGAAATGCAGTGACTTGGCTGGGGGGAGTCACCTACCATGAATGAACTAAAATCACTGGGGGGATTATACATACCTGGACTGGTAAACATGTGTGGAGAAGTACCACTCCCTGGGAAAATTTCACATACCAGTTTTGACTGGGTTCAAGAGGCAAACAACAACTGAAAATTGTATAAAGTGACCAGCCTGCTGATATTGATGAGGGATCATTCTCACTCCATCCAAGAACCGATATGACACTGTGACATATGTGGTAGATAAGTATTACCTGGTAAGCATTTGTGTAAGCTATTTATTGTTTTATTATATGTTTTCTCTGTGATGCTTTTGTTCTTAAAAACGAAACAACCCCCCTCTCCCCCCCCCCCCAAACTTTGCTTTAGAGGGCTGGCTGGTCAGTGGTAACCCTGTCATTGTCCTTGGAGAGAACAGGACATCAAGTACTGAACTAAACTCAGTTTTGCTAAGCTGATCACAATGATTTGCAGGAGGAATTGAAGCCTAAATCCCCAGTTGGAAGGGAGAGCAATGTGGGTTCCTGCCCTGAGAAAGATGACAGCTAGAGGTCTGAGATCTAAATGGGGTGCCCTCAAGGAGACCACAAAATGATTAGAAGAGCAGTTACCTGGGGAATTGTGACAAAATGGTTCAGCTATTTCTCAGAATTAGGTTAGGGGAAAATACATTGTTTTGCCCATGTTAAAAATTTCTTATGACTGTTTTGCTGAGAATCTCTTAACGTTTTCATGCTGTGGATCAGGGACTTGAAAGTTGGCAAGGAGTTGCTCTGGGGTCAGAGAGGTGTCTTTTGTTGTCCCTATGCAAATCCGCCTGTGGGGGCATGGGGTGGACAGAGATAGATTGCAGTGGTGGACATGGGCAAAGGGAGGCGGGGGACACGCAAAGGCAGGTGCAAAGGGTACATGTGGGGCAGACAGGGTGAATGGAGAAGATGGGCCCCAAACCACGAGAGCACATTCCCTTCCTGAACCTGGGATAAAACCCAGGATTCCTGAATCTCAGTATTCTTTTGTTGTCTGGCAAATAGCTGTGAAACCCACTGGCAAAGTGTCTCTTCCCATCCTAGAGTGACATGGGGGTGAGGTAATATCTTCTATAGGACCAACTTCTGTTGGAGAGAGCGACAAGCTTTCAAGCTTACACAGAGCTCTTCCCTTTTTAGTCATTGGTGGACCTGGAGAGTATTGCTATTAGTTACTCTGTATAACTATATACTCAAACAGTAAATGTCAGTGGCATGGATCTTGGTTCCAATCCTGATGTTGATCCATGTGGGGTCACATTATTGTTCCACATGACAGAATGTGGGGTTATTCTGGCTTGGGTTTTTTTTTTTTTTTGTGAACTAGGAAATGACATTCTTAGCAAAACCCTATGTTAAAGGAACATTAAGGTTGCAGAGCCAAGCTCTGGAAAATTAGGAAGTCCCAGAATTAAGGTTGTCCATTCATTCTTAAATCTGCTCCCTTGTGCATATGCACTATGAAAGTCTTTAATTGCATGATCAAATATTTTTTCCACCAGACCCTTACGTTCTTTAGTCCTTGGGAGGGATGATGGTCATGGAATGAATCAGGGTTGTGGAGCAAATTAAATTGTTGTCTGTAAAATCCCTCGATGGTTGGTTGCAAAAGGTGCTGTAAGAAGAGAAAGGGTGGTCTTATGGATAAGATAACATGCTGAAGAACTGGGTTCTACCCTGCTTTTCCCAAAAAATTCCTATGTGCTGGTGAGCAGGTCACTTTAAGTAAAACATTGGCCACAGATTGTGTTGATGGTTTTATGGGTGCCAGAGTGAGACATCTGGGGTCAGATACTCAGAACTGCTGAATGCTCACATCGGCAACTGAAGCATTAGGAGTTGTGCTTTGAACATATAAAGTGCTATAAAAATGTTAAGTACTTTGAATAATGAGACCCTGGATTTCTCAAGCTGGGCACCAAAAATTAGTGGACAATTTTGACCTTAATCCATCTGCGCCTTATCTGTAAAAATGGGGATGGTGCTATTTTACCTTACGGGGGGGGGGGGGGGGGTTGAGAGAAATTCATTCTCATTTATGAAGCACCTGAATACTGTGGTGATGAGGGTTCATTATGAGAAAAGCCTATGAGGAAATTAATAATTCTTTAGTTAGTGTAGGGTTTACATGATGTGGAGTAAATAAGGCATGAGGCCACACACTGAATAAGTAAGAAAAGGTAGACCGAATAGTTTCGTATTTAGCAAGCACCATTCATCCTATGTACTGAGTGAAGCAGGGGTCCTTTATGTGTGGGGAAATAGTATGTGAGCATGTAATTTAAGACAGAATCATACTACATATGCATAAAGGGATGAAATTAAAGTTGCACAGGCAATCTTAACTGACATTTCCTAAATTTGGGGTGCTTGACTCTCTAACTATAACATTTATTTGTTTATAGTTTTTTAGCTTTCTTTATATGTGTTACATTTTTTTAAAAGTCACCTGAGCAATACATTTACTATATTTCTTACCTATGTGTGTATTTTAAGATTTTCTATGGTGCTTTCTAGGCATGTCCCAAATAAATTAGGCATACATAACATATTTTTTATACATGTGTGTGACATCCCCCTCCCCCCCACACACACATTATCTGTATTTAAAAGATTTCATTGGGGACATGGTTGGCACAATGAACTAATATTCTATTGCAATATTTATGGAGACCTTAGTTCAGAGCTAGTACAGATTACAAGTGAAATGAGCGTGATGATCTTAATTTAGCAAGGTGGCCTCTCTCAATTTTGTATAGTGGTCTCCCTCTAGTCACTTAAAATATCCCCATTAATTTCTTTGAGACTTTTGCAAAACTTAAAGGGATACTGTCAAATTAAAAATCATACTTCTGTCTAACAATTTCTTACCTATTGTTACAAGTCACACCTAAGACTGCTATAACTAAAATGGATCAGAGAAAAAAAGAAATCTGTTATTTCAGATTGCTTATTCTTTATTTTTAACAGCATTTTAAGTATGTTTACTTTCTCAATTTCTTCCCCCTCTATTTTGGAGTGGAGGGGCTTATATATAACCAGGGGAGAGAAAAAAAACATTACTAAAATTCAGAAAAACTTACTGCCAAACCATAAAGTTTGATGGGAATATGTTGCCATCTCTGTTTACCAGATCGGCTTGCAGTATCCCTTTTGAAGGAGTGGTACCAAAATCTTGACTTCCATTATTATGAGCAGATTGATAAACAGATTGGTTATTTTGTTCTAATATCATGTCTGATTTTACTAGTTTTTAAACTATATACATAGAGAGAGAGAGAGAGAGAGAGAAAATTTTTTCCTTAGCTATGTAAAGTAAACACAGACTAAAATGTATGTGGTCATAATTTTTCATGAAACGTAATTCCGTGAAGATGCCAGAAGAATCTGACTTTAAGGAAAATGTGTGCACTGTAGTTTGTTTGTCAGGCACTTTCTGAAAACTACTGAACAGAATGAAATAAGTTGCCATGCCTTTCAGCTTGACTTGTTATTCAGTCTTGCAGAAATTAATATGCAGATAGAAACTATAGCGGTAGCTTGGGTAAGCAACCTTAACCATCAAATAATGTGAATTTACGGTGATCAAGATTATCTGTCCATAGTTATCACAGTGGTATTTGAGTTACTGCATTAAGGGCTTGTTTCTGCACTGTGCTGAGCACTCTGGTATTGATTCAGAGGGTTAAATGCTTACCTAACATGTTTAAATTAAATACATACTTGTTTGCTGGATGAGGGCTAGGATGCCGAGTCCTAATTTTCCCATTCTAAATATAGATCATGATCATTGTGCTTGTTTTGGGTAAATGTTGACTTTGGTCACAGGTGCTTATTTTAAAGGGATAAAGTGACACAGAAGCCCAGGAGCCCAAATCCCATTGACTGGTAATGGGACTTAAGCGCTTTTTAAATTTTACTCAAAATTAAAAGCATTGAAAGTATGGTGTAATTTTTACCTAAATTGCAATGAAACGATATATTTTGGGAGAAAAAAATGGAATTATTGTGTAACACTCCTTTCTGTGCCAGTCCATGGAGGATATGAATCTGTTAAAGCTGTAGCTAAGGAATCTTGGCTGTTTAGCACAAGCTGAAGCAGCTCATGCTTTTTACCTTTGGAGGTCCTTGGTTAAATCCTCAGAGTGTCTGATGTTAGTGGGTATTTGTTCTGGGATTCAAGCTGCTGTGGGTCTCAGACACTCAGGATGTGCTTACTTTGGTCAGAGGAAATATGATCCAGTGGTCAGTCAGTGTGTGTTATATGTCTGCCTGATCCACAAAAGATGTGAGTGCTCAGTTCCTATCAGAGAACTTTAGCTCAAGCTGTAGCAGATTGTGCCTTTAGCTCTAGAAATCCCTAGTTCAATTCCTGGCAGCTGTTAGACGCACACGCAATTTAACTACAGCGTGTCTGTGTGGAATGTTTTGAGGTAAAGATAACATTTTATGTTATGTTCCTGGCATATAAACAGATACAAACAGATAATTAGATAAAAACATAAAATATTCTTGCTGGAAGTTTGCAGTGTGACACTACTTTATTTCTTGGAAACCAGAACCGTAACACACAGCAACCCAAAACAGAGAGGCACAACTCATCCTACCTTACTATGGGCTGTCTGTCCGCAGACTGACTCTGTTTGGCTGAGTAGAAACTGAGTAAGCATTTAAGGATTTGGTTCATGAAAAATAAGGGTTTAAGCCAGGGGTGGGCAAACTTTTTGGCCCGAGGGCCACATCTGGGAAAAGAAATTGTATGGCGGGCCATGAATACTCACAAAATTGGGGTTGGGGTGCAGGAGTGGGTGAGGGCTCTGGTTCGGGGTGTGGGATCTGGGGTGGGGCCAGAAATGAGGAGTTCAGGATGCGGGAGGGCAGTGAAGACTCCAGCTGTGGGTGCGGACTCGGGGCTGGAGCTGGGGATGAAGGGGTTGGGCTGCAGGAGGGTGCTCTGGGCTGGGATTGAGGGGTTCAGAGTGTGGGAGGGGGATCAGGGCTGGGGCAGGGGTTTGGAGTGTGGGATGATGAGGTGGTGCAGGGTCCGGATGGCACTTCCCTCAAGCGGCTCCCAGAAGCAGTGGCATGTCCCTTCTCCATCTCCTGTGTGGAGGTGCGGTCAGGCGGCTGTGTGCGCTGCCCTGTCCACAGGCACTGCCCCTGCAGCTCCCATTGGTTGTGGTTCCTGGCCAATGGAAGATGTGGGGGCAGCGCTTGGGGTGGGGAGAGTGTGCAGAGTGGAGCCCCCTGGTTGCCCCTACATATTGGAGCCGGAGAAGGGGCATGCCGCTGCTTCTGGGAGCCATGTGGAGTGGCCCCCGGCCCTGCTCCCCAGCTGGAGTGCTGGAATGGGGCAAGCCGCAGACCCAACTTGAGGGCCAGATTAAAACGGCTGGTGGGCCGGATCCGGCCCGCGTGCCGTTGTTTGCCCACCCCTGGTTTAAGCATACCTTTTGCAAAAGACTTTGGGCTAAGTTATGCCTTCAGTTCTATAAAATCTCAGTCAATGGAATAGAATGGGTATAGCAAACAGCTGAATGTGGATTTTCTATTATTCTGTGATTTTTCTCTGATTAGTTTAAGACCTAGCTCTAGGATTTGGTATCTAAAATAATTAAAATGTTATATGTATTTTTCAACTGAGGTGATTGTTTTGATTCAAAGGAGTGAGATGATTGCGATGTAGGCATTTATATGATATCTTTTTATAGGTGGATTGAATCTATTAATTGTAAAAACAGTAAAACAATAGTGTGACCTACACCACAACAAATTCTCATCTCCTTCTTAGTCTTTCCCTTTGTGTTTGCATGTTGAAGCTTGATGGCAACGCAGCTTACTGGGAGCAGACTCTTCTGTCCATGCTCTTGTCTGAGGGTTTGGCTGCACTTGCGAGTTACAGCACAATAAAAGAGCCCCAGGCGCACTAGCTCACTACCTGTCCACACTGGCAAGGCACGTAGAGCGCTCTGACTCCGCGGCTACAGCGATGCTGGTACTCCGCCTTGGTGAGTGGAATAAAGTTTGCTGCGCCCCCGCTGGAGTGCCGCGGCACCAGTGTGAGCGACGTGTTGCTTTACTGCACTCTGATCAGCCTCCGGAAACATCCCATAATCCTCTTAAGTCAAGTGACCACTCTTGTCATTGTTTGGAATCAGCTGTAGGAATGCGGAAATGCCCGTTGAAAGCTCCGTTTCTGACAGCCGCTTGCTTATCTCCTCCGAGACAAAGCAACCATTACTGTGAAATGCTGTGTGTGAGAGACAGAGGTGGGGGGGGAGGGGAGGGTCTGCTGCTATCTGAACTTACAAGACAGCATGCTGACATGCTCTGAGCACCCCAAAACCCACTCTCTCTCCCCCCACATACACACAGCACACTCCCTGTCACACTCCACCCCACCCACCCCATTTGAAAAGCACGTTGCAGCCACTTGCATGCTGGGATAGCTGCCCATAATGCACCGCTCCCAATGCTGCTGAAAGTGTTGCAAATATGGCCACGCCAGTGCACTTGAAGCTGTCAGTGTGGACGGACTGCAGCGCTTTCCCTGTTGCGCTCTACGAAGGCTGGTTTAACTCAAAGCGCTCTACATCTGCAAGTGTAGCCATGCCCTGAGACTTGAATGGCAAGATGTAGGCTCCAGAAACGCTTTACTGTCAGCATTTAAAACTAGCATGGTTCTTTTCTCTTTGATATTCTCTTTGTATTGCCCATACTGCAGTAATCTGAATAAAACATTTGTTAAAAACAGAGAAAATGGAACTAAAACAAAAACAGCTTGTTTAATGTATTTAGATTTATACTTTTCATAAGCTACACTAGATAAGTCATTTTCATCTTTGTTGTTGGGGGGAAAAAGCAAATGTTAATAGCTTATGTCTCTTGAAAGCAATCCCCTTGCTGGCCAGACTGGCAGACTCTCTGGCTGTCCTTATACCAACTCTTCTTTTGTCCTCCTTATTGTCCTTCCTTAATATATTCCCTCCCCCATTCTTTCCTCATTTTTCCCAAACAGTTTCTGAAGACAAGAGATATCTACACTTCAATTTGGAATGTTTAAATTCCAGTTCTAGGAGACTATCTATGCTAGCTCAATCACAATTGGAGCTGGAATTTACATCTTCCAGCTCGAAGTGTAGACATACCCAAAGAAAGACAGTAGAGTTTCCACCTGCTAGGAGATGGTCCACTGAGGAAGTGAAGACCCTTCATGATTAATGGCTGCTATTCAAAGGCTTAACAACCGAGCTCGAATACTGCCCTTCACAGACCACATTGTCTGACCGTACCCATTTTTGTTCAGCCCTCATTTTAAATGAGTTTCACCCACCCTCCCCCCATTTGGTCATGAGCTATGAATCATGCACAAAGGCGAGGATCCTTTGCCAAAATGGTGACCCACAGTAATGTTTTTCATACTGATGTGTTTTTGTTTTTTTACCCCACAGAGATCTACGGTTTAATAGAATTAAAGAAATTCAGCCTGGAGCATTTAGACGGCTTAAAAACCTGAACACACTGTAAGTTATTTCCCTTGCTCCCCGAAAACACTTTCCCCCCCTTCAGTCAAATGAGTTTTCTTAGATTATGTGCCAAATTCTGCTAATCTTACTTAAAAAGTCAATGTGACTATTCACCTGAGTATGGCTAGCAAGATTTGGCCAAATTGTGAACGAATATACACGTCTTTGTTTTTTGTTTTCAAATATGTTGGACACTTTGTTAAAACTTTAGAGGCCTCAGAAAACACATTGACAGCCTGTAGTGGAGCGACAACTCATCGGCACGGCGCCTCCTGCTGGTTGTCTGGGAATTAGCTCTTTCCAGCCTCAAAGCACCCTCTGCTGGCCAGTGTCTCGCCTAGCACTGGCCCCGTGTCCCTCCCACACCCTGGTGCCCCTTTACCTTGGGGTCCTGTCCCCTAGCAGTGCCCCCACACTCTGGGTCTCAACTCCCAGGGGAACCCCCAACCCTCTGTCCCCACCTTGCCTCAGTAGCTACTGCCAGTCATCATCTAGCTCCCACTCACTGGGGCAGACTGCAATCTGTAATGGCCACTCATCACTGGCAAGGGGTTAGGACCTGCTGCCTTTGCCTATCCGCAGGCTGCCCCTCTGCAGCTCCAGTACCTTTTCAGAGGCCTTCATCAAGGCCTGCAGCCTGGGGGTTTACCAGGCTGGAGCTCCTCAGCTCCCTTGCCGTATTCCCCAGGACTGCTCTAGCCTAGGTACTTCACTCCCAGACAGCTAGCCCTTCCCACTCCAGGGCTAGAGTGAGACTCTTCCAGCTCCTGGCCCCCAGCCCTCTTATAAGGGCTAGCTGGGCCCTGATTGAGCTGGCCACAGCTTTGGCTGCTTTCCCAAGCAGCCTAGTCTTTCCCAGCCACAGCCCTCTCCAGGGCTGCTTTTACTGTTGGCTCCCCCAGACAGCCCTCTCCCAGGGCTGTGTTAATCCCTACACTTATTATGAAAGATATGAAAAATATATAACTGCATATTTACAGTTGTTCATAACATAACATACAGTTGTGTTGTGTTTTTAAACTCTATGAATGTGTAACATCGGATTCTGGAGACCAGCCAGTTATAGCCAAGTTGTTCAAATGCTTCTCCACTGCTGTGTTTTTAAAACTGTGTAGAATACTCTAGTAATTGGCTGGGAAAGCTCAATGTGGGCATCTCAGAGGGCAGCATCTCCTCTTCCAGCCCATAATCTGGAGTAGCATTTGGGGAAGAGATTTTTTCCCCCCTTCTCACCATTCTTGGTACCTGCATGAAGCCAGATTATTTAGGTTTTATGTATTTTTCTTTAATTTCTCTCTCAGTTTGTTAAGGATTTCATTTTCAGCTCAATGCAGTAGAGCACTTAAGCACATGATTTTGTAAGGACATATTTAATCACATTTGGATTTAAAACAGAGAAGGCACAAATTCATCAGTTTATTTCTGGTAACAATTGCTAATATGTCATTAGTTTATTTTTGTTTAATCTAGTTTTTGATGCTTGGCTTGTATAAACTCTCGGTCAGACAGCCTGGCATTCTGGGTTCTTTTCAGTTGCAAATTGTTTTAACAATTTATGAATTAAGAAATGTACTGTTTTCATTTCTTTTTTAGGCTTCTAAACAACAATCAGATTAAAAGAATACCTAGTGAGGCATTTGAAGACCTTGAAAATCTAAAATATCTGTAAGTTAATGTGACTTTTTTTTTTATATCAAAAGTGAATTAAACATGACTTCAGAAATGGGGAAAAACCAAACATAATTTATTTTTATTCACATTCTCAGGTGTCACACTCTTTTGAAAATCTTAAATGTGATTTCTTAAATGTGGGTGGAGTATAAATAGATGGTTTGGCATTTGCTAAAGTAATACTGAGCCTTTCACAGCTATATTGCTGGTTTGAATCCAGGCACAGTTGATACTAACTGAAAATACTTGCTAGTTACAATAGAAATCTGTGTCGGGATTTGCAAAACATCTGTTAAGGATGGGATTTTTAAAGGATTTCGGAGTCCAAATCCATATGATCCTTTGAAAATCTACTGTACTGTTTCCTATACTTCACATACACCTCTTCCAGATTTGTGCAATTTTCCAAAAGATGTTTTCTTTCTATTTTGCATTTTGCTTGTTTTTGTTCCTACATTGTGTTTTATATGAAATAAAAAATTTAACAAGGTCATTTAAAATCTTACGTGTGGATATGCTTTCATTGCTGCTGATCAAAGCTTTATAGCAATTTTAACAGTTGTGCCATGCGAGTTTAACATTTTTTAGTTATTTAGGTTATGTATGCACCAATTTCTCCTAATTTAAGGAAAATAGCACAATACAGTCAATAAAATATTGGCCCATTCGTGTAATCAGAACCTGCAACTAAAAACTGGTATGGATAACGAGATGAGTATTCTCCCATGAATACTCCCTCTGGAGCTGGTCCTTCCAATATTGATTTGTATAATATGGGAAAGCTTTACTTTTGCAGCCTTTGGGATATTGAATATAATCTACCTATCTATATACACTGTATAGAAGTAATGGTCTTCTCTCTGAAGCACTCTGATATTGCACCCTTTTCAAAATTACTTTGTGAATTAAAAGAAATCCTGAAATAATTCAAATTTGTATAATTACAATATACGAATTCAAATTTTGTGGTATACTGAAATAGCTATATATTGTCCCCACATAGTCTACTTAGATATATCTATCCACTGTGACGGGGCAAGGCCAGATGGCTACAGAAAAGTAGTGGGAGATAGATATATTAGCTCCAGTCTAAACAAATCCCTGGTACCAGGATAAGTTAAATGGCAGCTGCTCCAGGTCAGTTACTACACCTGGGGCCAATTGAGAACTTTCCAGAAGGCAGGAAGAATGCTAGGTTGATTGGGACACCTGAAGCCAATCAGGGACTGGCTGAAACTAGTTAGAAACCTCCCAGTTGGTCAGGAGCTGTTGTGTTGGGAGGAAGTTGTGTGGTTGGAGAGACTGAGCAGTACACACCATATCAGGCAAAAGGAAGGAGGCTCTGAGGTAAGGGTGAAGTGGAGCCTGAGGAATTGGGGGCTGCTATGGGGAAGTAGCCCAGGGAATTGCATGTGTCCTGTTTCTAAAAGGTCAGCTACCATAGCGGATACTATTAGGGTCCCTGGGGTGGAGCCTGGAGTAGAGGGCGGGCCTGGACTCCCCCCCCTTTCCCCTCTCCCTGATTAATCACTGAGACTGGGAGACCACAGAGACTGTGCAAGGGAGGATAGCTTCTCCTCACCTCCCTCACTGGCTTATGATGAAAATGGCTCAGTAGACTGTGACCCTTGTCTCTAGAGAGAGAAGGGTTGCTTGGAGGGTCACAGTGAGTCTCTGAGGCTAGCGAAATCCACCAGGAAACGTGGGACCCACGGAGACACAGACAAAGCTTTGTCACACCACATATGCCACCTGTGTGTTAAAACTGATTTAATTCCATGTTGTTTGTTTATGTAAATCAATAAAAACATTGTTTACTAATTATAAAACTGGAAGAAGAAGAGGAGGACCCAATGCAGTGAAATGATGAAGTCAGTTGCAGCACGATCTGTTATACAAATATACTTTTTAACTTATTTTCTGGTGTATGTTTCTATCATAAAGGTATACAGTAATTGAGATAATGTTGAACACAACAATTTCAGTGAAAGTTTGAAAACAAACACTTTTAAATTATTCCCTCCTGAGCTTCCCTAATATATTTGTCTTCCATTGTTGTTCAGATCCTGAGTCTCTAATATCCAGACGAAGGTTCTTTCCTTTTCCTCTGCCTCTCTGAAAGCTATGGATGTGACATGGCAGTTGAATAAGATGAAACTTGGCAGTGGACTCCTGATCAATAACAGGGCTTTGTCAGCAGAATTCTTTTTTAAAATCCTTCCTCCATTGTTTAACATAGCCTTTAATAAGTCTCTTTTTAGTTCTGTTTTTAGTTGACTGCTGAATGCAGTATAAACAGACACTGCTATAGTGCAGCCAGAAGATTTGTCAGCAGTACTGATGCTAATCTGGTGTTAATATGTCAGAATGGAACAGTTTGCTTATATAGTAAAAATGTAGTGAGACTGGCCTGCAAGTTTTAATTAACTAAGTTGTCACAACAGGAGTGGGTCATGACCATGAGTGCCTACCTCGGGGCAGACTGTCAAAAACAGGGCAGAGACCCCAAGCTGGTGGTTGTTCTATAATTAAATTTCACCAACCAGTAACAAATGTGAACTCCTGCATCACTGTAACAGTCTTAACATGGAATCACAGATAGTCCCCTTAGACTCTCCTATCTTGCCACCCAGACAAACTGGACTTACTGATAAATGGTCACTTGCACCAAAAATCACACCACACTCTGGTTGTTTCTAGTCCCAAGAGACCAGTCGCTTACCCCAGGTTAATTGGTACCCTAGATCTTACACCAAAGACAATGCCTGTAGCCAATCCTATAATAAACTTTCTCAAGGTTTATTAATTAGGCTAAAGAAATTAGAGAGTTGTTTACATGTTAAAACAAGTCATCTAAATCCTAAGAGTGACAGAGTTGTAGTGTAGTTGTAGTAATTCAAAGTGTCATTCAGGGTGGACCCAGGGGAACTCAGCCTCAGTTTAGAGTCTCTGGCCCTGTCAGAGTTCAAACAGCCAAGAAGACAGAACATTTTCTTGTGGCTTGGTTTTAGATCCTTCATTCAGCTTCCAAGCCTACAGGATGAGGTTCCTTGCCTGTAGTATTTCCCAGATGTGATAGGGCCATTAACCAATCCTTTGTATTGTGATGTTCCTTGATGCACGATCTTATTTTGATAGTTTTTCTGCACAGATGGGGGGGGGGGGGGCGACAACAATTCCCACGCCTTGGTTCATAAGTTCATTTTCAAAGTTATAAAACAAAACGTACATATTTTCTAAGAATACAGACATAACAAGTAAGATGAATGCATGCAGCAATTTACAAGCATTTCCTAGCGTCTAAATACTAAATACATTCTTATAAGACTAAAACCTGTTTTGAGCTAAACTAACATAAAGGTAAACTGGTCTGGTCCCCAGCTATGCGTTTTGTCAGTTCTTAGCTAATGCCTGCAGCCGAGGCAAGAGCAGGGAAGCAAAGCTGGCCCCTTAACTCAGAAGGGATCAACTAAAATTTAGGTTCTTTTATTAAGAGCCATACATTTTTTCACAGAAACATTACCAAATAATCCAAATTATTCTAAAATCTTTAGGTATTATTCAGAAGGGCCCTGATCCTGCTAACACTTACAAACATAAATAACTTTATGCACTTGAGTAGTCCCATTAAATTCAATGACATTATCTGTGTGTGAAATTACTTTTATTGTGACTCTCCTCAGGGCAGCCCAGAACTGTAAATCGCTATTACCCCTCTGCCTCAGTGAGTTTTGTTGAAGAGTAGACTGTTTGTCAGTTCCCTGCCACACCATCTGTCTGCTTCACCAGCAAACTCCTCAAAACTCTGCCAGTTCGAATCTTGCCTTGTAGGCAACTATCAGCGAGCCCCAATTCCCGAGTTTCCCAGCAACATCTCTGTAATCATAGAACCATAGAATATCAGGGTTGGAAAGGACCTCAGGAGGTCATCTAGTTCAATCTGCTGCTCAAAGCCGGACCAATCCCCAACTAAGTCATCCCAGCCAGGGCTTTGTCAAGCCTGGCCTTAAAAACCTTTAAGGAAGGAGATTCCACCACCTCCCTCGGTAACCCATTCCAGAGTTACTGTCCAGTCCCTCTCACTGGGTCCTTACAGAAATTGAGTTTGCTGCCTCCAAAGAGCCAGAGCACACACCAGCCTGTTAGTTTGCTTGTGGACTCACACTTAACTTCAGTATAGCAGTATAACTGAGATAGTTTATAGTAAAACTAAGAATAAGTTTATTAATAAAGAACAGAGATTCAAGTAGTAGAGACCACTATGGTTACTGTGATGGTTTACGCCCCTCGGATCAGGGCAGTGTGCCCTAGCGGCCAGAGTCTATAGAGCATCCCTTCGGTGCGGGGCAGCGTGGCCTAGCGGCCAGAGTCTATAGAGGTGGGATGTCCACCAGGGGGTGTGGCGGCCCCGGTAGGGGGGCCCCGGCCCTCCCGACTCCACCGGGCCCTGACCCAGGGTTCTAACTGCGGCATATCAACTTGCCACTGACTCAACAGGGGGGTCCTGCCGAAACACACTGAGGTTTTCCGGGTGGGAGGTACTACGCCATCATCCTCTCTGGGTCACTTCCTACCAGTGTCTGCATTGAGGTCTCCCATGAGACTTCGGGTTCTCCATGGTCAGCTGGGCCGGTCGTTTCCTGTGGCTCCTCCAGTCGCCGGAGTTCAAGTGGGCCCAGGGAGGCTCTGATTCCCGGCGCAGTCAGGTGCTGTGGCTGGCCTGCCACTGGAGCTTCCCAGACAGGTCCTTCCACTGTGGCCTCCAGCCCAGAATGAGCTGGGCTTCCTCCCTTTATACTGCTAGAGCATCTGGAGCATACCCAGTCCCACCGGGGAGGCAGGACTTCCACTGTCAATAATATGGACTTAACCCTGTCTGGGCTAGTGTGGGGTAAGCAGGCCCCATCACAGTTACAAACAAAACATCACATTTTCTAGTGACTAAATATTAATGTTAGCAAGTTACAATCATTGTCTAAGGAGTTTTCTCACTTACATTGTTACCAACATCTCTAGCCCTCCAGGCTAGGGGATCCAACTTTCACAGAATCAAAGGGTGCTGTCCTCTTTGTTCCCCAAGTGATGGGTAACTATAATGTCTTTTTGTTCCCCCTTATATTTTCCAAAGTTCATTGTCTTTGTCTTAGGAGCCAAGAGGGTGTAAATTCAGACCCTTGGTGTGCTGATTAGCTTGGTGGCTTTGTTTACTTTATATGTAAATGTACTTTCATTATCCTCTGCCTGTAAGCAAGATAGTCAGACAGGTAAATCCACATTCCTTTGTCCAGGGCAGGCTGGGTTTATGCACTGCCTCCAAAACACATTTTAAGAACATATTTCCAGCACATATATATAATTCTTTATACACAAGCTGTACCTATATCACACAATGATTTTTGGGACTATCATGTCACCAGTTTACATTTGATAACTTACATGACACCTCTGAGATACATATTATGACAACAGTATTTTGGGGGTACTGAGTTTGTCAGGCCTGATATGAGTTACAGTATGGTGTGCCCTTTGCCAATGGGCCTTGAGGGGCTCTTTGGGTCACACTTGTATGGCTTTTTTTTTTTTTTTCAGGATTGGGAACCAGAGTTGTAACTGATATGGTTTATCCACTCTTTCTAGAAAACCCATCCTTTCCTTAAGGAATTTTAGAAATTTGTTTAGGAAAATATTAGCAGTTCTAGATGGTATTTGAAGAAATAACGTCAGTGTCTTTATCTGAGAAAAGTAAATTCTTCTTTCCAGCAAATTCTCACAGAAGTGTCAAATTTCAAATACTTGTACTACATACTTCCTTTCTGAAAGTGAGCCTGCTCTTTCCAACTTTACTGTTCCACTGGAAGAAAGGTTAAAATGGACTGAAGAAGAGTTCCAAAGGTTACTTCAGATCCATAGGCTTTCAAAATTGTCTCTTTAGAAAGGACAAATGATAAATAGGATTCAAAAAAGAACTAGATAAGTTCATTGAGGATAAGTCCATCAATGGTATTAGCCAGGATGGGCAGGGATGGTGTCCCTAGCCTCTGTTTGCGAGAAGCTGGGAATGGGCAACAGGGGATGGATCACTTGATAATGACCTGTTCTGTTCATTCCCTCTGGGGCACCTGGCATTGGCCACTATCGGAAGACAGGATACTGGGCTAGATGGACCTTTGGTCTGACCCAGTATGGCAGTTCCTATGTTCTTAAATGTTGATGACATGGACACAGTTTTACATTCTCCTTTGAGTGCCTGCAGATGCATGTTCCACTCAGGTGTGCACTTGCCAAGTGCACTGAAGCTGGAGAACTTTTCCTAGTAGTACTCACAGGGGTGGCGCTTGCACCCTCTGACCCAATAGTCCCTCCCAGGAGTGTTTAAGTGCTGCACCATCTTGAATCCCCTGAGTTTCTTCTCACTCCCTAAGGATTGAGTCACACTTTTTTCTGTCCAGTGTTTCTGGAATTGTTGTATATAGCTACTTAGTTTGTTCATTAGCATAGTCAGTTTAGTAGTAACCTTAGGTGTTTGTTAGTGGTAAGCAATAAATTTTAGACTGCTGCGATGCCCTTGCCAGGTTTTAAATGCTACCTGTCGTGGGGTGGTTATCCCTAATAGTGACCCCCCACACTCGGTGCTTATTGTGCTTGGGAGAAGGGCCATTAAGAAAAGGTACTCCATCTGTAAGTCATTTAAAAAGAGAATGCAGGTGATGAGGGATTTGCACCTCAAGCAGCACCTTTTGGAGCAGGCCATGAGACCCATTTCAGTACCAGGGACCTCTGCAGATTGTCTGGTCCCACAGAGACCTTTGCAGCTGACATGGGATATTGTTGCAGACCCAAGGTTGGATATTTCTGCTAGGAGGATGGGAGATCGTTCTCCTTCCTTGGGTCCTCTGAGGAAGAGGCCTCATATGGCAGAACAAGGACATTCCAAGGCTCAGAGAGATTTCTCTTCATCTTCTAAGTGCGTTACCCAAAGACTCATGGTGCTGGTCATGTGGGATGGAGCTGGGCCCTCTAGCCACTCCCAGGTGCTGCATAGAGATCAGTTGGACACTGTACTGTCAATTCCGGTACTAGCCATGAGACATCAGTTGAGTCTGGTACTGTTGACATTGGCATCTGCACAGACTGCCTCAATACCTTAGTGTACCAGATGACATCACACCTGGTCTGTTTTTCCCTTCCTGACTCTCCATTAATTCAAGATGCTTCAGCAGCTGTGGCTTCTACTGTACCTTCGGCTGTGCCTGGACTGATCTCAGAGCTCTTTGTAACCAGCATCCTCTCTCACATTGCCTAAGGTTTGGAGTGCAGGTCAGCTTCCCTTTTGGTATTGAGGAGTCCATTGACACAGATATTATCTTTGGCATTGATGATACCTTCAGTGCAGACTTGAGGATTGGTACCAGCCTGGCTTTGGTGCCAACTGGAAGTGCAATGCCCCTTTCAGTGCTTAGGGTGTTGATTGCTCCTCTGTACTGATACCGTTGCCATATTGTCTTTTGGATGAGGCTGGTCATTTGTTTGCTCCATTGGAGATGGCTCATCTGCTACCACTGGACAGTTTCCAGAGCTCATTGAGATAGAGTTTGTGGATGTCTTCCTCCATTCCGTGACCTTCAAGGCAACACTCTCAGAGATCCTCAATACCACCCTGGGATCACCATCAATACTGAGATTGGCACTGTTCCTGTGGTAGGGACAGGAGCTCTCGGCCCAAAACCTAGTGGCCACCAATGCCATATACTTATCCCCCAGTGGCTTCCCTCAGTCTGCAAGGTCTCATTCTTTGGCCCAGGTCAGACCTGTCTGCAGTTTCTCTACTTGAACCACATATGTTGCAGACACAGACTGAGGTCATTCCTGAACCGGTTCAGCCTGAACCTCTCTTACAGGGACAAGTAGTCCTGCAGGAGCCTCCATTTGCCCTGCTTCCTTCCTTTTCCTCTTCACTGGCTGATTCCATGATACCAGATTCTTCTTCCCCTGTGCATGAGGATTTTAAGTCATATCAGGACCTCCTGAGGCATATGGCTTCTGCCTTGGACATTCAACCCAAGCTTGGGCAGTAGAATATGCATAAGTAGCTGGATATTCTCAAGTCCTCAGTTCCCCAGAGAGTGGCTCGCCTGATGAATGAAACTCTTCTCGATCATGAAAAGTCCTTGTGGAATACCCCAGCTTCATTACCACCTACAGCAAAGTGTACTGAGAAATGGTATTTTATTCCTATGCATAGGTTCGAGTGGTTCTATTCCCATCCACCCCCTAACTCTCTTGTTGTAACAGCAGTAAATAACAGATCTAGGCAGGAGAGATACAAGTCCAAGCCTAAGGACAAAGTGTCTAAGAGGCTGCCCTTGATCAGGGGGAAGAAAAAACCACAGAAATTGGGCTTGTTTTTGACTTAATTAGCTTGTGAGCTGCTAGTTGGCTAATTTTTGGCTTGTTGCTTGTTTTGCTTGTAGCTTGTTGCTTCTCTTTTTTGATCGGCTCCTGGCAAGGAGAGGCAAGCAGGGGCGGGTGTCAAGGAGGGGCAAGAGGGGAGAGAGTCAGGGTCGGACAGCGGGCCCACCACAGTCCCTGACTGCATGCCAGGGGGATCTAGTCACCCAGAGTGTTGGGGTTCTTAGGGATCAGCTTGTTTTGGCCTTGTTTTGAAATGGGATTAGCTGATTTTTGGCTTACTGTGACAGTCAGGGTGCTTATTTACCATGTGAAAGTTGGCAACTGTGGTGCAAATGCGTATTCCACAGCCGACCCTCCATCCCCTCTGCGGGGAATCAGAGTGGGACTGCCCTTCAATTCCCATTGGAAGAATTATGGGGCCAGAAGGCGTCAGCACCACCCTTATAAATAGTGCTAGGCAAAGTTCTGCAGCTTTGGTGTGCTGGGTGTGCACACGTCTCGGTGGAATACATCTCTGCACCCTCACCTTGAAGAGCAACAATTACAGTACAGGTAGGCACTCTGGTTTTTTCTGTATACCAAAAAAAAAATAAGTATTTAGAAAGTGGAATCATAGAATGTCAGGGTTGGAAGGGACCTCAGGAGGTCATCTAGTCCAACCCCCTGCTCAAAGCAGGACCAGTCCCCAACTAAATCATCCCAGCCAGGGCTTTGTCAAGCCTGACCTTAAAAATTGTCTAAGGAAGGAGATTCCACCACTTCCCTAGGTAACGCATTCCAGTGTTTCACCACCCTCCTAGTAAAAAAGTTTTTCCTAATATCCAACCTAAACCTCCCCCATAGAATCTTTCTATATGTTCTAGCCTTCCTGTTTCATAAGAAGAAGTACACTTTTTTTGGTAGTTGTGTAGCTGGGGTTAGTTATTTTATTTTTTAAATCAATGACAGCTACGTTGCCACAATCTCTCTAACCCAGTGATGCTATATTGTCTGAGGTAATAATATAACTTCAAATTCTGATGGTAAAAGTAGGACAAAATGAATTTTATTTCTGTTAGACAACTGGCTTTGTTTTGCTTTGAAGCCTTTTATTTCAATTTCAGATTCTTAATTTTTGGTAGCGATTCTTGAGCCAATGTGCAACCCCAGACCTCCCCCAAAACATCTCATTACAGGTAACCTAGGCCTTTTCCATATCATAGCTAATTCACGTTTGTACATTGCAGAGGGAGAGCATGTAACCAAAGTAATATAGAGTTACTGCAGGGCAGAACAATGTAAACACAGCAGTTAAAAACGAAGACTAGAATATTGTCTTCATTTATTAACTAAATAAATGATACAGTGTATGTTTTATTCTTTCTGTGCTCTGTTACTCATTATATATGTATCTGCTTTGTTCACTTCTGGTAAATTATTGGGTTGACCTGACAGTAGCAGTGGTGCAGAAAGATGGGGAAGAAAAAAACCCTAAACCCTGTAATATATGCAAGGACTTGTGCGATGCTCTGGTGGGGAAAATTCCTTCTGTACCCTCAGCAGAAACAGTTTACTTTCAGGAGAGAAGGTGCTTGTCAGATACAGACAGGGAAACTATTCAGGCACAATGTGCAGCACTGGAAAAAAGGAGGTGCAAGATAAAAAGATAGGGAAGTGTGTGGGGAAAATGTGAGTAGAAATGCAGCTATGATAAGATTACAAAAAAACCCAAAACCTTACGGATGAGGACAAGGAGTTTGAATATGAACTGGTAGACAGGAAGCCATTCAGGGAGCTCAAAGCAGGGGATGAGGTGCTCATCATTGTGGGAGATGGTTATTTTTGCAGAGAATTTGGGGCAAGCTGGCTGAGGGAGAAGTGAGAGGTCCGAGGCCAGACATCAAGGAGATAATGACCAGGACATGAAGAATAGTTTTAGCAATGAGGAAGGAACAGATTTTGGAACTATTAAGATGGAACAAGTGGCAAGATTTAGTGAAAGATTGGATATGGCGGAATGGGGAGAGAAGTAAAATGTAATACCAAGGCTACAATCTTGGGAGACTTCTTCAGGATCCTCCTCTCTAGATTCCCTAATATACACACACTGTCCCTCACCAGTTAATACAAAATGTAGCTGCTGCTATTATCTTCCTTGTGTGATGAGCTGATCATGTCACTCCCCTCTTTGAATCTCTCCAGTGGCTCCCCATCTGCTCTTCCATACTTATACTCGCTTGTCAAGTTTTGTGTCACCCTCCATGAACATTCCACACGTCTGTCAGTCTCTCAAACAATCTCTTCCATGATTCTCTTCACTCAGCATTCAAGTAACGTATAGAAGGTTATGAACTTGTTTGCAAGGGCCATATCCCGTCCGCTTTTAAGTCTCACATAAAAATCCATTTATGCTAGGCTGCCTACAGTGAATCTTATTGATATATAACAAACCCCTTTTTGTTATTCCCTTTCACAGACCGCTGTCTGTCTGCCATCCATCCCTACGCTGTGAACTCGATGGGGCAGGGATTATCTTTTCCTGAGTATTTGGAAAGCGCGCACCTTACTGTAGTTGCTACTGCAAACAAATAATAATTGTAGAATTTTGTTCCCCCAAACTCTCTGTTCTAGTAAAGTATATCCACGTGTCACTAATACTGGGGTGGGCAAACTTTTTGGCCCGAGAGCCACATCTGGGTACGGAAATTGTATGGCGGGCCATGAATGCTCATGAAATTGGGGTTGGGTCAGGAAAATGCGGGCAAAGGAAGCTCTACAAGGGCATGGTAACAACCAGAAGGCCAAAGGCCCTCCAACTACTTGTGTCAGGGCATAGAGGGCCCCCCAGTTTTCTGTGCCTTTTCTGGTGGGCCTGGGGAATGGATTCTCAAGCAGGAAGCGTTGTTAGTGTGTACATGTTTTTGTTTTGTTTTTCTAATATGTAGTAGAAAAACTGTCTTCATGTGTCGACTTAATTCTTCTTTTCCACCTTAATGTAGCTCTTGTTTGTGTACTAATATTACTGATTGTTTCTTGTTTCAGCTATTTGTACAAGAATGAAATCCAGTCAATTGACAGGCAAGCATTTAAAGGACTTGCCTCTCTAGAACAACTGTAAGTGCCTTTTCTCTTCTGTGCTGTCATCTACGTGGTTGCCTTTCAGAGGAAAAGTGCACGTCTTGATCAGTATTTTCTGCCTGCATGCCTTGCATGTCTGCACTGGAATGGGATATTAGTCAAACATTGTTATAATCGTTTGCATGTGAAAAAACAAAATTGATCAGTGTCAAATTCTTCATTTCTATGTTTGTCTTTTATTTGTGATTTACATTCCAAGTGTCCTAGTGTATTGTGTAGTAGACTTGGAGAAGAAGCATGATCACAGACAAATATTGAAAACAATGTGCATTAATTAGAGATTCAAGGTCTGATTCTGCTTTCACTTACATAGGTTTTACAATGCTCCAACTCCTATGACTGCACTGGAGTTGCTCTTGTTTTACACTGGTGTAAATGAAAGTTTGAATCGAGCCCTGAAATTTATTTCAGTGCTTTTCTCTTTCATTTAAAAACCCTTTTAAATTAAAATATGAATATTATTGACACACATGTGGCTGATCATTGCCATATATTGGGGGAGGCAGAGGGTGGGAGTGGGAGTGGTATCCTCATTGTCTGTAATGTGGAAAGTGTTTAAGTTTTCTGCTAGCAACATTGTGTAAGCTATTGTTCTTTTACTGAGTTTCAAGTGAAGAAGAATTTAATTTGAAAATGAATGGAAAATAGCCTGTACTAATACGATTAAAAAGGAATGTATTGTTTCGGCTATGTGTTTGGTTATTCACAGTTTACTTAATCAGAAAACAGTTCACCATTACACAGTAATTCAAGAAGTACTTGGACTGGTAGAAGCAGCGATAACTAAATAGATAATATTGCAGATCTGTTTGCGAAGTCCTGAAGTCTTAAATTTCCATTCATTTTGCAATGGATTTTTGCTTTGCAGGGTGAATTTCATTGTCTGTCATTGAGTTCCTGTAAAAGAGAATCTCCTTTCCTGTAGGGCAATAGGAATTTTGAGTTTCCAGACTATATTCATATGTCTGTATTTGTACTATACATACCTGTCTCTGCATTTTTTTTGTCATATGAAGTTTTATATGCAAGAAAACTACACACACACACCATTTATACAATCCATATACGCATATTTTAGAGGGCACTTCGGTGCATTTTAGGGGAACAGGTTCTATTTAGTTACTAAGTGTGAAACACATATGATAACTGTCATTTGTCTCCTTAATGCCTTTCTCTTCCTCCCTCTCTAGCACTGGTTACTGCAGCATACTGACAGCAACTGGTAGGGCTTGCTTACATGCTAATAGCAAATCTTATTTTCTTCATAGTACATTAATTATTTAGGTGCTCCTGTTAAAGTACTAACTTCTGTAAAATAGTAAGCTTTCAGCTTATTCACAGGTGTGAGATGCTATAGGTGGCAAAAGACAGGTTTTCCCATGCACTGCCTTACTAGTGATCTGCATTATGACTGGGAGATTTAACTCTCCGTGGGGGTAAATAACGCATGCTTTATGTTCCTCTGGTTTAGATCTCAATTGTGCACAGACTCTCTGGTTTGAGAATTGTCATGTAGTATTTAATTTAAGAAATGACTTAAGACTGATGGTCTCAAGTCATTACTTATCAACTTCATTTCCATATGGGATTCAAGAGTCTTAGAACTTAGATTTTGACAGTTTCCGTTTTAGTTGTAAAAGTGTGGATCGACATCTGAAGTCCTGCTTCACTTGGATTATGTTTGTTACCCCAAGCAGTGAATATAACTTAGTTGCTCTTTTGAACAGTCTCCCCATTATGGAAACAATATAATTCTGTTAAATGTATATGCTAATATTACATCTTATATAGTACTTTTTATTTGTGTATATTAAAAGGAAGGGGAAGTATTATTATCCTCAATTTACAGATGTGGAAACTGAGGCACATATATGAAATGTTTTGCGAAAGGTTACACAGAAGGTCAGTGGCAGAGCTTGGAAATAAAATCAAAGTCATCTGATAGTCTAGCGCCTTATCCACAACACTGTGCTGCTTCACTATATTCAGATCAATACAGGCTTCTTATTTTCTTTAATTATTAACAAATTTCCTTCCTAGGTTTACTGACTAAGCCAAATTTTGGACTCCAGTACACAGTGAAACTCCTTCTGAAGTCCTGAGAATTGCATGTACATATCGAAAGGAAAAATTTAGTTCATAATATTTGTTTGGCATTCACACAGAATGAAACTGGAAGTTTTTGTGTGTGTATATTTCATCGTTACTCTATTCAGTTAAAATTTATATATGTATACATTTTAATTTAATAGAGTAACAGAAAGTTTTGTTTGTTTCTTACCTGTGTTCCCTTAAGTTATGATGTTGAGAGAGAAAAAACAAGTATAGTTAGCCCCCTATCATTGTCCGCAGGCAGGATTCCACTTTTCCCATAGGTTCTTTGGCATCATCCTCACCTAATGACTCATTAGAAACCTCCCACCCACCCTCTGAATTCAGCAACTGGAGTAGCATCTCTGGACCAGATTCTGATCTTTTTTGTACCAGCGTAAATCCAGTAAAGTCAGCAGGGTCATGCATCCTCAACACCACTGAAAAATCAAGTCAAATTTATTTAGATACCTGAATATTAAGTCAGTCATGGCAAATTGGAAGTGCCACAGATACCTAGTGTGATGGATGACAGATATTTTTTTAGCCCTGGTCACAGAAGCTGACTCCTTAATAAAATGAAATTCTGTGCTTGTATGTATTATATCCTGTGGTCTCTTCCCCACATCTTTCCTCCCAAGTAACTAACATATTCTAAAGAGCAATGCTATAGTACTTTTCGCACAAGGAGAATAAAACCTTTTCTGTGAAATCCTTCTAACAAGAGAAGCCTTCCTTTCCATAATGCTAATTGAATTATTGAAGTTTTAGCTATTTAATTTTAGTAGAATGTTAATTATGTATATGATTTTCATATTAACATGCTTCTGCTTGTTATAACTTCACCTGTTCTAATATAAGAGCTATGCATTCAGCCTGCATACAGATGTACATGTTCTTTGTTAACTGAGTCAGTAATAGTGTGAAATCTTACATACTATACTACAGTTTCTGAAACCAATATTTATCGTGATTTTTTCTATTAAGTTTTCTGTGGTTTTGAAATGTTGGTATAAAAAGATGACAACTTCTTTGGAACAAAGACTGCCTTTTTATTATGTGTTTGTACAGCATCTAGCATAATGGGAACTTGATTGGGGCCTCTGACTTGGGTACCTAGATGCTATGGTAATATAAATAAATAATAATAGTAATAAGAATAATACATAATATGCACTAGCACAATACCTACAATAAATAGTAATAGTAAAAGGGGAGCATTTTGCAAAACAAATGCAGAAGTTCTTTTGATCAGTTTTGAATAAAACTGTTCACAATGGCCTTTTTAAACACTCAGTGTAATATTATTGCTGACATACTTAAACATTCAGTACATAATTGGTATTAACTATGGATTTAAACACCCCCCCATCCCTACCCCCCCCCCCCAAAAGATCTGGAGGTATTATTAGACAAGAACAATTGACAGATTTCAAACTATACTACAGACTATAAACTTAAACTCAGTCCGTATTCTAGAGTGCTTGCACCATATAGCTGTCCATTGTAGCTGATGATGATATCATGGCATGATGTGTTCTCATGTCTATGATGCGTGAATGCCTGTGCACTAAGTTTTTTAAGTGAGAAGACAATTCAAGTCAAAGACTAATGGCATGCGGGGATGCAACAACTGGTGGTTGTCTTCAAGATATGAAATCTGCTGCCCAATTGATCGCAGTTAGTTTGTGGATTATATTGTTGCTAGCCTTTATGTTGGCAGTGGTCTTCATCAGATGTTGGCAGGATGTGAGGCTATGATCCAGAACTACTCCCAAGATATTTCAGGAAATCCTTGTGCCTGAGTTTGGTGTCACAGAAGGTGACATTCAGGTGCTTCTTTGCATGTTGGTTGATCAGATGGAACATGGAGACAGCTGTTTTTGAGGATTAGGTCATAGTTGCCATAACCTGTAAGACACCTACAGCTTGATCAGATCTTCTGCTAGGGTGCTTCCGCTTGGGTGAAAGTACTCATTTGAATTGAGAGTGTGAGATCATCTGTGTATCCAAATTTCAGTGACTAGGTCAATGGTACGTTGCTGATATAAATATTAAAGAACAATGGTGCCAAGATGGATCTTTGTGTGAGCCTGTTGTTCATTAAACAAGGTAGGCGGTTTGTTTTATCAGATGTATGCAAAATTTGTGATTGGTGAATTTTAAAATACTTAAACAAGGAGGTTTATATGGGTTGTTGGTACAAACAAAAGTGAATAAGAGTCATAAATAATACAGCACAGTACATAGAACGAGGAACTCTAGAGTTCTAGTCGTAGTCCTAGTTTTGGAATTGAATTTGTGACCTTAGCCTCTACTGGAGCTAGTCAAACTCTTAGTTGCAAATAATTTCTTCTTCTTTAGATTTGGCCCCTTCTCTAGCCATGGATTGCCTGAGAAATAGATCAGGATTTATATTTTGTTATTCAAAATTAGTTCAAATAACTTCACAAATATATTTGAGTTTATGGCTAGTTATGAATTATTCATTATCAAGTAGAGTATTTCTGTAGTTTAGCTGTTTGGCCTGGTTTCTGATTCTGTGACCTAACTTCTATAAACCACGTGAGTGCCTGAAGAAACTGAGATGTTAAATCTCTCAGGAAAAGGATGGAGAGCACTTTAGGGAGAGAATCAGAGGAGACAAAAAGGGGAAAGGATTTATCGATACTGAAGGTCTGCCCTATCTTCTGCACAAGAAATAGCTATGTATATTGACAGTATGAACCTTTATGCATATGAATGTATGTTGGCTAGGTACACTGGCTCCAGGTGTAAAAAAATTCTGAGTTCCTCCATGATTTAGCAGAGAGAAGGTCACAAGCCAGATTTATTGGCTGTCTAATAGATTTGACGTTAAAATTTCACTTGTCACATTAACCTAGTCTTATTGCTTTGGCTGTTTCTCTGGTCTCCCTGCTGGCACCACTTATTGGTGTACACTTTCTCCTTGATGATAGTGCTGAGGCTGATGTGCCTCTTTCCTGTCAGCAGCCCATCAACATTGGATTATTGTCTTGTCTGGTTGCTAAACCATGTATGTGGCCCTGTACTGTGAAAGGAGTAGTTTTACAGGGCAGTGGTTTCTGAGATTATTTATCCCCACTGGTTTTTTTTCCCCATCCCTCTGCCCACTTGATGTCCAATATCTGGCCATGTGGACCTTGCTCTTTGGTCTGGAGCTGAAACATGTTCAGAGTGTTTCCAAGAAAAAGTTTCTGCTCTTTAAATGTCTTCCATCTTCTCATGCTGAGGAGTTGGTTTTTCGGTGGTGGTGGTTTTTTTTTAGTTTGTTTTTAATTACTGTTTTTTCCATATTTCCATTAAGCTCCTCCCGAAACATTCATGTTGGGGGAGAAAAGTGGGGCAGGATGTAATCAGCATCCTGATTACAAGCATATTCACAAATCCTTTCCCAGGCTGCTCCCGCAGCTCTGCTTCCTGTTTACTCATCTGTAAAGTGTGGTTAACACATTTCTGACAGAACTGTTAATACTCACTAAAATTTATAAACCAGTATGAACCTAACCTTGCAGCCCTTGATCATGAATAGCCTGTTACCATTAGTGGAACTATTCATGTGAGTAAGGATTGCAGATTCAGACCTTCCATAAGTGCCAAGTATTTTTTAATATCCAAGGCTTTTGTACTCCAGAAGGAACTTTTAATAGCCAATATATACACCAAATAGAGGGTATCTTTTTCTTTTTAATGTTGCAGTTAGATGTCTATTCATACATCAGACAGTAATAACTATTGGGTAAACTTTTGTAGGGGTGATCTGTCCAGTTGGTGATACAGCCCACCTGCACTGATTTTGTGTTTATGAATTTGTCTGAGAATAGTATGCTTCTGGTTAGAGGAGAGGAGTGTTTAATTTTTTTTTTTTTTTTTTTTTTGAGGGGGGAAAAGAGGAGGTTAGAATTGCCACAACTTACTGATAGGGCAGTGGTATTACAGGCAAAAGACCTCTCTTGGGACAGCATCTTTGGAAAGGTTTCAGTCATTCTCATGACATTCAAAAGGCTGGATACCAAAAACTGTTGGCATGTCCATTGAAGGTTGCAAATCTTTACTAATAAAGCTATAACTTTTTCCTACAGAAAATTGTTTCGTATTCATTTATTCAACTTCATAAAATAAATCAAGTGACTTCATATGGTGGTCTGGGTGGTAGGACTCACTAGGAAAATATGATAGTTGAAGGAGAGGGGGTCAGAAAATGTAAAGCCAATATTTCTCTAAAAGCCCTGATCCTACTGTAAATAAAACAAGTTTTATTACATATTAACAGGTTGATCCAAAACTTGTAGAAAAGATACTGGTTTTGCATTTCTAATATTAGTTGATAATACCTATCTGGCTTTTTATGAAAAAAATGTTTTTTTGGATCTGTGAGCTTATGTTTTTTGCAAATACTATAATCTGTCTTTTCTTATCAGTCCTATGATGCACATGGGCTTACTGATTGTCCCATAAGATTTTTGTAAATATTTAGTTTTGACAGAAGATTGTTTGAAGTATGATGAGTTGATATTAATATATTGTTATTTTTACCAATATAATAGCAACTTTTAAAACCTTCCTATTATGTAAGGCCTCTTTCTTTCATGGAAAAGTGTATAATCCAAAAGACAATTATGCTATTACATTATTAACCTGTAGTCATTTACAGATGTGTTCGGCAGCATGAGAAGTCCTTTACATACCAAGTTTCTAGCTGCACAGTACTACTTTCATTAAATACATTATTTCAGTGATGTTTTGTTTAAAACATTTACAGGTATCTGCACTTTAATCACATAGAAACATTGGAACCTGAATCCTTTACGCATCTTCCAAAACTTGAAAGACTGTAAGTTTTATTTTTGTTTGGAAATGTTGGTAAACTGCAGTAGTCAAATAGCTTCTTTGTCTGACCCAGATCAATAGTGTGAAAAGTGAGAAAAAACTTTCTTATCTTTAATGCAGCTTTTATTTTGTACTGAAACTTTCATGGTGTAAGAGACTGAGGAGCGAAGTGCTGAGCACCTTCTGGCAAGCGTGGAGCACCTTTATCTCCCAGTGACTTCTGGTCAGGCCCTAGATTGGGGAAATGGTTTAATAACACAGTTTTGTGTACAATTTGCAATCTCAAAATGAGTTCAAAACCATCGTGATTGACGTTAGTCTATCATAAAATAGATTGTATGAAACATGACATAGGAGGATTAAATTTTTGTATAAATGGCTTATTTGATTACTTCCCCCCACTTGTCTGTCATGTTTTATGTAGTTTTATCTCCAGTGTTGACTAAAAATGTTTCTTTCTTGGATGGAGGAGGAGATGAGGAAAGGGAAGCCTTTAAAAAAAAAAAAAAAAAAAAAAAGTAGCAGAAGAAAGTTGATTTAAAAAATGCTTATTTGCATGTTGTAAAATTCATATCTCTTTAAGGAATTCCAGAAGAATGTATATGGAATGAAAACATTTCAAAATCTGAACTCATACATGAACTCCTCTGTGTTTTTAACAGATTTTTGCATAATAACAGAATAGCTCATTTAGTTCCTGGGACATTTAGTCATCTGGAATCTATGAAGAGACTGTAAGTAAATTAAATGTACATACAGAAAGAATTGAAATAGTCTAATTATACTTATGTCTCATCTTAAAGTGTTCACATCCTTTGGCAGTCTGTTCCACTGCCTAATTGTTCTTACCATTAAAGAACCTAGTCTAAACTTTTCCTTCCATGATCTATATTCTCCAGTCTTTTGTGACTGTGACTAAACCCCTTCCTTGCTTTATTATCTTGAATTTATGTATAGACTGTGGCCTTGTCTGCAATGAGTCTTCTGTTTTGTAGACTAAATAAACTCAGCTTCTACAATCTTTCCTCCTACTGTTTTAAATTCCTTTGATCATCTTTTATAAGATTTGTTGCCCATTGTATTTTCTCGAGGTTGCTTTTTCTAGATCCTTCCTAAACTGTAGAGACTAGGCGTAAAATGATCTAAAGTGACGTAGGCACTTTGGCCCAAGTTCACAAAGGGACGTAGTCATTGCAACACTTAACTTTCAGGTGCTAGCTACCCAGTGGAATCCTCAAACCCTGAGTTAGTTGCCTAGGCTGCCTATACAATGAATGAGGAGAGATAGAAGCCTAATAATGGGCTCCACAAAAACGAGCATGCTCAGCGGGAAGTCATGTAAGTTAGCCAATAGCAGATGCCATGGAGATCATTGTGTCCTAAGCCCTGACTCTCTCAGAGCATTAGGCACCTAAGATCCATTCCCCTCGAGAATGGAGGAGGCACATGCCTACCTCTATTCAAAATGGCCCAGAGAAGAAGGCAGTAGCCTCCCTTATGACCATTAGTCCAGTGTTTAAGGCACTCATCCGGAATGTGGGAGACCCGCAGTTCAATTCCTCCCTCTGCCTGACAAGGGGAAGGTATTTGAACATGGGTGGCCCACCTCTCAGATGAGTGCCCTTAGCTATTGGACTATGGGATATTCTCATGTGGGTCTCTCTCAGCCTCACCTGTTGAAGCTGTTCCATTATGTATATAAATAATTAATTATGAATTGGGCCAGAGAATGAGTGAGAGTGACTCCATAGTCCAATAGTTAGGCACTAACCTGAGAGGTGAGAAACTCATGTTCAAATCTCTTCTCATTGCAGACAAGGGAGTTGAACCAGGATTTCCCGCATCCTGGAGGAGTTTCCTAAGCACTGGTCTAACGGTTAAAAAGGGAGTTCTCCTTTCAGCCATTTTGTGTAGAGTTAGGTGTCCTCAAAAACAGTGACCAAATTGGGGTCTGTAGGTAGGATAGGTGAGGGAACTATTATTGAATGATGAGGATAAAAAGTATTGAATAGTCTGAGACAGAGAGCGCTGTCTGTCCTGTACAGTGATTGAGTATTGGTCTACGGGGGGGGGGGATAGTATTTGATGATGTAATTAAAGACTGTATCATAATGTATATGCACAAGGGGACCTAGATGGCTTTCTTTTAATGTAGGTTTTTGTATGTAAGAATAAATAGACGGGGAATATTGCCAGGTCATATAAAATCTAATCAATTGTTCCAGCTGATTAGGAAGAATAATGGATGATACCCATTTTACACAGGCGTTTGGATTCAAATGCTCTGCATTGTGACTGTGAAATCCTATGGCTGGCAGATTTGTTGAAGACATATGCAGAATCTGGTAATGCTCAAGCAGCAGCTACTTGTGAGTATCCAAGGAGGATCCAGGGACGATCGGTGGCCACAATAACACCAGAAGAACTTAACTGTGGTGAGTTTTCCACTTAATGTTCAAGAAAAAAATTTAAATATTTCCAAAACCACCTATGTTTTTCATGGGAGTTTTTCCCCATTGTTTTGGCCAGTGATGCCAATAGCTACTTTCTGGCCATCTCCAAGTATATCTTCTCTGTATCCCTTCCCCACAGTCTGTCTGCTGCTTTTTGATACAGATGATCACTCACTCCACTCAGTCTCTGCTCTCGGCTTCTTTGACCATACTGTTCTGCTTTTCCTCCTATATCTCCACTTGCTCACTTTTTAATATAGTCTCTTCACCTCTCCTTCTGTCTCCTGCCTCTCTTTAACATCACATTAGTTGATAGTGCAATGGCACAATTCCATTTCTCAGCGTAGACAAGCCCCATGAGGGGGAATAAGCCTAAGAACTGAGCACGATCATCCTGAAAAGATTTTTTTTTCCTTAACAGCTTTCTGTATTTGTCTGCTTCAGCTGTAGAAATTGAGAGAGATCCATATCAGAATATCTCATAGCCCAGCAGTTAGGTTACTCTGCTGAGAGACCTTTGTTCAAATCCTTTGGCCCCATCAGGCAGAGGGAGGAATTGAAGCTGTGGGGGTCTCACATCCTGATGAGTACTCTAATCACTGGGCTAAAAGTTAAGAGAGACAGCACTGGAACCAACACCACCTCTTCCTCCTCGGTCTGGTAGGCATACTCATAGCATGCCTACTGGATCAGGCAAGATAGGCAGAGGAGCATCTGTTTTCACATGGTTTGAGGATCCCTCTCGGGCTTAGGTGTGAGACAGGCATCCAGGGTGTTGTGTCCATTCCCAGAGGCAGAAACTTAGGCACCTAGGGAACTTTTTCCATGGAAATTTAGGCACTGAGTAAGTTTAGGCACCTACAGGGTTAGATGGCAGCCAAGCAAGGGTTTTGTGGGTCACAGTGGCACCTAAATCTGGGATCTAGGTTCCTATGTTTCTTTGTGGATAATGGACCACAGTAAACACAGGATGATAACCTTAAGTAGTCAAGATGCCAAAAATTCAACAATAAATACGTCTGTATAAGGGATGTGCAGACATGAAATAATTGAACACTTAGTGAAGATAAAACCAGAAAGTATACTGGAGAGATTACTTTGTACATTTGTATGATAAGCAATGGAATACACAAAGCTGGCTTCTGAGCTTGCCTTCTTTGCATTCAAAACCCCTGTTGACTCCAAAAGGATACCTGAACATAAAAAGAATGCAAGCTGGAGTCTTTAGTGGTCAGTTTTGAAGTTTAATATTTTTTATACTACATTGCTCCTCAGACAATGCAAAGAGGGAAGGAAACGGGATCATTAAGGAATTGTTCCTGATTCCTCTGAAGTCAGTGTTAAATCTCTCATAGACGTCAGTGGGAGTAAGATTAGGTCATTGGATTTCTATCACTCAATCAAGTTTGAGAAGCTTAGTCTACACATATACTGAAGAGTTTTGTTACTGTAAAGTTACTGTTACTTATGTTGCAATACTTTGCCATGCTATAGCCCAAAAATATTCCACTAGCCAGTATAGTTTTAAATGGCACTGTGTTGGCTAGAACCTCGCTCTTGTAATGCAAATCAAATCTCTGTAAAACTAAATATATACAAATTCTTTGCTACAGAATCTTATATAAATTTACACAAGCTGTCATAAATATAAAGGGAAGGGTAAATGCCTTTAAAATCCCTCCTGGCCAGAGGAAAAATCCTCTCACCTGTAAAGGGTTAAGAAGCTAAAGGTAACCTCGCTGGCACCTGACCAAAATGACCAATGAGGAGACAAGATACTTTCAAAAGCTGGGAGGAGGGAGAAAAACAAAGGGTCTGTGTCCGTCTGTATGATGCTTTTGCCGGGGACAGAACGGGAATGGAGTCTTAGAACTTAGTAAGTAATCTAGCTAGGTATGTGTTAGATTATGATTTCTTTAAATGGCTGAGAAAATAGCTGTGCTGAATAGAATGACTATTCCTGTCTGTGTGTCTTTTTTGTAACTTAAGGTTTAGCCTAGAGGGATTCTCTATGTTTTGAATCTAATTACCCTGTAAGGTATTTACCATTCTGATTTTACAGAGATGATTCTTTTTTACTTCTATTAAAAGTCTTCTTGTAAGGAAACTGAATGCTTTTTTCATTGTTCTAAGATCCAAGGGTTTGGGTCTGTGGTCACCTATGCAAATTGGTGAGGATTTTTACCAAACCTTCTCCAGGAAGTGGGGTGCAAGGGTTGGGAGGATTTTGGGGGAAAAGACGTGTCCAAACTACGTTTTCTGAGGAACCCAGATAAAGTTTGGTGGTGGCAGTGGAAGTCCAAGGGTAAAATAGTTTGTACCTTGGGGAAGTTCTAACCGAAGCTGGTAAAAGTAAGCTTAGGGGCTTTTCATGCAGGTCCCCACATCTGTACCCTAGAGTTCAGAGTGGGGAAGGAACCTTGACACAAGCCATTTTTCAGTTTTCTAAATTGACAGTAGTAAATGTTGAGAGAGGTCAGAAAACCAATGATAATTTTGTGTAGAGAAAAATGTGTTTAATCTTGATTGAATCTATGAAGTATTTTTACTTGAAACATTTGTGAAAAATGTTCATCTACATACAGTGTGGGGGGAAAATAAATATTTAATTATTTACTTTAATCGTTTTAAAACAAGCAAGGTTTCCTTGATACCGTTTATTGTTGATACAGAGAGGCCAAGAATTACGTCGGAACCTCAGGATGTGGACGTTACCTCAGGGAATACAGTGTACTTCACTTGCAGAGCTGAAGGCAATCCCAAACCAGAAATTATCTGGCTTCGAAACAAGTAAGTTAAGGAAGAAAAGGAGAGAGAGAGAAATTGTTTGTATATGTTTGCTTTACAGTTGGTGTATGAAATTCACCATTCATGTACACAAACATGAACTTAAGAACATCATATTAGTATTATAAAAAGTTAATATAATGGCAATTATAACTAGATCTGGTTTCTTTGCAATTCAAAGTATAACAATCATATAATAAAGAGCAGTTTCAGAGTAACAGCCGTGTTAGTCTGTAGTCGCAAAAAGAAAAGGAGGACTTGTGGCACCTTAGAGACTAACCAATTTATTTGAGCATGAGCTTTCGAGAGCTACAGCTCACCCTCACGAAAGCTCATGCTCAAATAAATTGGTTAGTCTCTAAGGTGCCACAAGTCCTCCTTTTCTTTTTATAATAAAAAGCCTTTTTATAGTAAGGAACTTGATATATGATATCATGATACCATGGGCAATTTTTTCAACTGCACTTGCACCCACAAAATTTCAGAGACCTGCAAAACTCTACTGTAACTATACTAATAGGCTTTTGTATATAAAGATCAGGTAATGCTATAAATGCATGTAATATGTAGTTTGCAGGTGCATGCAAATGAGGAGTTTGCAGGTGCAGCAGGTGTTGGTGCATTTTGTCCAAGTGCACCCATTGTTTCATTACCTACTATGTGATATCTGTCTGCAGACCCTATGCTGTAGCTAGAAGATCAATTTCCATCCTGAATTAATGTCACTTTAACAAATCAAAGAGAAACCTAGAGAGCTACTTTTAAACATGAGATGGTAAAATATTTTATAGATTTTAAAAAAAAAAAAACCTTTAAAATCTCAACACTGAAAACATCACCTTTTTATAATCAACAAAAGCATGTGTTCAAAATCCACATATGAAAGAGTTTTAAGAAGAAATAAGAGAGATTCGAGTGTGGGTTTATTGACACTGGCTTGAGACATTTAGAGATGTTTGGCAATGAGAACAATTGATATCCTGAATAAAAAATGGAAATGGATGTGTGTAACTCACTCTTTGTTTTTTCCTCCAAACTGTATAAAACATTTATACTTATAAGATTAGTCAAGCTTTTCAGTTCTGAAGTCAGAATGTTTACATTTTTTAAAATGTCACACTGTTTGGTATTCATCTCTGCTGCTTTTTGTTAATTTAAGACTAAAAGTTCTATTATTACACTTACCAGTGGACTTAAGACGCTAAAGATTTATTCTTGTAGGTTACATTTGTTAATACAATTAGACTTTTTTTCTTTGATATGTTTTTTCTGTGCTTTTGATTTAAAAGTTTTAGTTCAGAAGATTTCTGTCTTTACAGTAATGAGCTCAGTATGAAAACAGATTCCCGTCTCAACTTGCTAGATGATGGCACTCTGATGATTCAGAATACTCAAGAGACAGACCAGGGTATTTACCAGTGCATGGCGAAAAATGTGGCAGGAGAAGTGAAAACTCAAGAAGTTACTCTTAGATACTTTGGGTCACCAGGTAAATAGATTTTAGATACAGAATTGTTTGTTTTTTTTATTAATCAGAAGACCATTTTCATAATGAAGTACATTTGCTTTTATACATTAACTGCAGGTTTGTATTTCCTGTGCATTTTTGCAACTTCATTTACATCACCATCTAGTTATTGCAGTCCTAGAAATTATCAACCCATTATATTGATTGTATTATACCATTGATTGTATTATACCATTTAATCAGAGTAATAATGTAGATTATCTTTAGTAGTATATGAGGGAAGGAAGAAGAGAATTAAATGGTGCTGTTGTTCTAGTGTCTGATCTTTAGAGACCTGACTTAAGATGCTCAAAACAAAAATAACGATGCCACTCACCCAGTTTAATGGGTGGAAGACTTGAATGGACCTGTAATGTGCCAGACAGCTTTAGAATGAAAAAGGGAGTCTATCAGACATGCCAAACCCTGGAAAAAAAATGCAGAAATTGGGTTTGTTTTTGGCTTAATTGGCTTGTGAGTTGCTTGTTGGCTAATTTTTGGCTTGTTGCTTGTTTGGTTTGTACCTTGTTTCCTGTTGTAGCTTGTTACTACTTTTTTTTTTTTGATCGGCTCCCAGCAAGCAAGGGCAAGGGAGGGAGAGAGTCAGGGGTGCAGAGCAGGCCCATCACAGTCCCAAACAGCATGCGGGGGGGGGGGGGGGGGGGGAATCTAGTCACATAGAGTATTGGGGTTCTTAGGGATTGGCTTGTTTTGGCCTTGTTTTGAAATGGGATTAGCTTGATTTTTGTTTTATTATGAAAATCAGGGTGCGTGAAAGTTGGCAACTGTGGACTCTATGCAGGCGTAGGACTCTTCTTCTCCTGGACACTCCGCCATCCCTCCTGGACAGAGGGAGATGGGAGCTAATTGGCTCCTTGCTTCCCACAATCATTCATTGAAAACATTGCCCAGGGTTTCTCAAGGCTCTTGCTCCATTTCAGCTCCCCATTTTAGGGGTGGGTATGGTCCTGAGTGATGGTAGGTAGTAGGAGACCTGTAAACCCTGCACTGGACCTACTTCAATGGGTGGTACAGGGAGATGGGACACATAGTACCCTTCCTCCATATTAAGTTTAATAAAGTTTTGGCCTAATATTTTAAATTCATCCTTGTGTCTGTCCTCATTCACTTGCAAGTCCTGCTTAATGAGCTGTTTTGGCACATTACAAAATCAAACAGTTTCTGGTTTCTGTTCAAGAAGGGCCAAGAATGGAGAATAGCAAAAGTGATACAGGTCAATCATGAGATGTATTGGAGATGCATTGCAGAGGACTAAACAGTACTTTTGTAAAACCCCTTCTGGCACTATGTCAGAGTCTTGCCTGTGTTTCATGTATGAGCACTAACTTCACCCGCAGAATTGTTTTATGGAGATGTATTATATATGTTTAAAGCAGGGGTCTCAAACTCATTTTACCTTAGGGCTAAGGCTAGGGCCAGCCCTCAAACCTCCCAGGGGGCCAGTAATGTCACTGAAGATGGTGTTCAGAAAAAACATTTATGTTGTATTTTTTTAAAAAATTTCTTAGAAATAATAAAACTGTCATTCAATTCTTTGCCTGCCGGAGAGCTTTTAGTGTTTGCCAGACACCTGGCAATGCTTCAATTCTGTCGGTTTGTTAATGTTTGGCCTCAGTGACTGAGCAGTTGAAACCTTCAGGATTGCAGCAAGGTGTGCATCAGATAGTTGTGTTCGGTATTTTGACTTGCTTTTATTCATTGTGGAAAAAAGTGATGCTACCTCCATAGGAGACTCTGCCTGGCAACTAATGATGCTGCCTCCGTGGCTGACTCTGCCCAGCGACTAGTGATAGTATCTCTGTCCCTCTCCCCCAGCCAATGGGTGCTGTGGGGGGCGGCGGCTGCAGCAGACATTGCATGCAGCGTCTCTCCTCCGCGGGCCGCAATGGGGAAGTTCTCGGGCAGCAGATGGCCCACGGGCCGGGACTTTGAGACCCCTGGTTTAAAGGGACACCAGCAACTTAAAAATTACATCCCCCCCCGCTCTCTTTGTGCATTAAACAGCACTTTGTCTATAGTCAGTTTGTTTTCTTTGTATCAGTTTCTTTCTTGGTGAAAAGAACCTTTTAAACAGCAACAGATTATCTAAAGTGTGCTTTGTGCTCTGATATTTTTTCATAAATTCCTTAAACACAATTTTATAAGGGTTTTTCTTCTAGCGTGTTGATGTTTATAAGGGTCTGGAAATGGATGAAAGCCACATTTAAGCATGGTTCTCTTCTGATAGCCAGGCCAAGTTTTGTGATCCACCCACAAAATACAGAAGTATTAGTTGGAGAAAGTGTTACTTTGGAATGCAGTGCAACTGGCCACCCGCAACCGCGGATCACGTGGACAAAAGGCGACAGAACCCCCTTACCAAATGATCCTCGCATCACAATAACTCCTTCAGGAGGCCTTTATATACAAAATGTGAACCAAGAAGATAGTGGCGAGTATACCTGTTTTGCAACCAACAGTATAGATAATATCCATGCAACTGCTTACATCATAGTGCAAGGTAAGTAGTATTAAACAAGGAAAGACATTATATTTTTCAAAAATTAATTCAAAGGAAACGTATTTCTATTCTGTTTTCTAAATTGCTGAAAATGAATTAGACCATAAGTGCATTATTTTAATTGTGTACCCTGTTCCCTCTCCTAATATAGTCAATGGGATTTTGCCATTGACTTCAGCGAGAGCAGAATCTCAGGCCCTTAATTTAGAAATAAAACTTCGGAAGAATTATACACAAATGTTTATATCCCCATTTATATTTTGAAATGTCTGCTGCTCAAGATTTTGTCTGCTGGTCTGTTTATATAATCACATCTATACATACTGTCAGTGCCAAGTTTGTGTGGGACTCAAATATTTTCTGCAGCAGCTGGCATGTCTAAAGATTAATATGGATGCATGTACTACTGGACGTGGAGTTCTGAGTGTGGTTCTGTGTCACCCATCTTTCCTAATCATTTTTCTTTTGACTGATTTGCTGCATGGAAGCTAGCAATCCCTCCAGCCCCCATATCATTTGTACAGCTCTTCTGTGAACTGGCAATTATAGTAGTACAAATTATTGTAATCAGAGTAACTTTATTTTCAGCATAATTTGCCAAAAGCCTAGAATATAAAATATTTTCAGGAACACTATATGCAATAAATTTCTTTTATACGTAGGCTATTACTCTTTAGTTTTTAAAGCTGGAAGTGATTTTTCCTTAGGTTTCTAATATCTTTTAAAAATTTAAATTTGTTCTTTCCTCATCAGTTTTGGTATTTTCCCACTTTTTTTTCTTTTAGATTGTAAACTCCTTAGAGCAAGAATCATGTCAACCAATACATACTTATTTTTCAAATTATAGAAAACAAATTGCCCTTATGTGTTTAGTTCCACTTTTCCATCAACTAATGGGTGGATGTATTTTGAGAACTGAACAAATGCCCGCTCTCATTGGTAATGCCACAATGTTACTGCAGAAGCTGGCCTATACCGTTGTTCATTGGTTTTCTTTTGTATAAAGGCACTGTGTGTGTGTTACAAGAAAAGAGCAGCTCAGGCTGGTTGTGATCACGTTGTGTTTTCTTCATAATTTAGTTGAGGATTTTTTTAAAGAAAGAAAGAAAGCAAGATATTTTGAATCCAGAGAACATTCTCTACTTGATTATACCAGTCTTAAGGTACATCATATTTTGGATCTATTATTATGATTATGATTTATTATTTATTTGTATTACAGTAATGCCTAGAGATCCCAAATGAGATCAGGGCCCCATTGTGCTAGGCTCTGTTCATATATGTAAGAGAGAATTCATGCCCCAAAGAGCTTACAATCTAAAAGAGCTAGCAGGATCCCTTTCCCCACAGAACTGTGCAAGTCACATAGAAAATAAGTAATATCAACCAATGGAGCATCTTTCAATTGTTGTTTAACAAGTTCTTTTCTCCCTCCTGTAGCTGTACCTCAATTTACTGTCACTCCTCAAGACAGAGTAGTGATTGAGGGCCACACTGTAGATTTCCCTTGTGAAGCGCAAGGCTATCCACAGCCCGTTATTGCCTGGACCAAAGGAGGTAAGAAGTTGATTAGAGGTTTTACTTTTAAACCTTTAAAATATTACATCCCTTTAAGAATCACTTATGAAATAGCACAAAATGTATATGTGTGTGCTATACAATTGCCTTAAAAGCTTCTTAGTCTCTGATGGAAGATGTCAATTTGGTTAGTTAATGTAGAACACTTAGTAGTTATAAATCTAAGTAGATTAAATATATTATGTGATAATCTTTAACTGCCATCTGTAAAATGTTTGTACAAGAAATATTCTTTCCATTCATGTGGAGCAGATGAAAGACTTTGGCACTGATCCTGAGCTATAATCCACTCGCACTGGCACCTGTCCCACTGCATAAAGACATTGACAAAATAAATGACCAAATGGAAGTTCAAACTGGAGTTGATATGACTTGGCATGGGCATAGGGGTCCACTCTAGTCGACTACATTTCAGGAATGGTACTGTAAAGATGCTAGGCCAAATTCAGGGGTGATAGAAATGATAGTGTACATAAGATCAGTAAGTAGATCTACTACATGTACCAACATGTGGTAGGGTGAGGTTATAGCAGGAAAAGCAACTCACAGGGGGTTGTAAGTGGTGGCAGATACAGCAGAGTTCCAGTAAGAACTTGATCATTGAGGCACTGACAGTGTCTATGGATTTTCCCTCTCCTCCGCTTCCTGAGGTGGCTCCAAACAAATGTTATATACAGTGGCCACAGATAAAAACAAATAGAGTGTGGTGGAAAGGTAGCAGGGGTGGGTGGACAAGACTGGCATTCAGCCTTATTTCGGTGCGTTTTGTTTCATTCCTTTTATGCTGGTATATCCGGTTCTGCAGAGCCGTACACTTTTTTTCTGATAGTTAGGTGGGTGAGATGGAGAGAAAAGATGAATGGTGAATATTCTTCCTACGTGATGACATGAAAGTAACAATGCTCTTCATTTGCATCCTTCCTATAGTGATTTGTTGACTTGATGCTTCGTGGGTGTGAATATCATGCTTTCCTCTGTTTTCTGCTGAAAAAGTAGATGTGGAAGAGGTCAGGAACATGAGGGCTGGTCTCCACAGAAATCAGTATAGTGGCATCGCTGCAGCTGTGCCGCTGTAGCGCTTCAGTAAAGATGCTCCCTATGCTGATGGGAGAACCTCTCCCATCAGCTTAGGTACTCCACCTCCCTGAGAGGCAGTAGTTAGGTTGATGGAAGAATTCTTCCATTGACCTAGCACTGTCTATATATCAGGGGTTGGGTCAACGTTACTGCATGGTTCAGGGTTGTGGATTTTTTACACCCCTGAGCGATGTAGTTATACTGACCTAATTTCCTAGTGTAGACCATGCCACAGTGTGTGTTCTGGAGAGTAGATAGTGGTTGCAAAACATTTTTTCTAAATAATTTGTTTTGTGAAACCTTACTTTTTTATTTAAAAAATTGTATAGGTTTTATCAAATACTAAATGGCTCTGAGTTGTGTCTGAAATATAGATAGTATTTTATTTTACATGGCTGTAATTAGTAAATAACAAATGCTGTGTTTCAGGGAGCCAACTCTCTGTAGATAGAAGACATCTAGTACTATCATCTGGAACATTGAGGATTTCCAGAGTTGCTCTACATGACCAAGGCCAGTATGAATGTCAAGCCGTCAACATTGTAGGATCCCAAAGAACAGCTGTACAGTTAACAGTACAACCTAGAGGTATAGTCACTATATCCATATTTGCATCTGTTTAGAAAAAGTACATTTAGGGCCAGCTATTGCGGGAGTATCAAGTGAAGTTAGGCAATTAAATACCTTTATAAATATGAGTCTTAGACTTATGTTAAAATATTCATTGGAATGCTTGACTTATTCTTTTCCTCTTGGAAACCATGCTTGAAACTTGGAGTTAATATTTATGAGGTTTGAGTCAAACAATTTTGTTTTAAAAGGCACCTTTTAACTTTCCTTCTTTTACTTCATCGTGATAGAATTCAAATATTTAGTTAGCAAAGATAGGCTCCTCTCCTGGAGAGCTTATCTTCTTCAGCACTTAGCACCCCGATCCTGCTTGGAGCCTCTGGGTGCTTCCATAATACTACTACTACTACTACTACTAATAATAATAATAATAATTTAACTTTAGTGTGGACTTAGTTTAGAGGAAGAAAAATGGACTGTTAATATAGATGCATACACCAGGTGCAATTCACCTCTGTCTGTAGGGCCCGCACAAGCTCTATACACGATTTACGTTTTTAAAATAGAGCTTAAGAGGAATTTAACTGGTTGTGCTCGACTTCTGCAAAGGAGTTAATTTCACCCTTGAAGACTATTCCTGATTTGCACTTTCATAGTAACTTTTATCCCAGGATCTCAGTGCAATTTAAAAATGTTAATTAAACCTCACCATACACTGTGAGGTAAGAATCTATTTATATACCCTCATTATGGATGAATAAACTGAGATACAGAAGTAAAATGTCATGTTCGGGGCAACACAGAGGCAGTGCCAGAGCCAGGGATACAGCTTAGAACATAGTCCAGCAAATCTCTTAAATACATACTTTGGACATGAGTAGCCCCATAATTCAATGGGTAGCAAAGATAAGGAACTCAGTTGTCTCCGTTTGTTCAACATCTAGCTCAGTAGGACTGTGATCTTGACTGAAGTAAACAGGAATGCTCACATGCTTATAGTTATGCATGTGTATATGTGCTTTGTTGGATCAGAGCCTAACAGAATAGGATTTTTTTTTTGTCAGTTGGAAACTTTGCTGCTCATTGCGGATTCCTAGTTCATAAATTCTGACTACATGTATTTTTAGCTTCCAGTTTTCCTTACTGTTTGCTTAATAAATGAAAAGGTCAGAAGCTGACCAGTATTTATGTCAGAGTACTTTTGTTTGAAGAAAATGCCGCTGTCTTATGAGACATTTCTCTGATTTTTTTTTTTTTTTTTTTTGGTGGAGGGAAGTTTACCCTTTGGATGACTGTTTTCTCAGATTTTGTGGGGTATTTTTGTGTTGTGAAAATTTTGCCTTTCTTCTGGGTGTGTTTCCCATAAGACTGCTGTACATGTGTAACTAATTAGACTGTTTTTTTTTTCATTGTATGTTGGTGGCCAGAACCCCAAAACTTTCTGTTCCCAGAGTAAAGGAAAGATGGCCTTCCCATAGTATTCAGTGTCATTCCTGAAACAGAAAATCAAACAACATGAAAAATGTTGTCCATTTCCCATTTTTTTTTTTTTTTCATACAACTCTACGTAATTTGCCTCTAAGGATTAAGTAGGAACATTTTAGTTTGTGTTTTGTACTTGATTCTCTGTGTTGACATATCAGTGTTTCAAGTAATATTACTAATTGAAAATGCTTTTGAATTACATGTTTAATCTCACTGAGTTCAGTCCTTGCTCAGGGAAAATATCCATTGACTTCAGCTAAAAATAACAACACTGACCTCAGTGAGGAATCTAGAGTGGGCAAGGACAGAAGCTGCGTGACTAGAAAATTATGTTCACTGAGTAAACTCATTAATTAAAGTTAAATCTAAATGTTGCTGAATTTTTACAAATTTTTACATTCAAGAAACTGTGTTAAAAGAATGTTATTTATGTTGCAAAGTCAATCACACAGAAGTTAGAAAATGTCACAAGAAGTTGCCTGTGCCACAGAATAGGTGGTGCTCACTTAATGAGAAGTTACTCAAAATTTTGTTTTTGCCTTATTGTTCAATATGTTGCCCCATGCCTTAATTGCAGTAGGCTATTTAGACCCTACTCTGAGGACAGAATTATTCCTTTTTGCCTGAGCTGTTCTATGGTGCTCATCACTATAGTATCTGCTTCACAAATATTAATGAATTTATTTTCGCAACACCTCTGTGAGTACTATTGTCCCCATTTTGCTCATGGGGAACAGGGGCACACACAGATGTAGGTCAAAAGTATCCATTAGTTTTGGGTACCAGTTTGAGACACCTGGGACCTGATTTTTTTTTTTCAGAGTACTTAGCATTACATACCACTTTATATGTCGAAAGCCCAGCTCCCATTGTCTCCAGTTCTCAGCACTTCTGACATTTCAGTGTCTGGATGGGAGGGCACAGACTCCTCTGCCCATTTCCCCCACCCATGACCCTTTGTGCCCTGTCCCCTCCCACCTGTCCCAATCCTGTCTCTCTCCTCATTTCTCACCCCAGTCCCATTCTCCTCACTTAGCCAGTCCCAGGCTCCACTCTTCAGGCTTCTCATCCCAGGCCCAGTCTTATAGCCCAGCAAGTCCTAGTCTCACCCCTTTGGACTATCTCCCTGTTCTCAGTCCCAGTCTCTCCCTCAGTCGCCCAGCTGCGTGTCCCAGCCAGTCGCAGTCCCTCCCACCCTTGGCTCCTCATCTTATGTCTTTTCTCTCCCCAACCCACATCCGTCTTCCTCGTCCCCACTAGCTTCCTGTCCCAACCTCCCTTCCTGTGCTCCTCGTCCAATCTCAGTGTCTCCCCATCACTCCCACCAGCTCCTTGTCCCAGTCTCTTTGTCCAGCCAGTCCCACTTCTTCTTGCCAGTCCCACTTCTCCTTCCACCTTGCTTCTCATCAGCTCTGTCTACCCTTCCCTTCTTTCCCCCATCCCACGGGTCCTTGCTCAGCCAGAACTTTTTCTCAGTCCCTACTGCAGCTCCTCATCTGGTTTCAGTCTTCCATCCATCTAAGTTCCAGCCCCTTCCCTCTTGGCTTGGCTTCTAGTCTTCTTGTCCAGCTAGTCTCAGTTCCCCCCACCTCCCTGACTCCCGGATCAAGTCTCTTTGCCTAGCTTGACCAAGTTTTCCCCATCAGTCCAATTTCCCCCTCATGCCTCTGCAAATCTTCAATCAGTCTCTCACCACCTGGCTCTTTATCCCAGTCTACTCCCCCATTGCCCACACAGGTCCAGCTCTTGTCCCCTCTGTATTCAAATCACTCAGTTTTTTCCTCCATACTTCCTAGGCCTAGCAGGGGGCCTATTGAAAGCACAGGGAGAGTCTCCCAATTCTCAGTTCCTGTGCCTGGACCCAGCATGACCTGCAGCAGCCCATAGATGCAATCACATGGCAAGTCCTGCTCATGTCTTGGGTGGAACATGCCCAATGTGCATTGAATCTTTGGGGGAATTTAGCTGCTAAAATCTAAGTTGTCTTAACAGAGCATTTGTGAACTACAAATTTAAAAGAAAAGTCTTCCAACTTTAAAAAATTTGGTCAGATTGGCCAGAAAAAAGCACATGCCTCACAGAAAGGCCATACATATCCCTGTCAGATTTCAGGTGCCTGCTCCAAAGCATGGCACTAGAACTATTCAAAAAAGATCTCCAGGGACAATAAAGCATTTTAACATAGGCAAAACAACATATTTTTCCATAGCTTCATGCTTGGAAGTGGCTGCACTATTCTGCCTAAAATTTTCTTTAAAGAAAATTCAGCCTGAGGAAAATGGAAAATTTCAGCCCAGTGGTTAAAGTTTGGCAAAGTAACAAGCAACTGAAAAGAGGTTCTTATAATGGGAAGTGTTGGGGAAATAGGTAGTGGTATGAGCCCCATCTATAATTCTTGTTCTGAATTTTTTGTGTGCAAACAATAGGATGAGTAGTTTATTTGAAAAAGTTTTCCTGTTTTTAGTGCCATAATAAAGACTCAGCTGTTGTATCTGCAGCTCTTATTGCATTGATTCAGCTAAGTTGTTGTAGTATGTGATTTTGAACTATGCCTTTGTAATTTTCTTTATTGCACAAACATAAAATACTTTCACATTTTTTCATTGTGTCCATGTAACATCATTTTAGTTACCCCTGTGTTTGCTAACGTTCCGAGTGATATGACAGTAGAAGTTGGCACAAACGTTCAGATTCCGTGCAGTTCTCAAGGAGAGCCTGAGCCAGTAATAACATGGAATAAGGTAATAAATCTTTGTCAGATTGCTTTAGAGTGCAGTGGCTTTTTCAGATTTCACCACTGTTAAATCAGGCTTTATTAGGTGTGCTGTGGCTGATTGTTGCTTGTTCTGTGTCTAATCTCAAATGACATCAGCAGCTGCCGAGGGTGTTCAGAGTGTAGGTACTTAACCTGAGAATTCTACGTGACAGTGACACAGCTTTTGCCCAGTGGCTGTGTCACTCACTGAAGTACTGTAGTGTAGATGCTTCTTACAATTAGAGAAGGGGGTTTTCCGTTGATGTAGGCAATCAGCCTCTCCAAGAGGCCATAGCTAGTTTGATGGAAGAATTCCATCAACCTAGCTGCATCTACAATGGTGGGTAGGGTGACCTAAGTACATTGCACAGGGTGTGAAATTTTTCACATCCCTGAGCGTTGTACCTAGGTTGATCTAAGTTTTGGGAATAGATCAGGCCTATGGAGCACCTCTAATACAAGAACTGTGCCTAAAATTCGCATTCCAGGTTTGAAAAAGGATGTTCAAAGTTATTGCAAAGGCTTTTCTATTTCAGTTTTGTGCAGCTCTGAAAATTACAAGTCTATGTCAAGAATAGGATAAGGACTCCTTGCAGACATTTTTGCTGGCATTGCAGAGGCCCAAGACAGTACTGTAGCTTCAACCAGGAGAGTGGTTGGTGACTCGTGGTGAAGTTGTTGAATTGTACCTTTCTATCTGTGCTTGTTTGACAAATATTTTTTAAAATATTTTCTGTATATGAGAGTATCTTAATGGAAAAAATCTCACACAGAAATGATGTTATGCTAAACAAATGAAAACTAACGCAAGCAAGAAAGGTCAGGCAGGCCTCCCACTCAGTCTTCGATTTCCACTGTGGTCTTAACCATTGCAGGACTCTGACAACCGCGGGTGATCCTATGTAGCATGCTACACTGCCCTAGTGTCCAATGACAAGCGTTAAGAATAAAGCGCCAACATGAATTTTTAATTTCCTTGATTCTCATAACACTATAATACTCTTTAATTGTTTCATAACAAGTCTCCCCACATGCCACAACTTTCAAAAACATGTTTTTTGTAAATGACTGCAGATACATAACACATGGATGAGATGAATATCACTTTCAGTTAGGACTCACTGCATTTTGATTGCCTTATTCTTGACAGTTCTTTGGCCTCCTTTCTTCCTTGGGTTTGTGTGGTTTTGGTTTTTGTTCTTTAGTTGCATGTGCTAACCTTGTTTTGTTTCCCATTCTTTCTATCAATGATTAATTGATTTCTTTTGGTAGTTGACTTTCCTGATGCTTAATGGGTTGGCCTTTTGCCACCTATGTTTCATATGATGATTGTGTATCTGGGTTGGTTGGCTTCTAATTTTTTAATTATTTTGCATTGTATTTTTTTCTTGATCTCTTGCAGCAAGCACTTCCATACATTTTTAAATAAAAATAAATTATTCAAAATTTGACTATTTTAGCTTAATGTTCATTGTATATTTTGCAGGGAACAGTGTCTACTCTCCCATCTCATTTTGGCAAGAGCCAGGGAGCCCTCATTACCACTATGCCTTGCTCCCTACCCCTTTCTGGTGGTTGAGAAGCCCAGTAGCCTTTACTTTATTAAAAAATAAAACCTCTGCTGAATCCTGCCATTGTTGCTGTATTCACACTCGACTGCAATCTGAATCTTCCGTGATTTTTATGTTCCAGAGTACACTGCATTGCACATCTGAAAACTAATCTACAATTAGTAATCTACAATAAGAACATAAGAATGGTCATACTGGGTCAGACCAATGGTCCATCCAGCCCAGTATCCTGTCTACTGACAGTGGCCAATGTCAGGTGCCCCAGAAGGAGTGAACCGAACAGGTGGTAATCAAGTGATCTCTCTCCTGCCATCCATCTCCACCCTCTGACAAACAGAGGCTAGGGACACCATTCCGTACCCATCCTGGCTAATAGCCATTAATGCACTTAACCTCCATGAATTTATCCAGTTCTCTTTTAAACCCTGTTATAGTCCTTGCCTTCACATCCCCCTCAGGCAAGGAATCCCACAGGTTGACTGTGCGCTGAGTGAAGAAGAACTTCCTTTTATTTGTTTTAAACCTGCTGTCCATTAATTTCATTTGGTGGCCCCTAGATCTTGTATTATGAGAACAAGTAAATAACTTTTCCATATTCTCTTTCTCCACACCACTCATGACTTTATATACCTCTATCATATCCCCCCTTAGTCTCCTCTTTTCCAAGCTGAAAAGTCCTAGCCTCTTTAATCTGTCTTCATACAGGACCCTTTCCAAACCCCTAATCATTTTAGTTGCCCTTTTCTGAACCTTTTCTAATACCAGTATATCTTTTTTGAGATGACGGGACCACGTCTGTATGCAGTATTCAAGATGTGGGCGTACCATGGATTTATATAAGGGCAATAAGATCTTCTCCATCTTATTCTCTATCCCTTTTTAAATGATTCCTAACATCCCGTTTGCTTTTTTGACTGCCGCTGCACACTGCATGGACGTCTTCAGAGAACTATCCACGATGACTCCAAGATCTTTCTCCTGATGAGTTGTAGCTAAATTAGCCCCCCATCATATTGTACGTATAGTTGGAGGTTTTTTTCCCAATGTGCATTACTTTACAGTTATCCACATTAAATTTCATTTGCCATTTTGTTGTCCAATCACTTAGTTTTGTGAGATCTTTTTGAAGTACTTCACAGTCTGCTTTGGTCTTAACTATCTTGAGCAGTTTAGTATTGTCTGCAAACTTTGCCACCTCACTGTTTGCCCCTTTCTCGAGATCATTTATGCGTAGGTTGAATAGGATTGGGCTTAGGACTGACCCTTGGGGAACACCACTAGTTACCCCTCTCCGTTCTTAAATTTTACCATTTATTCCTACCTTTTGTTCCCTGTCTTTTAACCAGTTCTCAATCAATGAAAGGATCTTCCCTCTTATTCCATGGCAACTTAATTTATGTAAGAGCCTTTGGTGAGGGACCTTGTCAAAGGCTTTATGGAAATCTAAGTACACTGTGTCCATTGGATCCCCCTTGTCCACATGTTTGTTTGACCCACCTCAAAGAACTCTAATAGATTAGTAAGACTTGGTCTCCCTTTACAGAAACCATGTTGACTTTTGTGCAACAACTTGTGTTCTTCTGTGTGTCTGACAATTTTATTCTTTACTATTGTTTCAACTAATTTGCCCCGTACTGACGTTAGACTTAGCGGTCTGTAATTGCCAGGATCACCTCTAGAGCCCTTCTTAAATATTGGCGTTACATTAGCTATCATCCAGTCATTGGGTACAGTAGCTGATTTAAAGGACAGGTTACAAACCATAGTTAATGGTTCCGCAATTTCACATTTGAGTTCTTTCAGAACTCTTAGGTGAATGCCATCTGGTCTCGGTGACTTGTTACTGTTAAGTTTCTCAATTCATTCCAAAACCTCCTCTAGTGACACTTCAGTCTGTGACAATTCCTGAGATTTGTCACCTACAAAAGATGGCTCAGGTTTGGGAATCTCCCTAATATCCTCAGCCGTGAAGACTGAAGCAAATAATACATTTAGTTTCTCTGCAATGACTTTATCGTCTTTAAGTGCTCCTTTTGTATCTCGATCATTCAGGGGCTGGTTGTTTATCAGGCTTCCTGCTTCTGATGTACTTAAACATTTTGTTGTTACCTTTTGAGTTTTTGGCTAGCTGTTCTTCAAACTTTGGCTTTTCTTATTATATTTTTACATTTGGCAGTGTTTATGCTCCTTTCTATTTACCTCACTAGGATTTGACTTCCCCTTTTTAAAAGATGCCTTTTTATCTCTCACTGCTTCTTTTACATGGTTGTTAAGCCACGGTGGCTCTTTTTTAGATTTTAGTGTGTTTTTTAATTTGGGGTATACATTTAAGTTGAGCCTCTATTATGGTGTCTTTGACAAGTGTCCATGCAGCTTGCAGGGATTTCACTCTAGTGACTGTACCTTTTAATTTCTGTTTAACCTCTTCATTTTTGCATAGTTCCCCTTTCTGAAATTAAATGCCACAGTGTTGGGCCGTTGAGGTGTTCTTTCCACCACAGGAATGTTAAATGTTATTATATTATGGTTACTATTTCCAAGCCGTCCTGTTATAGTTACCTCTTGGACCAGATCCTGCGCTCCACTCAGGACTGGAAAGAGTGTTGCCTGTCTCCTTGTGGGTTCCTGTACCAGCTGCTCCAAGAAGCAGTCATTTAAAGTATCGAGAAATTTTGTCTCTGCATTTCATCCTGAGGTGACATGTACCCAGTCAATATGGGGATAATTGAAATCCCCCACTATTATTGAGCTTTTTTTATTTTGATAGCCTCTCTAAACTCCCTTAGCATTTCAGCATCACTATCACTGTCCTGGTCAGGTGGTCGATAATAGATCCCTACTGTTATATTCTTCTTAGAGCATGGAATTACTGTCCATTGAGATTCTATGGAACATGTGGATTCATTTAAGATTTGTATTTCATTTGATTCTACATTTTCTTTCACATATAGTGCCACCTCCCCACCCCCATGCGCGACCTGTTCTGTCCTTCGGATATATCTTGTACCCCGGAATGATGGTGTCCCATTGATTTGTCCTCACTCCACCAGGTTTCTGTGATGTCTATTATATCAATATCCTCCTTAAAACAAGGCACTCTAGTTCACCCATCTTATTATTTAGACTTCTAGCATTTGTGTACAAGCACTTTAAAAACTTGTCACTGTTTATTTGTCTGCCCTTTTCTGATGTGTCAGATTCTTTGTGAATGTTTCTCATCTGATCTGGCCCATACTTTGTCCTCTTTCATCCCCTCCTCCTGAGTAAAACCTAGAGAATCTCTATAAATAGACTCTCCTCTAGGAGAAGTCTCTGTCTGATCGACGTGCGCCTCTCCAGCAATCGGCTTTCCCCCAGTTCTTAGTTTAAAAACTGCTCTGCAACCATTTTAATGTTAAGTGCCAGCCGTCTGGATCCACTTTGGTTTAGGTGGAGTCCATCCTTTCTGTATAGGCTCCCCCATCCCAAAAGTTTCCCCACTTCCTAATAAATCTAAACCCCTTCCCTCTACACCCTCGTCTCATCCTCGCATTGAGACTCTGAAGCTCTGCCTGCCTACCTGACCCTGCGCATGGAACTGGAAGCATTTCTGAGAATGCCACCATAGAGGTCCTGGATTTCAGTCTCTTTCCTAGCAGCCTAAATTTGGCCTCCAGGACATCTCTCCTACCCTTCCCTACCTCATTGGTACCTACATGTACCACGACCACCGGCTCCTCCCCAGCACTACACGTAAGTCTATCTAGATGCCTCAAGAGATCCACAACCTTCGCACCAGGCAGGCAAGTACCATACGGTTCTCCCAGTCATCACAAACCCAGCTATCTATGTTTCTAATGATTGAATGTCCCATTACTAACACCTGCCTTTTCCTAATGACTGGAGTTCCCTCCCCAGGAGAGGTAACCTCAGTGCAAGAGGATACCCCAACATCATCTGGAAGGAGGGTCCCAACTATGGGAAGGTTTTCCCTCTGTTCCCGTTGACTGCTCTCCTTCTCTGGGCCTTTCATCCTCCATAACAGCGCAGGGGCTGTCTGACTAGAGGTGAGACAGATCTACAGTGTCCTGGAAAGCCTCATCAACATACCTCTCTGCCTCCCTTAGCTTCTCCAGTTCCGCCACCCTGGCCTCCAAAGCCCGTACACAGTCTCTGAGGGCCAGGAGCTCCTTGCACCGAATGCATACATATGCCACCCGCCCACAGGGCAGGTAACCATACATGCTACACTGAGTACAATAAACAGGATATCCCCCACTCTGCTGCTGGGCTTCTGCCTGCATTTCTCCTACAGCAACCTAGGTTAATGATAGGGTTTTTGTTTAAATCAAGAAGTTTTGATTATAGTGTACCTCGCCCCCTTCCCACTCCCCAACTCCCTCTCGAAACTCCCTGTTAGCAGTCCCTGTTCTCAAAGTTCCCTGGTCGCTTGCTCACTGCTTTATAAAGCCCTGGCCTTCTTGATAGCCCTGACCCCTGACTAAGGCTCAGCCAATGAACAGAGGCTTCTAGATGTCAAACCTTGTTTAGAAGCTCACAGCTTCCAACTGCCGGCCACAGCACACGGTCCAATGACCACTGAGATTTCTGAAATTTAATGCATACTATAAAGTACACAGTATACTCCTGGGGGGATTCTGCAGGACTGCACATCCACAGAAAATGCTGCTCCCTCCCCCCCCCCCCCCCCCCGATTTCCTGTGGAAAATGGCAGGGAAGCAAAGGGAAGCCGCACGGGGTGGGTGGGGTGACCATGGGCGCTTTTTTTGGTGGGGGATTTCTCCCCTCCAAACAGAAGTGAGGCATGTAGGGCACATGGGGTTGCATGCCACTGCCCGCCCCCGCCCCGCTTCTTTCTGCAAGCGCAGAGCTGCCCAGGTGAAGGAGGCTGAGTCTCGGCTCCACTGACTTTGCAGCCAGATGGTCCCTTGGTTTTTGGGAGGATGATGGGCAACCTGGAGGGACAGAGATGAAGGCAGCTGTTTCTGGTGGTTATTCAGCATGACTAAGCTGGAGTTCAAATCTGCATAGACATCTTTGGAGTCTCTTGTGGCTGAAAAAAACAGAACTCACCTACACACTTCAGATGAGAACTGTACATAGTGGAAATAAACAAATGATAGTGCACTTGACATCAGTTTCTCTCCAGTAATGGAAACTGACCTGCAGCATGGTCAACCACTGCTCAGCTGAGAGGCAACAACAACGTACTTGGAAGGCACAGAACACAGGGAAATGTGTTCAGAGCTATGGCACAGGGCCCAGCGGAGAGGGTACTGAACTCCCCATTCCTGCTGAATTGTTGGCAGTATTCCCCTCCTTCCCTGTGGAATGGTTGGGGTACTCAGATCAGGCTGCAGGGCTGAGTGCCAGCAGAGGGGCTACTGGGTACCACTGCCATGAGAGGGGACTAGGCTTTCCTCTTTTCCCAGTATTAGAGGGGGGGAAAGGCGTCTGAGTGGCAGTGTTTTTGTTCTCCCTCCTCTGAGGATAATTAGCATTTGCCAAAGCACTCAGTTACAAGAGGTTGTATTCAAGTGAATATGAATGTGAATTTGTATTCAAGTGAATTCAATCCATTCCTTACAGTGTATGGCCCCGCAGAGTCTTGTTTTATTATTTGTTGGGCCTGTATTTTATATGGAAAGGGCACACAACTGAGAGGATATTTTGTGCTGCTTTTTTAAGTTTGTAGACATAATACATTCTGTATACTATTCTGCATGCATACAGTACTGTGAGTTATGCTGCTTTTTCTTGCTAAATTTTGTTCTCTAAACTGTAAAAAAAAAAAGTTTTTATGAGATTTATTAATGGATTTCTGTTGGGTTAATTTAAATGATTGACTTGGCATATAAAATTGGTATGAAATAAAGATAATCTATTACTGTTCTCAGAACAAGTTCACACTGCCAGAAGAAAAAAAAATATTCAAAATCTAAAAACAATTTAAAATACTAATAAAATTGCCAGAGATGATACATTTAGAATAACGGAGCATTGTGCTTTGCTGCAGGATGGAGTTCAGGTAACAGAAAGCGGAAAATTTCATGTTAGTCCGGAGGGATTTCTTACCATTCGTGATGTTGGAACAGCTGATGAAGGTCGATATGAATGTGTTGCCCGGAATACTATTGGATACTCCTCAGTTAGCATGGTGCTAAGTGTTAATGGTAAGGTTTCTAAATTATCATGGGTAGCAAGATATGAGTTAGGTCATAAATTTATACTCTTTAACATTAAAGGCACAAACATGCAGCTTCAACACCAAAGTCCAGCTTGTGAACTCCTTCCTCACCTAAGTGATTGTGTTGATTTCAGTGAGACTACTCAGGTGAATGACAGCTAACCAATGGGAGTAAGAGGTTCAAAATCTGGCCCTTGGGGAATAAGTCATCCAAAATCTCTAATATTCAAGCATCTATGTGACTTCATAGCCTAGCATGCTTGGAGCATATTCATGATTGAAGTCCGAACAGAATGCTTTGGGGTGCAGGGGGCCACACAAGTTTCTTCTTGAGATATTTTTTGGCTCTCTGAACTTGCTAGTCCCATGCACAAACTGACTTTTGTGATGACTAGACAATAAATCCTCTGGCATTTTTAAAGGTAGATCTACCATGGCTAATTGGAAAATAGTTTGCTGCCACAAAGAATTCCTAAAAGTCTTAATTGTTTATAAGAAGACAGTATAAGAACAAATTACTTGGTAAAAATATAAATAAAAATAATAGGCTGGCTGAGAGACTACCAAAATCATTTGTAATACTTCCATGCTCTTATAGAGACTAATCCCAAAGCTGCTCTTACTGATTGTACATTGAAAATTTTACACAATATAGTGTACACTTTTTTTTCCTTTAAGTAACTAATTTAAATCTAGGTAAGAATGGCACAATATCTGTGTAATATAAAATGGATACACACTACCATATATTTTTTTAAAATATTTGGTTATTGTTTCTTGGCCTGAGTTCTGTTTCGCTCTTGCTAACTTTTATATAAATGTTTTACTGTGCTGTTTGCCCTGGCCTCTGGCACATAACATAACACAAAAAAACATGCAATGCATAAAATTATATTGCATGTAATAGACAATTCAATCTTCCTCCACCCCCCCCCCACCCCATGTACTGCTTCATCAGTGATCCGTAGTCAAACACATTTTTGACCAAAAATAAATGGTGTGCTCCGAGCTCTGAATGTCATGAACTTGAGCTCTGTCAGAACACCAGAGGACACAAATGGCAGAGTTGGGAGACTTTCACTGAAAAAATCTTTATTTCCAGTTAATGAGGAATGCAAATCTAGTGACAGTCTACAAAGGTATCAGCTGATCTCAGCCACCATGGTGATGCATAGAGAGAAAGTTCCTTAAGTTAGTCAGGTCTCAAATGTAACCTTGAATTGCCCCATAACAAATCAGAAGCCAGTGCCATTCGCATAGTGCAGATGTAATGTACTAATTCTAACCAGCTCCAATAAGCAGTAGCCACAATGTTCTTCAGTGTAACTGAATAATATCATCAGACAAAACCCCCTGAAGTAGTTCAACCTTGAGGTGATAAAGCCACGGTTAACTCTGGCAATTTTCCCCCATGAACAAGGAAGGATGTCTACCTAATCATCTGAACAAACAAGGTTTAAGCCACTTGTATTACCTGAGAATCCAGTGAAATGTGGCCACGTGGCACTGCACAATAATTTAGGACTGGAAGTGAAGAATATTATGCTATATGAACTATACAATATTTAACTGATACTTAATCTCAGTTCTTCTTCTGTGGCCAGGGCCACCCAGAGGGGAGTGCAAAAGAGGCAATTTGCCCTGGGCCCCTGTTTAAGATGGCCCCCAAACTGAGTGGTGTTGCGACCTGGCACTGGGGGTCACAGCACCACTCGCTCAAATTTGGCCTGGTTGCCCCTCTGTCATGGTGGATGGAGGAGTGACTGGACCAAACATGAGTGGAGCTGTGACTCTGTGCTCTAGGTTGCAATGCCCAGAGCAAGGAATTGGGCCCAGTATTGCAGGACAGGAGCTACTACTACAGGGTGAGTGCGGAGTGGCTCACTATCCAACCCCGAACCTCTTTCTGGGGCCTCCCGTTAGTGGTAATTTTTTTTTATTTTATTTTTTTTAAAAAGGATGGGGGGCCTCTGTTTCAGATTCTGCCTGAGGCCTCTGTGTGGCCCTTCCTATGTCACAACATCCACAAAACCATAGCCAACAAAATTCTCTTCACCTCAATGTCGCACAGACTCAGACTGCGGTCTCTGACTATTTTCAAAGCATGATGCAAATCAAACTTTCTTACAAACTTCCCCTCATAAACAAAGCTCACAGAGCAATCTGGTATCATTTCTGGGAGATCTTTCTCCATTGTGTCCTACCCCAGATTGCAACTTTCTAAAAACTCTGGCTTAAATTTAAGGCAGGATACAATGGGGATAGAGTTTATTAATTTAAAAAACTATATTTGAAAAATTTGAACTTGCTTTTTAAAGATTAAAACACCAAAAGAAACCTCGTTGCTTGAGCTACTTTTGTAGGACCCCCATAAGTCTTCCCCCGCCTTTTGAAAACATTGAGACTCTCGGTCTTTGAATGGTAAACTTGCTTACCATATCAGTCTAACAAGTGAGTGATTGGTAGTGAATATTTAAAACAAAAATAAAGTAATGCAAAAATGTCTTTAGATATCCGACCATTGCTTCCATTGTTTAGATCCTGTCATGGGTTGCTCTACTCACCGCTGGATGGTGCCGCCTCCTGGCGGTTCTGGAGATTAGCTTGGTCAGGCCGACGCCCCTTTCAGCAGTTACACCCCATCAGTTTCACCTTTGCAGCTGTTCTCTCACTCCATCAACCATAACCTTCTCTTTGTGAGTCAGCCCTCCAGCCTTCCGGGGGAGAGGGGGAAAGAGACAAGATGTGTATCAAAGTTCCTGCTCTCTGGTAATCTCAGGCAGTCTTTCACTTCACTGCCTCACAGTGCCTTTCCCACTAGCTGGCAGGGGAATCCTGGGCCCACCCGCTACTCTGGGGTCCAGCTAAGGGACCCTCTACACAGCAGCCAAGGTCCATTCCCTGCACGTTGCTGTCTTTCCTTGAGCCGCTTCCATACCTCCTGGCCCTCCCCACTTCTCTGGGTTTGCCAGTCTCTTCACTCCCTGGCTTGTGTTTGCCAGAAGCTAGGAAGGGGTGACGGGGGATGGATCACTTGATGATTACCTGGTCTCTTCATTCCCTCTGGGGCACCTGGCATTGGCCACTGCCGGAAGACAGGATACAGGGCTAGATGGACCTTTGGTTTGACCCAGTATAGCTGTTCTTATGTTCTCCCTGCTCCCAGGTAGTAACTTTAGGCAACTTGTCTCTGCAGCCTCTTAAACACAACTCCTTTCTCCCAGGGAGTAACTGCAACCTTCTCCCTGCCAGCCCTTTTGCTTCCAATTTCCTGTCTTTTGTAGAAACCTGCCTGTCCCTCGCAAGTGAGCTTCTCTCTAATTAACTGCCTTCAGATTAAAGCTCCACTGTTTGCAGCCTAATTAGCTGATTGGGCCCACCTGGTCTAATTCAGCTCCTGCAGGGCTGGTGTGAGGAGCTACACACCCCATCACAGATCCCAAAAATTATTTTTGCAAGCGTGTTTATCACTACTCAGAAAGACCACTCTACTGGAGCTGTAACAGAACCGGTCGCTGAGCTTCCAGTTATGCAAAAGTAGTGAAACCTTGCTCTGAAGAGTGCGCTGGGTGTTTTAAAAAGCACATTGGACAAAAATATCACAGTAAAGTAAAACTTTCATGTCAAACTAACAAGAGCAAGGATGTTCAGAGTTAAAGCTGGTTTTGTATATTCACCCATCCCATTCTGGCGTATTGGCTGTGGTCTCAAAGTTACAGTGCTGTTACTTTATTAATAAAATACTTTTCACTTGTATAGCACCTTCATTTGAAGATCTCAAAGCTCTTTACAAACATTAAGCCTCATAGCAACCATGTGAGGTAGGTAATGATCAAAGAGATTATGTACCCACTGCAAACCTGCCTCTTCCCCCCCACCCTTACCCCCGTTCCGTCAGTGTCACTTTACCAACCACTCTGGGGAATCTTTCGGTATTGCTACTGGATCTGGTGACCCCCGACACAGGGTAGGAGAGAGGCACTAAGGGGTAGATTGTATGAACCCAGCTGCACTTCAACAGCAGCAGTGGCTGACCAAACATTTCGTAAAAAGGTAATCTCATGGACCCATGAGATCTTGCATTGCTAGTATTATGAAGATTTGTGGTCTATGAGGTTGTGATCTTTGTCCTACTTTTCGGAGGCTAGATAATGCTGAAAATAAAACAAAGATTTAAGGCCCCCAAAGTCGTCTCTCTTGCTTCCTAGAGAGATCCCAAGATTATAACGATGAACAAGTCCTCATAGCTACTTGGGAATCTCTAACAGCTTTATAGGAAAAGCCTCTTTGAACTTATGTAATACAGCTATACATGTTCTAAAATTAAAAATGAAGCCTATAAATATGGGGCTTTTGACTGTCGTGTTTCATGTTATCCACTTAAACCCATATACTTGGGGCCCAATCCAATATCCACTGAAATAAATGGGAATGTTTCCATAGACTTTAGTGGATGCTGGTTAGGCTTTTGGTTGCAACTTTTAAGCTGCTTATATGCTGCACCACAAGCAGAAGCTGAGCTAGAATATTGAGTTCACTTTTTTGCTTTGGTCATGGTTGTATAACAATTGTAAGACTACTTAACAGTTACTTAAATAGTTTTATGTATTTTTCACACACTGTCTTATTTTTACAGTAGTTTCATTTTAACTGAACACTTATTTGTAACTGGCATTTAAAAACAAAACAAAATTTAATTCTGCAGGGATGTAAATGTGTTTCAGTAGAGTTCCCAAATGATTAGTCATTTTAAATTTGGAGTAAGTAAAACTTAAGGAAATGTGGTTTTCTTTGTGAAACTGAAATGATGTAGTGTCTAGACATTGCTTTATATGAGTAACTTTTTTGTGTGCAGTAATGTTTGTAGTAATATGCAACTTCATGTTTTTCTAGTTCCTAATGTCAGTCGAAATGGAGATCCATTTGTAGCAACATCAATTGTTGAAGCAATTGCAACTGTTGACAGAGCTATAAATTCAACACGTACACATTTGTTTGACAGGTATCATGTACTTTGGGGTTTTTTTTATGGGGAAGTCAAAATTAATTTTGGATATACTGAAAGAAATGCTACAATCAGTAAACCTATTTGACTACAGTACTATTACACATCTGAAAGATGAGACAATATAATGGTTTTAAATAACAAACTTTAGCATCTGGTTGGTTAGTTTCTGGAGTGCTAGCAATTTAGCAAGAAAGCCGTGTTTTTAAATGAAAACTGCACTAAGTCCCACTGACAAACAAATTTAGCTAATAGGACTTGAATAGTTATTTCAATTATTTGGGGGGAAACAACATGTTTAAAAAGCTTGGTTTTATTCAAAAGCCTACTGGTATTTTAATGTTGGATCTAATGTATTTTAATACAAATTTAATCTATTTGCATGCTTAAATATGTTTTTCAGTCATCTTGTATTAAATGCAGATATTTATTTTTATTTATTTTTGCCTTCCATTTTGGGATGAGTAACAAAGGTATAGTCAATCACGTCTAGTGATATCTTAAGTTGCAGAAACTTTTAAAACCATTTGTAGTCTTATAGCACTTGTGTATACACTTACTATTTTTCAATTATCTGTTAGTCGTCCTCGTTCTCCAAATGATTTGCTAGCCTTATTTCGATACCCAAGAGATCCTTACACTGTTGAGCAAGCAAGAGCTGGAGAAATATTTGAAAGGACATTGCAGTTAATTCAAGATCATGTACAAGATGGTTTAATGGTTGACCTAAATGGAACAAGTCAGTACCTTTTTCCTTACTTTCTGTGTTTTGTAGTGTATAAGTCATTTCAATTCATTATGCTTCAAGGAGTATTAATTTTAAAAGCTCTGTGCCCCACTGTGCAGCTATTACTCTTGTTGAAGTCATTGTGGCTCCTTGAGTATGCAAGAGCTCACCAACATGAATAAAGATTAGGTCCTTGATTCACACATTGCTATATTTTGATGTAACTTGTTTGTCTGAGATGTGCTGGTACATTATTTTAATTCTTCACTATTTGACATACAAAGGAAAAAAATGCTGCAGTCAAATTCTTCCCTCAGTTAAAAGTAATGCAACTGAATGAAGTACATGGAGTTGCATAGGTGTTAACAAAGGGGTGAATGTGGCTAATAGTTTCTTAGAAGAGTTAGAATTTTTCCGTATGTACTATTAAGACAGTATTCGTATTGGTTAATGCATCAAAAGAAAACATGGGAATCCCTGTTTGTCTTATCACAGAGAGGATATAATCAAACAGCAAAGATTTGTGCACTGTTTGTGATCACTTTACAGAACAGTTGTCATAAATATAAAGGGAAGGGTAAACCCCTTTAAAATCCCTCCTGGCCAGAGGAAAAATCCTCTCACCTGTAAAGGGTTAAGAAGCTAAAGGTAACCTCACTGGCACCTGACCAAAATGTCCAATGAGGAGACAAGATACTTTCAAAAGCTGGGAGGAGGGAGAGAAACAAAGGGTCTGTGTCTGTCTATATGCTGCTTTTGCCGGGGATAGACCAGGAATGGAGTCTTAGAACTTTAGTAAGTAATTTAGCTAGGTATGTGTTAGATTATGATTTCTTGAAATGGCTGAGAAAAGAATTGTGCTGAATAGAATGACTATTCGTGTCTGTGTGTCTTTTTTGTAACTTAAGGTTTTGCCTAGAGGGATTCTCTATGTTTTGAATCTAATTACCCTGTAAGGTATCTACCATCCTGATTTTACAGAGGGGATTCCTTTATTTCTATTTACTTCTACTTCTATTAAAAGTCTTCTTGTAAGAAAACTGAATGCTTTTTCATTGTTCTCAGATCCAAGGGTTTGGGTCTGTGGTCACCTATGCAAATTGGTGAGGATTTTTACCAAACGTTTCCCAGGAAGTGGGGTGCAAGGGTTGGAAGGATTTTGCGGGGAAAGACGTGTCCAAACCACGTTTCCCAGTAAACCCAGATAAAGTTTGGTGGTGGCAGTGGAAATCCAAGGGCAAAGGATAAAATTAATTTGTACCTTGAAGTTTTAACCTAAGCTGGTAAAAGTAAGCTTAGGAGGTTTTCATGCAGGTCCCCACATCTGTACCCTAGAGTTCAGAGTGGGGGAGGAACCTTGACATCAGTATTTCTGCATTTTCTGTACCAGTTTTCCTGCAGTAATTGTTACTTGTTCTTAAAGCAGAGTATAGTATCAAACTAAGCTACAACAGTTTCCTGGGAGTCTGTTCTCAAATTTAATTTGCTATTAAGAAATATGTTTTTTGTTGTTTTTTATAAATAGTAAGAAAAAAGTAAAGTTTAATATTTCTGCTCATTAACTGCTCAACTCAGAAGTCAGAATTCTAATGCCCAGCCTGAAAATTTAGAGCTAATCACACTTGCAAAGAGAACTGTAAGCTGATTGTTCTGCCGTGCCTATAAGTTCTTGCTTTTGGCAGTTGAAATGTAATGTGTCAGTGTGTGAGACTTATGACTAAAGCCTTTGGAAATAATGATGGAGTTTTAGGAGAGATGCTGAGGTGTGGCAGGTAGCCAAATGTTACAGCTAGACTGGAATCTGAGGAAATATTTTAACTTATAAATACTACTTTTGATGTTTATAATTGAGAATTTCACTGTAACTTCCTAAAACTTTAACTGTGACCCTGAATTAGGCCAATATGTACAAGGCCAAAGACTGTAAGCTTAGTAGAATTAAACCACTATAAGATTTGTTAGTAAAAATGGACAGTTACTCATAATGCTGAGCAAACAATTTGCAAGGAATAATTTGACTCACAAATTTGACTTCTTTTTTGACTACAGAACATCCACAAACAGATCATAATTTCATTGAGTTTGCTGCTAATCATTCAGAATTGTTTGACATTTTCTTCAATATTTTTTAACTACAAATTGCAAGTATTTAAATCTTAACATTTGAGAAATTGCAGTTTATTAGGATAATCACAGGGTTATTTTGTTTGTTCTATGGTTGGATGCAAGTATTTGTAGTATAAATACTAGTGCATACAAATCTAACATTTTTTTCATGAATACTCATGTATGAAACACTGAAATTTAATTTTTATCAACTTTAATGCTAGTAAAAACAATCATTCTAATGTTCGTTGAAAGTGAATACAATAGGATCGTGAGCATGTCCAAAGTGAATTCATTTAAAAATTCAAGCTAATTATCTCAGACAACATTTTATAGTGTTGAAAACTATTCACAACCAGAGCTGGCTTTTGGTCCCTGCAAAATCCACAGCCATGGCCCTAGGATTTCACAAAACTAGAAATGTAAAGAGAATCTGTTTTCATTTAAACACCCTCCCCCTAAATTTCTAACCCTAGTCCTTGCACTTGCTTGGTTTGTGTTTTTCAAAGCTAACAAATGTAAGCTGCTACTAAAGTTGAAAAGAACAAGTGGATGGGTCCCACTTTTGTAGCAGAAAAATTGGGGGAACCTAACAATTGCCGATCTATGAACTTTTGACTAAATGAAACTATTAAATTTCAGCTGTATCCCAAAGAATCCTCTTGCTATCGCTTCAGAAAAAAATCTTAAACCAGGCTTATATATAGTGGTGTGGTAATGGACAGGAATGTGTTACATTTGGAGTATGTGGCAAAAATTATTTTTTCAGGCCAGCTTGTCCAAAAACGTGGAAGTTTGGTTCTGCTCACACCCTTGTTCCAGAAATTTTGATGGAAACCAGGATTACCACAGCATACAATCATTTATCTCAACTGCACATAAGTAAAGAGCAAAAGGAAAGAGAGATTCAGAAGACTATAATAAATGAAGATAACTTAGAAAGCTGTGTTACTGAAAGGGAGACTTGATTACAAGGACAGGCATTGGAGCAGCAGAGCCACAACATCCTCATCTTAAAGTGTTAAAAATCCTCAAAACAGTGTACTGTGTTCTGTTCTTTAGTAGCCAGTGAAGATTCTGCACCATGGTGTGCAGTGTTTCAGAGGCCAGAGTAGTTCTGAAAATATTATTTGTAGGGCAGCTAGTTGACACCTACTCTTTGAATTTTTCATTCAGATCATATGTAACATTATTCTTGAATGGTTACCATTTACTTGTGCATGCTGTTAGCCTATGTAAACATTTTATTTTATTTTATTACAGTTAACCTCATCCTTCCTCCCGTCTTCCTACCTATTGTTTGTTACACTCACTTGTCTTTTGATGAGATTAAGGACCACAACTACCAATGTGTTTTATGGTTCCTAGCACAATGGGACACTTGTATTCTGAGTAGGGTGGAGAGTGTGTGTGTCTTTTTTGTATTGCTATAATATTTATATAACCTATAAAAGAATACATAATAGTAAGAAATATATTCTGAAGTGATCAAAAGCTTGTATAAGATAACAGAGCTCTGAGAGTAGAAAAGCTTCAACTGATAATTAGTTTTGGGCCAGATTTTCAAATGTTCTCAACATCTAGTTATGACCAGATTTTCAGAAGAGCTCATCTCCCATTTAGGCACCTAAATGAAGTGGGCAGATTTTCAAATTATTCTCAATGGCAGATGTTTTGTGTTGAGTACTTTCCAGAATCTGCCTATTTCATTTAGGTGGCTAAGTGGGAGATGAGATCTTTTGAAAAGCTTTGTATCATTGTTGTCATGAAAATTATTTTTCCTTTGAATTTGTCCAAGGGTGTGTGGGATTTTTTTAAAATCAAAAGATGATAAAATTATGTCTAGTATATTTGTGATTTTGCATCCAAAATCTGATAAGTCCTTAATTTTCCCTATGCTTCTGTTCTGTTTCAGGCTATCACTATAACGATCTTGTATCTCCACAATACTTGAACCTGATAGCTAATCTGTCAGGCTGCACAGCCCATAGACGAGTGAATAACTGCTCAGATATGTGCTTTCACCAGAAATACAGGACACATGATGGAACTTGCAATAACCTGCAGCATCCGATGTGGGGAGCCTCTTTGACAGCCTTTGAACGTTTGTTAAAGTCAGTCTATGAAAATGGATTTAATTTGCCTAGGGGCATTGGACCTAATAGACACTATAATGGATACACGCTCCCCATGCCTCGCTTGGTTTCAACATCTCTAATAGGAACTGAAACAATAACCCCTGATGATCAGTTTACTCACATGCTAATGCAATGGGGTCAGTTCCTTGATCATGACCTTGACTCTACAGTTGCTGCTCTGAGTGAAGCTAGGTTTTCTGATGGTCAGCACTGCAGTTCAGTTTGTACCAACGATCCTCCATGTTTCTCAATCATGGTACCACCAAATGACCCCCGAGTTAGAAATGGTGCACGGTGCATGTTTTTTGTACGCTCCAGTCCTGTTTGTGGAAGTGGCATGACATCTCTTCTGATGAATTCTGTTTACCCACGAGAACAGATTAACCAGCTGACTTCGTATATTGATGCATCCAATGTGTATGGCAGTTCAGACCACGAGTCACAAGAAATCAGAGACTTGGCAAGTCAAAGGGGTCTTCTGAGACAGGGCATTGTACAGAGATCTGGCAAGCCGCTTCTTCCATTTGCTACTGGTCCACCAACAGAATGCATGAGAGATGAAAATGAGAGCCCAATTCCTTGCTTCTTAGCTGGGGATCATCGTGCTAATGAGCAACTGGGTCTCACCAGTATGCATACATTGTGGTTTAGGGAACACAACAGAATTGCTACAGAGTTACTGAAACTCAACCCACACTGGGATGGGGACACAATATATCATGAAACACGCAAAATTGTTGGTGCAGAAGTGCAACATATAACATACAACCATTGGCTACCTAAGATCTTTGGAGAGGTAGGCATGAAGATGCTTGGCGAATATAAAGGTTATGATCCCAATGTTAATTCTGGCATAACTAATGAGTTTGCAACTGCCGCTTTTAGGTTTGGTCACACACTTATCAATCCCTTACTCTATCGGCTGGATGAAAACTTTGAACCTATTCTACAAGGCCATATACCTCTTCATAAGGCATTCTTCTCTCCCTTTCGGATTGTAAATGAAGGAGGCATTGATCCACTTTTAAGGGGATTGTTTGGTGTTGCTGGTAAGATGCGAGTACCATCACAGTTACTCAATACAGAATTAACAGAGAGACTATTCTCCATGGCACGTACCGTGGCTTTAGATCTGGCAGCTATGAATATTCAGAGAGGCAGAGATCATGGAATTCCTCCCTACCATGATTTTAGAGTTTACTGTAATCTTTCTTCAGCTCATACTTTTGAAGATCTGAAAAACGAAATGAGGAATCCTGAAATCAGGGAGAAACTTAGCAGGTGAGCTTGAGGTGAAGGTGAACTGTTAAAAATTCAAATATACTTTTATATCTAAATGTGCATGTGAAAATAATAATTATTTAAATGTCTAACCTAGAAGGAAGTATTTGTTAGGAAAGGGATAAAGGGAATCTCCACAAAACTTCCTGCCAACATCAGGAGACATATATGGGGGGCTCAGGTTTCCCCAATACCTGCATAAGCTACAGAATGTCTTTTTCCCCAGTGAGACTTATACAGATCTGATTTCTCCACTCCACCAGGAAGAGAATGCTCAAGGTGATTTAATACCACAGTCATTTTTGCTGTGAATAGTTCATATCCATTACCCTTATTTTTGTCATAATACTGAATGCTTTTATAAATGTATAATTTTAACATAACTGTTTGTGTTTCTCTTGTTATAGGCTCTATGGTTCACCTCTGAACATAGATTTATTTCCTGCTCTTATGGTAGAAGATTTAGTTCCTGGTAGCCGATTGGGGCCAAGTTTGATGTGTCTATTGAATACACAGTTTAAACGTCTTCGAGATGGAGACAGGTAAAGCCAAAATGTCCATGGAAAACTTAAGTGATTTTAGAATAGATTTATTTATTTTTTTAAATTGTTGAATGACTTTTTTTAAAATGCAAACTCTGTTTTCTTTTTTTTTTTATGATCTGAATATAGAAATGAAAGTGATAAAAAAGCTGATTTTATAGTTTGTCAAAGCAGCTGAAATAACAGCTATGCTTAGTTATTTTTAAGGCCTGTTATCTTTTATGGTGAAAATAGCATATAAAGCTCCAATAGGCAGTACAGAGTAGCTGACTGAGCAGGGGACTGGGACCCAGGAACTCATGACTTTCCTATTTCTGACATTGTTTGACTGCCCTTGTGCAAATTACTGTTCAAACTACTTCACTGTAAATTGAAGAAAATAATCTTTCTTCAGTGATTGTCCATGTGTATTCCACTTCTGATGCACATGCATCCACATGCATGAGATTGGATTCTATTGGCCAGCAGTGTCCACTGGGGCCTTTCCTGCACTCTTACTGCCTATGGCTGCGAGATGGAAACCCTGCAATGTCCAGTTATCTGCGTACTGTGCAACTTTCCTAGTAATGGTGGGGGGGGGGGGCTAGTTAGCTAGTAATACTAGCATAGTTATTGTAGTGATTTTTGTTTTTTGTTTTTTACACCTCTTAGCTATATGTAAAAACAACAATAACCATCTCTCTATTAGTGTTCGGGACTTTTCCCACCCTAATGGGGATGAGCTGCTATGGCTGAAATTAAGCCTCTGGGCTTCAAAACTTGCCCTTCCTATGAAGCAACTATTTCATTTAATGACAGACACTCAAGGTGCCTCTTTTGTTTTGGAGAGGATCGTTTGCTCGATAGATGCTAGATCTGTTGCTTCTTCTCCAAAAGGATGTAGAAAGCAAGAGAGGCCCATCTTAAATGTTTTCGCCAGGAGCACTCAATGCAAACTTCCTCAGAACTGAAGGAAAAAAGGCCAATTAGGCCTCAGCAGGATTCCTCAGTCAGTGCTCCTTTGACCTGCTGCTCAACTCCGCTCTTAGGCTCACTCTTCAAAGAAAACTTAATCCACTGAGGCCAGCAGAACAGCTAAGTCATGTCCTTCACTTAGTTATCTGAAAGGAGTTGGAAGGGGCATAGTTCCCACAGTAAGTACAGGCCTTGGTTACCCTCCATGGAACCTAATAAAAGGAGGCATAGGTCTCTCACTACTCGGCCAAAGGGTAGTTCAGAGCCCAAATTTGGCGCCTCTGACAACCTGGCAAAACCTGGTCCCCGAGCCCATAGGGCGCTGTCTCAGGCAGCGGTCCGCATTTTGCTGGTACCAGCCTCTCAGCAGTAGTATTGATGCACACAGTGCCAGTGACTCTGGTGCTGAATCTTGCAGCACAGATGCTCCTGGCACTGACTTTCTTGGCAGCAAAGTTATTCTTGGTACTGAGTGATCTGGCAAGAAAACCTAGCTCGGCTACCACCACTAGATATAGGTCTCCCTTCCCTGTGAAACCTGTGGTTCCTTGAGAAGGACATCTGGCATTGACTCACATTATACCCCAGTAAGAATGGGAAAGTGAGGAAGAACACCTGCAAATGGAGAAGCACTTGATCTCAGCAGTGATCTCCTCTTCCTCACCAGATGAAGCAGTTGTGCACTCCATGTCCATTCAGTCTGACTATTTAAAAACATTTCAGGAATTTCTGCATCACATGGCAGACACATAAATTCAAGAATTTGAAGAGGAACTGAAGTTTTTTGTAGCTGAGGGACAACTGGTAACTCATACATCCCTGCAGGTAGCATTAGACGCATTGGACATGGCAGCACAATCAATGACACACTCCACTGCCATGCACAGGGCTTCCTGGTTGCAGCCTTTGAGAGTACTGAAGGAGGTCCAGACAACTACTGAGGTCCTCCCATTTGAAAGTTATGACTCAAAAACTGATAAAGTCCTACGCGTTGCAAAAGATTAAAGAGCTATTGTCCATTTCTTGGAGGCTACACGACAGCCCCTAAGACAGAGCAGGCCAGGTCACAAGCCACTCTAGATAAAGTTTTTTAATGTATTATTATTGAAGATACTGTCTACATCAGTAGCAAGCATGTTCCAGATGCATGGAAGAAATCAAAAACAATACTATTGATGAAGAAAGGCAATCCAGAAGAACTGAGAACTACCATCCAATTGCATTCCTCTCACAAGATCTTCACCCGTGACACACTCAGTTGGATTAAGAAGGATCTTGAAATGCACGAAAGCAGAGAACAAGCTGATTTCTGCTCAGGGTATTCAATAGTTGATCACATCCACTCAATTTGGCAGCCCATTAAAAAATGCAAGGAATACAAAGTTCCATTGTGTCTTGAATTTGTCAACTACAAAAAGGCATTCGACTTGGTGGAGATTAACACTGTACTCAATGCACTCAACGATATCTGAATCAACCCAAGGTACATTGACCTGTTGGAAGAAATAAACTGCAATTGTTCGACAGAGATAAATTTATTCAATGTCCTGTGCATTATTATTATTCATAGAGGAATCAGACAGTCACTGAAGCTGACTGAAGCTGTTTTCAGCAGTACTGGAATTGCAGTTAAAGAAATTGTATGGGGAAGAAGGAATCAGAATTGACGGAGAACAGTTAATGCATATTTTCTTCACCGACAGTTGGGTAATATTGGCAAAGGACACAGCAGAACTGGAGAACAAATTGCAGCAACTGCAAACACTTTTGCATGATATCAGGTTGGAAGTGAACACTTTGAAGACAAAGTGGATGCGGAATGAGCATTGTTTAGCAGGAATCATCACTGTAAACGGGAAAGTAATCAAGAAGGTTGACAAATATATTTACCTGGGTCAGCAGGTGAACAGAGATAACTCATTCGAAGTGGAAAGTAGTAGGAGGAAAGGCAGAGTGGGCAAGTTTCAGCAAAATAAAGATATCTCTAACGGATGATGAACTGCCCATGAAGAAAGAACTGTTTAACTCCACTGTTCTGCCAGCAATGATATATGGAGCGGAAAGCTGGTCAACAAGGAAAGTGGAGGAAGAAAAATTCACTGTCACCCAGAAAGCAATGAAAAGGCGAATGTGTAAGATATTGCTCTGTGATCACATACCGAATGAGAAGATTAGAAGGTGTCCAGAGGTGACCGATGTAGTGCAGACGATGTACAACGCAAAGCGGAGATGGGTGGATCATATAATCCATAGGGTAGACAACAGGTGGACAACCTGCATCAGTGACTGGATCCCCAGAGACCACAAGCAACCGCTGGGCAGAATGAAAACACACTGGGCTGATCCCATGACAAAACTCTTTGGCCAGAAATGGAAGAACATGCTCGCAACAAAACGGGATGGTGTGGCGTCGACTTGCGTTCGTGGAGAGACGGACGAGGACAAGCTGGACAAAGGTGACAAAGGTGATTATAACCCACAAAGATCACCTGAGCCACCAAGGAAGAAGCAAAGTTTCCAACACAGAGGCTCTCTTCCTCTGATGCTGCACCTCTAGATCTGCCTCATGGCAGCAAGTTTGACACCATCACTGAGAGCCGTATAGAGCGGTTGGAGGATCTATACCCTTCTTGCCACCCCCACTTCTGGCAACCACTTTTTTTATTTCTGAGAGACTTGGAATTGAATTAACTCAAACCACTGGGTTTTAGAGATTAACAATGTGAGGTATTATTCATTTGCAGTCCCTTCCTAACCTTCTTCAAGGACTCCTCTTACAAAAAAAAATGTTAAAGTAAGAAGTGAACTCCCTTCTAAATCTCAAAGTAGTGGAAAAAGAGCCTCTGGACTTAAAAGAGGAATGGGTTTTGCTCCCATTATTTTATAATCCCTAAAATGAAGGGGGACAAGCATCCAGTACTAGATTTGAGACAACTCCAAACAGCTTCATCTGCCGTTTCAAATTCAGTATGGTAACTCTAGCCTCTATACTCTTATCCTTAGATCCTCAAAAATCATTCACAGCTCTTGTCATAAATATAAAGGGAAGGGTAAACCCCTTTAAAATCCTTCCTGGCCAGAGAAAAAAATCCTCTCACCTGTAAAGGGTTAAGAAGCTAAAGGTAACCTCCCTGGCACCTGACCAAAATGACCAATGAGGAGACAAGAGACTTTCAAAAGCTGGGAGGAGGGAGAGAAACAAAGGGTCTGTGGGTCTGTCTATATTCTGTCTTTGCCGGGGATAGACCAGGAATGGAGTCTTAGAACTTTTAGTAAGTAATCTAGCTAGGTACGTGTTAGATTATGATTTCTTTAAATGGCTGAGAAAAGAATTGTGCTGAATAGAATAACTATTTCGGTCTGTGTATCTTTTTTGTAACTTAAGGTTTTGCCTAGAGGGGTTCTCTGTGTTTTGAATCTAATTACCCTGTAAGTTATCTACCATCCTGATTTTACAGGGGGGATTTCTTTATTTCTATTTACTTCTATTTCTATTAAAAGTCTTCTTGTAAGAAAACTGAATGCTTTTTTCATTGTTCTCAGATCCAAGGGTTTGGGTCTGTGGTCACCTATGCAAATTGGTGAGGCTTTTTATCCAACATTTCCCAGGAAAGGGGGGGTGCAAGTGTTGGGAGGATTGTTCATTGTTCTTAAGATCCAAGGGTCTGGGTCTGTAGTCACCTAGGCAAATTGGTGAGGCTTTTTACCAAACCTTGTCCAGGAAGTGGGGTGCAAGGTCTTGGGAAGTATTTTGGGGGGAAAGACGTTTCCAAACAACTCTTCCCCAGTAACCAGTATTTGTTTGGTGGTGGTAGCGGCCAATCCAAGGACAAAGGGTGGAATACTTTGTACCTTGGGGAACTTTTTGACCTAAGCTGGTAGAGATAAGCTTAGGAGGTTTTCATGCAGGTCCCCACATCTGTACCCTAGCGTTCAGAGTGGGGGAGGAACCTTGACAGCTCTCAATTTACAAGACACATACTTTCACATATCAATTCACCTGGCATACAGAAAATAACTAAGAGTCCAAGTGGGAACTTCCCACTACCAGTACAAAGTCCTTCCCTTTGGTCTTTCAACAAAACCAAGAGTATTCAGCAAGTGATTGGCAAGCTCATCTTAGGAAGCAAGGGATCTAGGTATGCCAGTACCTCAATGACTGGCTCATTCAAGAAAGATCACCATGGCAAGTGAACGATTCTATTCATTTAGATTCTATTCACCACACCAGATCTCAGAATCTACAAAGGAAAGTCAATCACTGTTGCAAACCAGAGACTAGAGTTCATGAGGGTAGTGCTAGATTCCCTGTCAACAAGGGCTAATCTGCCACAGGACAGATTCAAGACCAAGTTAGACCTCATAAACCAGCTGCAGGCTCACCCAAACACATGAGCGAGAGCATGTCTCTCACTTATGCCACATAGCACGCCAGATTTCACCTCTACTTCATAGAAGTATGGTTGAAAATAGTGTATCTGCCCAAGATACATCACATGGACATGAGGACACAGATGCCCTGAGAAGTCTTCTCATTATTAAATTGGTGGAAGAACCCTCTCCATGTGTGCAAAGGAGTACTGATTCCTCCAGCTGTACCTGCCTATCAAAACATTGGTGATAGATGTTTCCACACTCGGGTGGGGAGCCCACCTAGACCACCCACAGGTCTGTGATCCAAGTTGCCTAGAGGAGCCCACACTGAAAATGCCAAGGTCAGGGCAGGCTGCAAGGAGGAGAGCAAATTCTCCCAAAGCTGGTGCTTAACGCTGTAGTTAGATTCACCAGCCAGTCACAAACTGTGCTCCTGGTCCCCCACACAAGTTATCAAGCAAATAGGTCCAGTGAAGTGAGAAGTTATTTAAAACTGTATTCACTATACAAAATGTTCTTCTGATCACCAAAGGGCCAGCCACAGTACCAGATCAATATTAGTTTGGATCTTACCCAAAATATCATGCTGCCAGGCAATCCCTTAGTATCTAAAACTAAAGGTTTTATTACAAATGAAAAGAAAGGGAAGAGATGTTATATGGTCAAAGCAATCAGACACATACATATGACTTCAGAGACCATATATCAGGTTCTTAGCAGCACTGGTGAGTTTTCTGTCTTGTAAAGACCCTGTGGAACATCTCCAAAGCTTGGGTGAACCTATTAGTCCTTTGTTCAAAGCTTCAGTTTGTAGAGAAGTTACTTCAGAGGTGAGAAGCAAGATTGAAGACAAAATGGAGAAGATGTAGCTGCCTTTTTATATCTGTCATAAATATAAAGGGAAGGGTAAACCCCTTTAAAATCCCTCCTGACCAGAGAAAAATCCTCTCACCTGTAAAGGGTTAAGAAGCTAAAGGTAACCTCGCTGGCACCTGACCAAAATGACCAATGAGGAGACAAGATACTTTCAAAAGCTGGGAGGAGGGAGAAAAACAAAGGGTCTGTGTTTGTCTGTATGCTGCTTTTGCCGGGGACAGAACAGGAATGGAGTTTTAGAACTTTTAGTAAGTAATCTAGCTAGGTATGTGTTAGATTATGATTTCTTTAAATGGCTGAGAAAAGAGCTGTGCTGAGTAGAATGACTATTCATGTCTGTGTGTCTTTTCTGTATCTTAAGGTTTTGCTTAGAGGGATTCTCTATGTTTTGAATCTAATTACTCTGTAAGGTATCTACCATCCTGATTTTACAGAGGTGATTCCTTTACTTCTATTACTTCTTTACTTCTTGTAAGAAAACTGAATGCTTTTTCATTGTTCTAAGATCCAAGGGTTTGGGTCTGTGGTCACCTATGCAAATTGGTGAGGATTTTTACCAAACCTTCCCCAGGAAGTGGGGTGCAAGGGTTGGGAGGATTCCGGGGGAAAGACGTGTCCAAACTACGTTTCCCAGTAAACCCAGATAAAGTTTGGTGGTGGCAGTGGAAATCCAAGGGCAAAGGATAAAATTAATTTGTACCTTGGGGAAGTTTTAACCTAAGCTGGTAAAAATAAGCTTAGGAGGTTTTCATGCATGTCCCCACATCTGTACCCTAGAATTCAGAGTGGGGAAGGAACCTTGACATCTTCCATGGCATATCTTGTAAGATTCATTTCTATTTTGTAATGTTGGTATCAATAACATTATAAATGGTCACGCTTATTCCATACAGCATCACAAGGCACAAGGCCTCTTGACTGCCAAAGAGATTCACATAAATGTTCTGAAATGTAGAGCTATTTGTCTAGCACGCAAAGCATTTCTTCCTATGCTATGGACTAACAGTTGAGGAAATGACAGACAACACAACAGCAATACGTTATGTCAACAAACAGGAAGGAATACAATTATCCCTCCTTTGCTAAGCAAGTTCATCTCTGGAACTGGGGCATTCATCAACAGATTGTACCAGTAATTCTGCTTCTATCAGACTTTCAGAATGTCCTGCTGGACCGGCCTTCTCATCTGCAAATTGCCCGCTAAAGATTTGAGCCTGCAAACCATCTTCTGCAGGTGGGGATAATCAGCAGTGTTGCTTCAGATCAGAACAAGAAATGCCAAACATTCCGTTCGACAGTGGGAGATTTGGGGAAAGGCTGAATTCAGTCTTCTTGTCAGATGTTTTCCTTATCTCATGGACTCTGAGAATAAAGTGTACCTATCCACGGATTATGTAGGTGAGGTAATATCTTTTATTGGACCAACTTCTGTTGGTGAGAGAGACTAACTTTCAAGCTTACAAAGAGCAGTGACACTTTGAGTTATTTTCCCAAACTAAAGCTGAGTAAGCTCAAAAGCTTGTCTCACCAATGGAAGTTGGTCCAATAAAAAATGTTACCTCACCCACCTTGTCTCTCTCTGTCAGTAAAAGAAGCTGTTTAGTTGAAGTCCAGAATATTTTTGCGAATAGCTGGAAGGACTCTACCAGATTGACCTATGCACCTAAATGGAAGAGGTTCTTTATTTGGCAACACTATGCCACTTGTCTCCCTTAGAAGTCCCAATTCCTACTATTCTGGTCTATCTGATATGCCGAAAGCATTCAGGGCTATCCATCAGCTCCATAAGGGTACATCAAGCACCAATATCATCCTCCCATCCAAGGGGAAACTGTATTTTCTCACCCTATAGTTGCTATATTCCTTAGGGGCATTATTTCATGTGTTTCCCACTTTCTGTGAGCTCCCTTCTTTTTGGGACCTCAGTATAGTGTTAAGTGGGTTAATGGGGACCCCCGTATGAGCTGTTAGCACTTGCTTACCATATCATCTTTCTATGAAAATGACTTTTTTAGTGACTATAACATCAGCTTGAAAGGTAAAGGAGCTGCAGGTCCTCACGACTGGTCCACTTTAGACTGTGTTCCATAAAGACGAAGTGATCCTTAGGGTTCATCATAAATGTTTTCCAAGATTGTCTTAGATTTTCATTTCAGTTAGACTATTCACCTGCCATTTTTCTTTCCTTAGCCCCACTTCAACCAGGGGGAGGTCAAATTGCACACCGTTGATGTGGTTAGGACTCTTTCATAATACCTTGAAAGAACGAGAACCTTCAGGAGTTCCCTGAGGCTGTTTGTAGTATTTGAAGATTGGGTGAAAGGTCAGGCAGCATCCACCCAAAGACCGTCTAAATTGGTATCTAATTTTATTGGGGCATGTGTACATATAAACCACTACAGCAATACCTCTGCAGTTTCGCCGCTGTAGTGCTTCAGTGAAGACACTACCTATGCCGACAGGAGGGGTTCTCCCATCGGCATAGGTAATCCACCTCCCCAAGAGGCAGTAGCTAGGTCGAAAGAAGAATTTTCCCGTCGACCTAGTGCTGATTACACTGGAGGTTAGTTCAGTTTAACTGCGTTGCTCAGGGGATTTTTCACACCCCTGAGCGACACAGTTATACCAGCCTAATTTCCTGGTGTAGACCAGACCTAATATAGACTTAGTGTCACGGCCTTAGATAATTCTATGACTTATTTAGATTAGAGCCTACTCCACCAGAGTTCAGGATCTTTTGTGTCTTCTGTGGGAATCATACCAATTTCAGAAATTTGCAGGGCAGCTACAATGGGGATGAGTCCACACTTTCACCCAGCTATTCTTCAGTTGAGGCCTCAAGAGTTGATGTCCTCTTTGACAGAGCTTTTCCTGCCGTCTTGATTTAAATAGGGCTTCTAGCGACCTTCTCCTAATTATGAGGTCACTTCTCACTAGTCACCAGAAGTGGAATACATGTGGACAATCACTTGAGGTAGAAAGAACAGTTACTTACCTTATAGTAACTGTGTTTTTTCAAGATGTGTTGTCCACATGAATTCCGTGACTTGCTCTCTTTCCCCTCTACTAGAGAGTTCTACACCACTTGGATTCTGAACTGGACAAAGGAACTGAGGGACACTTGGGCGCACTGCATCCTTCATGCCCTTAGGTGAAAATATAAAGGGGATAAAATATTAATTATTATTGTTACATTACCTGGCACTCCTTTTGGTATTTGACCACTCTCCCTTCTCATTCTGATGTCTGAAAATCCACACTTCCCTCCTTTTGATGTAACTTGTAGTCTGTGATGTCTTGCCTGGTTTGCTTCTCTTGAGGGAAGAAAGACAGGTTTCTTTTTATTGTAGATGCCTGGCAATGATTAGCCACATTTTAATAGTTACCACTATCCAATTAAGTTTATTTTTTCATAATTAAAAGGTGCCTTAAGAGAGGGAAAATAGAGAGAGAGCATAAATCATGAAATGAAATGTAATTTAAAACAATGCCTCTGGCAAATATTGCTAAAATATCATTAGGGAGGGTGGATCAGAGCTTATCTTACAAAATTGTAGGCTGGTACTTTAAACTCTTAGATCATAAATAAAGTATTTGAATACCCGCAGGTTAGTGTTACAGCCCTCTCAGTACACTTTTCTGTCTTTTTTTTCCTTTGCATAAAACCTACTTAAAATTTTAGAAATGGAATCCAGAACTATGTAAATCAGATATTTGTATGTACATGAATGAAAGGGAGAAATTCTGACTCAGAAATAAGGTCTCCAAACTTCTGGTAACAGCATATACCCACATATGTCACAACAGGTTAATCATGTTGCCCACTCTAGTGTTCATTTGCATGTTATCAGCAGAAAGACGTTGTTTTCCAAAATACTATTTGGGAGCTATATTGAAGTGTTAAAACACTTCAGTCTGCTGTCCAAAGTATGCAGCTGCTTTGAAGTGCCACACAAGTCAATGACACTATAGAAATAACAAAGGCTGTCTTTGAAGAGCCTTTATTATGGACAGAGGATGGAAGCTGTCAGTACCTTGCGAAACAGATGTGTCTGGTTAGGGGAAAATGAGTTGGGTGCAGCTGAAGTAAGCATAGCTCATTTTGAGGACATAAATACATAGTTCAGGACCTCGAACCTGGTTTCCCATCCCAATGTTTCTGTTGGCTCCTCTGTCTGTTAGAAAAATTGTGCAGGTAGAAGTGGAGCAACTTTAGTACATATTCTTCTGACTTCTTGATAAATGTAACTCATTTTACACAACTCATAGTGTGGTTCTGCAGCATCATAACTTTAAAGGATCTTCTCTTGACAGGTATTGTATCTTTGCTCTCTACACAACAGAAAGAATATGGGGAAATCACACTGGCATGGTGGGGTTACAAATAACTAGGTTTATAAATTATATACAAATATAGAAGGCCACGCTACCTAAGTACACTGCTACTGTGGCAGGGTTCTGATGCAATAGAAGACAGGGAGGCCCATTTAGGGTTCCCAAACTGTTTAAAGGGCTATTACCCAATTTCTATACATTACATACTCCTCCCCCTTTAGAATGAAAGGGCAAACAAAAATTGCAAACATATTATTATCAGTGATGCATAAGATGGTGTAAATTATGTCTGAGAGGTGGTTTATGACTTCTTTCAGGATAATATTTCATAGGGATCACAAATATCTATATTGTCTGGTGTAGCTGTATCAATATATTCCTGCACTACAGTATTAGGGTCCCTTGTAGTAGAAATAGGGAAAGGTTCACTGGTACTATGACAAATCACGGTCTATGGCTATATTGTAGGCTCAATATTTCAATAGGCATCACTGGTGTAAAACATCCTGCTGAACTTGTGCTCATGTATGTTCTACTGAGGTCAGAGATCTAGAAGCAAAGACAATAGGCCTTTCAGTATGATCTTCCAATACATGTGAAATTACTGCTCCTGTGCCATATGTAAGCACTTTTTCAGATGTTATAAGCTTCTTTACTTCATCCATAGCCTTGACACACTGTGTGGGCCAACAACATTTCTGTCCATTCTGTCAGTTAAGTCAGGAGATGTTCCATTGTCACTATGTTAGGTAGGAACATAGGAGTGCTTGCTCATTGCATTCCATATTAGGTGGTATCCATAGGGGACGGGCTCTGGTGCCCTCTGGAGCGACACACACATACCGCGGTATAAGGGGCGCCTCCAGCTCCCCCCACCCTCAGCTCCTTCCTACCACCATTGACGGTGTTGGAACGTCTGCTACTTCAGCTAGCTTTTCACTTCATTCAGTGTGTCTCTCAAACTTTTTTTTTCCATGCCAAATAGTTGTATATAGTTAGTAGTTACCCTCAGTGTTAGTTCTAGTTAGTTGGTCCCGGACGGGACTCAGCCTAGGGACGGGGCATGCCCCAGTCCCCAGGCTGTAATCCATGCGATCGTTGTAAGCAGTGTAGGCCTATCAGTGACCCTCACGTTAGTTGTTTAAGGTATCTAGGCGAAGGACACATAAGCGATAAGTGTCACATTTGTAAAGCATTCAAACCCTGAACAAAAAGGGAGAGAGACATCCATCTCAGGGCATTCTTGATAGTGTTCGCCCTGACCCAAGCACCGGAGCAGAGGTCCGATTCAGCCGCGAGCACCGCAGCTTCTATGCGGAGCACCCCACCTGCGCCATCTATGAGCCGGCACCAGTCACCCTTCCCGGCCCTGGCCAAGAAGCCCAAGAGGACCGCAAGGGGAAGATCTCCCACTTCCGGTAAGGGAAAGGAGAGGGCCGGAGAAGAGCCAAGACCCGTGCTGGACGGCTCAACACCTCTGTCAGGGAGTCAGGCCCCAGCTGAAGTCGAACAGTCTAGCCCCTCCCGTACTATGCCCACCACACCAGACAGTGACGAGGGCCTCTGTCAACTAGAAGTCCTGTCGACTCCTGAGGCCCTGGAGGCAGCGCAGGAGATCCTGACGCTATCTGTGCCTCCCACACCGGCCCTGGCGGTACCCAAGTCCAGGGATAAACCCACCTTGGGATCATTCCATGTGTCCCTGATTCAGCAGCACCGCTCCCCATCACAGGGGACGTCCAGCCAGTGCTCACCCACAAGGAGCCGTCATGCCTCGGACGTAAGGAGGCAGGCTCAGAGAAGCCCTCTTCGGTCTCCGGATCCTGGACACAGACAGCCGGATTCGAGGTGCAGCTCACCGGTAACCTGGTGCAGACCTGCGGACGGCATGAACATCAAGATCGACCCCTTGTGTCTCCAATGCCTCGGCACCGATCACGTGACTGATTGGTTGAATGGAGCCACATGTCACCCGCCTACCAGCACCTGTCGCCGAGACGCAAATCCCCATGGTCGGGGAGATCCTCCTGACGACCAGCCCACTCTGGCTCCCAGTCCCGCTCTAGGTCCTGGTACCAGTTGAGCAGCGTGAGGCGTAGATCTCCAGTCTACTGACGCAAATCCACCGAACGCCGAAAATCCCCGAGGGCCCGTGTGAGGGACCCATCTTGATCGGACAGGTCGCCTCTAACCTGGGGTTCCAGGCAGAGGAACTCGAGGAGCCATCGGACTCACTGTTCGACATCCTTTGTTCCACAGTGCCCGCCAGGATGGCTTTACCCCTACATGAGGGGGGTATTGAAAATAATTAATGCCCTGTGGCAAACCCCCTCCTCCCTGCTAACTATTTCAGAAAGGGCTAAGCGCAAATTCTTTGTGCCAGCTAAAGGCTATGAGTATCTCTCTACTCACCCGGCCCTAAACTCCCTTGTAGATGAGGCTGTTAACCAGAGGGAAAGGCAGGGTCAACCAGGGCTACACCCAAGAATAAAGACTCGAAGAGACTGGATCTGTTTGGGCAAAAAAAATATTCATTCTCCAGCCTTCAGTTGAAAGTGGCCAACCACCAAGCCCTCCTTGGCCTCTACGACTATAACATGTGGCAGACCATGGCCAAATTTGAGGTCTTGCTGCCCCGTGGGTCCAGGAAGGAGTTCTGGGCAATCCTCGAGGAGGACACGGCTGTGGCCAGAGCGGCCCTCCAAGCAGCTTCGGACGTGGAAGACTCCATGGCTCGCACCATGGCGTTGGCCATTTCCATGCGGAGGGCATCCTGGCTGCTCCTCTCGGGTCTGTCAACTGAGGCTCAGCAGTGGATGCAGGACCTCCCCTTCGATGGCCAGGCCCTGTTTGCAGAGCCAGACGGATAGTAAGCTGCACGGACTGAAAGACTCCCACACTACCCTGAAAACTCTAGGGCTGTACATCCCTGGTCCAGCCCATATGTGGTTCAAACCTCAGCCATCTCAGGATCAAGGGAGCCAACCCCATCAGGACCCGCCCCATAAGAAGAATAGGGGCTACAAGCGCCGTCCGAGCCACCCACCTCCACCCTCTGCCCAGTGAGGCTCGACCCACAACAAGCAGGGGGGCAAGCGAGTGTTTTTGAGGGTGCACTCTAGGGTGACCTACCCCGGACTATACCCCGGATCCGTCTTTCCCGCTGTTTTCCAACCGCCTTTTATTTTTTCTCCCCACATGGGCCACTATAACTTCGGACCTCTGGGTCCTCAATACTGTGGCACAGGATTATGCCCTCCAGTTTCTTTCTACACCCCTTCCTGTCCCTCTTCAGGGACCCTTCTCACGAGAGTCTTCATGCACAAGAGGTAGAAAGGTCGCTGCAGCTGCGTGCGGTGGAAAAGGTTCCCACGAGTACAGGAACAAGGGGTTCTATTCCTGGTACTTTTTAATCCCAAAGGCCCAGGGCGGTCTACAGCTCATCCTGGACCTGCGAGACCTCAACAAATACCTGAAGAAGCTGAAGTTCCGCATGGTCTCCCTGGCCTCCATCATCCCCTCCCTGAATCCGGGAGACTGGTATGCCGCCCTCGATTTCAAGGATGCATATTTCCACATAGTGATCTTTCAAGGTCATAGATGCTTCCTACGTTTCACAGTGTGAACCGACCACTATTAGTCCACAGTTCTACAGTTCGGCGTTGTGACAGCACTGAGGGTGTTCACCAAGTGCATGTCGGTAGTAACCATTTACCTCAAATGTCAAGGTATCCAGATCTACCCGTACCTTGACAACTGGCTCGTCAAAGTCTGCTCCAGGTCCCAAGTTCAGAGGCATGTTGTGATTCTGCAGGCCACGTACCAAATCCCAGGGCCTGCTGGTAAACGACAAAAAGTCAACATTAGTTCCGGTGCAGAGGATAGAGTTCATCGGAGCGGTGCTTGACTCCACCTGTGCCAGAGTGTTTCTACTGCAGGAGAGGTTTCAGACGATAGTGGACCTCATTGTGTGAGTTTCGGTGTTCCCCCTGACCATGGCCAGGATTTGCTTGTGCCTGCTGGGACACATGGCAGCATGTACATATGTCGTCCACCATGCCAGGCTCAGGATGCGGCCCTTACAGCAGTGGCTGCTGACGGTCTATTACAATCCAGAGATCACTTGGAAAAGGTCATTATCATCCCACCTACGATACTTACCTTGCTACAGTGGTGGACCAACCCCAGGGCAGTCCTGGAAGGAGTTCCATTCGACAGCTCTTGTCACTCGATCGAGTTGATATCGGACACCTCAGACCTCGTCTGGGGAGCTCATCTCAGTGGCCTTCAGACCCAGGGCATGTGGTCCCCAGAGGAGATGACGTTGCACATAAATGTCAAGGAGCTCAGAGCAGTACGCTTGGCCTTCGGAGTCTTTCTACCACACCTGGCAGACAAGGTGGTGAGAGTGTTCACAGACAATATGACTTCGATGTTTTACATCAACAGGCAAGGGGGAGCACGCTCATTGGCCTTCTGCCAAGAGGCACTCCGACTGTGGGATTTCTACATGGACCACGCGACCCAACTGGAGACCTGTCACCTCCCCGGCATCAGGAACACACTGGCAGATGGCCTCGGCAGATCCTTTTCCTCTCACCATGAGTGATCACTCCATCCAGAGGTAGCCCAGTCCCTCTTTCAGAAGTGGGGAACTTCCTAAGTGGACCTGTTTGCCACCAGACAGAACAGGAAATGTCTTCACTTCTGTTCCCTACGAGGCCTGGGCAAAGACTCCTCCAACACCTTCCTCCTTTTGTGGTCAGGGGCTCTGATTTACTCCTTTCCACCGATCCCACTCATCAGCAGAGTCCTGTCAAAGGTCAAGAGAGACAAGAGCCAAGTCATCATGGTCACCCCGGCATGGCTGCGCCAACATTGTTTCGGCATGCTGATGGACCTAGCGGTGGCCGCTCCCTGACCCCTTCCCAACCAACCAGATCTGCTCTTGCAAGATCATGGGCGTCTCCTACATCCCAGTCTTGCCCCCCCCTCCACCTCATGGAGTGGATACTGCGTGGCTGAATTTGGAGGAGCGGGCCTGCTCTAACGAGGTCCAGCAAATCCTCTTGGAAAGCAGAAAGCCTTCAGCAACCTACCTGGCCAAATGGACGAGGTTCTCCCACTGGGCGTCTGAACATAACATCTCTCCAACCCGTTCCTCCTTACAATCTATCTTAGATTACCTGCTCCATCTTAAGAATCAGGGGCTTTCCCTCTCTTCTATCAGAGTACACCTTGCGGCTATCTCCGCTTTTCACCCGCCAATCCAAGGGTAGGCAGTGTTTTCACACGACATGTCGGTCTGTTTCCTGAGAGGCTTCGAGAGACTCTTCCCACCGGCCGGCCTCCTGTTCCACAGTGGGACCTTAACTTGGTTCTTTCTAGGCTCATGGGCCCACCCTTTGAGCCTATGGGCTCCTGCTCCCTCTCCCACCTGTCATGGAAGGTCGCATTCCTTGTGGCGATAACATCCGCAAGATGAGTGTCGGAGCCTAAAGCCCTGACATCGGAGCCACTGTATACAGTGTTCTACAGGGACAAAGTTCAACTGTGACCCTATCCAGCCTTTCTGCTGAAGGTGGTGTCTTCCTTCCATGTCAACCAGGACATCTTCCTCCCAGTGCTTTGTCCCAAGCCATACACCACTGTGGAGGAAATGAGGCTGCACACCCTGGACGTCAGACGTGCCCTGGCATTTCACCTGGAGTGTACCAAGCCCTTCCGCAGGTGGACCCAGCTCTTCATCGCAATAGCGGACAGGATGAAGGGCCTTCCAGTGTCATCGCAGAGGATTTCCAACTGGACCACTTCCTCCATCTGGACCTATTACAAGCTGTCACAGGTCTCGCTGCCGCCGATTGTGAGGGCCCACTCCACCAGATGTCAAGCGTCCTCGGCGGCCTTCCTGGCACACGTTCCCATCCAGGACATTTACAGAGCTTCACACATTCACAGCACATTATACCATCACTCAGCATGCCAGAGACAATGCTGGGTTTGGCAGAGCTGTGTTGCAATCTACACATCTGTGAACTTCTACCCACCTCTGTTGGCACTGCTTCGGAGTCACCTAATATGGAATGGACATGAGCAAGCACTCAAAGAAGAGAAGACAGTGACCTTTCCTGTAACTGGTGTTCTTTGAGATGTGTTGCTCAGGTCCATTCCATAACCTGCTCTCCTTCCCCACTGTCGGAGTTTCCGGCAAGAAGGAACTGACGGTGTGGGGAGCTGGTGGCACCCCCCACCCCTTATATACCGCTCCAGAGGGCGGCAGAGCCAGTCTCCTACAGATACCACTGAAGGAAAAATGCCCGGCACCAGTGCATGTGGTGAGCACACATACCTAATATGGAATGGACATGAGCAACACATCTCAAAGAACAAAGGGATAGCTGAGTGGTTTGAGCATTGGCCTGCTAAGCCCAGGGTTGTGAGTTAATCCTTGAGGGGGCCATTTAGGGATCTGGGGCAAAAATTGGGGATTGGTCCTGCTTTGAGCAGGGGTTTGGACTAGATGACCTCCTGCGGTCCCTTCCAACCCTGATATTCTAAGATTCTTTTTCTTTTCACAAACTACTGGTGCACCAGTTCTACTCCATAGACTGCAGGAAAGACCGATATTCTAGGGCAGGGGCAGGCAAACTTTTTGGCCTGAGGGCCACATTGGGTTTCCAAAATTGTATGGAGGGCTGGTAAGGGGAGGTTGTGTTTCCACAAACAGCCAGGCATGGCCCGGCCCCTGCCCCCTGTCTGTCCCCTCCCTCCATCTGTTCCCCCCCCACACACACACACACACTTCTCACTCCCTCATGGCTCCCCTGGGACTCCTGCCCCCCCATCCCCTGACGTCCCCCATACCCCCCGCCCCCCGGGATTCCTACCCCATCCACCACCCCCTGTCCCCTGACCACCTCCGGACCGCCCACCCCTGACTGCCCCCTGCCACCCATCCAACCCCCCCTCTCATTCCTGACTTGCCCCCCGGGACCCATGCCCCATCCAACTCCCCTGTTCCCCGCCCTCTGACCGCCCCGACCCCATCCATACCCCGCCCCTGCCCTCTATCCAACCCCCCACGCCCCTGCTCTCTATCCAACCCCCCCCCCCCCGCCCCCTTACCATGCTGCCTGGAGCACCAGTGGCTGGCAGTGCTACAGCCGCGGCGCCCAGAGGACCGGGTCAGGCCGCGGCTCTGCAACTGCCCGGCTGCCCAGAGCATTTCGGCGCTGAGGCTGTGGTGGAGCGGGGACTAGCCTCCCAGGCCAGGATCTCAGGGGCCGGGCAGGAGGGTCCCATAGCCGGATGTGGCCCGTGGGCCGTAGTTTGCCCACCTCTGTTCTAGGGGTATGTATGTGCAGGAGAAAATGGGAAACAGGAGGGAGGGGGAAATTGGAATGTGTGTGCACAGGAATGTTCGGATGCCTCGAGAGGGTACGAATTTGAGCATGCGCATAACAGGAGGGAAAGGGAAATTGGCATGTAAGCTTTGGTGTCTTTGTGCAAAGCAACTGTAAATCCATGTTAATTTGCAAGTATGCTCTGGCTGCTTTGTCTCTTCTACCAAAACAAATTGTTCACCTAGGAAGACAGAGGCCTCATGGCTAATTAGAAAGGAACACCCCTGCTTTGAGCAGGGGGTTGGACTAGATGACCTCCTGAGGTCCCTTCCAACCTTGATATTCTATGATTCTATGATTCTATGAAGACAGAGTATAAAGTCATCTGCTTTCAGGAACTGTATTTTTCCTACAATCTGTTTTTCAAAGAATACTATTTTGTGTTGATTATAATATCCCAAGATCTCTAGTAAAGTACAAACTATCTGTATGTCTGTCTTTTATTTTATTTTATTTTATTTTATTTTATTTTATTTACTATTGTCTTAACTGTCTAAGAACTTAACTTTTCTTTCTGTGAGACTACAGGTTATGGTATGAGAATCCTGGTGTATTTAGTCCACCTCAGCTGACTCAGATCAAGCAAACATCTCTTGCCAGAATTTTGTGCGACAACGCTGACAATATAACCAGAGTGCAACGTGATGTCTTTAAGGTGGCCGAGTTCCCACATGGTTATGGTAGCTGTGAAGAAATTCCCAAACTGGATCTCAGGATGTGGCAAGATTGCTGTGAAGGTCTGTATCCAGGGAGAGTATTGGGAGTGCATCCTATGTTTCTGGTTATGTTTTTTTAATGGCCTGCTTTGAAGAAATTTTACGAGATTTTTAGTTACTATTCAACTCTAACTCAGTCTGAACTAGGAAGATGGATAATGTGCTTACAAAACCACACTTGGAGTGTGCAGAAGTAATATTCCACTTCCCATAGAAGTAATAGGCGGTGAAGGAATCTGGTCAGGAGATTGATGTAGCTACTGTATAGCTAAGGTTTTGGTTCTGTTGTATTAGCAGTTTACTTATAAAAAACATTGAAAACTTACTATTTTTCCTAAATGACCTTAAAAATTCTAGTAAATTCCATTGTTTGATTAAAATTTAGACTGTAAGAATCAATGTTTTGCTCACTGTACTTAAATTTATATGTACTAAGTCATCCATGTATTTAATTGTTATAGCTGGGTAAGTAGGAAGCATCTGTTTTTGTTATCCTTCCTGTTTTGTTCAGTGCAAAATGCTTTTCCACATGGAGGGCAGAGGAGCAGACACTTAGTTACCAAAAGCTGTTACCTCTTAGATTGCTTGAACAAACCCGGATTTAATTTTTTTTTTAATGCAAAACTGTTCTATTCTATAATAACAAAACCAGATTACCTCTAAAGTTTACTTAACTACTCATACAGCAGAATTACTGATTTATCATTATAAAAGAATTAGAGTTTAAATGAAACACCCAGTATTTTCTTTCTACTTCCTTGACATTCTAACCTTCTGCTTGGGATTGTCACAGGCCCCAGTACCTAACTTTTCCGCAGGGTGAACTGTTTGAGCAATGAGTTCCCCAAGTTCAACTTCAGATTTTCCAAGAAAGCTACCTCTGCGGCTTTTTTCGGTATCTTAACAGAGGAACAATTACCCTATGTTTCAAGTAGTCGACTAAGACTCAGGAGAAATGGTATCAGTTCATGGCTCTGCCACATCCTTCCTGTGTGACATTGGGAAAGTAGCTTATTCTCTCTGTACCTCAGCTCTGCACCTGTAAAATGGTGATGATGATCCTTTCTTACCTCAAAAGAGTATAGTAAAGATAAAAGTATTAATCCTGGTAGGATGCTTAGGGTATGTCTACACAGCAGTGTAAGGCCAGACTCGAGCCTGGACTCACGCCTTGTGTCCACATGCCAATTGTGTTAACCTACGACTCAGACCTAGGGTTCCAGGATCCTACAGGGCTGGAGGGTCTGAGCCTGTGTTAAACTAGGACCTAGGGTCTGAGCCCTATTGCTTTCCTGTGTGCACGTGGCCCAGGCTTGTTGACTCGAGGCCTGGAAGTCATCCGGATGTATCCCAGAGTTCCTTGGGACAATTTCCTTAGTCTTCTCTATGCTGACAATCTGTGGTGCATTCTGTTGCACTCTATTGCAAACAGAAGCCACACTTCCCTTTGCAAAGGCAGCAGCTCAGGTCAGCATTAACCCATTATCTTCTGAGCACTGGTCTGTGAGCATTGCTGTAAGGAAGGCTGCAGGGTTTTCCATGGAGACCATTCAGAAGAAGCTTTTTGCAAAGAGAGCTGATTTCTGGTCACAAGAGCATAGCCAGATTTTGGTGTATGCTACCCAGGTGAGAGCAGGGGCAGAGAGCAGATCAGGGACTAAGCAGATGCCCTGTGAGTAGAGAAAGAAGCAAAGCTCCCAGCTCAGCACGGCTTGGGGAGGATGACTCCCAGCTCCCCAGCCATGCCTCCTCCAGGGCAATTCCCCGGTCCCTGCTCTGCTCTCTAACCCCCACCCCCACCCCGCTGGGGCTGCATGTGGAAGGGCACCCGGGGAGCATGCACTGTCAAGGGGGCGAGTGGGAGCCAGCTCCAAACCTCCCCACAGCCTCCTGTGGTAGTGACTCCAGCTCTTCCTAGCTGCTGCTGACAGGTGTGAGGCAGCTCCTGGATGCCAGGATGTTGGGGATCACCCCTTCCCCAGCCGTGCTGACCTGGGAGCTCTGCTACTCGCCATCCCTGCAGGGCTCCTCTTGGTCCTGCTCCACCCTTTGTCCCTTGCGTCCCCCCCCTCCCCCCCGTTCCTGGGTGTGTGTGTGTGTGTGCGCGTGCGTGCAGGGCCACCTGGACAGTGTGCACTATGAGGACTGTGAGTGGGATCCAGCCCCAAAACTTACCCACAGCCCCCGGGTGTCCTTTATCCCTGCCTCCCAGGGGGCAGGGATAAGGGATCATAGAATATCAGGGTGGAAGGGACCTCAGGAGGTCATCTAGTCCAACCCACTGCTCAAAGCAGGACCTAATCCTCAACTAAATCATCCCAGTCAGGGCTTTGTCAAGCCTGACTTTAAAAACCTCTAAGGAAGGAGATTCTACCACCTCCCTAGGTAACCCATTCCAGTGTTTCACCACCCTCCTAGTGAAAAAGTTTTTCCTAATATCCAACCTAAACCTCCCCCACTGCAACTTGAGACCATTGCTCCTTGTTCTGTCATCTGCCACCACTGAGAACAGTCTAGAGATCCATCCTCTTTGGAACCCCCTTTCAGGTCATTGAAAGCAGCTGTCAAATCCCCCCTCATTCTTCTCTTTTGCAGACTAAACAAACCCAGTTCCCTCAGCCTCTCCTCAAAAGTCATGTGTTCCAGCCCCCTAATCATTTTTGTTGCCCTCCGCTGGACTCTTTCCAATTTTTCCACATCCTTCTTGTAGTGTGGGGCCCCAAACTGGAAACAGTACTCCAGATGAGGCCACACCAATGCCGAATAGAGGGGAATAATCACGTCCCTCGATCTGGTGGCAATGCTCCTACTTATATAGCCCAAAATGCCGTTAGCTTTCTTGGCAACAAGGGCACTTGACTCATATTCAGCTTCTCGTCCACTGTAACCCTTAGGTCCTTTTTTGCAGAACTGCTGCCTAGCCACTCGGTCCCTAGTCTGTAGCAGTGCATGGGATCTGTCCTTCCTACGTGTAGGACTCTGCACTTGTCCTTGTTGACCCTCATCAGATTTAATTTAGCCCAATCCTCTAATTTGTCTAGGTCCCTGTGTATCCTATTCCTACCCTCCAGCGTATCTACCACTCCTCCCAGTTTAGTGTCATCTGCAAACTTGCTGAGGGTGCAATCCACTCCATCCTCCAGATCATTAATAAAGATTTTGAACAAAACCGGCCCCGGGACCAACCCTTGGGGCGCTCCACTTGATACCGGCTGCCAACTAGACATGGAACCATTGATCACTACCCGTTGAGCTCGACAATATAGCCAGCTTTCTACCCACCCTTATAGTCCATTCATCCAGCCATACTTCTTTAACTTGCTGGCAAGAATACTGTGGGAGACGGTATCAAAAGCTTTGCTAAAGTCAAGGAATAGCCCTGGGGTGTGCTGGAGCATACTGCACCCCAAACCCTGGGGATGCATTTCACTGCTCCACAACCGGCAGCAGCCAGGCTGGGGCGTGTGTGTGGTTTTTCCCCAAAACTGACATTTTTATGTCAAACTTCAAAATAGACAAATAAATAAAAAAACAACCAAGCAAAAATATCTTGAACCACACCATTTTAAAAATTAAGAACAGAAAAGTTTCATTTAAATAGTTTGGTAGCCTTGGAGACTGATGTCCCAATTATCCTCAGAACAGGTGCACATGCGCATTTTCTTGCCAGTGTGACTCAGCCTAGAGGGGGAAAGCCCAATTTTCATTTAGTTCAGTGCAAAGCCGCTTCAAACTGCAGTGATTCTACTGAGACAGCCACCCAAAGGAACTAATTATTCAGTTTATGTATTCATGTGCTCCTTATGGGCACCTGAGTCCCATCGATAGCATCGTCACAGTTAGGAAACAAGATGGGCAATAGAGTTTTCCCACGGTGCAACGCATTCATAGGGCTAGAGTGTTGACATTGGCAGGCAGGAATGTTAGACACTGAGATGGGGTTACTTTGACTCGGGTCTGTGCACTGCAGTGTGGACTCCAGAGCCCTAGGTTCGAGCACAGGTCAGAAAATCCTTAACCTAGGGTTAAAATTCAGTGCAGACTCTTAAACCCATGAATAGGGTCACTAGGTTGCATTGCTGTTTTGACATACCCTCAGATACTGTATAAGAAGATGACAGAACATTAGGCATGAAAACATGACAAATTGAGGTCAATGGCAAAATGACTATTTACTTCTTTGGAGCCAGGATTTCACCCCAGTTGCCTAGGGTATGTAGCATTCATCAGTATAATTTTCTAAGTTTCTAAATTTCTTTCCGAAATCTTATCTAAATCAGAAAATAGGGGTATCTGATGTGGTATCCTATCTCTACAGTGGCTCAATACCTGTTCTTTCATAGAAAGGTACAAGAAACCCCATATTAGAATAACTTGTCCAGAGGAGACAATAACGAGGCAAGAGCAGTCTAGAATTCTTCCTAATTCTTACCAGTTAGTGATTGGCATGTGCCCAGAAGCATAAGAGATTTCTCTCTTGTACATTTTTATCCTTTCTAAGACTGATTCAGGAAGGCATCCTTATTCAGGTAAACAATAAAACATGCTTAAATCCCATTAAAATCAATGGAATTAAAGTACATGCTTTATTTTAAGCATGTAGATGATAGGTTTTTAGGCCAGAAGGGGCCATTAGATTATCTAGTCTGTCCTCCAGTTTATAAAATTTCATCCAGTTACCCCTGTACTGTGCCCAATAACGTGTTTGAATCAAGCATATTTTCCAGAAACAAGACATGGAGATTCCCCCACTTCCCTTGGTAGTTAGTTCCAGTGGCTGTCACTCTCACTGTTAAAATGTGTGCCTTATTTCTAATCTGAATTTATTTGGCTTTAACTTCTAGCTATTTGTTCTTGTTATGCCTTTCTCTGCTAGATTTAAGTGACCTTTGGTACCTGGTATATTCTCCCCAAGAAGGTACTTATACACTGTAATCGTCACATCTCAATCACTTATTGGATAAGCTTAAACAGATTGTTTTCTTTAAGTGACTCACTGTAAGGCATTTTCTTCAGCCCTCAAGTCAGATTTTAACTTTTCTCTTCACCTCCTCCAATTTTTCAGCATCCTTTTAAAATGTGAACATCAAAACTGTGTGCAGTATTCTAGTATCTGTCTCACAAATGCTGTACACGGAGATAAAATGATCTCCTTACTCCTACTTTGGAACTCCTCTGCTATAGACATCCAAGGATTCCATTAGCAATCCCTTTTGCCATAGCATTGCTCTGGGATCTCATGCTGAGTTGCTCGTCAACTATGCACCCTAAATCTTTTTTCAGAGTCACTACTTCCCAGGAAATAGTCCCACATTCTGTAGGCAGAGTGATCATTCTTTGTTCCTCGATGTTTGACCTTCCATCTGGCTGTATTAAAAGGATTTTGGTTGAATGGGCCCACTTTCTTAAGCAATCCAGATCACTCTGTATGACTGCTCTTGCCTCGTTATTATTTACCACTTCTACAATTGATGTGTCATTTGCAAATTATATCAGCAGTGATTTCATGTTTACTTCCAGGTCATTGATAAAAATGCTGGCCTAGTTTTGAAGCTTGTGGAACTTCACTAGCAACACCTTTATTTGGTGATGATTCCCCATAGACAACTACATTTTCAGATGTGTCATTCAACCAGTTCTTAATCCATTTAACATTTGCTTTATTGTTATTAAATAGTAATTTTAATGAGAATGTTGTGCAATAACAAGTCAAATGTAATACAAAAGTTTTATATATGTTACACCTACACCTCTATCAATGAAACTTGTAATCATATCAAGAAATGAAATTAGGTTTGTTTGACAAGACTTGTTTTCCATAAAACCATTTTGACTGTCATTAATTGTATTTCCATCCTTCATTTTTTTATTGATTGAATACCATATCATTTTTTCCATTATTTTGCCCAGGATTGTTATAAGGCTACTGGCCTATAATTACTTGGGTCATCCTAGTTGCCCTTTTGAGTATTGGCACAACATTAGCATACTTAATTCAACAAGAGCCAAGAGGCTCTTGCTCTTCGACTTCAAAACCTATACAATAAGTGTCTGTTATACTTTGGGTATTGGATTTAAGTGCTGTTAAATTCTGAAAAGTCACTTTGTAAAATTGTATTGCGTTTCAATGATTTGCATAGCTGATTTGCTCAGTTTTCCAATTAAAAGCTGTTCTTGAGATTTTGACCTCTGCCCCAGTCAGGGGTGTTTAGGTTGTGACTCATCCTGCAAAAACCATAAGCAGTTCAGACTTGGCTCCTGGGCTTGACTATAACCCTTTCATTCTGTTACTAGATTCTCTGTCTCCAGTGTTGCAAACAGAGTGTTGGGTTAGTGCTCCAGTTTACTCCATTGCAATCCTAGCTTTTAAAACTGATTTGTGGTAACAGTGAAGCAAAATTACTTTTCCACGTTCTCTCCTCTCCCTCCAAGGAGGCTTTTATTTCCAGTTTTGTTTCCTACATGGGATGTCTTCCCATCCCCATCACGGGGAAGAAGGCCAAATGGAACAAACTGAATGCAAGAAATGCTCTCCCTGTGAAAAGACCCTCTTAGGAATCTCATAAATAAAGTGCGGCCATAATTTCTCCCAGCTCCCAATCCCTGCTTTACAAGGGGAAGTCTGGGTGGCTTATTGGGGGCTTCAGCATCCCTGCATTGCAACATCTCTGCTGCTAGTTAAAACTCCTCAAGAGGTGCCTCTGCAGGAGATGGGACTTGTCAAACCAGATTGTCTTCACTTATCAAAGACACTTCAGGGATAAGTCCAAAAATCCTCTTTGGCGCCCACAAGTCAAAATAAAACCTGAAAAGGCCAAATAACATGGGGGTTGTAGGGAGAGCCATAAAGCACTCCAGATTATTATATTCTTCCATTGTCATTTTGTTCCTCTCCAAAGATGAATACCTCTCTTTCTGATTATAACCCAGAGACGGAGAAGCATGAGAGGTTCTTTCCTCTAGGGATTTTGAATGTCTTGGGAAAAAAATGATGGTCACCACTGAAGTCCAGCCAGAGAAAGAGGAGAAGATAAAGCCAAGGACAAATATCTCCCTTCCAAAACTAGGACAGAATTTCCATCCCCTACATTCCATTTTCAGCGATCAATAGCAGAGGTCACTACTAATCTCCACCACTACCCTGTCTCCTTTCATCCAATTCTGCATCTGAGTTTATCTCTCTGACATCTCTCTGTACATGGTGTTGTCTTGAACAGAACGTAGTTCAGAACTAACACAGAACTCCTTATCTTCCCTCCTGTTAATGCATCACCATCATCCACATCTTATTCAGGTCATTCCATTTCTTCCACCTTGACATCTCCAAGATCTCTCCTTTTCTTGCTATCCCTAGTGCTCAATCTCTCATTCGGGACCTCATATCTCTCCTCAAATACTGTAACATCTTCCTCTGTGGCCTCCCATACACGCATGTCCCCCCTCAGTTCACACAAAATGCAGCCACTAAAGTCCTTTTCCTTCCCTGTGCATGGGAATGATTTGTAGGCATGGCTGGTGTGGCCAATTTTGGCAGGAAATTTTTCTCATGTGTCGCAGACAACCTGGATGAAAGTAGAAAGATGCTTAAGGGAGAAATGGACAAGTGGGCAATTGATGTTGGCTCTGTTGTCCGAGTGAATGTGGGGAGTGACAATCAAGGAGCTAACAGATCCAATAGATGGGGTGGGCTAAATGGTAAAGGGCCTAAAAAGGCAAAGACGAGGAGCTTGAGTCTGATGTATTAAAAAATTGGAAGCCAGATCAGTGTTCCCTCTAATTTTTCCCACCCATGTGCGGAATGAATTTTGTTATGTGCACCAATATGGACGTGATGTGTGACACATCACATCCATATTGGTGCACATAACAAAATTCATGTGGCGGGGGTGGGGCTGAGAGGTTTGGAGTGTGGGAGGGGGCTCGGTGCGGGGGGGTGAAGGTTCTGGCTGCGGGGACAGGCTCTGGGGTGGGACCGGAGATAAGGGGCTCAGGGCTGGGGAAGAGGGTTGGGGTGCAGGGGGGGGTGAGGGGTCTGGCTGGGGGTACGGGCTCTGGGGTGGTGCTGGGGATGAGGGGTGTGAGGTGAGGGTTCAGGTGCCGGAGGGGACTCAGGGCTGGGGCAGAGGGTTGGGGTGCAGGGTGGGTGAGGGCTCCCGCTGGGGATGAGGGGTGTGAGGTGCAGTGGGGCTCCCTGGGGCTATGGTGGGGAGAGAGGACTCTCACTCTCCTTCCCCCGCCCCCTCTCCCTCTCCCTCTCCCCACAGTAGCACCTGGGCTGTGTGAGAGGGGAGAGATGCCTGTCCCCCGCCCACGGCAGGTCCGGGTCGGGCTGGGTTGGGGCAGGGAAAGGGGCGCCCGTCCCCCAGCTCTGGCACGTTCAGAGCTGGGCTGGGCTGGGACACCTCTCCCCTGGCCACGGCACATTCGGGGCTGGGCTGGGGACTGGAGGGGAGGGGCATCTCTCCTCCCTGCAGCCCTGAGCGCCTGCACGGTGCTTGATAGGCAGCTGCGCGGCCGCGCAGCTTAGAGGGAACTTAGAGCCAGATGCAAAGAAAAAAGTGATGTGTTTGGATCGATGAGCCAGGAAGATGATCCTTGCAGCAGTGCTTTGAATGGGTTGGAGCGGGAAATATATTCTTTCCTTGTTTTCCCCTAAGCCTCAACACCCAATGAAAAAGACACATGATAGTTATGAGAAGTGCAGTGTAAATATACCTTTATATAACTGATCAGTTCAGGAAAACATCATCTTTATTTATTTCCTTCCACCCTAAATGCCTGGGTCTGTGAATATTCAAATCATCTGTATATAGTCAGCTCAAATGTGGAGCATATTCAGGCACAGACAAATTGATCTGTTGGGATCAAAATTCACTGCATTCATTTCAGAGTAGCATCCTGGGCAGAAAGGGCTTTAGCCAGTCCAGATGAAATTTATAAAGTTGCCACCTGATTCTCTATCAACAGTTTTACAAAGCTCTCTGAGACTAACCACCATTCCTTTGCAGAAGCATACTTCTGCAGGAAGGTGTACCACATGTAGGTCCCTGAGTAACCTGTGTTAATTTTAAGGAAAGGAGGGGAATCTTCTTCTTCTTCTTCTTCTCTTACATAGCTCTCACTCCTATTTTTTTCTTTGATGCTCATTGCTCCCCAGATATCTCGCACTGAGAGAGAGAGGTTATGACCTACAATGTAAAATTAGTTATCTGATTACTTCCTTCTTTTAGGTGCTTCTACAATGGCCTCTTTTGGTGGGCACCTCTACAGTTCACATAGTGGAATAAGAGATTAGTGTTAAGAAATGTATATTTGGAATTGAGTATTTCCTTTTAACTTTGCAAGGTCTTATCTAGAGACAGAAAAGAAAGGGCATGCTATGTTCTGGAGCTTTATGGACAAATCTGAACTGCCTCCAGTATTTGCAGATATTTCAGACTTGGAGAGAGGTCATTTTGAGAAGGGAAATCACCATTTTTTTCCATTTTCTAGCTTCCAATGCTGCAACTCAAACCTGGGCTTTGAAAGTTCTTCTTTTGCATTATTAGTAACCAGAATTCTGATTTCAGAATCTTTTTAATAAAGAGAGATTCTGTAGGATCTATCTTGCTCTCACATATCTCTGTTAACTGTGATAAGCCAATAGAAGCAAAAAGTAGTTTAAAAACTTGTCATTGAATAGATACAAGAAGATCTGATCAATGCCATTTTTGTTTAGCACCTTTTCAGAGTATAACTACACTATAAACAAAATTGTAGACTTCATGAAGCAGATATAGATCTGAATTGTACAAGGAGGTGTGAAGATCTGATAATTTATGGAAGAGATGAACATAGTTAAAGGAAAATTTTTAAAAAAAAAATCACAAGATTTAATTAAAAGAAAAGAAAAGAAAAACTTCCAAAAGAAGAGATATTGGACGAAAGAGGATTTAATTCTGTAGTTTTTTTAAAAAAATACATATATATATATATATATAATTATTTACAATGATTATTGTCATAAAACTATCAATTTATAGTTTAATTTCCAACATATAATTTGTTGTCTTATTTCAGACTGTAGAACTAGAGGGCAGTTTAATGCATTTTCATATCACTTCCGGGGAAGACGTTCTCTTGATTATAGCTTTCAGGAGGACAAGCCCTTAAAGAACATGAAAATGCCCAAAACAGTGAGGTAAGGATTTTGTAGTAAGATATGAAAAAGGGTGTTTTGTTTTGTTTTTGTGTAAGGTGGAGGAAAATGGAATATTTTCTGCAAATGCACATTAGGTTCTTGCAGTCTCCAGTCCGGTCTGGGATTGATGCCTTTCACTCTGATGCTTCTAAATGTGAAAAGCAAAATTGAATGCTACAGTTTGTTGCCAACTTCAGGTCCTGTTTCTGCTTTGGTTTATCTTCCAGCTCTAATTTTTCTAAGACCTTCAACATGTGAAACAATAACACTTAAACTCCCAGTCTTGTTTGTTTTCCTCAGAAGAAACATGAAATGTTAAGGAAAAGCAGCAGAAAATCTGGGTCCTTACTGCATCCATCAATAACAGCATTTGTTTGCCTTGAAAATGCCCACACTCCGCTGTCCCCAAAGTGATACAAGCAGGGACTACAGATAATATTTTCCCCACCTCAATGTCTAGGAACTTGCTTAGAAGCCAGAGCAGGGCAAATATTGGGGCAGTAGCATTGAAATCAGTAATAATGGGCTAGATTCTCTCATGCCAAGATTCTCTGCTCTGGTTTATGAAAACTGGGTACTGTAGGGGACCCTATGCTAGCTGTGAACTGGCGGAGTAGAGATGGGCTCTTCTCCATCCAGATGTGCCCTTTCCCTGCCCTGACACACACCTTACTCCAATTGGTGTAGGAAGCAGTGTCACCTGTTTTATGATATCAAGTGTCCCCTTCCAGAGGAATTCGCAAACCAGCAGTAGCAGCCAGATTCTAGTCCAGCATCTGGAACTTGGAAAGGGAGAATCTGTCCTAGTGTGTTCATATCTCCAGATCTACAAGAAAGGAGGGTCTTCAGGCCCTTGCATGCTAAGATTCCATCTTGTCTCCTTTTTGTCTAGAAATTGTGTTCCTTGTGTCCCAGGTACTCTGTGATTTAGATATTAAGCTGAGAATTAAGAATATTATATTCTTCAGGTATAACTCTCTCTCAAATGCTATAAGAGCCCAGACAGTTTCTCAAGAATCTCACCCTCATAGGCACCTTTTGAGGATGAAAAATTATTATAACTAGTCCAGCAATAGAGGACTTCATCTGCTCACTCTCCCACAGAGATGTTGGAATCCTCTCAGATTCTGAAAGAGTCTGAAAGAAACAAGCTTTTACATACATTTTGTCACAGACTATTTATTTGTGTGTATATGTATAAACCTAAGACATTGTGTCTTTCTCAACCAGAGCCCCAAAACAGTTGGGACAAAATTATTCTGACTACCAAAATCTATACCAGAGTATAACCGACTCTGTTACACATTAATGCTCTCTCCAAACAATGCTTAAGACTCTGTACACTCCTTTTTTTTTTTTTTTTTTCATCACCACAAATGTAAGGACAACTAGACTGTAGCTTTCACAGAACTGGTTTATGAATCTGAAATATCCAGTTACATGTTTACAAGGTAGGCTAGTATGTATGAAGGGCCTTGCACTTTAGCTAATACAACATTCTGCTACGAAGAGCTCATTTTAAAAGTTAAATTCTGATCAAGCCACTCTTCAGGGCCCTTCGATTCATTTCATTCGCAAGCCTGAAAGTGAGTGAGCCAAGAGAGTGATCCCAGCCTTCTCCAGGACACCCTTCTCCCTTAGGGTCAGTTGGAAGCTCTTCTTATGAAACGAAAATACTGGGTAGGACAAAATGTGTAGTGTGACCACACTTTGGATATATAGTGTATAGTTGTATGCCAACTTGACCAACTCTTATATAACATGAACAAAGTATAGACAGGAATTTGCAGTGTATTTATTTATTTGATTTTTATAACCACGAAAAAGTGCCTACCCCTGGTTCTCGGTTCCCGTGACAATCTCTTTAAATATATATAACATACACATTAAATAAACTATCTTTCCTCAATTGCTGCCAGAACATAAAATTGTGGCCCCAGCAAATAACTAACAAAAATGTAATTGCTCCAACAGAATATCCACTAGTGTTCTTTTCCATTTTCTAGCCCCATAAATTCCCCCCACTCCTGAGCCAGGGAGAAAAGGTGGGCTTGCATAGGCTTCTTGAAGATAATAAATTAGGGATGTTCTGGGGATCTGATTCCAAAAGTATAGAACCCTTAAGGAGAATGTGTCCCACCATCACCTTTTATTTTATATCAGTATGGCTCTAGCTCAGGTCCTTTTACTGACCATAATTGTGTAAATATGACTTGAGGAGAAAGGGTTAAAAATGTTTTAATTTAATCCAGCAATTGTTTGGTATAGAGACCTCTTGCTATGTTATAATAAGATACAAATAAAAAGATATCCTTTAAGTAAAAGTTGCATCTTGACTTAATGAGTCCAGCATACTCCAGTGTCCTAATAATAGTGTTACGCACTGACAAGAACCTCGAGTGCTATATAGACTCAAGATGAAGATAGTCCCTGCCTCCAAAGAATTTATAATCTAGAAGGCAAAGAGAAGTCAGGATATGCTTGGAAGCTCATATAAGGTAACAACTCAGAGGGTGTTTACTTGGCTTACTTCGTGTGAGTATTATGAAATGAATGAACTGGAAGGCTTCAATGGTGACTCAATCAGACAAATCTGAGCCTCTGCTGGCAAATTTTGCATTAGTAAAATGCAAGGCTATGCACAAAAAATCATGTGTTCTTACGGCAAACAAAACATATTATTGCTGCTTCTATATGTCTGATGAATTATAAACAACACTGAACAAAATTCATGTGTGGAATAACTCCACTGAGAGCAATGAAGCTACACCAGGAGTGAATTTGTTGCACAACATTTCAGCCATTTTAACAACTTATATATATATATTTAATAACACTAAGGAATCAGAGTAGGAGTAGGAATCAAAAATGCTCAACAAACACTGTAACTTTCACTTTGACTGTTACAAGTTGTTCTGAAGTAGCAGTGCATTGTAGATTATGGTTCTCCTTCCCAAGTGAACTTTTACCAACTTTTCCAAATTTCTGTAGCATAAACAATAATATACAGGCAAAAATTCTTTGTCACATATTTATAAAGCTATAAAGAAGTTAAGTCCCATAAAAATTAAAGTCAAAAGAAAACATCAGTTTCTCCTACCCTGGTAACAAAGAGAATCTTTTGAACTTTTACAGTTAGAACAGAAATATCAATAGGAAGGAATTTCCCAGATTGGTAAGTAAGAGATGTAGAAATTACATATACAGGTAGGATGCAAGGGCTGTATTCATACTTGATGTAAAAAATGGTTTAATAATTAATACTATCTCTATTTTTACTCAATGTTATATGAAATCTATTTAGATGCTATGATTAATACTGAATATGTCCATTTTCTCTGATGACTTTATACAATATTTTCATTGAAGATTGAACTGATTAAAAAGATTTTGGAATGTAAGTCTGCCAGATGTCAATTGCAATAGGCAAGTGGCTCTAAATTATTCTGTACTGTGAAAGCACTATTGACTTCAAATGCTTATTAAATTGGAAACAGGCAAGTAAACCAACTTTTTCCATTTTCAAAGACTGAGGTTTTAAGCATAGATGCTTTTTCTGATGTCTATACATGGGAAGAAACTTTAAAGTGAGTCCAAACACAATGCTGATTACAATAAATCAGCAAAAAGAAAAGGAGTACTTGTGGCACCTTTGAGACTAACCAATTTATTTGAGCATACGCTTTCATGAGCTATAGCACTTGTGAGCTGCAGCTCACAAAAGCTTATGCTCAAATAAATTGGTTAGTCTCTAAGGTGCCACAAGTACTTCTTTTCTTTTTGCGAATACAGACTAACCAATAAATCAGTAGTATTCTTTCACTCTGGATTATTGTTGGATGTTTAGCTTAACTGCTTCACTGGTTCTTTTCTCTGTGAATAGTAGGCACTGCCATGAAAATGGTATTGACTAACAACTTTTTCTGTCCCCTAACATAGTAGACATAACACTTTTTTAAGACTGATGCATTCTGTCCTCAAAACTTCCTGTCCCTGCTGGTATAAGGAGTAATACATTAATCTACCTGATCCTGAGCCCATATCCTGCTACAATGGCACTGGTGTTCTGTTGTGCTTCATAAAACTCATACAAGCAGCTGCCTATACTTAATTTATTCATACTTTACATTTTAGATAGCCCCTATGTAAATAGCCTGTCTATTGAAAATGTGTTGGGTGAATATCCTGATCTATTTTCCTCTTGTTGCAGTTCTACAAAACAGGGTAAACATTTTAATAATGCCACTTCAGCATCTGATGAACATATAAAATTACCAGTGGTGAATGACTTCAGAGAATTTGTTTTAGAAATGCAAAAGACCATTACAGGTCTCAGAAATCAGGTAAGAAGATGTAATGAATATTTTCTAATCTTAAATTTAATTTAAATCATTTTAAACTTTAAACAGCATATTTACAAAGAATATTGATCCTTCCCTTGCATTTCTCAATCCAAAATTTATTTTGTAATCTTTTGACAAAATGGAACACAGAGCATAGTGTACATATTATTGTTTATTTTTGCATATTTCGTTAATCTTATTTAAAACAAAGATTATACAGTTTGTCTTTGTTGATTTCTGTCACCAAAAGCTTGTGTAAGCAATGCATTCCATGTATGTAAGAAACTGTATATGGAATTAGCTTTTTCCTTCATCCTTTTATAGTGTTTAAGACCTGGAATTTATTGAATCTGGGTTTATGGTGTGCATCTGAGTAAAATCCGTTGATTGAGCCATATCTGTGATAAACTATGCAATTGTTATGAAATAATGTGGTATATGCCAAATTGCAATTGTTAATAATTATACCCAGGATTCAGATCTTTTTTTAAAAGACTTTTACAGTGTGACATAAATTAAATCTCTTAATAATCAGACTAACTAAAGTAGCCATAATAGTAACCAGTTAAAAAAGTTAATATTTATGCACAACATCTTTTACATATCAGAGAACTCCCTAAGTTGGTCATAAGGATTGAAGTTCCTTCAAAAGTACTCCACATTAAATGTATTGGATATGTTAGTTATTTCTAAGCATATATTTGTCTGGACTGTAGTTTGACCTCCCTGTTCGCAGGTGCAATTTACACCTACAACCTAGGTAATTCAGGTACTCAAACTTGGAGTTGAATGACCAAAATTCAGGTACAAATTACACTGCAAAAGGAAGTCCACCCATTTGGAATTTTCACTTTATTATATCACAAGCATGATATAGTTTAGTTTATATATATAGTTTACGTCTAAATCAGAACTCCAGATCTGAACATCTTACAGCTTTGGACAAGTTTGGATTTGGATCTGAACTGTACAGCCTTAGATAATTTGTAAATTGGAGCCCAAAAAGTATAAGTTCAGATGACTTTGGCGTATATTTTCAACCTTACTGTCATCATTCTACATGCAAGTGTAGTCTCTAAGGATGAGTATATATTTCCCAATAAATGTCTAAACTCTTCTTTTGTAATACAAAAATTGGTATGGAAGAGGTTTGGAATCATGTAAATGGACCTTCTTATCTCAAACTCTGGCAAATTAAAAATGCCGTAAGGAAGGTCTCATATTTCCATCAGTAGAACTGGCTGCGCAATTGTTCTCCAAAATGTAAACATTAATTTGGAAAAATAAAACCACTCTTGGCCATTTATGGTTTAACTTTGATTTAATATTTTGTATCAGTAATTACTTTTACACTCACACAAACACTCTCTAGCCAGTAGCAAGTTACCATCATCCAATTTAGTTGTTGCATTAGTTCCTGGAGCACCCAACTAAAACTGTAAAAAAATCCTCTGAAAATTAAAATGTTCTCTTTAGATGGTAATTTAATCTTTATTATAAAAGATACTTGTTAATAAGTACATCTTAATGTAAGTGTTATAACTTTGGCATGTGGCTACAATACTGAGGAAACCAGAATTATGCTGCAACTGTCATTCAGGAGCAAACTACCCTTTTGAGAGAGAATACTATGGGCTGACCAAGCTGCATTCAGCATTTCCATTCCCCAAACGAGAGACCGTCTTTTGAGCTGGTTCTACTACTGGTGCAGTTAAGGGTTTGTCTACACTGCATACATCGTATGGTGGCGAGTAGAGTATATACACTGCACGCAGCCTAGCACAGGTATAAACAGTTGATTGTGAGGCACTGCTTAAGCAGGTAGAGTACAGACATGCCAGAACCTTAGGGAATGGTTCTCTACACCCCCAAGCAGTGCCTCTACCGTCTACATTGCTATTTTTAGCAGTGTAGTATCCCACTGCTGGAGCCTTTTCGCATTACCGGAGCCTTTCCCCATCACCAGAGCCTTTCATTGACAAGTGTACCTAAACATTGCATGTGGACGCAGCATGTTTTTCACTGCAGCATGTAGCTACACGTATAGTGCTGGTATCCTACATGCCGCTGCCAGTGTGGATAAGGCCTAAAAGATACCTGGATGGGCTCTAAGTTGTGCCCTTCTATCTGTGGTTCCAAAGGATCATTCTAACAGCTGAGTATTGCTGCAGTGCATGGGCTTTCCAGGTACACTCCCCTGCCTTAGGTAGACAGGTAAACTAGTTTTATGGCTCCTCTGCATCATTAGAATGGTCACAGATGTCAATAAGAGTGGAGAAGTTACAAATGCTTTCAAAGTAGCCATTTATTCAGTATTCTTCAGTTGAATAATCTAATCTTCCTTTTCCTTATGGCAGTCTTATGAGTTTAGTATTCTCTCTCTACATTTGTCATCTTTTTTTGTTTGATGCTCATGTGGTTGTAGGTGTATATATCAAGGGTAAGAAAGAAAATATCTTTGTGGTTAAACTTCTCTTGCAGAGACTCTTTCTATATGTGTTGCTTGCCTCCAGCCTTTTAGTTTTTCAGCAGTTTTTCAGCAGTAGAGCTGCTGAGTAGAGCTGACCAAAAAAGGGGAATCCCTTTCTGCATTTTTGAGGAAAAGTTTTGTCCCCAAAGTGGAACAAAACGTCAAAACTATACAAATTTTAATGGAAAGGGATTTCAAGAAAAGTCCATTTAGAAAGAACCAAAATGGAATATTTTGCCTTCCCAGCTGCTCTCAGGGAATGTTCTTGTTGTTTCTGCTTGTGAAATAGACACGAGCCTTCTAGTCTGGTGACCAGAGAGGCAGAAAGCCAGTCGCGTTGCCTCCCTGCCAACCCCGGAGCTTCAGGAGGAACTGTGCCTCTCCAGTCCCCCAGCGCTGGGGGGAAAGTGGATGGCTGGAAACCCAGGCTCTGTGCCTCTCCATGACCTGGAGTTGGGAATGGGGGGGGGAAGCAGAGTGTCCTGGCTCTGGGCTTCTCCATCCCCTGGATCTGCGGGGTGGAGAGGCAGAACTCCTGAGGGTTGTGCCTCTCTATCTCCTGGAAATGGGGAGAGTCAGAGCGGCCTGTGCTCTGCTGTGTTTCAGCAAAAGTTTTGCTAAATCTGTAATAGATGAAGTGAAACATTTCACCACGCCAAATCTCCATTATATCTGACCAGATCTAAAACTGAGTAATCAGCCAGATGAATCACATGAATGTTGTTAGGGGATTGTATATAAGGTTAAGGAGAGACTACATACCTTAAGCAGGAAAAGCTTTACTTTGGTTTAGTTAATAACTTATGTATTTTCCGTCTTCAGATAAAGAAACTGGAATCACGTCTCAGTAGAACTGATTGCACTGATGAAAAGGGTAAATCACACTCCAACAATGAAACCTGGAAAAGGGACCCTTGTACTATGTGTGAATGCAAAGTGAGTATGCTGGACTTCATTGTCAGTGTTTAAGACATATTGTGATTTGTTTTTGAGATGCAGCCTCTGACGATGTTGTACCCACAATTTTGTAGGTTCTTGTCATTGTTGATTCAATATGTATCTGCAGTTAGTTGCTGGGGAAATTGACACCATTCAGACATCCATCGATCTAACAGTACTTACAAAACTAATAATTAGACATCTACATAACCTAATTTCCATCATTTGGCTGGTGCTAAATAGTCCTTACAAAATTGTGGGTAAAAAGGGGGAGGCCCAGAAGAAGCCTTTCCAAAAGCAGCCTCTTAAAAAACGTAAAAATTGGTAAAAGCTCATATACCAAAATGTTAATATTTCCCTTGTTTTTTACCTTTAGTGAAAGAAATAAAATAATGTAATGTAGGAAGAAAAAACTTTGGCTTTGTGGGATCCCTGAACTTTATGAGTGAACTTTAGATGATAAATCAATATATGACCTTTAAATTGTATTATTAATCATGTTTAGTTTGGTAATGCCTAAGGACCAAGCAAGAATATAGCCCCATTGTGCGAAGTGCTATACAAACACAGAATAGAAGATAAGAACTTACAGTCTAAATGAGGGGTGGGCGAACGTTTTGGCCCAAGGGCCACATCTGGGAATAGAAATTGTATGAATGCCATGAATGCTCACAAAATTGGGGTTGGGGTATGGGAGGGGGTGAGGGCTCCAGGGTGGGGCCAGAAATGAGGGGTTCAGAGTGTGTGGGGGGGTCCAGGCTGGGGCAGGGGAATGGGGTGAGGGCTCCTGCTGGGGGTGCAGGCTCTGGGGTGGGGCTAGGGATGAGGGGTTTGGAGTGCAGGAGGGTGTTCTGGGCTGGGATCAAGGTATTCTGAGGCCAGGAGGGGGATCAGGGCTGGGGGCATGGGGAGAAGCTCCGAGGTGCAGGCTCCGGGCAGCGCTTACCTCAAGTGTCTCCCGGAAGCAGAGGCATGTCCTTTCTCTGGTTCCTAAGCGAGGCATAGCCCGGTGGCTCTGCACACTGCCCCATCCACAGGCACCACTCCTGCAGCTCCCATTGACTGCGGTTCCCCACCAATGGGAGCTGCAGGGGTGGCGCTTGGGTCGGGGGCAGTGTGCAGAGCAGAGGTCCCTGGCTGCCCCTGTGTAGGAGCTGAAGGGGAGGCCATGCCGCTGCTTCCAGGAGACGCGTGGCGCGGCCCCCGACCCTGCTCCCCGGCTGGAGGGCCAGAGTGGGTCAAGCCCCGCTCCCCAGTGGGAGATCGAGGGCCAGATCTGGCCCACGGGCCGTAGTTTTCCCATCCCTGGTCTAAACAGGCAAGACAGACACATGGTGGGATAAAGGAGTATAACACACAAGCAGAGTTGTTAATAATATGCAGCACAAGGTCATAGAATCGTAGGCCTGGAAGGGACCTTGAGAGGTCATCTAGTCCAGTCCCTGGCACTCATGGTAGAGCTAAGTATTATCTAGACCATCCTTGGCGGGTATTTGTGTATCCTGCTCTTAAAAATCTCCAGTGATGGAGATTCCACAACCTCCCTAGGCAATTTATCCCAGTGCTTAACCACCATGACAGTTACAAAGTTTTTCCTAATGTTCAACCTAAACTGCCCTTGGTGCAATTGAAGCCTATTGCTTCTTGTCCTATCCTCAGAGGTTAAGGAGAATAATTTTTCTCCCTCCTCCTTATAACAATCTTTTATGTACTTGAAAACTGTTATCAAGTTCCCTCAGTCTTCTCTTCTCCGGAATAAACAAACCCAATTTTTTCGATCTTCCCTTGGAGCTCTTTTTTTTTTTAGACCTTTAATAATTTTTGTTGCTCTTCTCTGGACTTTCTCCAATTAGTCCACATCCTTCCCGAAATGTGGCACCCAGAACTGGACACAATACTCCAGTTGAGGCCTAATCAGCACGAAGTACAGTGGAAGAATTACTTCTTGTGTCTTGCTTACAACACTCTGCTAATACAGCCCAGAATGATGTTCGCATTTTTTAAAACAGTGTTATACTATTGACTCATATTTAGCTTGTGATCCACTATGACCCTCAGATCCCTTTCCACAGCACTCCTTCCTAGGCAGTCATTTCCCATTTTGTATGTGTGCAACTGATTGTTTCTCTAAGTGGAGTACTTTGCATTTGTCCTTATTGAATTTAAACCTATTTTCATGTTAGTTTCATGGGTTTTTTAGACGGGTTTGGTTAAGAAGAGATAAGCTATATGGAAAAAAAAAGTGGAAGGAGAGAGGACATTGAAAGGAAATGTAAGTGAGAGGAGCAAGGTAGGGGAGAAGAGGATAGGAGGGGCAGGTATGGACTGACACTTAAGAGATGAGACTGTGAGAGAGGGGAAGAAAGAGTGTTAGAGGAAACTGCCATTAAAAAAGTTGCCATACAAGGTGCTTTCTTCTAGATGCAAATTTAAAAAAGCCTCTCAAAACAAACGATGATACATTCAGAATTTGTCCCAGTAGCCAAAACCTTAGAAAGAATGTCTGGGAATACATTCCTGAATAATGTAAATACCATATATTTTATTTTGTAGAGAAAGCTAAATAATGTGTTAAACTGTTGTTATATTTGTGCTAATATAGGTTGGTCAGATTACCTGTTTTGTAGAATCATGTCCGCCAACCGATTGCTCTACACCAGTGAAGGTCAAAGGAGTTTGCTGTCCAGTCTGCTTAAAACAAACTATTAGCAATGAAAAGAAGCCATAAACCTCCTCTAAGAATTTCAGATGTGTCCTCTTCAAATCATAACGATGCCTGCTGATGGCAAATACAGGTAACCAGAAGCTTAAAACAACAGCAAGAAATCAAGATTTTACATGACAACATTCTAATGGTGCTGTAACAGTATAAGATGACATATTATTTTATTATTTGCCCATAAAAAGAAAACAACAATGCAAAAATGTTGAAAGGGAAATAAACAGGTGAAGATAATTTTGTGTTAAGATTCTCAGGTTAGACAAACTGAATCTGGTGCTACTTCAAAAGGACACTGTCAAGTAGTTTTAGGCACCCAAACTGATTTACCTTAAAATGTTTACATTATAAAATCAGAACATCTCCCATTTATGAGAAATAAGCACAATATAAATATTTACTTTTTCTTTTAAAATATTTACTTTTTTAGTATCAGTATGACTTGATGTTCAGTGCTCTACTAATAAAGTCAGAAGAGGAAAAGCTAAACTAAAAGCTTAATAAAAATTATGTTCAGAGCCGTGCTAATACAAGGCCAATTTCTGCAAGCCATCTGTGCATTTGGATTGCTCAGTCAATTATGCCAGTATAGAGACAATGAAGTTAAAAAAAAAAAATCAAATTGGTTGCATTTCAACCTCTCTTTAATAGAAGAGGAAAATTAATCAGTGTTTGACAAATTGAAGAGCATAAAATTGCTAGGGAAAGAGAAATAAACATCAAATTTCTAGAAAGGTAGTAAAACAATGTGCATTACAAAAAGTGTTTGACAGTGTTCCTTGAATGTTGTTCCTCACTTTAGGAAGCAGTACATGACTCATAAGTAGCCTTTGATATTAAAATTAATATAATAATTTTTGTTAAAACATATGTAATTGCTTGGCTACTTTTTAGATTCATTTATTTTAAATCAGTGTAAAGTGACCATCCAAAGTCCAGTTTGCAAGCATGCTTTTCTCCATCTCAGACGTGCTCACATGTATAGTTACTAAGGCCCTGTTTTGAAAATGTGAAAACGTCACATGCCATTTTGCATACAAAGATAGCTACTGATCCATTGTACATATTGTCAGTAGACATATGTTCCTGAGTATATTATGGCACTGATTGTTTATGAAAAGAACAATCAAAATGAAGCATTTACCATTAATTGTGGATTGACTACTCCTTTCTTTTTTTTTTCTGACAAGGTATTTCAGTTTATAGGTTTTCTCCATTTTTCAGCTAGTACATGCATACTTATAGCTGAGTCCCTTTGTATGACTCATGTTAAAAATGATCCTCCAATGAACTTTACTGCTCACATAATTCATTTTTTAGCACTATAGAATATATGTCTGTCAGTGCAGTGTATGTGTTAGCACACCAATTTTTCACCTTTTTAACAGCCATATATTACGTTCAGTGAAAGACAACTATCATACCTCATTTTACAGTTTTGTTTTTCATTTCTAGTGCATCTTCTGAAAAAATCCCTAATTTCCTACAGTTCAGGGCTCAGTACTGCAGTCCTAATGCAGAACTCCTACTGAAGTTATTGAATTCTCTGGATTCTGAGTTAATTGTTAGGATTTAGGAATCAGGGATTTAGGGATTAATGAAATCTGCACAAATGTAAAAATTAGAGAGACAAAGTGGGTGAGGTAATATCTTTTTACTGGACCAACTTCTGTTGGTGAGAGAGACCAGCAACATGTAAACTTGTAAGTCTTTTCAAATTATGTAAAGACTTAATTTACATAGTAAATCACATTTGCGTGTAATAGCTAATCTATAGCAACAGTGCCATTTCCACTATAATATTTTGGCACATAATTTCCCTGGTTAGTAGCTTTAATGTTCTATAATTTGATAAACTACATACTATGACACTGCTTTCAAACTTTGGTATATATTACAAACTTACTACAATGACTTGTTTGACAGTGTAGTAAGAGTAATATGTACATGTGAGTGGTGTGTTAAGCAAAGATGTATGTTAGAGGTACATGAGGTACTACCATTTATATTTTGAAGAATATTTCAATTGATTTTTATATATAACGTTTTGACTTATATAACCTGTTTTAATGTTTTTAGAAACTGTGTGGAAAGCATGTTTGAGTATCCCATGTTATCTAGGGCTTCACATTCCTTCCCCTTTTTTGATACTCTAGTACTGAGTTCTGTTTTCTTGAGAGTCCAAATCACACAGTCACCCCGGAAGCCCTATGCACGTATAACTCCCATTGATCTACAATAAGAATTCCTCAAGAGAAAGGCTTGCAGAAACAAATCAAATATCATAATTTAAGTATGTATATGGTTATGTAGACCAGTAAAAAAAGGTGCTTTTTTGGATTATTATATTTTTTTGGATAAATGGATTATTAATTTCATACTTCGCCCCAAGTTTATATGAATTAAATATCCTTAGAATTTCAGATCGTAGCAGAAGAGCTTTTCCATTTATACACTATATAACAATATCATGTATCTCATTCCCCCACTCCCTGCCACAGAATAAAGTGAATATCTGTTGTTCTTTGTTCAGTGTTTACTCATACAGTATATAAAAAGATTCTGGAATAACTCTTGAAATGCTTATACCACTGTCATCCTGAGTTATTTTCTATAAAACTATTCTATTTTCTATAAAACAAAGAAAAAGCAGATCTTCACCAACAATTTTAAATGTAACAAGCTATCAAGAATTGTATAAATTTACTTTTATTACAGTGTCTACAGATTCAGCACCCACATTAACATTTCTAAAACAGTGACCAATGGCTGGATGATCATTTCCTCAGTATCCACTGTGAGAATATTGTTGTAATATGTTGCAAATTGTTCATATTTATTTACTTTTTAAAACTGTTACCAATAGCAGTCTTTGTTATTTTTATTGTAATCAGTAAATTTACCAAAGAACTGTTTGCACTGTGTAATGAATGCTTCTCAGTTGAAATAAATGGGCTACATTTCCTAATATTCTACCTGTTAATTTCTTGAAGCTACAGTGTGTATGTTTTTTATCGAACGGCCAGTCCAATGATTTCCTCAGAGGAGCTTAGTATTAACCCTCCATATCTGACACTAGACTGATCAATTAGTGGGATAAATAAATGTCACTTTAATAAAGTTATAGCTTTGTATTTAGGTGGTGAAAGTATATATTTACTATTTACTCCTTGCAGGGAGGGAGGACAGAGGGTAAAAACAGGATCAGAGAAGGAATTAGTTATTAGCAGCTGGGCACTTTACAGCTTCCCAGTCTAGTCCTTTCTCAGGAAAAAAAAAATTGAAAGCTTTTTTGATATTAACCTTTTTTCACCCTAAGTAAATTGCACAGAGACTCTAAGGACACTTGGAGGCCACATATCACTTACCCATGCCTCATTCCAGCCCAATTCCTTCAGTCTCTCTACCACCTTCAAAATGAGTGCACTGTCACTTTTCTATCCCCCTCTTCTACAATTAGAAGAGGTTTCCTCCCATTCCACAAAAGGGTAGTCAGGCTCATACTGCTTGTTAGCAGCTGGCTGCTGCTACACCACTGAGCTTCTGTGGATGCCACGCCAGGAAGTCCTGCTTCTGGCCTCTGCTACAAGTGCATGCCATTTTCCTTTTGTTACTTTTTGGGCTGTGGTAGAACATGTTTGTCACTGAGAAGGGCAGTTGGGGTAGAGCAGGATTAGGACTTAATTCAGGCAGGAGTCATGACCCATGCATGTGCATCCGACGAAGTGGGTAGTCACCCACGAAAGCTTATGCTCCAATACATCTGTTAGTCTATAAGGTGCCACAGGACTCTTTGCCGCTAGGTATTGTGACGGGACAAGGCCAGATGGCTATAGAAAAGTAGTGGGAGAAGGGTTGCTTGGAGGGTCACAGTGAGTCTCTGAGGCTAGCGAAATCCACCAGGAAACATGGGACCCAAGTAGTATTCCTCTCCTTCAGGCATGCATTCACCTCCCTGTGCCTTTGGTCAGAGATGTTTGGTAACAATGCCCATTCAGCCGACTCATGCGCCCTACACATCTTCATGCCCGGTAGTGAGGCTATATAGGTCTGTGTGGGTAAACCACCTCAGTTCCTTCTCAATTGGCTTTGGCCTGAGACAAAGCATCGAGCATGCCCACTCTGCTGTGTTCATTAGATAGTAGTTAGCTATTTTGAGATTTCTCTTGTTTGTGTTTTTCCCCATTTCTGGCATAATTTTTGGACACTTATTATGGGATATGACAGGATTCCCAGGCTTTAAACATTGCTCTTCCTTCCAGAAATCCTTCTCAGTTAGCAATGGACACTCTAGGTGTCTTAAGCACTTGCAGGATACAGCTTGAGAGTACATAGGTAAAATCTGTTCTTCGTTTAAAAGCAGATCCCATAATAATAGGGAGCTAAAATTCAAACTCTGCATAATAGAGCAAGCCCTGAAACCAGTTTATGACCAGAGCACCAAGAACCCTCCCATACGTAGTGTCCCATCTACTTCTGGATCCTGGTTACCAAGAACTTTTATGGGTAAGACTGTTGCTATCCCATCCTTTGCTGGGTCCCAGTCATCGAGAGCAATAAGGGTTCAGACAACCGTTACCCCATTTTCCTCGAGGTCCTGATTACTGAGAGCTTTGAGGGATGAGAGGTCTACATTTGCACCTGCATTACCAACCATCAAAAAGAGCACAACTATTAGATCTCCTTTAAAGAGGTCTCAGTTACTGGAGCAGTGTTACTGAGGCGTCAGTTGTGTCCAGTACTATGACGGTATCGAAGGCTTCTAAGAGACATGCGTCTATGAAAAAAGACCCAGTACCGAATACCTTCTCTGCTACACCTGGTCACAGCCTTGTTAGCAGACATTCTATGACAAAGATCAGCACCATCTCACTATTTGGTATCCTTGATATGTTTTTCAGCACCCCTGGCTGCTCCATCTGAGTCTACGTTTGCACAGGCTCATCTGACCATGTGTAGTAGCCAGTTATTCACCCTTGGTATTGACATCAACCTCCATTGTTCTTCCAGTACCACAGGATTTCCAGTACTCAAGAGATCTATTTTTACCCAGTGAACCAGAGTCTCCTGTACTGTCAGGTTCTACGCATCTCTCGGTACTGAGATCCTCTTGGTCACCGACAGCACCTCTCTCGTCAAGACCCCCCAATTCACAACTTCTCCCATCCCAGGAGAGCACTTATCACCTCCCACTTATCACCTCTGCTTGTGACTCACAACTCTCAGTGCAGAGAGATCATGTTTATTCAGTGGGACATTACTCTCCTCCAGTCTTTTGGGATAACGGACAGTGGCTATCTCCTCTTATGCCTTATGGTCCACCCTAGTGGCCTTATTGGGCCCAGAGTTCCCCCTGCAGGGAGCACAGAGATTCTTGCTCTCCCATACCTTCCTTCCCTCCTCACCAGCCAGAACCAATAGAGGAGACCTTTGAAGAACAAGAGGCAAGGGCTGATAAGGGCTGATGGTCATACTTCATATGAATATTTCATTGTCATTGCTGAATGAGTTTATAATGCCTCTACCACCTTCCATATCAGATGACTTCAGGCAATTCCAGGAGTTGATTAAGTTAATCACAGATATGCTTCAGATTCACCCTGAGGAAGACCAGGACTCCCATCATAAACTCCTGGGCATTTTACACATCTCAGCTTCGGCATGTGTGGCACTCCCAATTAATAGGGCTTTTCTGCAGCCAGCCAAGACAATCTGGCAAACTCCCACTACGACAGCCACCTCCATGCAAGTTTTTCATTAAGAAGTACTATGTCCAATCCAAGGATTCCAATTTTTTATTTATACACCCAGCACTGAATTCTTTGGTTGTGGATTCAGTGAACGAACATGGGTGGCTGTACACCACCCATGGTACCCCATATAATAAGGACCAGAAGTGTCTTGATCTTTTCGGTCACAAGAGCTACTCCCCTGAGAGATTACAATTAAGGGTAGTGAATCATCAAGTTCTCTTGTCAACATATGACTATCTGAATTATAACAAATTTAACACTTTATTGGACATTTATAAGTGGAGCACTGTGAGCAATTCAAGAACGTCATTGCAGGCCTCAGATACAGCAGATACTGTAGCTCAGTCTGTTTCCACTGTTATGGTGTTGTGAGGTGCATCTTGGCTACAGCTGTCGAGACTTCCTAGGGAAGTGCAAAGCACTGCTGAGGACTTTCCTTTTTGAAGGTCACAATTTTGTTTAGAGTCTACAGATGACTTCCTTTACACCTTGAACGACTTGAGGGCCACACACTGACCCTTGGGATCTATATGGCTGAAATAAAAGAAAGTTTAGCACTTCTCAGAGATCTCGCCCAGACCATTAATCTACTTCCAGAGGCCACCAAACCCACTAGCCAAGAGGCCTAGATATTCAAAAAAGAAGGGTTGGGGAACTGGGAGTTTTAATCGCAGATCCCACCCCCATTTACAGTGTTCTTCAGGGAAAAGGTCTCTTTATGACCACATCCTAAGTTTTTACCTAATGTATCCTCTGAATTTCATATTAACCAGACCATTCATCTCCCATTCCCCCCTCCCCCCCCCCCCCCCCCCAAACAGCATCAGACTAGGCAGGAAGCTGCCTTCCATATGCTGGATGTCAGGAGGGTACTAGACTTCTATTTGGAAAGAACCAAACCTTTCAGAAAGTCTCCTAGGCTGTTTGTTTCAATTGCAGATGGATCCACAATCTGCCCAGAGATTTTCAAGGTTGATCTCTGGTTGTATCATTTCATGTTATGATTCTGTCAGGATTAGAAAACATGCCTTATGGTGACAGACTCAAGGAGCTCAGTTTATTTAGCTTCACAAAGAGAAGATTAAGTCTCTAAGTACCTAAATGGGGAACACATATTTAATAATGGGCTGTTCAATCTAGCAGAGAAAGATATGACACAATTCAGTGGCTGGAAGTTGAATCTAGACAAAATCAGACTGGAAATAAGGTGTAAATTTTTAATGGTGAGAGTAATTAATCATTGGAACAATTTACCAAAGGGTCTTGGTGGATTCTCCATCACAGACTAGAGGATGACAATGGACTTGCACTCCAGGAATCTATGAAAACTCAACCTTCTTCTAGACTGCTAGTCCATTTTACAAGGCTGCAGTCTACTTCCATGGCATTACTCAAGAATGTTCCATTTGATGAGTTTTGCAAGTTGGCAACCTGGACTTCCATTCATACTTTTCCAAGTAATATGCCTTGCTACATGCCTCTAAAGTAGATGCTGTGGCTGGCAATGCAGTTCTGTTCTCTATATTAGATTCTGTTCTGAAGCTCCAGCTTCTTTGTGGGGATACTGCTTGGGAATCACCTGAAATGGAGCACCCACAGGGATACTACTTGAAGAGGAAGGAGAGGTTATTCAGCTTTTGCAGTAACTGGAGTTCTTTGAGAAGTGTGTCCCTATGGGACCCTTCTTTCTCTCTACTTCAGATTTTCTGCTGTGGGGCTTCATGTTAGAGAAGGAACTGGCTGGTGGTCATCCATGGAGCCCTATATATCCTTGCCACAGGGCATGAACATATATGGGGTGCATGCATGGACCAGACAAGCACCACTACCAAAAATCTCTGATCAAAGACAAAGGAAGCTCACATGCACTTGAAGTAGAGCACCCATAGGGACACATCTGACAAAGAACTCTAGTTACTGCACAAGGTGAGCAACCCCTCCTTCTTGCATATTAGCCATAGTTTAGTGAAGCTACTTGAAGTAATGAAAGCAGCAGGTAGTATCTATATAAGGCTTTGCTAGTTCTGTTTCTAACTTGGCTTTTTTCATATCTTTTGGATTAGATATAGGGTACCATACTGTCAAAGGCAAATGTGAGCGTCACACGATCCTATTGGGCAATACTGTCACAGCTGAGATGAACTGAGGCTCCCTATAAATATATGTATGTGTGTGTACACACACACACGCACACATATAAAATGTATGTGTATTAAATAATATATTATTTCATGATTGAAAAGTGGGAGGGAGCTGTTTGCAGAGTGTTTTATATGAAACTCCCTCAGCTCTGGAATTCAATTCCCCTTTGGTCCAGCACCGCCTGGATTTGTTATCCTTTAGGTCATACTGCAAGGCCCATCTTTTTTCCCAGACATTTGGAGAAGGTGGTTTATGGGGAGGGATGGGCAATTTCGAATCCATTAGGCTAGTTGGCTATCCCTTCTTATATACAGTGTAGACTTTGAGTGTCAAATCGAAATGAAGATGCAAAGAAGCCAAACTAATATGTCACTGAAATATGCCTCCCCCCCAAATTTTGACAGAGAATATTCAACCATCCTTCTTTAAAATGCATCCGTTTAAGGAGACCTGAACAGTATTTTTTGTCTTCACCTTAAGAGAGAATTGGTGTGGCAAAGTTTTGAGATACCCTGATCTAGTTAATTATATGTTTGACTTGTGATTTTCTTCACAGATACACTCAATTTCTCTTCATAATCTAATAGGGACCAAGTGTTTGAACTTCAGTAGAAGGCAAGTTAATAAATAAATACATAAAAGGGGAGAACCTACTACCTCCAAGAAAACCTTTAATAAGAGCAGAGTTCATAAATACATTAACGAACTTCGTGCCTTCACTACAGTAATATATTCGCCAAAATAAAGTCTCAAATCTAGGGGACAAGTTGTTTGTTTAATATGTAATTCTATTACTGTGCTTTAGTATTCATCACTGAGTCTCGCTCTTTTGGTAACTTGTCATGATTGTAAAATAGAGGGAGCCTTGCTTAGAAGCTTTTGCTTCCATAAATGTCTTTGTGTTTGGCTAAGCTGGAGTACTGCCAGGGTTCCACAGAGTTAATTGCCATCTTTAATAACAGGAGTTTCAAAAGCTTCAGTCATTTAGGACAAAACTTTCTGGCTGCTACTAATAGAATATTTTGGGAAGGATTAAATTAGATTTGAAGTACTCTGGGCTAATTGATTTATTCCTGTTGTTTAACTTCATGCAAGGATCGGCTGGCTGCCTTTTATCGGCTGGCTGCCACGATCGCCAGAGTTGCCTTTTATGGAATGACTACCCACTCCACACACACAACAGCTTAAAAAAAATAAATAAATAAAAGCCTTGCATTGTAAAATGATATGCTGCTGTAGTGCTCTGTCATTATAGGATCTAAAAACACTTTACATAAATTGTCTTCAATCACCCTTGCAAGTTATACTCATTTTACGGATGAGTAATTTGAGGCCTAGAAGGCATTAAGTGACTTGCCCAAGGTTACTTGCCCAAGAGCAAATCGGAGGTTTAGCTGAGTATAGAGCTCAAGGAGCATATCCTCAGCTGGTGCAAATTGTCATAGCACCATTAAACTCAATCTGCCCCCAGCTGGAGTCCTGACTTCCAGTCCCCTGCTTTAACCACTGCCTACTCACTCCTTAAATGGTCATACACTCAATGGTGTACCGAAAAACACAAAAGTCTTGCTTTATACTGAATTAGTATATTTTTAGTGAGACTTTCTAAAATGTTGGGAATATTCCATAGTTTTATTATAGTGATTAGAGCAAAGTAACAAAAAGATGGTGGAACTAGTTTCTTTATCAACCTTTCTGGACAGTTCTGACACTAATTTCCTAGAAACTGATTGTAACGTAGCATATTCGGGACTGTGGCATCATAGACTATCCAGCAGAGAGAGAATCAGCTTGTAGCCTTCTGAAGGTCTTGCGCACGCACAGAGCCCTGCATATCTGCGGATATCAGTGGACCATTTTTGCAGCTCGTGGATGAATGTGGATCCAAATTTTATATCTAAAGTCCTGCAAATCTGCTGATATCCGCTTTATATCTGTGGGTGCAGATATCCGTGGATTATTTTTGCAAATTGCGGCTCGAATGCGGATACAAATTTTGTATCTGGGCAGAGCTCAACATATAGTCTATAACAATTAGTACATTGCAGATTTCATTACATTCATTTTATCACCCACGAGAAGGAATGTGATATGTGACAAAAAGCTTGTTAGATTGAATGTGTCATCATTAAATACCCATATCAATATTGATAAGTGGCAACTTCAAATGTTTAAAGGATTACTGAGCACAAAAGTCTGTGTCAAAATCCACTATGGAGAAGAAGAATGTTATCCTTATTGAAATTAATGAGAGCAAAATAAATTACTAGATAAGTCCTACTCAAGCTGGGCTGGAGGAAAATTTCATTACCAAATGGAATCATACAGAGTAACCAAGTGATCAGGGCACAATGTTTGCATCATGATGCACATCAATATGTGAATATGCTGAGTCATGGAGTTGTAATGATTTCACCTATTGACACAATATCCTGAGGCAGACATTCCTACTAATATCGGCCTGTTTCTCTGTTGTTATTTTGTGGCCTCTGTTGCTCAATTTCATGCAACATCTCTACTCTTCCTTCCCTCCTCTCCTGGCCTGTGTATGATGGAAAGGAAATCTCTTCAGCTCCCACACCCCAGTTCATTTTCTTAATAATCTATGCTTTATCCCAGACAGGGATGGGAGTGCTCCTGTGATTGGAGCTCTGGTATTCAGCCTGGTAGCAGACAGAGCACAGCATTGATCAGATATGCATAATCTACAAGAGTAACCAGAGAGCTGTGTGTAGCTCAGGAGCTATACATTGAACCTCCTTGTTTAGATCCTGCAGCAAAGCAGATATGAAACTTGTGTAAAAAAGCAAGAAACATAATGGTTACGTACATTTAGGATATCTGTGTCTAGTGAATGCTTTAAGGCTTCTTCTCGGTAATATAACTTTACAACCCCACAAATCACATGCATTTAAATTTTTTTGCTATATTCTGAAAATCAAACTAAATCACTTACTCATATCTTTAAGGGAGCTGTAGTCTGCTGTTATCAGGATTGCAGCCATTTCTGGGAGCACTGCAGTGTTTTCCCTAATTTGGCTTGTCTTTATTCATAGGGATTAGCATAAAAATATACCCACAGAAGAAGAATTGGGGTTGTCTTGGGGGATGGAAAGACAGTGTTTTTTATGGGGGGTGAAAATATTCTAGGAAGTATTGTGCAGTTTTTCTCCACTGTTTATCCTATGGGGCCTTTTAGAATATGGAAACTGATTAATTTATGCACTTCATATATGAATATGCACCAGCCATATTATAGATAGAAGTGGATATTTCCCCCACCCCCAGTGCACTTGCCAGCATACACAAATATATTAAGGAGCATATGCTATGTAAGACATATACCTGCCCAGAGCTGTGGGGAGGCTGGAAAGAATATCTATTTATACATGTTTGGCAGTTTTAGTGACAGATATTGCAACTACATGCAATATGGTTTATCGCTGTGGGGCAGGGATTGCATGCAACAATTATAGGTTTGGAGGAGAGGGTTTGCCACAGCTTGGCCAGGAACTAAGAACAGTGGGGGGGGTGATGATGGTGAATCACTCAGGTTGTAAAGACTTCCAGAGAGATACTCCCCCATGGGAAGGCTTGCGTATATTGATCCAGACTTGGTTTTCCAATGGCCAAGAGACAAAGAAGAGGTTTTTGGCATAAAAAGGTTGAGCTGAAACTGATTTAGTGGCATTTTGTTGCATCGGAAAGCAGGCAACAAAATGCCAGGACTATAGGTCCAGTGGGGTCTCCAAACCTTGCTGAAAGACTGATACCTAGTAGAGCCCGATGTTGGGGCTGAGGGTGACCTCTGATAAGCTTTTAGTAAGTGTGTGGGAACTTTTATTGTTTTTGTATGTTTTCTCTGTAATGTTTTCACCTTAAGAATTAATGGGGGGAATAGAGAAACCCTCTTTTTTTCCCCACAGACATTACAATATTTGCTATTGTTTATTTTATTTCATTGTTTATTTATCACAAATTAAAAAAAAGTAGACTTTCCCAACTGCACCTTTGCTCATCCTATGTTGCATCAGATCGTAAGAGGAGTCATGCTGGGTCAGACCAAAGGTCCATCTAGCCCTTTGTAACCATCACTTTCCTGGTCCTGATCTGTAAGGTAAGTATCCTGTTTTCCTTCAGATTACTTCTCAAGACCCTCTTCTGTTGCTATGCTTACAAGAAATCAGCCAACATATTGTGACAAAGTTCCTCCTCTGCCTTGGTGGGTTCTGCGCTTATTGGCGGATTTGCTTGCCTCAGAGATTCACAGCAGCCCTCAGTTTGGCCACTTTTGCTAGTGGCTCAAACCTGCCGTCCACTCAGCTAACCTCATCACTGGCCAGCATGGGGGAAACAGAAAACAAACCCCGCAGTCTCTATGTCCCACCTAGTGGGTCCGGGACAGGCCAGATCCCTTTCCAATTTAGTCCTTCCCTTCTGGTGTTTCTCACAGACCAGGTCAATTCCTCCTGTGTCCGATCAGGAGTTGGGAGAGGATGCGGGGATCCCAGGCCCACCCTCTACACTGGGATCCAGACCAGGGCCCTGTGGATAGCAGCTGTCTACAGTGTTCCCTGTATCAGCTGTGTGACAACCACAACTCCCTGGACTACTTCCCCATGGCCTTCCCCCAGCCCCTTCTTTATCCTCACTGCGGGATCTTCCTCCTGAAGCCTGATCATGCTTGAACTCTTCAGTTCTCCAGCAGTATACCTTCTCATTCCCTGCTCCTTGTGCACTCCCCTACTAACTGATGGGAGGTCCTTTTTAAACCAGATGTCCAGATTAGCCTGCCTGCCATAATTGATTCTAGAAAGTTCTTAATTGGCTCCAGGTGTCTTGATTAGCTTGCCCATCTTAATTGATTCTAGCAGGTTCCTGATTGCTCTAGCGCAGCCCCTGGTCTGGTCACTCAGGGAACAGAAAACCGTTTATCCACTGGCCAGTATATTTGCCTTCTACCAGACTCCTGTACCCCACTGGTCTGGGTCTGTCACAATATATGAAGCCATGGTAAGTCCACACCTTGAATATTGTGTGCAGTTCTAGTCACCCCATTTCAAAAAAGATTTATTAGAACTAGAAAAAGTACGGAGAAGGGCAACAAAAATGATTAGGGGTATGGAACAGCTTCCCCATGAGGAAAGATTAAAAAAGATTGTTCAGCTTTGAAAAGACACAACTAAGAGGTGGATTTGATAGAGGTCTATAAAATCATGAAGTAGAGAAAGTGAATAAGAAAGTGTTATTTACCCCTTCGCATAACACAAGAACCAAGTGAAATTAATAGGTAGGTTTAAAAACAAACAAAAGGAAACACTTCTTCACACAATGCATAGTCAACCTGTGGAACTCTTTGCCAGGGGATGTTGTGAAGGCCAAAAATATAACTGGGTTCAAAAAAGAATTAGATTAGTTCTTGAAAGATAGGTCCATCAAAGGCTATTGGTCAGGGATGCAGCCCCCTACTCTGAGTGTCCCTAACCCTCTGACTGCCAGATGTTGGGACTGGATGACAGGGGATGGATCGTTCAAAATTTCCTTGTTCTGTTAATTCCCTCTGAAGTATCTGGCACTAGCCACTATCAGAAGACACTGGGCTAGATGGCGTTTATGTAGTTCATCACATGATAGGGGTGGGTTTGATATCCTCCATAATGCGGGGGTAGGGAGGCTTTCCAATGGTCCAGTTTTCATTAGAAAATGCTTATTCCACAAAATTGAAATACTCTGCAGAACGTATTGATTTTGTTAAATTTTTCTATGAAAAATTATCAATTCATTTTGTTTTGATAAGGTTGAAGTGCTTCAGTTCAACTTTTACATTAGAAGTTGAACATGACAATATACAGTGGGGGTTAGTTCAACTTAATTACATTGCACAGGGTATGACATTTTTCACAGCCCTGAGTGATGTAGGTATGTTGACCTAAGTTTAGATTTAGACCAGGCCTTAGGTAAACTGCATTAAACCCCTGTTTGGACACACTCATTCAAAATTAAAGTGGCTTTAATTTAGTTTAGCTTAATTCACTTCATCAAACCCTTGTTGACTTTAGGATTCAATAGAATAACATAGGGATAAATCTAGATAATCCTTACCTATAATTCCCATTGTTTTTCTCTTTCATCTTCACAGCAGTGCTGGGGGATGCCACACTACAGTAAGATGGCACTGTTCAAGTAGGACATTGAACCAAAGTCCTGTGAAGATATTTCACCAGGAAATAAAGATCAAAAGTTAAATCTTGGCCCCATTGAAGTCAGTGTGAGTACTGCTCTTGTCTTCATTGTGGCCAGGAATTCACTGTAGATCTCAAGCTCTCCTAAAAATATTCCTGAGGTTATGGGGTTTGCATGGAGAGAGGAGAGACCTGGGATTCCCTTTGAGAGAATACAGGCAGGCTTTTTGTTTCTACTGGGTCATAGTGATACAAGAGGAAAGACATTTGGATAGGAACAGTTCAAATGGTTAGTTTGTGAACACTGAACAGTATCTTATAAAAGCCCCACCAAAATAAATAGTGACTACAGCTTATATAGTCCTTGTCCTGCTGCCTCCTTTGGCATATGACCAGTACTATGGATGTTTGTGTGTGTAAAAACAATTCCCATGGCAACTCTTAAAGATGGAAGGCAGCCCATGAGACAATTGCCCGTTACACAGTCCTGGCCACTTGCAGGCACTCGAGGGCCTGAACCACCTTACAGAATGCACCTCATTAGACAGACAAGGAACAGCATGTCACTATAAATTAATGGCAGAGTTTCCTTGAAGGAATTCCTTCTGCTACCTGCAGGTTCATCACCGCATTCCCACACAGTTTTAGGTGATGGCAGCCCAGGATGTATTTCCAAGACAGAAATCCTGTGAAAAGAAAATATATTCTGTACAGGACTTGTCACCACTTGTCATCAATTTCCCATTCATTTTGCTGAAATCTCCTAAAGGGCAAAGAAAAAAAAAAGCAGCCATGTGGGCCATGCTCTAGTATTGACTGGTTACAAGTGAAATGCGGGTATAAAAAAATACCTTTCTGGCCAGACTTCGTGACTGTCAAGCATTCATCCTATTGGAACAGGTGCTCCCACTACCTTGCCCCCTGCCAGCAAACGTCAAATTACCCTAGGCAGTTTGCCAAATTATGAGAAATGTGGCTGCTATTTAGGATTTTAATTAGCAGGTTTTGGTCTTCAGAGACGAATGAGCTTCTCAAGGTTTCTATTGTTACATCAGTCATTGCACAGTAGAGCAAGGAGACAAGCACAGAGAACAGGGCTTATAGAGATGTGTTCATTAATACGTTCTTCTTTGGGGTCTTGAAAAGAAATTCCTGCTGTGTCGCTGAAAAACTACTCCCTTCCATCAATTAAATTTTAGCGCCAATTAGCTATCTCCGTGGAATATATTAATTTCAAACTGTAAGACAGGAAGAAAAAAATTCCATGGGATCTAGGACTTTATTGCACGTACTTTCTTCAATATACAGAGTATTCTTACAGTGTTTTGCCAGGCAGGATTGCTCCCAGTCTGGAATGGAGACAGTGGTCCAGATCCTCAAAAGTAAATGCTTCTGAGAATCTGGCTCCCTTTACGTACTCATGTGAAGGATACAATTAGGGCCCTACCAAATTCACACCATGAAAAACGCATCACGGACTCGGAAATCTGGTCTCCCCCGTGAAATCTGGACTTTTGTGTACTTTTACCCTACAGTATACAGATTTCACAGGAAGACCAGCATTTCTCAAATTGGGGGTCCTGAGCCAAAAATGAGTTGCGGGGAGAGGGGTCATGAGGTTATTGGGGGTGGGGTCATGGTATTGCCACCCTTACTTCTGCACTGACTTCAGGGCTTACTTCTGTACTTCTGCTGGTGGTGGCTCTGCTTTCAGAGATCGACTCCTGGCCAGCAGCCCCTGCTCTCCAGCTGCTCAGCTCTGAAGGCAGCACCACCACCACCAACAGTGCAGAAATAAAGTATCGCACCTTGCTCCTTACAATAACCATGCGACCCCGTACAACTCCTTTTTTGGGTCAGGACCCCTACAGTTACAACACCGTGAAATTTCAGATTTAAATAGCTGAAATCATGAAATTTTCAATTTTAAAATTCCTCTGACCATGAAATTTACCAGAATGGACTGTGAATTTGGTAGGACCTTAGCTATAAAGTTTGGTATCTCTATACAATGAGTCCTTCAGTCAGCAAACCCCTTTCTGTTTCTGATGAAACTGCAGCTAGAAAATGCATTCAGTCCAAGGTAATTCTGTACCAGAAAGTTTTCAACAAATTGGATGGATTTCAGAGAGAAGCAAAAATCATTAGAGGGCTGGACTGACTGATTTACGAGGGAACTTAAGAAAGTTTAGCATGTATGCCTTAGTCAAACAACCACCAAGGAGTGAACAAATAAGATTGCCTCCATAATTACTTTAAAGGAAATACTTGAAATGCACAAGGAAAAAACCCAAACTTTGTGGGGGTTGTCCAAGGAGGTATAAACAGGGTTAACGGAATGAAATTTTGGGGAATATAGTATTGTTGAACATTGTTGGAAAATATTTATCAAAATTCCTAAGATTCAGGAATAGTCTTTGAAGTGGTGAAAACTTAGTCTCTTGGGGGATTTAAATCATTGGGAAATATACTCTTCTTCCACTAATACAAGGCTGTGATAGAACCCTCATATTTTAGCACTCTTTATACAATGGAGAGTAACAGTATCCACATACTAGGGTTCCAGATTATTTTGCTTTACTTATTTTAGTGTTGCTTTGTGTATTTTGCTTCCTTATGGATCTTTCTGGTTAGCTTAATTATAAAAATGTTACACACAGTGTGTTGGTACAGACCATGAAGCATATACAAAAACTAATAAGTAATTTATTCTTGAATTGTAATAAAACTAAATGCATCAATTCTACTTTTATTTTTATGGCACCTAATTTCTTGGTCAGTATCTACAAAGGTCCAGTCAATATCTACAAAGGTCCACTAGCATGATTTTAAAAGGATCTTTATTCTTTCTGAGTAGACTGTGTTGGAACAGATACTTGCAATATTTATTAGGTATTATTTTGTTAACGTGTTAAAACCTTTATTATTGTCTTACTATGTTGTGTATTCCTTTGTTAATAAAGATAAGGTAGCAAATAATCCTATCCTGAAAACAGGGCTTCATTCCAAACCAGTCAATTACCAAGTAAACTGAAATATCCTATATCAAGATTTTAATCAATCAATCACAGTATTAATTGAATAAAGTGAGTGTCTGTGGCTACTCTCTTCAATACAATCTATGTAGTAAGATTCCAGAATTGTCACTCTGTCTGTGTGTCACTCTGCTGTCTAGATATCTGTTTGAGTCAGTATGAAGCAATAGAAACAGCTACAAGCATGGTTCAGAGCTGTTTTTGTATAGAATATCACCAGGGTCAATCATTACTGGGTTGACAGTCTGTTAACATCCAATTTTCAAGTTCTCGGCTATTTCACACTTTATGAATTACACCAGTATGACAGCACAGGCTTTCACCTAGTAGTACTATACTCCTTTGAGTTTCTACCAACACAGATTTACGTAATACTAAGAAGTGTAACTTGTACTATTGTTGTGCAGAGACCTGTATTGTAAGTTGTCCAACCTAGCCAGTTATATAAAGTTGTCTACAAAAGTAAGCAAAAGCTAGAGATAGAAATCATGGTACAAACTGGATTGTTTCAGTTAAAAGAAATACACAAAGGGGTCTTCAAAGCTTCTTTTAATGTCATGGATTGGGCTCATAAGCTGAAAGATTCTAGAAATGAGAGGAAATGTTAGTAGTTAAAAACCCCAGCATGTGTTTTGAATGAGTAATTTTAATGGGATTTGGTTTCCTCACCTTTCTGGACATTGTTTATCTGGAGCTTGCTGAAAGAGCCATCTGGACAGCAGATCAGTTGGACTGGAATGAGTGAGCTACACAAGCATGACTGCGGCTGCCCCCATTGTCTCTTCAGTCCTGGGATCCCACCAGGATCATTATTGTTCTGATCCTATAGATATTCTGACCAAGCCTGAAACAGGAAACCAAGTGACATCCCCACCTCAACTGGCTTTGGTTAACTCCTAAACTGCGCAGTGGGAGGCAGCATGGATAGAGCACTGGCCTGTGATTCAGGATACCTGGGTTCTATTCCCAGTTCTGATATTAGTCTGTTGGGTGACCCTGGGCAAGTTACTTTGCCTCTCTGTGCCTCACTTTCTGTATCTGTAAAATAGGGATAGTGATACTGATCTCTTTTGTAAAGCGCTGTGAAATCTACTGCTGAAAAGCACTATGTCAGAGTGAGGGAGTATTATATTATCTAAAACGTGAACCTGAGTAAACCAACAAAAACTCACAGGAAATCCTGAACCACACTGAATGCTTTATTTTTTCTAACTTAGTAAAATAATAGACTGTTGTAACAGATCATTGCAATATTTATAAGGTACCTTTTTGTTATTTTTTAAAAAAAGTAATATTAGCATTTTATCCCAAGCTGAGGTAAAACACAATACTATATAATGTGTGCACTGTAGTAGACAACATCTCTAACAAATAGTCTCACATCTACCTATATAAGATACAGGTAGTATCGGTGAGATGTACTGCCACAGTTGCAGGCAGCGGAGGGACCTGAGTTGAAATGGTATATAGAAGACAGGGTGCCAGGCATGTAGCCTTTATTTTAATTTGACTGGCTAGTCCCTAGGCTGCTTTTATCCCCTTCCTTTCTGGTGTGGGGTGAACACCCCATCACAGGAAGGAAGCAAGATGGTGCCAATGGTTCTGGGGACAATTTCACCAAAGTACTTACACGATCTTCTCAGTCTCCGCCTGATTACTTCAGACAATATCAGGAGCTCATGCACAGGGTGGTGTCCGAGCTAGAGATTCAGCTTGAGTAAGTTCAAGAGCCTCAACAGAGATTTCTGGACATTTTTCAGCCTTCTGGTCCCAGTCGGATGGTCCTTCCAATCAACAAGGCCATCGTGGACCTAGCAAACGTGGTGTGGCACATTCCTCCTTCTGCTGCCACCCCAAAAAGGACCAAGGAGTGTTACTTTGTTCTGTTCAAAGGGTGGGGGGGGGGGTTATCCTCACACCCACCACCTAACTCCTTGGTCGTACAAAGAGTTACAGAGTGATCCAGGAAACAACACCCAAAAGTTACTCCCTTTGACAAGGCACCCAAGCACCTCAACCTCCTGGGAAGAAGTCTTTTCTCTCACCTCCCTTCAGTTTAGGATCTCAAACTATCAGGACCTCCTGGCTAAATATCATTTTATGCCAAGTTTCTAGAGTTTAAGGACAAGTTCCCAGTAGGAGATCCCACTTCCAAGCCTTAATTAACAAGGGCAAAACGGTGACCAGAACTTCCCTTCAGGCCACAGTGGATGCTCTGGACACTGCTTACAGAGGAATGTCTACAGTTATTGTTATGAAAGAGACTTGTGGGTATGATCCCCAGGTTTCCCTAGAGATGTGTCGAGTACCATCTAGGATCTGCCCTTTGATATCACCAATCTGTTCCACAAAATGACAGATGCAGGTCTTCATTTCCTCAAGGACAACTGTTTGCTCTTTATATTCCTGCCCCCAGGAAAAATCATCATAGACAGGGTTATACAGCGAGACCATCTCCTCAGTCCTCGTATCATTAACATCCTCAGGAACTCGGATGTTCCTGTAAAAGACAGAGGGTTTATAGGACCAGGAATGCAGCCCCTGCAACATCCACCACCACATCTCACTGTAACTCGCAGCCAAAGAGTTTCTTTTCATGGGACTGTTGAGACCCACATTCCTTTATTGGTACTACATTTCCCTCCTCACGGTTTTGGAAGCCACTTTATCCAATTAGTCTGAAACTGGAGGCCCTAACTACTAACAAATGGATACTGGAAGTTATTCACAGAGGCTATCTAGTCGAGTTTCTCACAATTCCTACCCACAAACCCCTTTCCTGGTTCCTTTTCAGGGACCACTCTGAGCCATAGAAAGTGTTCCACCTCATCATCAACAGAAGGGATTCTACTCCCCTTACTTCTTGCTCCCCAAAAAGAGTGGGAGATGGAAGACAATTCTCAAACTGAACATATTCATCCAAAAGCTAAAATTCTGCATGATCTCTTTGGCATCAATAATTACATCTCTAGAAGAAGGCACATGGTTTGCAGCCACTGCATACTTTCACAGAGACATTCACTCATCCCACAGGAGGTTCCTCAGGTTCCTCTTCAGTCAGTAGTCCTCCCCTTTGGACTAGGTAGGTACCCAGGGTCATTACAAGAGTTTTTTCAGTGGTGGAGCTTGGATGAGAAGAAAGGGTCTCATGTCTTCCCATACTTCAACAATTGGCTTCTGATGGGCAGATCATATGAAGGAATCCAGCGGGCAACCTGCTCATTCTACTGTCTTCTCTAGATGTTTGTGTCAAACACAAAGAATCCATATTGGTCCCCATGAGGTCCATAAATATCACAGGGGTCACACTGGACTCATATATAGCAGGAGTTTAACTTATGGCATATTCAGACACTAGACTTCAATCAGAACTTGCCTTTCCTTCCTCGGCCACATGGCCTCACACACACATTAAACTATTTGCCAGTCTCTATCTTCATTGTCTGAAAGCCTGGCTCCTGTCCCTGTACTCAGAGAGGAGCAACATTATGACAAGATGACAATTTGGTCCAAGGTTTTGGACTATTTTGTCTGATGGACAAAGCCGGTAAAAGTGCAAGTGGGGATCCCTTTCCTCACATCGACTCCTGAGGCAATGGTCATTACTGATGCCTCCCTCTTAGGCTGAAAAGCTCGTCAGGGCAATCATACCGCGCAAGGCATCTGAACCCTTCAGGAGTCCAAAATGAATATAAATTTACTAGGCTCAAGTTTCATATGAGTCAAACCATCCACTAAATGGTATTTTTTTCCCCCCTAAACCACATGCCTCAGATAAAGAGGATGCTGTATTCTCTGCATGTCTGAAGGGTGCTGGCCTTTTTATCTATAAAAGTCATTAGAAAAACACCTAAACTATTTGTTTCCATAACACGGAGATCAAGGAGTCAAACTATATCTGCACAGAGACTTTCAAAATAGATTTCTGGTTGTATTATCCTTTGCTACCAGTTAGCCCTGGGTGGGGGTGAGTGCTCATTCCACCAAAGTGCAAGCAACCTCAGTGCATCTCTGAGAGATGTACCTCTACTGGAGATGTTTAGGGCAAATACTTGAAGCTGCTTTTACACCTTCATAAAACATTATGCTTTGGTTCAATCTTTTACTGCAGACACAGCTGTAGGGACAGCAGTATTACAGTCAGCCATCACGTCTGTGTCCTGTTTGACCGCTACTTCTTAATCTCCACCATATTGAATACACACAGGGACCATCAGTTGAGGAAGAAACTCCAGACTCGGGTGGATGGTGCATTTGTCTACCTACATGTGTAATACAAATAGGAACCATGCATCTTAAAGAACTTCCAGTTACAGGTAAGTAGCCTCCATTTCATTAGCTGCTCTGGTCTCAGTGCAGTGTCAGGAGATCCTCTCACAAGAATACAGTGGTTCCATGAAGAAGTAGTCAGTGAGACAAGGTTTAGTTTGCTTGCCTTCACTGTTAAGACAGGGCACCCATTTCCACAAATCATCACTAGGGGTTAGGTTCACAAAGAAGGTCAGGCACTGAAGAGGGGTTGGCTGACCCTTTGCACCCCCTTGTGTCTGGGGTGCCTCTGCTCTGCAATCTATTCTGCTTCCAGGCCCTTTTCTTTACAGAGACTCCACACACTTGCTTGTCCAATCACCTCCTTTAGAGCGGTCTGTGTTTATTCAAACCATTCAAAACAAAACTCAGAGTCCCAAAAATCTGTTCCAAAGCATGGCTGTTACCTCACAGCCTGGGCTTGGCTTGCAGCTGTCCTGCTCAGTGCTCACTTCCCAGAGTCAGTTCTCCCAAACAACTGCTTCACCTCTCTTACAAGGAACCAGCTGCTTGCTGTTCCCTGCCTGTGCCAGTTCTGTCTGGTTAGCTCATTTAGCAAGCCTGTTTCAGGCCTCAGGTCTCCTGCAGACAGCTGCCTCATTCTCTCTTACTCCTTTTGCTCTCTCACAGACACCTAGAAAATAACTAGGATTCACAGAGCCTGAGTTTGGTGCCTCAGCTCCCTACAAAAAGAATGGGGAGAGACATGTGCCTGAGAATGGGATTCACAAAAGTCAGCACACCAGGCTGCTCCTCACCTAACCTTCCCAAGGGGAGATAAGCCCTGCCCCTCTCTCCGAGATAGGGCCTTGGATCAGGCTGCAGGGGAGGTGCTTGGGAATCTGCCTGGGATTCTCAGTTGCAAAGCCTCTCTAAAACAAAGCCCCAGGGGGGAGGCTGTTGCTTGTAAATTTTAGCCCAGTGCTAAGAGCACTCACCTGGGATATGGGAGGCTCCAGGTCCAACTCCTCCCTCCACCTGAGGGGAAGAAGAGATTTGAAATGGGATCTGCCACCTCTCACAGGAGTGCACTAGGCTTTGTGTGATTGTGATTTAGGGACTCCCTTAGTCTCTCCTGTTGAAGCTGTTCCACAATGGAAAAACAATTTTAAAAGTCACTGAAGTAGCCAGACTGGATCTTTGGTCTCCCACCTCTTAGCTGAGTGCTTCAGTCACTAGGCTACAGCATCATACTCATGCTTGTTATCTCTCTGGCTCATTTATTCTGTAGCCTGCTGGTTAATACTCATCTCACAGGGGTGTTGTGCCAATACATTTATAGATGTTCGTGAAAGCACAGAGATACCATAATGATAGCAAAGTCATTGAGGAAATTAATAATTCTGTTTTAAGAGCAAGGACTGAATACTGTGCAATAAATGAGGTCTGGGGCCACACATAAAACAATAAAGAGAAAACAACTTATTCAGCGAGTGCCATCCATCCTGTGCACTGAATGAGGCATAAGGTCCTACGGAAAATTAATGTGATCATGTAATTAATGACTGTATCATAATGAACACACAAAAAGGAGCCGAAGTAAAGTTGCACAGGGAGTCTCAATTTTGGCATTTCCTGACTTCTGAGTGCTTGACATTGAAACTGTAACATTCTTTTAATGTAGGTTTTTTAATACAAAAGTTTAAAGAAACCTTGTTTCAAGCAAGGTGTAGAGTGACAGTTAAGGTGTACTCAACGTAATAATAGTACTCAGCTCTGACCATAATCATTGTACGCACCCTGGGAATGTACTGACTTGGTATTCGATGTAGTGATATGGTAGTGACAAAATTCAATCTTTGCTTTGGTTTAACGTTTCAGGATAACTCTTTTTCTAGTGTATACTGTTCAAGGCAACATAAAAAACCTAGAAAATGCAGTGTAATTTTGTAATGCCATATAATTTACTATCAGCTGGAAGTACACTGAGTCCAAGTCACTAAAAAATGTTGTGCCTTCTTCTAAAGATTAACTACATTAGGCTTCATTGGCGGGGTGGACTAGGCCCTGAGGCCCCCTGCTGGAGACCTTGTCACACCCTGCCCCAGAAAGGGGCAGTAGAGAGGTCCTCCAAGCTGCCTCCAGTGGCTGTGTGGGAAGCAGCCAATCAGGGCCCAGCAGGCCAGTATAAGAAGAGTTTCTTGCTAAAGTTGGAGGAGAGTGGATGGTGCTCCAGGCTGCCCACTGGGACTCCATGAGGAGAACGCCCTGAGGTAAGAGTGAAGAATGTGCGGGAAGTAGCCCAGGGAAGTATAGCAGCAGTTTATTTAAAGGGACATTGTCAGTTGCTGGGAAAGTGGCCTGGACTTTGAGGCACCCCGGAAGAGGAACTGAACCGTAGTGGCCCCAGCTGAAGAGATGCGGAGCCAGAAAGGCCCTGAGAGGGCGAAGACACTGCCTCCAGGGAAGGAACCTGGGGCACTGCTCTATTCTAGAGCAGGGACAAACCGAGAGAGACATCACAGAGGGCACTGAGAGAGGCCCCTGTTGGACTTGTATGAAAGGGGTTTGCATTGCCTGTATCTCACAGACAGACTGTGTATGGCTTGGCTGGAGGGCTGACTCACTGAAGACCCACACAAACAGAGACAGAGTGCAAGCACATGCACTCAGCCAGGGGGTGCTTGCAAGAGGGGAGTGTGACCCCCATTATGCTCCCTTTTTATGCTGTTATCTTAAATAATTAGTCTGCCTACTGATCTATGTGGCTTTCCAGATATGGCACATGTAGGATACACAACTTTTTTTTTATGGGGAGGGAAAAGGGGGGCTAGAGTTTAAAAATAATAAAACAAATTGCTGAGTATTTTAATGAGCAGTTTTGCACTATGACTATATATGTCCAATTTTAATAAAGTGAGACAAATGAGCTTCTATTCCAAATACAGTGTTCTTTTATTTATGAATGCAATCCCTCAATTTGGGGGAGGGCCTGACCCCTCCAAGGCCCCAGTTGTCAATGCCCATGATATAATAGGCACTCTGGCTTTAGGATTTTTCATTTGGCCAGAGGTAATAAGTAGCAGTATGTCACTTTCATCGCTACCATAGTGCAAAATACCAGACAAAACAACAATATACTGATGTAAACAGCATATTTTCAGCCTTTCTTTTCCTCTGGCACAAGGCCACAGGCAGAGTCAACCCAAATTTAAGATTTCACCAGGTGTAAAGCCACAGACTTATCACTGGTTTTGTCAAATTTGGTCTATTCAGCTGACAATGAAGCATATGTCATCCCTCTTCTAAGGGCATGGCTACACTGGAAACTTCAAAATGCTGTCGCGGGAGCGCTCCCACGGCAGCGCTTTGAAGTGCGAGTGTGGTCGCGCTCCTGGTAATCCACCTCCACGAGGGGATTAGCTCCAAGCTCTGGGAGCCTGTTTACACTAGCACTTTAAAGCGCTCTGACTTGCTGCACTCAGGGTGGTGATTTTTCATCCCCTCTGAGCCAGCAAGTTAGAGTGCTATAAAATGTAAGTGTAGCCAAGCCCTAAGACAGTAGGGATGTGGGGATATTGTCATAATGGTATTATCTAGAGCGCCTAAAGAGCCACATCATGATCAACTGCTGTTAGAGAATGACCCAAAATAATTAAACATATTTCTAATCCCCAGTTTACAGATGGGGAATTGAGGCATAAACAGATTAAGATCAAAAGTGTCCATTAATTTTGGGTGCCCAATTTGACATGCCTGATTTTTCAGAGTACTTAAAATTTTATAGCACTTAATTGTTCAAAGCATAGCTCCTGCTGATGTCATTTGCAGTGGTAATTGCTCAGCATTTCTGTAAATGAGGCCCTTGGGTCTCAAGTTGGGCATCCAGAAATAGTGACCATCTGTGAAATGTTTGGGTTAAGTGATTTTTTTTGTCCAGCATCACACAGGAATTTTGTCGCAGCAGCAAGGTTAGAACACAGTTCTCTAATACAGCATTCATAGAATATCAGGGTTGGAAGGGACCTCAGGAGGTCATCTAGTCCAACCCCCTGTTCAAAGCAGGACCAATCCCCAACTAAATCATCCCAGCCAGGGCTTTGTCAAGCCTGATCTTAAAAATATCTAAGGAAGGAGATTCCACCACCTCCCTAGGTAACGCATTTCAGTGTTTCACCACCCTCCTAGTGAAAATTTTTTTCCTAATATCCAACCTAAACCTTCCTCACTGCAACTTGAGACCATTACTCCTTGTTCTGTCATCAGCTACCACTGAAAACAGTCTAGATCCATCCTCTTTGGAACTCCCTTTCAGTTGTTGAAAGCAGCTATCAAATCCCCCTTGTTCTTCTCTTCCGCAGACTAAACAATCCCAGTTCCCCCAGCCTCTCCTCATAAGTCATGTGTTCCAGTCCCCTAATCATTTTTGTTGCCCTCCGCTGGACTCTTTCCAGTTTTTCCACATCCTTCTTGTAGTGTGGGGCCCAAAACTGGACACGGTACTCCAGATGAGGCCTCACCAATGTCGAATAGAGGGGAATGATCACCTCCCTCGATCTGCTGGCAGAGCCCCTACACATACATCCCAAAATGCCATTGGCCTTCTTCAACTGTCTAAACTACAAGACCATCCTTTCTCCTTCTGCAAACTACTGCATCATTCATGCCACCTTTCAACTTAACTAACATATGAGGCATGAGTCCTACATTCTTTCACCACACAACTCTGATTCATCCCCAGAGCAGATCCACTCTGTGTACCAAATGAGGTAGGGTCTGGTGGGAAAATAGCATATGATCATTGTCAGGGTTCAGGGCAAATGCACCTGTATTCCCCCTCCACTGTCCAGCAAGAGCACACACTTTTAGGCTTCAGACTTCCTAACTATCATCTTGGGCAGAGATCCCTGTCTCTCTCTCTCCTGACTGGGTTTTTTCCAGGCTGTACAATCCCCTCCCTAAACTGCATTATTCCCAGCAAGCCAAATGGCTTGAACAGCCAGCATCTGCATTTTGCTTTCTCTCCTGAGGCTATGAACAGTGTACTTGCCCCCAGTTATAAATTACCGTACAGCTCTTTCTAAGCAACCACATTTATTGATAAGGTGAAAGCATTACAGAGAAGACATAGAAAAACAATAAAAGAACCTACACATGTGCTAATAAACTTACTAGACATAATTGAAACTCTAACAGCTCTGGTAAGTGATCAGTCCGGCAGACTCCATGTGGGTTTTTCTATGGTCACAAGTTCATAACTGCTTTAGCTCAAAAGACCACCCCTGGGAACAGTTCATTCTTTTCTTTATACAGCTTGGACCTTTGATCTTCTCCTTTTGTAATGGAGATCTGCATACAAATGACCCTCCTCAGGGAATCGCTTCAAAAGCCTGAATTTTTGCATAAGCAGAGGTGGTACATTTGCATTCACTTTCCCCTAGAGATTTCCTGGGAAATCCATGTAATTTTGTTTGTCCCAGAAATTTATTCTTGTCTGGCACATTGTTTCAAATAGTGCTTTGAAGTTCATAACACTTTTCAGGTTTTACACTGGTCATCTCTCCCCTGCTGTAGAAGTTGCATACAATTCCACAGTAATACAGAAACTTTGCATTTTTAAGACATTGGACTCCAAAGCTACTTTAACTTAATTCAGTAAGGTTTCTCAGGGACATTACAGGAAATTGCGATATCTGTCACAATCATGTAATTAAAGACTGTATCATAACAGTTTTGGAAGTTTCAGTAAATGTTGGTAAACATCAATTTCACCACACACAGGTATTTCCATCAATAGTAGTGGAAAATTTAGGATAAGTAAAGCAAGGAAAATGCTGCCTGAAAGCATATTAGAGTTTGACGTATAGATATTTTGTTTTTATACTTTGACATGTTATTGACAATTTTGTTTTTTAATGGTTTTTAACCATTGGGATTCAAAAAATGTTAAACTTTCTGTCATTAAATAATTTTCTGATAACTCCCACCCCGCATAATTTCTCTGAACTGTGACAATCTGAACAGGTTAAAAAATTTAAAAAATGCTTAAAAATAAACATTGATCAAATTCTATCCAGCCTAAGCATAATGCGCATACGCAAAGGGGCTGAATTAAGGTTGCACAGATACTCTTAATTCTGGCATTTCTTAGCTTTTGAGTGCTTGACTTTGCAACCTTAAAATTCCTTTAATGTAGTTTTTGGGCTGTAAAAACATAAAATTCCATCATGTGAAACCATATTGACTCCCACACTGTTCATCAGTGGGGTTCGGACCTTTGTGTCCACTGCACATAGCTCTCCCAAGTGAGCTAACAGAGTAACTTGTAGTAGTAGTGAGTTGTCATCCTCTGTGTGAATCAGCCTCTCGAGTGAGATGAGGCACACATGATGCCAGTTGGTTTCACAGCTATTTGCTGACAGCAATGAATGTTAAAACTGAGAAACCTGGGTTCTGTTCCAGGTTCTGAGGGGAATGTTCTCTGGAGGTTACAGTCCTGCTTTCGTTCTCTGTCCTCCCTGGTGTCGTTATCTCAGTCTTACTCTAATCTCCCTCACCCACGTCCATACATGTATCCTCCGCTCCAGTCCCTTCTCATTTCCCCTTCCCCTTGACTGCAAGTCCCTTTCCACTTCCCTCCTTCCCATCTCCTCCTCTTAATCCACTCACCCCCTTCATCTCTTTATCCCAGCCTCCCCCCCACCCCATCTCCATTCCCCTGGGCTCCAAATTGAGTTTAACTGGAAGAATCAAACATGTCAACAAGACCCAATATATCATTCTTTGTATTCTAATTGAGCCAGACATTTCCTGTAAACTTGATACCTGGATTATTTCCCTGTTAGAAGAATGGCAAATGGCTCATGAAATGATAGACTTCAGAAATACAATATTTCAATTAAAGAATATTTCATGGGAAATTCCAAACAAGCAATTGGAAATGAACTGTGGTCCAAGTCTCTGCTGAGCATCATAGCAAAAGCAAGTCCCTAGGTTCATTTAGGTTGCTGAAAAACAAACTGTGGCATGATATCATCGGCAGATGTTGAATATATCACTTGATGTATTTCTTGTGGTTAGTGGGCTGAAGAATTGACCAAACCATTATTCCTCTTTGTGTAAAAGCAGCAATACATCTGTTAAAAATTTCACTGGAACCGTTGGGATTTTCCAATAGAACTATATAGCTCTACAGATGTAACTAGTGATACAATGTTAGATATGGAAGATTTAGACATTATTTTGCATAGGAAAGTATTTAATATTTTATTTGATCAGTATTAAAGGTCAACATCTTTTAACACTTTATATTCTAAATCGGTTTAAGGCATAAATTAAACATCCAGTATTGAACAGCTTTAACATTTTGAACAAGTACTAACTACTTCTCCATCATTGTTACTAACATACAGTACTTGCCATTTATATGTCAGTATTTACCCACTAATATCTCTAGCTATTTCCAAGTACAGAGAAATGGTAACTATGGTAAAATGTTGAATTTGTAATCATCACTGTATGAGGAAGACATAAGAGTTTTGCATATGGTGAATATGATTGGTTACATAATTAAGGTCTAATCAGCTGAACCTTTTTAATGAAGAGAGACCGAGAACAACAGTAAAATGTAGCTCACTTTTGTTTTCAGATGCTGATGGTTTTCTCTGAAAGTTAAATAACTAATAAACCATGGTTTTCAATGAGGTGCAAGGGATTGAATTGTAATGGAAGATATCTGGTAAAAACTCTGCCCTTCTTTGAAAATAGCAACACATTTGCTTTAGATGTGAGATGTAGCATTAAAAGGGGGCACTGTCAATGTTGTTAAGACTTAAACTAATCTGCATTCAGAGATGTCTTTTTAACGAGTTTAATCCATCCAAAAATATCATCTTGTGTGGGCCAGCAGCTGAAGAAATTTGGTGAGCCATCTGCGTTCCACATTCCGTGAAGCTAGCTACATGTCTTCATTGGTCAAAGTAGAGTACAGATTTTACTTGATTAGTCATTAGTCTGTGCCATTCCACATTCTCAACAGTATCTAAAATGATCTTTGCCTCATTTTCCTTACAGGGTGATGAAGTTTCAGGTGACTCAGCCACATAAATTCAGGCAATGCCTCAGCTATTCTATTGTGGGTGAGTTCTAGTCAGCCAAAGAAGCCCTTTTAAAGGGCCCTGAACCAAAATTATTGGGCTTTTCCGTGGCCACTGTCACAGTTCAGGGCAACTACACCTGTATTCTCCCTCTAGGGTCCATCAAGGGCATCCACTCTCAGGCTTCTGGCTCCAGAGCCATCACCTCTCTTGGGCAGAGACACACGTCTCACTCCCTCCTGGCCTGGGTATTTCCAAGCTGTACAGTTTCCTGCTTACCTTGTGAATTCCTCAGCAAAGCCAAAGAGTGGCCTTGGTCTCTAGTGGCACAGGAGTTATGTAGCCCAAGATAGCCTCAGCGGATAGTAGCATCTGGTCCATAACCTTGCTTTGTTTCAGTTCCTTGTTGGGGAGTAAATGGAATTTGCTGGCTCTGTCTTGGAATAAATCTCCAACCCGAGTATGGGTGAAGGGGAAAACTGTACAACAATGCATCTTCCACATGTAAAACATTCCAGAGGACTGGTGCTGCACAGAGTTACTATTGTTTATAAACCAAACAAACCTTCCAACTCTTACAGAGTTGGATTGTGGGAGATGCATCCATCCATGGCTAATGTCATATGACCCGCCCCCCTCCTCCCCCCCATCATCAGAATTTGCACAATCACTCTACTGCTTTGCTGTCCTCAGAATGACAAGTCACAAACCAGGTTTGGGAGAGCCATTTTTGCTAGCTGCTGGTCTCTTGATGAGAAGTTAAAAAGGAAATGGCTGGCAGAAATCTCTCTAATTGACAAAGACTAACAGCGTCTGTGACAGATATGGTAATTTCCTGCAAATAAACTGGACAAACATCGTTCAACTAAGTTACACCTTACTGAATTGAGTTTTTAAGTATCTTAGGAATTCATTGTTTTAAAATGAATGAAAATGTTTACGTATTGCAGAAGCGTGTGTAACCTCTCAAGGATATGAGGTGTTGCCGCCCCCCTGCCAAAGAGTCTAGGCACAAACTTTAGCTCTAGAGGTTCCTTAGTTCAATCCCAAGTGTGGCAATTAAGATGTCACATCAGGACATTACACCTGTGGAGTATTGATATAGCCTCACTGTCCCTCTTATGCAAGGGAAAACCGACACAGGAGAGGCTCTATCTTGGGTTGGTACTGGGCAATTCTGGATCAGGGAGCCACAACTGGCTCCTTAGGGTCCTGCATTTTCACTTCATCTGAGCAGAGTGGAGGATCAAGCCCCATGAATCTCAGAACTGAGGGGTGGGGGTGGGGGGCAGGGCTCAACTACCTTTCCTCCCTCTAAGATGTATTTCTGCTATAACCATAGACTGGCCACCTGCTGCCTGTTAGCCACACAGTCTGTTGCAAGGCACACTCTCACACACATCTGTAAAGCTCCTGGTCATTGACATCCCTTCCATTGGCCAGAAGGGTTATGTTAACAACATATACAGAGATATTAGAGAAATACTTAAAATAGTCTGGCTAGAAGGCTGCAATATCATGCTATTTTATTTCTTAGAATTCAGAATGGTAATGCACAAAAGCCCCAAAACATAGAGAAAACAGGCTGCTCCCTAAGGTACAACTGAGCCCATCTTGTTTTAAGCTGGTTCTTTCCATAACTCTCCCTGCTGACACACTTTGTAATAGATACTAGCCTGTGCACAGGTCCAGGAATTCTCCCGCCCCCCACTCCCTCCTCCGCAAAGTGATAGGTTGCTGTTCTAACACATTCCTCAATACACCACAAGAAGAATGAGGCAGAGTTGAAGCAAAGCTTTCAACACAGGGAGAGGAGGCATGGGGTATAGTACAGATTGTTGGCACTGAAGTCAATAGTAGTGAATGGGACTTGAGGATGGGGTTCTGGCCATTGTCATTGGTGTGTGTGTGTGTGTGGTGCAGAGCACCTGGAACATGACTGTGGAGCTGTTTGTTGTATTTTATTCAGAGGCAGTTTGCTGCAGGTCAACCTTTCCTTTGACTAGATCAACAGAACCAGGAATTTCCAGTGCTTGTGCTACCCAGGTGGACACAACTTTCTCCTGGATAGAAAAATCTATTCTGAAGATGCCAAGATTGGATTTATATTTAAAACTGACCTTCACCCCACAAGCAAAGTTTATTTTAAAAATTATTATCAAGCCCAAAACCTTGAGTAACTGTGCCTACCCAAACCAGAGAGCACATGGCATCTTCTGCTTGTGTCATAACATTCAGGGTCTCATTAGTTTACATTGAGTTCCACAGTAAGCCTGGGCTTTGTCTGGTTGGTTTTAGATTTAGCACCACAGCAAGGTCAGGTTGGAAAAATAAACACATTCCCAGAATCCTTAAGGCCTAAAAGAGCAGGACAACTGGCAAGCTACTGTGCATTAATTTTAAGGCCTGTAAGACCCTTGACAGTATTTTTTAAAAGGAAAGCAGCAATTAAATATAGTTAGTCATTTGTTTTGCAGTTTAAATAATCAGAACTATTTTCTCTCCTATTAGCCAGCCTGGTTTTTGAACACCAGGGAGTTCTTATAGGCCAGCTTTTTCTCAGTATTATACTCTCCTCCAGGTGGCTGAGGAAAATAATGCATCTGTTTCAAATCTCAGTAGACCCACACATTGCAGACGTCACCAGAGCCCTAAAACAAACATGTTGTATAAAAGCTGGAAAGATTTCAAGCAGTCTCATAATTATGAATGTATTTAATATGCACTATAAATGCAAAGCAGCTTGGAACGTATTCTGATCTTTCCTAACTGGCGGGAACAGGCTAGCTGTATAGAAGTTCTCCACTGTGGGTATGATGGGGGTGGAAATTATCGTGGTTGGTAGGGTTCCCTATTGCTTTATTGGCAGGGAAGTTAAAGAGGTGGGGCCTGGCATCCCCAAGACCAATGATTCTGAATGGAGTAATAGCTTACCTGACCCAAGTTCTATTTTCCTCTGGTGACATGAGTGATAGTATCCACTGATCCAAAGTGTCATTAAAAGGCACATGAGGAGAGGGAGCGCTCTCAATAATTCAAAGCAGATCCTGTGTTCCAGAATTAACTCCCTTTATTGTATCTATGAATTATTTCACCAGGAAAAATCCCTTTGACACACCTCATGTTTGCAAGGAGATGCTGGAAAATCATAATGACTTCATGGTGGATATTTTAGTTTGTCTCTAGCTGTAACATAGCTAACATCATGGGAGATTTTTAAAAGGTTTTAAGATGGAGTTTGTATAGGATTTGATCAAGATTTAAACAAGAACAATTTTTTTTTAATTGACAACAGATCATGTTGTGGCTTCTCACTGTTAAAGATTCAAAGACACTTCATTAGGCTTAACCCTGTTTTCAGATGTTCTAACCTTCTAACCATCATCTTTGGGATGACATTTTTCAGTCTTTTTCTCTGTCCAGAAGCAAATGTATTTCAAAGGTATGGGGACAGTCTTTTCAGTAATTTCTGAGCTATGAGAGAGTGATAGTTATTAAATATGTAATACTTATCATTATTAATAATAAATACTTTAATACATCTGTCTTGACCCTACGCAGTAGCGGGGTATCATGATAAAGCAATGTAAGCGATAGTATAAAAATTGTTTTTAAAAATGCCTAATCACACTTTTTTCAACAGGGCTGTAAGTCCCAGTTAAGTGAATAAGACTTTAACTAAAGTTACTCAGATGACAAAAGTAAAGAGAAAACAGAGAAAGGAGGGGGTGAAGAACAAAGATTATAAATGTAAGGGTATGACTTAGCTTAGCGATACAGTCATGTCTTTTTTTTATTGTTTGTTTTTAAATGTTGACCTGTGTCTTAACTACCCCGGACTTCATGCCAAACTGCTGCAATTTTGATTGTCTCTTGTTTTTTAACCCATGCCTGTTTCCTACTTTAAAAAAAAAAATATTTTGAACCATTATCTATTTCTATTTTATACCTTCACTGTTTCCTTTTTCTTATTTGTAACTCATGATTCTTTCCTCATTATTTTCACTAGTGGAATTTAGGGGTGTTCCCCCCACCAACCCTAGATAATCTCTTTAAGAACATAAGAACTGCCATACTGGGTCAGACCAAAGGTCCATCTAGCCCAGTATCCTGTCTTCTGACAGCGGCCAATGTCAGGTGCCCCAGAGGAAATGAACAGAACGGGTAATCATCAAGTGATCCATCCCCTGTTGCTCATTCCCAGCATCTGGCAAACAGAGGCTAGGGACACCATTACTGCCCATCCTGGCTAATAGCCATTGATGGACCTTTCTAGAAAATTAATTGCCTCTTTCATCTCTTCTAATTCTGAGCTCTCACTTAATCCTCATTCTTCTTCCCCATCTCCTCCCCCCAGTTATTGTCATTCCTTAGCCACCCCTTCCTTTTCCTGATTTTATTGGCAGTGAGAGTATGTATGTATATATGTATGAGTTTTGAAGGCATGGTCAGCATTTTACCAGTAGCAGCCTTTGGAGACTGATAGCAGATTTACTTGTAGAAATACTAATTTTACAATTGCAATTATCATTTTTTTCTCCACGCTGGCCTTACACCTTCACTAAATGTTTTTTGACAGGTGGAAGGGTATTTGTGTAGCTAGATGTGTATATTTTTGTCATATTTGAACGAAAATTTCTAAATAAATTTGTTAGTCTCTAAGGTGCCACAGTACTCGTATTTTTTTATATTTAGAGAATCTTCTTTTTCCCATATCTCCTTTATTTATCAACCAATTCTGATAAAATTTGAAATGGAGTCAGTTTTTTCTTTTGTTTAGAGGCCCCTCATATTGTGAGGCCCTTAATCCGACACTGCCTGTGCAGCCAGACCTAAAGAAGATAGTTGTCATCATTGTGCAGGCCTTTTAAAGAGAAGTGATACTAGAATTTCATGATTTTAAAACAGTAAATGTATTAATGTTAGTCTTTTTTCAAATACCGAGAGAGCAACCCAGTCTAGTGCGGCAGAAGCTGCTGATGGTAATGGGGGTCATTAAAGAAGAAAAGCTCAGCCTGTTCAGTTTTCTGCTGTGGGCCTGTGGGTCCTAGTTTGGAAGCAGGCGGCTTACAGTGAAGGGTCAAATGGATATAAACTGGCCGTCAGGAAGTTTAGACTTGAAATTAGATGAAGGCTTCTAACCATCTGAGGAGTGAAGTTTTGGAATAGCCTTCCAAGGGAAGCAGTGGGGGCAAAAGATCTATCTGGCTTTAAGATTAAACTTGATAAGTTTATGGAGGAGATGGTATGATGGGATAACATGATTTTGGTAATTAATTGATCTTTAAATATTCATGGTAAATAGGCCTAATGGCCTGTGATGGGATGTGGGATCTGAGTTACCCAGGAAAGAATTTTCTGTAGTATCTGGCTGGTGAATCTTGCCCATAAGCTCAGGGTTTAGCTGATCGCCATATTTGGGGTCAGGAAGGAATTTTCCTCCAGGGCAGATTGGAAGAGGCCCTGGAGGTTTTTCGCCTTCCTCTGTAGCATGGGGCACGGGTCACTTGCTGGAGGATTCTCTGCTCCTTGAAGTCTTTAAACCACGATTTGAGAACTTCAGAAGCTCAGACATAGGTGAGGTTTTTCGCAGAAGTAGGTGGGTGAGATTCTGTGGCCTGTGTTGTGCAGGAGGTAAGACTAGATGATCATAATGGTCCCTTCTGACCTTAGTATCTATGAATTATGGAAATCACTTCATCTGGTAGCGTGGCAGATATTGAGTTTGACCTCTAGTGAGTGATGCAAGGCGCATCTGTTTGCTGGAGAGGATTATTTTAAAGGTAGGTTGGAGCAGTGCAAGGATGGGGCTCAAGATGCGTCTTTTAGTCTTCCTTTAGATAAGGATTAATGTCAATGGGAAATGTACATGACCATGGACTGCAGGAGTCATCCAATGTGGTATTTTGTGATGGTGTATGTGATGCCTTAAATGTGCATATTTTAAAGTTGCTGTGAGCACCATAGCTTTGACTTTCCTGACCTTGGTCAATGTAAACGTTCAACTTAAATATAACATTAACTTGTTGTTTTATTTTAATGCTATTGTATGTGCTTTTTGCTGTGATGTCAGTAAGTTGCTGAAAACATTCCTCTATTTTATGAACTGCAATTCCAGCTGCTCATTATCTCTAGTCAGTTCCTGAAATTGTCTCCTTACAATTTGTGCCTCAGATCTAACTCCACTTCCTGAGGCTTCTCTTAAAAGCTTCCTTCCTGCTGACTGGACTCTCTGCAGCCCTATATGTAGTTGAAACAACACAAGAAATTTTATTTCATTATGACATTGAGCAAATGTAAATGTGGGGCAGGGATTTGGAGGGGTTTTAACAGCCAAATCTGTTGACCTTGTGATGTTTTTTTTTAAAAGTTATTTTGCAGTAAAATTCATAGTCTATGAATGCTCCCAAAGATCCTGCCATGACAGAACAGATTCTAGGGTCCTGGTTACTGAGTACTACCTTGGGCTTGTCAGATGTTGGATAAGTTACACTACCACTGTCGGTACTATTCATACAGCTGTTCCTCAGAAGCCCCAGAAGTGCTGGGGTGGGGAAATCAGACAGAAGCCTGGGAGTGCTCTGGATGTTGAGATGCTGCTCAGAAGATGAGCCTTGAGATAAGTTGGGGAAGTGGTAGAGGATAGGAGTGAGGGCCTCAGAGTGTGTGGGAAATGGGCAGAGCAGTATAGTCACCTAGAGAGCTCTGGCAGTGTTCAGGGAAGTGCCACTATGTGCTAACTTTAATAGCCACCACTGTGTTAGTCAGAGACCCCAAGAGTGATTTTTGTGGGATATCTGATGGGGAACCCTGAGGCACTCAGAGGAAGTGTGATTAGACACTCCAGAGGGCTTAGCAGCTTGAGAAGATCAATTATAGCCTGAAAATGAACTCCATACATTTTGCCCCTCTAGAAAATCAGTTACCGCTATAGCCAACTCTTTATTTTCATCCCCTTTGTCACTTGGATCTCTCTTTGCATACTTAGACTGATAATCACTGTGTACTTTACTGCGAGTAAGCTGCAGAAATCAGGCCTTTTCTGTGCTGTAGTTAGGAATGGACTGTTTTTCTTAACATTTTTTCCGCTTGTCCTGAGAACAACTCGTTGGTCTGGCGGTTACCATAGGGACTAGAAAGACTTGCAACAGGCTGTTGCACAGTGTTTGTGCAGGCTGCTATAGGAGCTTTCACAGTTCCAGTAGCATAACACCATGTTATCTGTATTGTTTAAGAGTGTATCTTTTCTGTTAAGGAAAAAATGCATTCCAAATTGTAAGCAGTTGACAAAATTCAACAAGTGATACAGAGCCAGAGAAATGTTCATTTTCTTTCTCTCTGGCTTCTTAAAGACACTTTGAAGACTGAGTTCAGTCTTTTATGTTTTATCTGTGGATCTGAGAGAAGAGATTCCCCTTAGGCTAATGAACTTTTAATTTTTTTTTCTCTGCATTCTTGTTTAATGCAGTGCCCTCTTAGACCTACCAGGCAGACAAGCTTATTCAAGATTAATACAAAAGACACTTCATTTATGTGTTGGGAGGGGTAGGGATGGAAACCCTATTGCTATTAGTCATTAGATCAAAGCTATGTTATAGACACAACATTCTTTGTTCAAACCTTCAGTATCACTCAGCAAATAGTTATGGGCCAAAACTTTAAAACTTTGTCTAAATTAGGTACCATAAAACTAAGCACTTTATTAAACAGATTTTCATTTTCAAAGATATTGAGTACCCCAGCTACTCATTTATTTCCAAAGCAGCTATGTGTGTGCAGCCCCTTTGATAAAAAGACCATTTTTATGTTGGTGCTCAAGTATGCGTTTAGGATGGGATTTTCCAAAGGCCTAAGTGACTTAGGGACACAAGTCCCATTGATTTTTTCAATGCACCTAAATTTAGACATGAAGGCTGAGATTTCAGACGTGACTAGTCATTTTGGATGTCTGAATTTTTGGGTGACTAATTTGAAATAATGTAAAGGGGTCTGATTACCAGAGGGCAAGTGCTCAACACTTACTGAACAACAGGCCCTTTTAAGGTGCCTCTAGATGGAAGCCCCAAAATTCAGGCCTCTGAACCCCTCATCACTTTTGAATTGCCCCTGGAGTCCAAAGAGGCTGTGGCAGTTTGTTGTTGTTCTAGTTGTAGAACTTCTTCTGCAAATTGGACCTGGCTGGGATCTTCTGTTTAAACATTTTGCTTGCCTTTAAAAGGTGGGTATTGTAAGCAAATGGTCCTCCCACTTCTTCCCCCCCCCCCGCCCCACACACACATAGGATCTGGTCCAAACATACCCCTTCCTGGGGCTTGCCTTTTTAGTTGAGCTGAATAACAACAAACCATAAACTTCAGTGGAAGCATTATCCTAAGCATAGCTTTTCTTCTCTAGGGTTTCATTGCAGGGCTCCTGTCTCCTTGACCCTGTGTGGGGGTTTTTTCTTCTGCCTTAGAGATGCACGCAAACCCTATTTGGCCTGACTGCTAGGCTGAGTCAGGAGAAATAATGCTTCATTTCTATGCAGGGTCCTAGCCCTTGACACAGTGAGAGACTGCAAGTTAGCTGAAATGCAAGTTCGCTATAGGTATTTGCTGCACACCCCTTCAGTAGGGATATTGTCCAGGTGAATGACAACAGAGCTGCTCTACCTACCCCTCCGCTTGGCCCACCTTGCCCCACCCACAATAGTCATGATGCACTCCACATGCAGGTGACTGCCAAACCTCTGTGTGTGTGTGTGTGGCTTCCAGCCCCCTGAACCCTCTTCCTGTGCAGCAGAACTGCATCAGTTCCCCAGCCAGCACAGCCCTCCATGTTTGTGGAAAGGGTGGCACTACTTTCTTCTGTGTAATTGGGCTTATAAAATGTATTTTGTCCCTTGATTAGAATATATGGTGCCCCTTTGTGTCAGCAAGAACCCCATGTCTTGAACATTGCCATGAAGAAAGTTAGCTAGGCACTCAGCAAGAGCCTTGTGCTTGATCAGATAAGACCCCATGTCCCTGACTATGTGAGCAGTTAGGGTAGTGATGTTAGGTGAGAACTCGTCTGTACTCAGATGTGGTGGACTTCTAAAAATGCCATAAACTCATGTAATGTACATGAGCACTGATGGCAGAAATGCCAGGCGTTCCTTGCAGTACCAGGCTTTTAAATTGAATGTGTATGTGCATATAAAAAGAATCAGTGAATCAAATTAAGGATGTCTCTAAGAATTCTTTTAGCAGAGCTTATGCACTCATTGTTAATCTTTCCTTTGTTTCAGATAAGGTGCAGCTGTAGTGTGCAGGACCGTAGGTCACTTACTGCCCTCAGCTATTTAGGCACATTGACTAAGTGTGAAAAAAATCAAAGGAGTGACTGAGGGAGGGCTACAGTCAAAGAAACTGCTATTGAACCAGAAGTGAGTCTGCTCCCCTGCCAGACTTTGGCTGGACAAAGACTATTTGTTTTCCTTTTAGTAACCACTGTGGCATGGCTTTATTAGGGAGTTATCAGGCCAGGGTTACAGCTGTACTGGATTGCCAGCTGGCATTAGCAGCCAAATGATCTAAAGTTAATCTATGAGAGAACAGCTGTCTCTATAAAGTCAGGAACATATGATGAATAAGTATGTAAGTGGGGAGGAGAGAAGTGATGATTAATGATATGATAGAATGTATGTAATGTCTAATATTCTGAGAGTTGGTTCTCACTTAAATGAATTTGGGATCCAAAAGTCAGGGAGATCACTTTTTGAGAGAAGAGATGGGTGAAAACAAGAAGCTCCAATCCATTTCCATTTGATCCTTTAAGAGGGGAGAGTTAGATTCAAATTCCTTTGATTCAAACTCACCCGCTGCCTTTTGATTTCCAGTCAGATACCAAACCAAAAGGGCCTGTTTTCCATTTGCTGTTGAGATGCAGTCACAATCTCATAACAGTCATTCTCAGGAGATTGCATGAGATTTCTGCTTAAAATCTCATGCAAAGCGTTCACAGGATTTTCATACTGTAGGATCTGCAGCCAAACCAAATCCTAGCTCCCTTAATGCTTCAAATCTGAACTCTGAATTCTAGTCTGAACTTAATCCAGGTCTGTAATCTGTTTTCTCTGCTAACAAATGCATCTGAGATTTTGTCATTTGTTGGAATAATCAATAACTGTGTGAGCACTTGTGGGTGCAAGACCATGTGATTGCACTTATTTACACCAGGGTTGAAATTTGACCCAATATCTTGAGGGCTTCTATATTTATAAAAGCTAACTCTGCACATTATGTCTGTCTTCAAATTAATTAGATGGATGTTAAACAGAGAAGAGTGGCTTGTCCCTTATAAACCCTCCAGGTTTTTACTGTTACTGAGGCCTGGCCTAGACTAAAACACTAGGGCAATCCAGCTATGTCTTCAGCTGTGTGAAAACTCCACACCCCTGAGTAATGTAGTTAATCTAATTTAACCCCGATATAGACAGCGCTAGGTCAACAGAAGAATTCTTCTGTCAACCTAGCTACCACATCTTGGGGAGTTGGATTACCAGTGCCAATGGGAGAACCCCTTCTGTCGGCATAGGTGTGTCTACACTGAAGTGCTACAGCGGTGCAGTTACATTTTAAGTGTACACGAGCCCTGAGTTTGTTTCTCTCAAGCCGGCACAATACTTCAAGTTAATAAGTATTGCAGCATGCAAACTTCAGCTGGTAGTTGCACTCTTTGAGTTAAAAAAGAAAAGAAATTGTCCCTTCCCTTCTCAAAATGATTCATGGTGCTTGTTTCTATTTCTGACTTAGGTAGCTAGTTATGTGGTATAAATACCCCTTGTGCAAGTAGGTTGAAGTTGATAGTCAGTATGGGGAAAAAATGCTACAAGAGTGGACAATCTTCCATATTTGGCAATAGCCCCACATTTTAAAGGTACCTTCTGCTGCCAAGACTCTGTTATCAGGGTGAGCTAAACAAATAGATAGTGAGGCCCACCTAAAATTCTTCCTCATGGAGCACTCTATGCAATCCTCTGTGGACCCTGAAAGGAAGGACATAGCTAGACCTTTGTCCTCTGGTCAGTCCCTCTTCATCAGCACCCCGGTGAGCCAAGATTCCACCCTCAGCTCCTGTGCTACATTGACCAAGAGGCTTCAATCACTTGTCTCTATTCTAGCATCTATGATCTCAGAGAGGGGTAGCAAGAACACAGCACCAGAGATGAGATGAGATAGGTCAACGTCTTTAGTGCTTACCAAGTTACAAAATGAGTCAGAATGTGTTTGACTCATCTTGGGCTCAGAAGTCAAAGGACAGCCAATGGTTTGACAAAGGTCTCTCTGACATCCTGGAATTACTGACTGTGAAACGTGTTCTTGGGTACCCACTAAACCTGTGGAATGCCTTCATCCAGGCCCAACCCCTCAGCACCAATTTTCTTGGTGTCATCCCTATTGACACCTATAGCATATATGGTACCAAATAATTTAGCTGTAGGCCTAGTACTGGAGTCACCCTTGCTGGACAGATGGAAGATGGGGCTGGCTAGACCACTAGTCACCAAGACCTCAGTTCCACAGGCAAGAGAGATGTCAGCAGTACTGACTCCACCTCCAAACCCCATGATACTGAGGGTGCTAAGGAAACCAAAACAAAATGCTGGAGCAATGATCATGATAGGCCCAAGATGGGCCTGACACTTCTAGTATTTGGTTGTCCCCCTGTCCCAGGAGCATGTCCTAACCATTAAGTTATGTGATATTCTGGGGTAGGTTGCTCTCAACTTTGTGAGGTTCTGTGGAGAACAGAACTCTGGGCCTGAAGAGTGGCCAATGCCTCCACACTGCTACCCAGCAGCTGTGAAAGGGCCATATGTGTTATCACATAGGACCTGTATAGAAAATCACCATAAGAGGTACTACCTCATAAGGCTAGAATTGAAACTTCCCTCATGCCCCCGATTGGCCCAGGCACCCTATTTAAGCCCAAGAGATGTTCCAAGAAGTATCCATGCAACTAGGTGACCTCCCCAGCCAGACTCTCTGCTTGATCCCAGACTTCAACCCTTACTTAGAGCCCCAGCTTCTGCCCTTGAACCCCAACTCTGATCCTGACCCCTTGGTTTCAGTACTTGGACTCCAACCCTGTTTTTTGACCTATTGTGTGGTGCTTGGACTCAGACTCTGGTCTTGACCCCTGGTTTCAGCACTTGAACTCGGACACCAGTCCTGACCACCTAAGCCTGGTCATGATATATCTTTCCTCCGGAAGTTGTTCTACCTGGTATAAATAAATATGCACTGGACTATTTAGTCATTCTCACTCCCTCTCCAACACCCTTTTGGGATGGGAGAGACCCATGTTCAAATCCAGTCTTGCCACTAGGCTGAGGGGGGAACTGAAACAGAGTCTCTCGCATCCTGGATGAGATCTGTTACTACTGGGCTAAAAAGTTATAAGGGAAAATCATCACCTCCTCCTCTGGCCCAACCTGGTAAGTGGTTACTGAGAAAGCCCCACAGGAGAAATAGTAAGGGCAATGTCTAGTTTGAAGATTCTGGTGGGGTTTAGATGCCTGGGTGCCTAGGCAGTGCACATGGTCACTGGTAGATTTTTAGGTGTTAAGGAACTTTACCAGTGAAAATTTAGGCACCTGAAAAGTTAGGCAGCAACTGAGCAGGGTTTTGATTATCTAAATTTTAGATTTAGGTACCTAAAGTGGCAGTTAAGTGTCTAAGTCCCCTTGAGGATCTAGCCTTAGTCACTCAAACTGTTTAAAGGGATATTACCAGAATCTTGTACACTACAGAGCCATAGAAGAAAGATGTACTGGGAGACCCAAAGGAGTTTTATGTTGGAACAATTTTATTTTAGTCATATGAATATATAGGACCAGATGCTCAGGTGGTATAAAATTGGCACAGATCCATTGTCTTCACTGGAGTTACACCAGTTTACACCAACTGAGGATCTAGATCATAATGTTTTTTCTAGGATTGTCTACTTAGGGTGTGGGGGAAGGGAAGGTGCTTTTCCCCCCCTCTTTTGGTTAAGCCAGCTCACTCAAGTTAGGTTAACACAATCCTCCCTTTATATCTCTGTAGACTAGACTAGGTGACAACATTCACATTTTTCCAAGGCCTTTTGCTGGTCACTTTGAGGTAGGTTCTCAGAGCACTGCAATGGCATAGTATATACATTTGGATATGAAGCACACTAGTCTAAGCTACAGTACAAGCAGGGATGTTTTGCAGGGACATAGAATAAATCTCATTGGGGTTCCAAATATCCTTTTCTCAGTCCACGTGGAGAGATGGAATGGATGCAAAGAAGCTGGAGAGTTAGCAAGTAGTCCAGTAAGTACTATGGTCCTGATTAATAAATAGAGCTGATCAAGAGAGTTCACGGAAACCATTTTTTAATGAAAAATGACTTTTCAATATGAAGATTTGTTTTGGTCAAAATTTTCTATTTTGTCAACAAAAACAACCCTCTGTTAATTTTTATACACTTAAAAAAAAATACCTGATCCGTGAGAGGGGAAAAAGTCTGTGAATAACTATGAATGAAACAAACAAAAAATTTAGTTCAAACATTTTCAAGGAAAAGATGCAGCATTTTGTATTATCTCTATTTTTAAGAATAATAATACTTAGCTCTGATATGCTTTTCATCCATAGATATCTTCTTTTGTAAAGCATTTTAGTAAGTGTCATTATGCACAATTTTCTAAAGATAGAGAAACGAGGCACAGGGAGATGAATTGAGGCCCATTAGGTCAGTGATGGGAATAGAACCAAACTTACCTGATGCAGCACAATAACCACTGCACCCTGGCAACTGTTTAGGTTTGGGGGGTGGAGGGGACACAAATTATGTAAATTTTAATGTGTAATCACAGTGATTTCAATTCAGCTCATTTTTACCATTAGAAAAAGAGAGTCTGTTACTGGATCTGGTTATAGAACAATTCAAACACCATGGGCCAGATTTTCAGCTGACACAAGCTGACAGAGCTCCTTTAACTTTAACAGAGCTAACAATGTCTGGGTATCCTGTGTTCTAATGAACTCCTGTGCATAACACAGCAAAGAAAGAAAGAAAGAAATTTTTTTTAAAAAGCCTGTTTTCTTTTCCCAAGATCCCAGAATAACACAATGTGGGGAAGTGTCCATTATAGGAAAAGATTCTTCTTTTCTTTTAGCTTTTCTATTATGACAGGTTTAGCCAGCTTTGAATGTTTTTGTCTCCTACTGAGCTGCTCTTTTTCCACCTTTGTTTCTCCAACTTGACAGTTAATTTGTTGGCTCTCTTCTCCACTCTGCCTTCCTTTCACTCTTCTTTCGCAGCCTGTTTTCTAGCTTTTCTATCCTCTCTGCTCTCCTTTTTGGAACACGGCTCTGTGGATACTCTTGGCAGGTCGCTGTTGTTAATCGTTTGCATGTGTTCAATCTACTTTGCTGTAAGACCTCTCTGAGGAAAAATATCCAGTGGGATTCCAGCCTTACTGGAAATTTTGATTGTTTTGGACTTTGGTGGATTCTCAATAAGTTTTGAATGAACATACAAATTTGAGTATTTACGCTGAATGGATTTGCAGTCTTATTTTCCTTTGGGTTTCTTAATAACTAAAGCTAAGATTTCCACCTCTTCCTTTGCTTCTCATAGAGGTAACAATATAATATTTTTTCATTCAAAAGCCTAAGTTTTCGTACACTTTATCAAATACAAAACTTAATCCTGATTGTAGATGGTGTAAGAACAAAGTATGAAAGATTCCTGAGACCCCATTAGTGACTGGAATTGGTCCAATAAAGTTCTTATTCAGAAAAAATTCTGGGCACATAAACAAAATATAAGGAAATTAAAGCCTGAATTAACAGATAAAGAGAGGGGCAGAAGGGGCATTAGAAAATAGGGCTACAGACCTCACTATTCCACTCAGAGGAGACAAAAAACAATTGCAACAGAAATTGGAAACAAAACCTAGTGCACAGCTCTTGTCAAAAGGAACCATTCTACACTCTTGAGAAGCAGAGCTGAGCAAATAATAAACTATCCATTGTGTACTAGATAAATTCCCCCTCTTGTTCTCATCAAAGAGGATGAGATTATGACACCCTTGCTGAGGGTGAGCCTTACCTTATAGTAAGTGATTTGATTGAGTTCATTGTCAGTAATTGTTAGTAAGTGGCTCTCCATCTGGCCCATGATGTCTGATATCATGATAAATGTTGGTGCTATTAAAAATGATTCAGCACTTTCTTTTGCAAACTTCATTCACTCTTTTACTTGCTATTCAAATTGAGAAATCTAAAATTCAGGTTTTGTTGGTTAGTTATGTTTGGTTACATGGCTTACACAGAATTGTTTGTGTTCCCTGGTTGGCTGAGTGTAATTCTTATTATCATGTTTCTGGCATCATTGCTTATGAACTTGTTTTCCACAAGTATTTTCCTGAGGATCCATTCTAGAATTCAATTGCATGAAGATTTATGGAAAGAGAACACAAAAGAGGGTGAACACAATCAAAGCAAACATGTTTAAAAATGTGAATATTTGTAGACAATATTTGCTGTGTTTGCGCTGAGCCATTAATAAGAATGGAAGTGACAGGAATGTAGGAATCACTATCTGGATCAGATCAGTGGTTCATTTGGTCCAGTATCCTATCACCAGCAGTGGTTGTTACCAGCTGTTTGAGAGGAAGGTACAAGAAACACTTCAGCAGGCAGTTGTGGAATACCTTGCCCCCAAGCAAAGCTCCTGTCAAGGTTCCTTCCCCACTCTGAACTCTAGGGTACAGATGTGGGGACCTGCATGAAAACCCCCTAAGCTTATTTTTACCAGCTTAGGTTAAAACTTCCCCAAGGTACAACTATTTTCCCTTTTTCCCTTGGACTTTATTGCTGCCACCACCAAGTGTCTAACAGATATATAACCGGGAAAGAGCCTGCTTGGAAACGTCTTTCCCCCCAAAATCCTCCCCAAACCCTACACCCCCTTTCCTGGGGAAGGCTTGATAAAAATCCTCACCAATTTGCATATAGGTGAACACAAACCCAAACCCTTGAATCTTAAGAACAATGAAAAAGCAATCAGGTTCTTAAAATAAGAATTTTAATAAAAGAAAAAGTAAAAGAATCACTTCTGTAAAATCAGGATGGTAAATACCTTACAGGGTAATCAGATTCAAAACATAGAGAATCCCTCTGGGCAAAACCTTAAGTTACAAAAAGACACAAAACCAGGAATATCCGTTCCATTCAGCACAGCTATTTTATCAGCCATTTAAACAAAACAGAATCTAACACATATCTAGCTAGATTACTTACTAAGTTCTAAGACTCCATTCCTTTTCTGTTCCCGGCAAAAGCATCACACAGACAGACAGACCCTTTTTTTCCCTCCCCCCCCACCACCAGCTTTGAAAGTAACTTGTCTCCTCATTGGTCATTTTGGTCAGGTGCCAGCGAGGTTATTCTAGCTTCTTAACCCTTTACAGGTGAACGGGTTTTTCCTCTGGCCAGGAGGGATTTTAAAGGTGTTTACCCTTCCCTTTATATTTACGACAGCTCCTTCCTAGCCTCCAGTAGTTAGAGGTCAGTTTATGCCCGGAAGCAAGAGGATTTATATCCCTTACAAAACTTCTGTGTAATTGTTAAAAATCCATACTCTGGATGTTTTTATTATTCATATAAATGTCCAATCCTTTTTGGAATCCTGCTAAGCTCTTAACCTCAATTACATCTTAACTACTGCTACAGTCACTTTCTGGAGCAGGTAAAACAAAAGCGAATTTTACACATCACGAAGTACATCAAGATTAGTAAAATCTATGCTCTGGAAACAGTAAAATTCATGCATACAGAGCAGAGAAAATTATGTGCTGAAATTATGTGCAGCAAAAAAGGAAGAGCAGGCTTATTGTGTTTAGATCAGGGTGAAAGGACAGGATTTGAAGGAAATGAGATGACTCAGAGGGGTTGTTAAATAAAAGTATTAACATTAGTCCCAAAAGGAAATATATTGAATCCACATTTGCAGTTCCCACTAAGAGCAATGGCAGCTGCAAATGAAGATCCAGAGTAATATATGGCCTTATGTGAATTTACACGAAATGTTGTTGTTTTTTTTACAAAGGATTTCATGAGCGCACACTTTCTGTAATTTAAATGTGCTACATAATAAGATTGATAACTTGGAAACTGTTCATAAGAACTGAGAGGAAGAATATTTTACTATCAAGGGGGAAAATAAAAAGTATGGAAGAATGAAGCACCATGTTATCTTAACTAGGTATATTGCTTAGAATTCATGAGTTAATTATATGCCATGGTAATAAGTACTATGATTACAAAACTATGTCAAAAAAGGCTCCACAAATCAATCAATAAATGTAACCATTGGAGGGAGGAAAAAGAAGAAAGCATCTAGTAGATATTGGTGGAGGTGGAGCTGTTATGTAATAATTTAATGCTGTATGAAACCTACTTATTGAGAGAGACTAAGTTAGTGGAATATTTACTGTATGCCTATATCACATTAATTCAATAGCGGTTATCACCAGGAAGAAGACAATAGCTTCAAGATGAGAATATCCTAGTACATGCTGAAAAGAAAATAGGAAAGCAATTGGCTTTGAAGATCCTACATCCTGTCTCCAACTTAGTCCTTTTGTATGGAGGGGGTGGGGGTGGGGGGCTGATCACAAGACTGCTTCAAGTAGTGTGTCTTTAAATGCTCAGAGAGTGAACTGTAGTTTGTGAGGAGTACTTGTGGCATGTTAGAGACTAAAAAATTTATTTGGGCATAAGCTTTCGTGGGCTAAAACCCACTTCATCAAATGCATGCAGTGGAAAATACAGTAGGAAGATATATACATACATACACAGAAAACATGAAAAAAATGGGGGTTGCCATACAATGCAACCCCCATTTTTTCAGTTAGTCTCTAAGGTGCCACAAGTACTCATCATTCTTTTTGCTGATACAGACTAACATGGTCATCTTTTTGCTGATACAGACTAACTACCACTCTGAAACCTGTAGTGTGTGAGTGACACCCAGACCCTGACAGGATCACCACGTGGAAGATGATTTGACATCTGCTAAGCTAGATGTGCATATAATATGTTTGTTGTTTTAAAATCTTGAAATGCTCTGTTTCTAAATAAACAATACTTTTGTTTAGGCCCCCAAATGATGAGTGCATCCAGGCTTTCTAGAAAAGATAGAATTTGAGCTTTTATTCTCTCAGCACTCTGTCCTAACTCAAAATCAAATATAGTATTTTAATATTTGTGTTGCCAGATTCAGTAGTGGGAAAAATAAGGAACCAGGCTGACTCAACAATTGTTGAGTCAATTAAGCTATAGGTGTAAAGAGAAGTTGACTAAAGTGATACATCTTTGGGCAACATATTGAGAGTGGGGTGGGAGGAAGTTTTGTTTCATGGTCTCTGTGTGTATATAATGTCTTCTGCAGTTTCCACGATATGCTATGCATCCGATGAAGTGAGCTGTAGCTCACGAAAGCTCATGCTCAAATAAACTGGTTAGTCTCTAAGGTGCCACAAGTACTCCTTTTCTTTTTACGAATACAGACTAACACGGCTGTTACTCTGAAACCTGTCAAATAACAGGGTTTACCTCATGGACAATCCAGTTAGGAAAGAAAGGGGTTGCATTCATACTGATTTTTCTTTTAGTTTAAGTGATCAAGTGAAGAAGTAAGGCTAATGTTGGCAATCAAGCGTGCCTAGAGAATCAAGCATGCCTATGCTGTCAAATTAATGACATACACCTCTGCTGAAAGAGGCAGTCAATAAAAGGAATGAAAACCAAATAGTGTGGTGACCACAAAGTGGAATAATCAGAAATGTACCTGTTTGGTTAATAATGAGAGAGAAGGTGGATGAGGTGATATCTTTTATATGATCAACTTCTGTTGGTGAAAGGTACAAGATTTCAAGCTAATCAGAGCTCTTCTTCAGCTTTGCGAAAGGTTAATAATGCACAGCCATATATACTAAGGTCCCACTGTTGTTAAAACAAGGAGAACAGAAATTCTCCAGCCTGCTAGAGAACAACAGTTCTAGACTTAAATTTGCTTTGTACAATGGACTGTTAAAACAAGTTTAAAGACCATCAAAGATTATGGCTTGACATTTTGAACCTTCAGAAGAAGTATGGGTCACCATCTAGTTGATCCAAGCCAGCACTTCCCAAGAAGAACGTTGGGCCACCCAGCAGAAATGGGACAAAAGGGCCCATTTCCTTCAGCACATCACTTCCTGAAAACTGAAGACACCTGGAAGGGAGAAGACTAAAGTCCTAGGCTGGCCACCTGGAAGTCCTCCTGGAGATATCCAGTATCTATCTTGGATAGGCACTGTTAATGGTTGCTTTCTATTTACCTGCAATTTGGGTGCCTGCTAGTGCCCTGGGAAAGGAATATAGACATGTCCATCCTTCACCCCATCTGCGTTCACTGTCAACTCCTGCTGTGAACAGTAACTGAGCTGAAAGCTGACTACTGCGCAAAATTGTTAAGGAAAACATACACACTTTCCATCTTGGATGATGACCCAAATCAGTCAATTGACTTGACCTTGAAATTGGGTACCAAAGTAGTAAGGAAGTCTATATGCTTGTGCATGTGCTTTTAAGATTGTCACAAAGTTACAGTATGTGTCTTTCTTTTGTAACAGGTCCCAATTAAGATTGCTGTAAAGTAGCTATCGGAAGGAAGGCCCTCAGTACTTCTGATGCTCTAATGAACAAGCTAAGCTCCCTGATGGACAGCCCTGGCTGATTGGCCAAGGAAACCAGCAGGCTTTTGTGGGTGGGTTTTTTTGTTGTTGGTGGTTTGTTTGGTTGGTTGGTTTTTGTTTTGTTTTAAATTAAACCTAGCAGCAGTAGTAGCTTGCTCGCTGCTCAACATCCACACCATGAACTTTGCCTCCCTGTACTTATCTCTACAAGCCCTTCTCCGGCTTTGCTCCTCCACCCCAGATCCTGCCCTGCACCCAGTCTTGTTCCCATCCTGATCTACTCTGGCTCCTGCCTCAGAACTAGCCCATCTCCTGCCTTCCCTGACTCCTGGTAATCTGGTTTTGACCCTTAGCTCTGACTCCTGACTGTGACTCTGCCTCAACTCTTCACTTTGCAGACATGCCAATTCTCGCAAATTAATCACGAGAGATTTGATTTTTTTGTAGTAAAATTAAGCCTGACTCATGATCTGGGGATAGAACTTTCAAATGTCTGGATTTGAGTTCTATACCCAGATCATGTGTCAAGTTTAATTTTACTTAGAAATCGCTGTCAGCCCCAGGGGCCTGGGGTTCCCCTGCCAGCCTGGGAAATGGGAGAGGGGACCCAACTGCAGCCCCCACCCCAGGCCTGGGAAAGTTGAAGAACCCTAAGAGGAGCAGAGGTGAGTCTGGGAGGGTTGAACTATGGCCCAGGGGTCTGAAGTGAGGAAGGTGTGTGGGGGTCTTTATTGGTGGGTTCTGAGCAGGTGGGGTGAGTACTGGGAGAGTGAACTGAGGGTCGTGGAGGTCAGTGGGGTAGGGGGTCTGAATTGATGGGATGATGGTGATGGGGCTGGGTGACTGAATAAGGAGAGTGGAATTGAGGGGGATTGTGTGGGGACAGAACTGATGGGGGGGACTAGTGGGCAGGATTAACTACTGGGAGTGAGAGCTCCTGCAGCAGGAGCCAAAATCACCTTATCCAGTACATGTGGGAGAATGGGCAACACTAATTGTCACATGCACACACCCTGGGAATAGGCAGGGGAAGTTCAAAAATCAAGAAACTGAGCTAAAAGACACAATATTATCTATTTTTAAAATCTTATGATTTTTTGTGATCTGACTCATGATTTTTGAGCTCTTTAAGTTGGCAATACTGACTCTGGCATTTGGTCCTGACCCTCGGCTCTGATTCCTGACTCTGACTCTGTCTTGACCATTGGCTCTGGCACTTAGACTCCGACCAATAGGTCTGACTCCTGCTCTGACCACTACTCCTGACCACCTATGACCTGGTCTGCTGACAATAAATTTGAAACTGAACAGGTTATGTTAACTAAGTTTATAAAACACTCTGCATTCATCTGCCATACTGTGACCTTAAGAGTTCCTCCGTGCCAACTGGCAGAGGGCCTACCATATTGTAACTCATATTAAGCCTGACCCACTGTTGTCATAATATGTAAAATAATATCTAAAAGGTGTCACGTAAAGCATCCTATATAAACTGGTGAAAACTGCTGATGCAATGATTGTAAGGTGCTAAAATTAAGTTGTTGTCACTAGAAAGCATGTTTTTGTTTTGTTTGTAATCATACCTGTCTCTCTTTCTCTTGCTTAGTATCACTTAAATCTTTGTTCTTTATTAATAACCTTATTCTTACTATAAATTATCCAAGGCTGTTACTTTGAAGTAAAGTGCGAATCCTCGAGGAAACGAAAAGAAAAGGAGTACTTGTGGTACCTTAGAGACTAACAAATTTATTTGAGCTTAAATAATGCTCAAATAAATTTGTTAGTCTCTAAGGTGCCACAAGTACTCCTGTTCTTTTTGCGGATACAGACTAACATGGCTGCTACTCTGAAACAAGTAAACTAACAGGCTAGTGTGGGCACTGTCTCTTTGGAGGCAGCAAACTTAATAATTTCTATGAGTCACCAGTAAGAGAGGCTGGACTCTACAGAAATACATCTCTGGGAAACTTGGGAAATGGGGTTCACTGTATGTTACCTGCAAGGCAAGGTTTGGACTGGCAGAGTCTCAGGGAATTTGCTAGAGAAGTGGACAGTTTGGTGTGGCAGAGAGCTGACATATAACTCACTTGCTGAGGCAGAAGCATAGCACAATTTCTTAGTTCTGGGTGCCCTGAACAGAGCATCATACTTACTTAATTTTTCCAAGTGCTAGGTGTATACAGACAGAAAACAGAGCAAGTGGAAAAATTCCCTGAAGTGCACTCAGTCTATACAGTTGTAAATGTAGGATTTTGTCAGATAGTTAGGAGTATTAGATCCTGTGATTAGTGTAATTAACTGGGAAATAGGTAAGAAGGGTTGACCACCATAGATCCATTGGGAAGGAGATCTTGGTGAATTGGCATGTAAGTAATTGACCAAATTGTCTTGTAATCTATTTTTAGAATGTTTTTCCTCTGTGTGAGCAACAGTGGAGTTGATAACCGATAGCCACAAGTGAGAGCCTATGCTGGACTCTTAGTCAAAAATCTAAAGAATGTCACCTTCCCAAGATAGTACGTGTTGTTTTCTATTGTGGTTGCATGATTTGATTCTAAAAACCTGAATAAGAACATAAGAGCTTCCATTCTGGGTCAGACCATGGTCCACCTTACGCAGTATCCTGTCTCGGAAGTGGCCCGTACCAGAGTTTCGAGGGGAATGTACAGAACAGGGCAATTATGGAATGATCCACCCCATCTTCTACTTCTGGCTTCTGGTAGTCAGGTTTAGAGTCATGCTGAGCCTGAGGTTCTGTTGCTGACCATCTTGGTGAATAGCCATTGATGGACCTATTGTCCGTGAACTTATCCAGTTCTTTTTTGACCCCAGTTATACTTTTTGACCATCACAGCATCCCAGGGCAATGAATTCCACAGGTTAGTTGTATGTTCTGTGAAAAATATTTCCTCCTGTTTATATGAAACCTGTTGCCTATTAACTTTATGAGGTGACCACTGGTTTCAGTATTGAGGAAAAGAGTAAGTAACACTTCTCTGTTCACTTTTTCCAAACCATTCATGAATGTATAGACCTCTGAGTGGTCTCTTTTCTAAGATAACCAGCCCATTTTTTTAGTCTCTCTTTATATGGAAGCCATTCTGTACCCTTGATCATCTTTCTTGCCCTTCTCTGAACCTGTTCCAGTTTTATTGTATCCTTTTTGAGATGGGGTGACCACAGTATTCAAGGCATGGGTGCACCATGGATTCATATAGTGCATTATGATATTTTCTGTTAGGATATAGATATTCAGGCTGTCTGCAAAGGCCTATACTTTAAGAATTTAGGTATATGTTTATCATTTAACTAGTTATAGAGGTATAAAAGAGAGAATCAAAATCACGGTCTGCTGGTGTAAGGGCCTTCTCTTACTGTGACAGTCCAAGGCCTTGTTCTTAGGCTAAAGCCTTTGGCTAAACAGCAGAGGGAGCCATAAGCTGGGAAGCGTATGGCCACATCCTTACGTTCCAAACTGGTCACATTGAAATAAGGTGCTATTGGGCTGTCAGGAATACAGTCCTGTCCTGATAATGCCTATCCCCTCCAGAGAAAGAGAAGTGCCTAGAAAATGTAAAAGGAAACTTAGTTTGATAGCATCCTGTCTGGCAAGAGTTCACTTATCAATAGCTGGGATGTGAAATCCTCATTTCTTTGTTGTTCTATCACTGTAGTCCCCCTTTCCCTATTGTTTGTCTGTATAATCTCTGTCTGGTTCTGTGATTGTTCCTGTCTGCTGTATAATTAATTTTGCTGGGTGTAAACTAATTAAGGTAGTGGATATAATTGGTTGGCTAATCATGTTACAATATGTTAGGATTGGTTAGTTAAATTTCAGGAAAATGACTGGTTAAGGTATAGCTAAGCAGAACTCAAGTTTTACTATATAGTCTGCAGTCAGTCAGGAAGTGTGTGTGTGTTGTGGGGGGGAATGGGAACGGGGATGGGGAAATTGGAATCATGTTTTGCTAAGTGGGGGAATGGGAACAGGGACACAGCCAAGGTTCTGTGGTGTCAGAGCTGGGGAGGGGGACACTAAGGAAGGAAATTGGAATCATTTCTTGCTGGAAGTTCACCCCAATAAGCATCGAATTGTTTGCATCTTTGGACTTCGGGTATTGTTGCTCTCTGTTCATGCGAGAAGAACCAGGGAAGTGAGCGGGTGACGGAATAAGCCCCTAACATCTGTCTTATTATCTATCCCTTTCCTAACAGTCCCTAACATACTAATAGTCTTTTTGACCGCTGCAGTACATTGAGCAGAATCCAAGTGATTCCAAGATCTTTCTTGGGTGGTAACAGCTAATTTAGCACCCACCATTGTGTATGTACAGTTGGGATTATTTTTTCCAATGTGCATTACTTTGTACTTACCAACACTGAATTTCATCTGCCATTTTGTTGCCCAGTCACCCAGTTTTTGCGTCCCTCTGTAGCATTCTGCTCTTGACTTAACTATCTTGAGTAATTTTATATCATCTGCAAACTTTGCTACTTCATTATTCACTCTCATTTCTAGATCATTAATTAATATGTTGAACAGCACAGGTCCCAGTACAGATCCCTGGTGGATACTGTTGTTCCATTGTGAAAACTGACCATTTATTCCTACTCTTTGTTTTCTATCTTTCAACCAGTTACTGATCCATGAGAAGACGTTTCCTCTTATATCCTAGCTACTTAGTTTCCTGGAGTGCCTTGGATGGGGAGCCTTGTCAAAGGCTTTATGAAAATCCATATACACTACATTGACTGCATCACCCTTATCCACATGCTTGTTGATTCCCTCAAGATTTCCAGTAGAGTGGTGATGCATGATTTCCCTTTACAAAAGCTATGTTGACTCTAACATGATTTGTTGGGGAAATCTATCTGTTTTACATTCTATTCTTCACTAAAGTTTCAACCAATTTGCCTGGTACTAATGTTAGACTCGGTATCCTGTAATTGCCAGGATCTCCTCTGCAGGTCTTTTTAAAAATCTGTGTTATATTAGTTACCTTCCAGGTACAGAAGCTGATTTCAGTTGTTGGTAACAGTTCCTTCAGAACTCTTGGATAAACACCATCTGGTCCTGGTGACTTATTACAGTTTAGTTTATCAATTTTTTCTAAAACCTCTTCTGTTGACACATCAGTGGTTATATTAACCAATTTCCTAGTTTATATTAGCCAAATCATAGTCTGATAGTATTTTTGTCATCTTATACCTCGTATTATTAGTTGCTGTTAAAGGTATTTAATAAAACACTATAAAACTAAATTCAACTCTCAATTATTTATTTAGGTTTTTTTTAGTTAAGCATCCAAAATTAAAAGAACGTAAGAAAAGTGGTAAACAGCTAGGCAGTTTTTTACTTAGGGCACAAAACAAACCTTATCTTTCTTACATTTGCCTTAAGAAAACTGTTTGGTCACTGGATGCTAATGGTCACTGCTTGTACTGAACCTAAGTCAGGCCTGCAGAGGAATTCATAGTTAGCACCAGGGAATTACAACCCAAGGCCCAGTCTGAGAGTGGGAGAATTGCATGATTCCACCCTGAGAGGTTGTCAAGGTTCCTTCCCTACTCTGAATTCTAGGATACAGATGTGGGGACCTGCATGAAAGACCCCCTAAGCTTATTCTTACCAGCTTAGGTTAAAAAGTTCCTCAAGGTACAAACTTTGCCTTGTCCTTGAACCCTATGCTGCCACCCCCAAGCGTGTTAAAGAACAGGGAAAGAGCCCACTTGGAGACATCTTCCCCCCCAAACACCCCCTTTCCTGGGGAAGGCTTGATAAAAATCCTCACCAATTTGCATAGGTGAACACAGACCCAAACTCTTGAATCTTAAGAACAACGAAAAAGCAATCAGGATCTTAGAAGAATTTTAATAGAAGAAAAAGTAAAAGAATCACCTCTGTAAAATCAGGATGGTAAATACCTTACAGGGTAATCAGATTCAAAACATAGAGAATCCCTCTAGGCAAAACCTTAAGTTACAAAAAGACACAAAAACAGGAATCTACATTCCATTCAGCACAACCTATTTTACCAGCCATTTAACATAAGGAAATCTAACGCATTTCTAGCTAGATTACTTACTAACTTAACAGAAGTTCTGAAGAGCATTCCTGACCTGGTTCTGGCAAAAGCATCACACAGACAGACCCTTTGTTTCCACCCCACCCCCAGCTTTGAAAGTATCTTGTCTCCTCGTTGGTCATTTTGGTCAGGCGCCAGCGAGGTTATCCTAGCTTCTTAACCCTTTACAGGTGAAGGGGTCTTGCCTCTGGCCAGGAGGGATTTTATAGTTCTTTAAACAGAAAGGTGGTTACCCTTCCCTTTACATTTATGACAGAGGTGATGGCTTGAGACCTGGAGAGGTCAGAGGTGCAGTTAGCTCAGTAGCTGTGACACAGGCCATTTTGGAATTTCTCTGTATTTGAAGTGGGATGATGGGTTCTACTTATTATATTTATATTAAATCATGTCCAGAGGGCCTGACCTATTGTGCTAGGCACTGTACACAAACATAGTGCGGGGCAGTCCCTAGCTCGAAGAGCTTACACACTGAGTCAACAGACAAAGCATGGGAGGAGAAACCGAAGTACTGAGAAGTGAAATGGCTTGCCCACAGTCACTCAGCAGCTCAGATGAAGGTAGAATCTGACTTTACTAACCCATGATAGCACACTCATGCTATCCATTACCAAGGCTAGAACTCAATTTCATATTACATGGCCATTCTCTAATCTGGACCATTAACAGGCATGTTAAATGAAACTTGGATCAAGGTTTAGGGAGAAAATAGAGCCTTGCCTGGGGAATTGCTCTGCCAAATAAGGGCAAGAAGAAGAACCTCACTGACTGCTGAGCTGGAGGAGCAGTGGAAATCCCATCCATTGATTGGGGCTAAAAAAAGAAAGTATAGACAAAGCCAATATCTTTTTCTGTTCCTTTTGGCTCACTGGAGAATGCATTATTCTCAGGAGTTTGCCCATTTCAATTACATTCTTAGCTTGACCAAAAAAGGGACTTTTCTGCAATTTGTAGAATCATAGACTTTAAGGTCAGAAGGGACCATTATGATTGTCTAGTCTGACCTCCTGCAAAATGCAGGCTACAGAATCTCACCCACCCATTCCTGTAACAAACCTCTAACCTATGTCTGAGCTATTGAAGTCCTCAAATCATGGTTTAAAGTTGCATTTTATTCTTTTTCTACAGGACTAACAGGATTACTGCTTCTGCAGTGTATATATCCGTTTCTGCACCGTAAATACCAATATGCTGAAAGAAGGCAAAAATCACAGGTGTTTCTGACTAATTTTAGCTAGCACTTGATGTTGCAATAAGAAAATATCATTAACAATCCAATTTGGAAGTGCTCTGTGCAAAGGAAGAGGTGTCCTGTCAGCCAAAAAAGCTCCTAAAGGAATTTTATTTAGATATTGAAAAAAGCATAAAACCACACAGAAGAATCTATAAACTAATGATAAAATATATTCATATCCAGACCAGGAGAAATTAATGCGATGGATTTGTTCCCTTGATATATAAAACTGGCTGTGTCATGGAATGTCTCAGACTGTAAACTGTAATTCACTCTGTCATGGCTGCTGAATTGCTTGCTCCCCTTCACATATTAATTAATTGCAAATGTGTTTTGGTGCAGAGGCTCAAAATGTTCAGTGCTGAAAAAGGCCTAGTCTTCGAAACAGTTTGTTTTTTCTCTTCCCCTCTACCTATCTACACACACTCAGTTGGATATTCTTTTTCTTATTAAACAATGGGAAATACCTTCCAGCTGTGAGATTTACTACAACTGTCTGACAGTGAATTTTGGCAGTCTTTTCATGCAAAAGGATGCAAGTAAAATTTGTGAAGGTTCTGGGCCTCTGCTCATCTGGCAGCTGACAGAATCCAGCAAAGCCTTGCTTGGCCCAGAGCTAAAAGTGTGGAAGTTTTAATTGTCCGTGTAAATATTCTAAGCCAAAGGGTAACTTGCACACTGAGGGAAACTTTCCAACACATCAGATTTACAGAACATATACCCAGTTTTATTTCTGGTATTTGAATTAATCTCTCTTACTATTTTAGCTATCAAAGATGTGTTTTCTCTCAGTTTATTTTTACTGACTATACTGTAGGCAGCACTAGATGGTCTTTTCCATCTCTAATTTTTATGAAACATTCCATGTTAGCAAATTTATATTATATTATTAGACATAGCTCCTCCTCCTGGACTAACAGAGGTGGAAGGTTGTGCAGTATGGGTACGTTCTTGGAAAAATAATTTTGCATTGATTTGCATTAACTTAGTGGATTGATTTATGACCTCAAATGGCTGGATTTCAAGTAGTGCTAGACTATTAGAACTCAATCCAGTACTACCATTAGAGTCAATGGAAGTCCTTCCATTGACTTCAGTGGACTTTGGATTAGGCTCCTATTGCTTATTATGCCATTGGCAAGGTAACTTTCTCTAGAATCACATATTTTTTTTTTAGATTTCAGAGTGGTAGCCATGTTAGGCTGTATCAGCAAAAACTCCTCTATATTTTTTAGAATTAGTTTTTATATGTGCGATCAAGTCCCACATTTGACATGTCACAATAACCTACACATTCTTAACAGGTGTCCCTGCTAAATATTCTCTTTTTATCTCCCTCATTTTGCAATGTTGTCCTCAATTAATAACACCACAATCATTTGTTGTGCACTGCTATCAGGACTGCACTATTATCACGATTGTCAGCTAACAAGTACTTCTCTGAAGGGTCACAGATACGTTGTATTAGGAAAGAGAAGAAAAAGCTGTACAATCAGCAGTCCGAACACCAAAAATGGTTTTGAAATGTGTTTTTGTATTATTCTCTTTTCCAAAGTCACCCCCTGTGTGGGCATACTGTCAACTTAAATTTGTCACAACATTTAGATTTCCTAAAAAGCAAGTTTTTACAGAATCTAAAACAAACAAATTGTTTCAATGATTTTTTTTCTTTAAATGAAATGGAAGCAGATGTTTTAAAACAAATAAAGATTCCCTTATAGTGTTTTTAACGCAAGCACTGCAGCTCTGGGATCCTGCAAGTGAAACAGACTATGGAGTGGGCGGCGGGGTGGGGGAAAGGAGGGGAGAGCTGAAACTGATTTATTGCTTATATTGCCCAAGGTGAGAGAAATGCAAAAAGGAAGCAGTCAATATAAATAGTGAAGTCAAGTTCTGAATATAAATATATTTCAAAGTTGTTATTTCAAAACACTATATAAAAGCTAAGTATTATTAATTATTATTATTTTATTTGATATTATGCAAAGCCAGTAATCATCCCTGGGGTAACTCCACTGAATTAGATGTACTGATATCACTGTGTCACAAACCAGGAACTTGCCTAGTGGTCAGAGCTGGTTGGAGCTGGAGTCAGCAGCCAAGAACAGGGCAGGCACAAGAGATCACAATGGTGGACATGTGAATTGAGCAGCCAGAGATCCGTTATCACTGTGGAGCTAAACGTCAGGCTTGCTGACTTCCTCAGTCAATCAAGTGGCTCTGCTGTAGCTCAACTGTGCTCATGGGCTGCCGGGGGAGTGGGCAGCTGCAGGTCCTCATTCCTGACACAGTGATGATTTTGGTTCCTGGATTTTACGGTTTTTATTGTACCCTTTTAAACTCTTTTCAAATTCAGAATGCAAAGTGCCTGCTTTCTCAACATGTACACAGGGGCTTTAAGTGAGCTAACATACTATATAGTACTTCCAGTAATGTTAACTGGAGTTGCGCATCTAAATCCCACCAACAGCAGACATAGTTCTCACCCCTTCAGGTGATGTGAGGTGAGGGGTCTCCCTCTGAAGTCAACGGGAAATCCCCATCTCCTGCAGGAGGAGAATCTGGTCCCTTGATACCCATCCACAAGATAGCAGTTTATGTAACAGCTAATTTTAAAGTTCCATGCTGGCAAAACTCTTCTTACAAACCAGAGAAATAAAAATCTCTGGAGACCCACCACTTAGCGCTAGATTATGCCTTTAGGCACAGCCCTTCACATGCATAGTCAATCTGTGGAACTCATTGCCAAGGGATGTTGTGAAGGCCAAAACTGTAACCGGGTACAAAAAAGAATTAGATAAGTTCATGGAGGATCAATGGCTATTAGCCCGGATGGTCAGGAATGCCTCCCCATGCTGTGGGTGTCCTGAGCTTCTGTTTGCCAGAAGCTGGGAGTGGACAACAGGGGATGGATCACTTGATGATTGCCTGTTCTGTTAATTCCCTCTGAAGCACCTGGCATTGGCCACTGTTGGAAGACAGGATATTGGGCTAGGTGGACCATTGGTCTGACCTGATATGGCCGACCTTATGTTCTTAAGTGGTGGTGCTTAAACTTCACCAACGGAAGAGTAGCTGTAAAAATCATTTGCCTCTACCATTACCAGAATACATTTCTGAGTGGTTAAACCTAAGATGACGAGGTCTGTGCAGGGTTTCAAAATAAGTTTTATTCCAATTGTCTCAATGGAGCAATGATTTAGAGTAGCTAAGGATCTGGCCCACATACTTTAACTATCAAACCTCTCTGTTTCAGTCTGATTTTGTAGTTTTAAACATACACTTTTTACGTAGGTCTTGCAGTGTTGGACATTTGGGAAAGGCAGCTAGTTAGCTGAAGAACACAAGTTAAGACACCCTGTAAGACTTAGTCTAAAGCTAAAACTTAGGTTGACCTAGCTACATTGCTCAGGGCAATGAAAAATATTGTGCCCTGTTTGACATAGGTAGGTTGACCCTAACCCCCACTGTACAAGTAGCTGGGTCAGCAAGGATTCTTTCGTTGACCTAGCTACTGCCTCTTGATGGGGTGGATTTACTATAGCGACGGAAAACTCCCTGCCATTGGTGCAGCAAGTATCTATGCTACAAAGGCATAGCTGCAGTATTGTAGCTGTGCTTCTGTAGAGCTTGTAGTAAGACATACCCTAAGACTTATCTGTTATATCAGCCCTTTCAATTCTGGCAGAGGCTCCGAGGGTTGGCATGAGGATAAAGCAGGAATCAGTTTGACTTCAGATCAATACAGACTAGACATTTCTAGATGCTCCTAATTTCAGTATTTGTGCAATGATGTGTTTTTGTTGTGTGTTATAAATCAACACTCAAATACGATTAATAGTTAATCAACAAGGAAGCAGTCACTATGAAAATGGGGGAAAAAAAGTTTAATTACCTTTCCGTTAAAACGTTGGGGGAATGTGGATTTATCAATTGTTGCACATTAACAAAGGGCAGAATGGAGAAGGGAAACTTATTTAAAAGCTTCTAAAGAGACATTATGTGCAACATAGAGTGAAAAATGGTAAAATTAAACAACTGACACCAGAGATTGGCTGATAATGCAAGATTTTAGTGTTAGCTAGGGAACAATCATATCTGCTTATTTCCAGAAGCTAGGCCATCTGGTCTACTTCAGTCTACCTCTCTGATCTAGGGTTTGACACCTTGGATTCAAATATGGGGATTGTGATTTTAAATTTAGCACATAATGTCTGCTGTGCAGCTTTTTCATTTTCATTGTCACCCTGTGTCATTGCTTAGATATCAAGGTGACAGGGGTCTTAAAACTACAATTGGGCTAAATCTTCATTTAGAGCTGCATTTTCTCTGACAATGTAAAACTCCTTGATGAAGGGCAAATAGCAAAATCATTATGGAGTTGTGTATAGCTATAAGTTAAATGCATAAAGCCTGATTCTCACACTGTTGGAAAGCAGATGTAACTTCACTAAACTCATTGGAGTTACTGGTGAAAAGCAATATAAAGGGGATCAGGCTCAGTCCCATAACTGTGATATTAGTTTAGAAGTTCCTTTCATTAAAATGATCTTGGCTGTATGGATTAGGGCAATTAGACATCACCCCTAATGACAAGGACATGTGTTCCAGCTGGTCTGCAGAGGAGAATGTTTGCAGAAACTGCTTGGCAAGCATACACTTTTTTAAAATGGATCAGTGAAGGATTGCTGTGGATAATACCTTACAACTCTGATCCAATATATTTGCTGCCAAAATGTTTGCTGAGTAAATGCTTTTGAATGGTGCCAGGGTTAACACTGGTTACTGAAGTCCTCTACTAACAGAAAAGATTCATTAGAGGCAGTAGCAATACAAGTTTCCCCACATTGCCCCAAATATGCCTCACCTTGTGAGAGGATAATTTAGGGGTAGAACCTCAGCTGGTGTAAATCACTTAGTTTCACTGAAATCAGTGCAGCTACACTGATATACACCAGCTGAGGATCTGACCTAGTTTCTCTTCAGGGTGTCTCTGTTAACTGCTGATAAGTTTGCCAACTTGCTTTGGAAGTTGCACACTTGTTTGTTAATAAAGTGAGACAAATATGGGCAAGGCCTATATGATGGGTCCAAAACACACTGTTCTATCTTTACCCTTGGCTTTCCAGATACAGAATCCTACTTGTTGCCCAATGGAATGGTTTAATAAAGTGCTGTTGTTTCTTTGTCCTTCTCCCTTTCTTGTCCCCAGTTCATATAAATGTTTCATACAGTTTCAAATACTAACTTCTGCCAGTGCCTGCTCTGGGGTGTGACCCTGCTTTCACTGAAGTCAGTATGGAAAGCACCATTCACTTCTGTGATGCAGGATCAGAACCCTTAAGAGAAAGAGCTAAGAATTAACCCACTGCTTCTGCCAGGCCCAGACAGGAGCCAGTTGACACCAAAGGTGTAGTAGTCTCTCTGTGGGAGATGAACCTACTGGGTGAAAAGTAAAAGGGATGTTTACATGAATTTAGGCTTAACATTTTACTGAATATATTGCCTTGTGTTGGTTCTTCCCTTGCAAAGCTGCTTTTTTTGTGATTGCTCAGATTTTTTTTTACTTTACAATTAAAAATCTAAAATGTTTTTAAAGTTGTAAAGCTCTCAAGTACCAGGATGACCAGCGCAGTGCATAGATATCGGTAGCTCGCTAGAAGCTTTTGGTTACACCTAATGAATAATGATAGACTATTTGAAAATTGTGTTGTCATTTGTTTGGATTGGCTAGTGAGGCATTTAAATGGTGATTCCATCTGCTCTCCTTGGACATTAAAAATTCTATGGCTCTTTTTTCTAAGGGTATGTCTACACTACGAAATTAGGTCAATTTTATAGAGGTCGATTTTTAGAAATCGATTTTATACAGTCGATTGCATATGTCCCCACTAAGCACATTAAGTTAGTGAAGTGCGTCCTCACTACCATGGCTAGCATCGACTTACGGAGCGTTGCACTGTGGGTAGCTATCCCACAGTTCCCGCAGTCTCTGCTGCCCATTGGAATTCTGGGTTAAGCTCCCAATGCCTGATGGGGCAAAAACATTGTCGCGGGTGGTTTTGGGTACATGTCGTCAGTCGCCCCTCCCTCCGTGAAAGCAACGGCAGACAATTGTTTTGCGCCTTTTTTCCGTGCAGACACCATACCACGGCAAGTGTGGAGCGCGCTCAGCTCAGCTCACGGTCACCACTGCTGTTGTGTCCTGGGTGCTGCTGTCAGCAGACAGTGCAGTAGGACTGCTAACCATCGTCATCTGCTGCAACTCTGTTCTCCTCTCGTAAATGAACTTAGTCTCAATAGCAAATTTCTCCATGTTGTCGTCATCCACCACTTGCGCTGCAACTCTACTCTCCTGGTGCCATGAATCCACCTCGCAGGTCCTCTCATCGTTCTGTATAAATATCTATTCTCGTGGCGTCCGTCGTCATCCACCGCTTCCACTGCAACTCTGCTCTCCTGCAGATGCCATACCACGGCAAGCATGGTGCCTGCTCAGCTCACTGCTGCTGTTGTGAGCATTGTAAACACCTTGCGCATTATCCTGTAGTATGTGCAGAACCTGCAAAACCAGGCGAGGAGGCGACGACAGCGCGATCATGATAGTGATGAGGACATGGACACAGACTTCTCTGAAAGCATGGGCCCTGGCAATTTGATCATGGTAGTAATGGGGCAGGTTCCTGCCGTGGAATGCCAATTTGGGCCCGGGAAACAAGCACAGACTGGTGAGACCGCATAGTGTTGCAGGTCTGGGATGATTCCCAGTGGCTGCAACACTTTCTCATGTGTAAGGGCACTTTCATACAACTTTGTGACTTGCTTTCCCCTGCCCTGAAGCTCAAGAATACCAAGATGAGAGCAACCCTCACAGTTCACAAGTGAGTGGCGATAGCCTGAAGCTTGCAACACCAGACAGCTACCGGTCAGTCGGGAATCAATTTGGAGTGGGTAAATCTACTGTGCGGGCTGCTATGATCCAAGTAGCCAATGCAATCACTGAGCTGCTGCTAGCAAGGGTAGTGACTCTGGGAAATGTGCAGGTCATAGTGGATGGCTTTGCTGCAATGGGGTTCCCTAACTGTGGTGGGGCGATAGACAGAACGCATATTCCTATCTTGGGACCAGACCACCTTGGCAGCCAGTACGTAAACAGCAAGGGGTACTTTTCAGTGTTGCTGAAAGCACTGGTGGATCACAAGGGACGTTTCACCGACATCAACATGGGATGGCTGGGAAAGGTGCATGACACTCGCATCTTCAGGAATTCTGGTCTGTTTGAAGAGCTGAAGGAAGGAATTTTCTTCCCAGACCAGAAAATTACCGTTGGGGATGTTGAAATGCCTATAGTTATCCTTGGAGACCCAGCCTACCCCTTAATGCCATGACTCATGAAGCCATACACAGGCATCCTGGACAGTAGTAAGGAGCAGTTCAACTATAGGCTGAGCAAGTGCAGAATGGTGGTACAATGTGCATTTGGATGTTTAAAAGCTCGCTGGTGCAGTTTACTACTAGGTTAGACCTCAGTGAAACCAATATTCCCATTGTTATTGCTGCTTGCTGCGTGCTCCACAATATCTGTGAGAGTAAGGGGGAGATGTTTATGGTGGGGAGGGAGGTTGAGGCAAATCACCTGGCGGCCAATTTTGAACAGCCAGACACCAGGGCAAATAGAAGAGCATACTGAGGTGCGCTGCACATCAGAGAGGCTTTGAAAAACAGTTTCATGACAGACCAGGCTACGGTGTGACAGTTGTGTGTGTTTGTCCTTGATGCAACCCACCCACCCATTTGGTGAATGTACTTCCGTGTAATCCAATCCCCCTCCCACTCTTCGACCACAGCTGGCACAGGAAATAAAGTCCCTATTTTTCTGAATCCATTCATTCTTTATTTATTAAAAAAAACTTGAGATCACTGGCAATGCTGACTCGTAAAAGGTAGCCTGGATGTACAAAGGGTTTGATAACAGGGTGGAGTGGGAGAGGAGGGAAGGACAAGGCCACATTACAAATCAAAGCTGCTTGATGACAGCCTTCTATTGCTTGGGCCATCCCCTGGAGTTGAGTGGCAGGGGGCCCAGAGCCTCCCCCACCTTTTTTGGCCTCTGGGTGAGGAGGATATGGAACTTGGCGAGGAGGGCAGGTGATTGCACAATGGATGCAGTGGGAATCTGTACTCTAGTTGCCTTTCCTGCAGCTCCGCCAGATGCCTCATCATGTCCGTTTGCTCCCCCATTAGCCTCAGCATCTCCTCCTGCATGTTCCAATCACGCTCACTGTATGCTTTCCTGGCCTCTGCCACCAAATGTCTCCATGCATTCAGCTGTGCCCTATCAGTGCAGGAGGACTGCATGAGCTCAGAAAACATGTCATCGCGAGTGCTTTTTTTTTCACCTTCTAATTTGTGATAACCGGAGTTGATGTGGGGAACATAGAAACATTTGCAGCTGCCGGGGAAAAAAAAGGGAGAGTAGATTTTAAGAAGATACATTTCTGAGAACAAAAGGAATACTCTTTCACAGTGAATCAAGCAATTCACAGCAGACAGCACATGTGTTTTTAGGTACAAGGTCGCATTTTGCCTTTTATATTGAGCACCTGCTGGAATGGTGACACATCACACATGGCTGGACAACAGAATTCTGTTTCCAGGCAGCCATGGTAAGTCAAAGGGTATGTGGGGTTGGTGTCTTCCACATTCATAACATGTGGGAATAGTTTCAAACTGCAGCACCCTCCTTCCCAGAGCAACCAATGCCAGTTGGGTTTGCCATTTAAAAGGAGGGTCTGTGGTTACTGTTTAAAAGGAGGGACGGCGGTTTTGGGGTGGATGTGCAGCACACCCCTCCCTTCACCTGTGTGGCTATTCTCTGGGATGATCCCTTTTATTTGAGCACAAACAGCCCAGCATGACCGGGGTCTAATGTGTCGGGGATCACCAAACAGAGGGGATTACTGGTCCCTTACAAAAATGCCCCTATTTCAACCAGGTGACCATGAATGATATCACTCTCCTGAGGCTGACACAGAAAGATAAAGACTGAATTTTGCATGAATGCGACCAAAACCCAGGACCATTTGTGGCCATGCTTTGTGCTGCAATGATTCCAGACTACTGGCTTGGTGTGGTAAAGTGTCCTACCATGGAGGACGAAATAAGGCAGCCCTCCCCAGAAACCTTCTGCAAAGGATATCAGTGTACCTCCAGGAGAGCTTCATGGAGATGTCCCTGGAGCATTCCCACTCCATTGCCAGACACGTTAACAGACTTTTCCAGTAGCTGTAAGGGCCACGAATGCCTCCCAATTGTTCAGGGCAAATCAAACGTTAAAAACAATTTATTTTAACCCCTGTAGTGTCATTACAAAGGTGCACTCACCAGAGGTCCCTTCTCTGCCTTCCGAGTCCGGGAACAATACATCCTGGGAGAGTATTGGCTCCAGGATGAGGAAAAGGTCCTGGCTGCTAGGGAGAACGGATCCTCCGGTTGTCTGCTGCACATTCTCCTCCTCTTTCTCATCCACAAAATCCTCATCCATGTTGTGTGAGGTTGCCACCTTGCAGGTGTCCATGGAGAGTGGTGGAGTACTGGTAGGGTTCCCCCCTAGAATGACATGCAGCTGATCATAGAAGTGGCATGTAGGAGGCTCTGACCCGGAGCAACTGTTTGCCTCCTTTGTCTTTTGGTAGGCTTGCCTGAGCTTCTTAATTTTCACGCAGCACTGCTGTGTCTCTTTGGTGTAGCCTCTGTCCACCATGCCCTGTGTGATTTTGGCATATATATCAGCATTTCTTCTGCTGGATCAGAGTTCTGCCTGCATAGATTCTTCTCCCCATACAGCAATCAGATCCAATGTCTCCCGTTCAGTCCATGCTGGAGCTTGTTTGCGATTCTGGGACTGCATGGTCACCTGTTCTGCTGAGCTCACCACGCTGACCAAACAGGAAATGAAATTCAAAAGTTCCCAGTGCTTTACCTGTGTACCTGTCAAGTGCATAGGAGTTGAAAGTGTTGTCCAGACCTGTCACATTGGAGCACTCTGCGATAGCTCCTGGAGGCCAATACCATTGAATTGCACAGCGATGCGTCTACACTACCCCAAATTCAACCGAGGAAGGTCGATTTTAGTGCTACTCCCCTCGTCGGGGAGGAGTACAGCAGTCGATTTTAAGAGCCCTTTAGGTCGGTGGAACAGGGTTGGTTGTGTAGATGCATTCATTATAAAATCGGCCTTACACGGCTAAATTTGACCTAACCTCATAGTGTAGACCAGACCTCAGTCTAAAAGTAAGAGCCCTGGTCTCTCTCATGCTCTTCTCCCCTCCCTTTAATAATATTTTTGAAGCATTTATTGTATCTATCTATTTTTAAAAAATTGTAAAAACAATTAACAGGAATAGAATAAAACACAAAGAACCAGGAATTTGGAGCTTAATCCTGCAGAATGTTTTCCTATTGATTTTGATGGGATTACTCATGTGAGGAAAGATCACTTACTTATATGGGGACCAGTTGCAGGACTGGACCTATAATTTTTTAGGTACACATAGGGTTAGAGAAGACAAGGTGGAAAGATAATAAATAAGAAAGCACTTCAACTCCAGGTTATGGAACACAGTATTTTAAAATGTGCTAGCTGGCTGCATTTCCTGAGTGAATATTTAGTACTGCTCCTTGTCGGTGTTAGGAGCACATAGAATGCAGATTTTCTGCTTGTTCTCCCCAAAGAAAAATCTATCATCTTTTTCCTTCTTGTGTCATACCTCCAGCACTGTGGGTGTTGCTTCCACATACACACAGAGACACAACAGTCCCCAAGCTCTGGTAGGACCTCACAGCCTTTCCATGCAAAAAGAGTACTGTATCCATCATAGAGAAACAATAAACAAAGTTCTGCCATAAAGGACTTCATCATGTTCTTAAGCAAGCGTTCAATTTCTCTCTGACCCTGACATCCTTACTGATGTTAGATAGCACTTCTGCAAGCAGAGTCTTCATTATAGTGTTTGATCCTGTCCCACTGAAGTCAATAGATGTTTCACCATTAATCTCAATGACCACAAGATTAAGCCCTGTTATCCTTAGGTGCTGTGGAAGGATTTTTCTTGTATCTAGTCCTTCCACACAAGATTGGAGACCATGAACATAGATCTTCTAGGTTTTCAGTTGGTTCCCACCTCCTTTTTATTGTTTTGGGAGTACAGATTTCCTTAAGGATGGGGTTTTTTTTAATCACTTTACCTCCACCTCAACAGTAACCTGCAGTCTTTTCAACATAACCCCTCCCTTTGCTTACACACACACACTCACTCACTCACTCTTACCTAGCCTAGGCCATCAAATTGAACTTAGAGCTAGCGCTACACTTTTTTCCTCAAAGAGTATCCCAGAGTTCATAGAGATTGGTTCATCAAAGGGACTGGCAGGGTTTTTACTGCGGCTTACTGGGGCTCAACCTGAAGGTGGGGAGAGCTTGAAGAAATAGCACAAGTGATGGTGTGCCAGCTGTAGTGCACTCTGCTCAATAGCATAATTTTTGTCTCCTTTATTTTTAGGTACAAGGTAGATCTATTCTTAAAGAAGGATTTTTGACTATGCCATGTAACAGCCCTTTGGAAGGCAGGAGACCTCTCCCGCGACCCTGATAGCTTCATTAATAAAGCTGGATTCATAGAAATACATGGCTGGAAGGGCCCTCAGGAGTCCATCCCCCCATGTTAAGGCAGGATGGTAGTTATTTTTCTTCCCTTGTTTTACTTTTCTAGCCTTGTTTTCACTGTGATAATTTTTATTTTTATCTGTACAGAAATTTTCACTGTGTCAAATGAGGTTTCTATTTTTGAAAATGTACCATGACAGATTACAAAGAAGTATTTGTGATAACAGCAGTTCAGTGCCTTCCTATGGTCTAATGTTGAGTTCACTTGAAAAATAAGAGAGATCTTTTGTTTACAGTTCCCTTGTAGTTATTCTGAACCATTAACTTAATCATCCCAAACAAAAAGAACCAAAATGCTGTGGTTTAGAGTGACTTAATTCCTGGACAACATTGGCTGTCTGCAAAGTGGACAAGGATTACCACATCATTATTTTTATTGTGTAATAATAAAGTGGGATATGACCATTATGCTCCTCTAACTTCTGGGTCATAGGGAGAAATAGGGGTTTTGGTTATTTGGGGTCTTAGTCTTTTGTAAATTGATGGGTTCACATAAACCCTGGGGGACTGTGAATTGGTTTGAATAAACTCTCCAAGAGACAGTCTCCTCGTTTGAGGGTGATGATCTCATTTCACATAGTTTATGGTGTGGGTGGGGAGGATTTTAAATGCATTCAGTAAAATGTCCTTGCTTTTGTTGTAACTACAGTGAATACACATAAGTAAACCAACAAACACAAAGTGCTACTGAATTGACCTCTCAGCTTTCTGTGCAAATTGCTTCTATCCTGGATTATATTTGAGCCTACTGAAAATGAGTCAGGTTGACAACTGAGTTTGAAGCAACACAAGAGTGCTGGCTGCTGTTGGGTTTCATATATAACACTGATACCTGTCCTTAGCTGTCTGAGCTAGAGAGGTCGACTGCAGTGTAGACATACCCTATGTGTTTGTACAGTCTAGTACAATGAAGCTTTGGTCCTGACTTGAGCGTCTGGGTGTTACTGCAGTGCAAATATTAATAAATAACAATAATGTGGGGCAGGTGAAACTTAAAGGCAGCAGAACTGTCCATCTCATTTATGCAAGCAGAAGTTATATATGTAATTCCCAGTATCAGAGTGGTAGCCGTGTTAGTCTGTATCCACAAAAACAGCAAGGAGTCCGGTGGCACCTTAAAGACTAACAGATTTATTTGGGCATAAGCTTTTGTGGGTAAAAAAACCTACTTCTTCAGATGCATGGAGTGAAAATTACAGATGTAGGCATAAATATACAGACACATGAAAAGAAGGGACTTACCTTACAAGTGGAGAACCAATGGTGACAGGGCCAATTCAATCAGAGTGGATGTGGGCCACTCCCAATAATTGATACCGATACCAATACCAAGAGAGGGAAAATTGTTTTTGTAGTGAGCCAGCCACTCCCAGTCCCTATTCAAGCCCAAATTGATGGTGTTAAATTTGCAAATAAATTGTAGCTCTGCAGTTTCTCTTTGAACTCTGTTTTTGAAGTTTTTTGTTGTTGAAGTATGATCCTTTTAAATCGGTTATAGAATGTCCAGGGAGATTGAAGTGTTCTCCTACTGGCTTTTGTATGTTACCATTCCTGATATCTGATTTTTGTCCATAAATGCATCTGAAGAAGTGGGTTTTTTTAACCATAAAAGCTTATGCCCAAATAAATCTATTAGTCTTTAAAGTGCCACCAGACTCCTCGTTGTTTTTAAGTAATTCCCAGTTTATCAGTGGGAAAGCCAAGCACTTTACCCTCAGATTTTCCTCTCCAGGATCGGCTCTAGGTTTTTTGCTGCCCCAAGCAAAAAATCTGCCACCCCAAGCTCCGAAAGCGCAACTGCCCAAGCGGAAAAAAAAAGAAAAAGGTGGCCAGAGGTGCCCTGGAATTGTGCCCCCGCAAGCACGTGCTTGCTTTGCTAGGCTTTGCTAGGCTTTGCTGGTGCCTAGAGCCAGTCCTGTTCCTCTCTTCCTCAGGCCATCCACTCTTCCTCGCACTATGTGAAGTTGTCTACACTGGCAATTTACACGCTGCAACTTTCTTGCTCAGGGGTGTGACACCCCACCCCCAAGCGCAGCAAGTTACAGCGCTGTAAAGCGCCAGTGTAAACAGTGCACCAGCCTCTCGTTGAGGTGGGCTTTTTTAGTGCTGGGACAGCTCTCTCCCAGCGCTGCTCCGCGACCCCACAAGCCACGTTAAAGTGCGGCCAGAGCAGCGCTTTAGCATGGCCAGTGTAGACTAGCCCTTTAACTGGCTTGTCGCGCTGTTCCAAAATGTACAGGGTATTACAAAGATAAGGGGCGGTCTCTGCCCGAATAGCTAGCTGAAGAGCTCCCTGTTGTTTGTTGATCTAATGTGCTCTAGACATTCCTACAACACCCATTACAGTTTGGAGCATAACAGATGGAGGAATTAAATGGCTGAACTGAAAAATCAGAGTTGCTATACAGGATGTGTTGTTTAAATATATATAATGATGTACAATTTAAAAAACCTTTTGAAATCCTGTAGATTTTGAAGTAAAGGTTATTGTACTTTATTGGCCTTAGTGAAATCTAGTATTTAATTTAGCTGGGGAAAAAATCAGGTTTGTTTGTTTTACAAATGAAGAGTCTTATTCTTGATCATAGTCATTCTCACTGGTAGAAGCCACTGTTAATTATGGGAAGTGGCTGTCTTTTCTTACTATCTTATCTACTCTACAGTAGATAAGATCATATTAGACACATGCTTACTACTCCACTAATCAAAACCAGGCAAAATCTGGAGTCTGGATAAGCTCATGATTAGGAAATTAAAACGTATACTGCAAGTACTCTTACTAACCTATGCAGTCATAGTCCATCTTATCATTCACAACTCATGTTCTTTTCATATTGCCTAATGCACTGTACATGGGCAGTATCTGGTATATATAATATGTACAAATTTTGCTGACATTACATTTGTGTAGCTTATAACCTCATTGTCCAATGTCTGCTTTAGAGCTTTCCTCGCTATAGATCAGCGGTTCTCAAACTTTAGCAACCCGAAGACCTCCCATTTTGATTTAACATTTTTGGGGACCCCAAACCCCCCTGCTTCACCCCAGGCCCTGCTCCCATTCCATCCCTTCCCTCAAGGCCCCACTCCTGCCCCATCTCCCCACTCACTCCATTCCCCCTCCTTCCATCGCTCACTGTCCCCCATCCTCACTCACTTTCACCAGGCTGGTGCAGGAGAGGGTGTGGGGTGCAGGCTCTGGGAAGACGTTTGGGTGCGGTCTCTGGGCTGGGGCAGAGGGTTGGGATGCAGGAGGGGTGTGGGCACCGACTGGGCGGTGCTTACCTTGGGCAGCTCCCGAAAGCAACTGGCACATCTCTTGAGGCCAGAGGGTCTCTGCATGCTGCCCCTGCCCGCAGGCACTGCCCCGCATCTCCCTTTGGCCGAAGTTCCCAGCCAGTGGGAGCTGCAGAGTCTGCTCTGGGGGCAGGGGCGGCGCACGGAGACTCCCCTCCAGGAGATAGAAGGAGTGGGAGGAGTTGATCTGCAGGGTCAGCAGACCCCCTGGAGTACCCTCGGGGACCCCCGTTTAAGAAACACTTCTGTAGATCAAAGTTTCTTCGATATACAAATGATATTTTATCTCATTTCTCAGAGCCAGGCTTCACAGATCAGGGATTCATTCGTATAAAATAGAAATCACACATTGTAGACATGTTCCAGGATAGGCATTAAGTAGAATGCCTATCCTAGAGCTAACTGTTGTTTATTGATCTACTGTGCTTTAGATATTCCTACAGTGCCCATCACTGCAGTAACTAAGCATTATATTTTCATCCACTGAACAACTCCCTGAAATCAGTAAAGCTCACTTTCTGCATGCAGTCTGAGGCCTTCACCACTATGTCACTGGACACTTTTGAATACTCCAGCCTCTTTACTCAGAGTCATTCTCAACTTCATGACAAAACATTTCAGCAATATTTTTAAATTTTCAACATGACTATATAAAATACAGTCTCCCACTGTTCCAAGAATGGATTTCTACTAAGTGCTATTGTTCTGTGCACTTCAGTCTCAGCACACCATTTCTTCTGTGATGTAGGACTCATGAAATTGTTTATCCAAGGGGCCAGGTTGCCCTGATAATGCAGGCAGGGGGGGTTATCTCTACAAGCTATTATAAAACAGTTTCAATCCAAAGCGAAATGCCATGCCAAACAATTGATTCAATTACAGTTAGTTAAACCTATAGCAAGCTGCTATGTTTTCCAGAATCTATCTACAACAGAGATCATCTTGAGTAGGCCTCAGTGTTTCTGAGCCCACAGACTCTCTAAGCAGGGAATTCCCTGTAGCTCTCATCTCCCAGTATGTATGGTAAGGAAGCCTTTTTTAAATCATAGTAAATATGAAAAGATATAAGTTAACATTTTATTTTCATTGGTGAGAATTGATGATGTATACAAACACTAAGGCCAACATTTTCAAAAATGATGTGATTTTGGGTGCCCCAGTTTTTGGGTGCACAATTTAAGACACATTAAATTGGCCTGATTTTCAGAAAGTGTTGAGGACCCATCCTCTGAAAAACAGATCACTTTAAGGTGTTTCAAGTGGGTATGCAAATATGGAGGTGCACAAAATCTAGAGTTGGTTGGGAAATTTTCAACAATACCCCCCCTTTTTTTTTGAAAATGTGGATTCAACTAAATGGAATTTTTTTGCAGAAATATATTGGTTTCAGTTAAACTTTTGTTGGGAAGATTTCTCAGGTCCAGGATGGACTTTTGGAGTGAGAGAGAAACTCCTAAATAGCCAATAGCCCAGTGGTTTGGACCCTAAGCTGGGAGCTTCAAAGCTAGCAGAGCAGGGACTTAAACCTGTGTCTCTCACTATCTGGGGGAGAGTCCTAAACACTGGGATATTGTCTGTTCTGGTGTTGGGGCATCTCCCTCTTTTTTGTGTGTGAAGAATTTAGAAAGGTCTTGATTTCATCTTAATGCAGGTTGAAACCTCAAACTTTTTTGGCCAAATGGAATTGTTTTCTGGCCAGCCGTAGCAAAATCACTAGTCATATTTGAAAATGTTGGCATAAGGGCCTAAGGTGAACCAGCAACAATGTCTGCCAAAGTCATAAACAAATGCCCTCGATTTTTCCATATTTAACTTGACCAAATATTTGTAAACACATTTTAAAGGGATTTTAATAGTGCTTCTGGTTATACGCTAGGATAGAAGGTGACCAATGAATTAAGAGATGGCAAGAACTGAAATAAACAAATCCAAAGCTTTCCCTAGGCACAACTCAATTTCATAAAAAAAAAATGTATCCAAGTTATATTTAGTTACAGAAAGCTTTTTCACAGGCTAGCAATCTGAGATCAAGCAGAAGGCAGTGGCTCTAAAAACTTTGTTAGGGCAGTATTGTGTCTAGATGTGATTTTAAAACAAATTAATGGAGCCAAAGAGTTGGGGCATTGAATTACAAAGATGCTTGAGATGAGGTATGTAAAGTAATAGGCTCTAAAGAGGGGTCACAGGCCTGAACGTTCATTACTTACAAGGCAAAATGCCAAATGAAGATTTGCTAGAGAAAGGAATGCAGGATTATTAGCCTTGATCTTTACTAGCAAAGTTATGTAGGGTTGTGTGTATAAGCACCAGATAAAGTACTGAGAAAGACAGGGAGTCCAGGGGAATCTGGTCAGCATTAATGAGAATGGTTTTGTGTGGTCTCCAGACTATTCCTTCCTAGAAGCAGGGATAAGCTGAAGAGGGGAACCAGTAGTCAAGTGCCTTGTGCATGTCTCTCAGACATGTCCATAAGCCACAGTACCTCCCACTCCCATCCCATTTTTCAACCTGCAGACTATGAGTAAGGGAATAGGTATTTATGGGGATTATTGTTATTATTTTTATTTATTTGTATGACAGTAGCACCTAGAAGCCCCAAGTGAGATCAGGGTCTCATTGTGTTAGATGCTGTACAAACACAAAGTGAGAGACAGTATCTGCCCCAAAGAGCTTACAGTCTAAATAGACAAGAGAGGGAAATGGTAAGAGGGGAGAACAAAGTTTTGAGAGGTCACACAGGCCATTAGTGGAAGAGGCAAGTCTAGAACCCAGCTTTCCTGAGTAAGACTAGTTGATATTTCTTTTGTTTGAAACTGAGGGGGAAAATAGCTTTTTTTTTTTTAAATCAAAACAAACATTTCTGTTTTCCACAAAAAAGCAGCCAACTTTTTTGCCCAATTGGCCAACACTTTTTAGTTTTCAGTTGCTGAAAACCAAAACATTTTTGAGGCTGCTCAGCTTTTTTGTTTTTGAAAGGGAACACACAAAAAAGTCTAGAGACGTTTTGATGAAAATGATTTCATTTTCAATGGTTTTATTTTTACCAGTCTAATTCTGTGTCCTAGTCCACTTCCCTATACCCTGCCTCTTCAGTCACCCACTTCTTCGTCTTCCTGATGCCCACACAGTTTTTGCTCACACTTGCACTGGAGCGCAACAGCCATGCATTCTGCTGCTCACTGCACAAAGATTGGCAAGGTCAAGACACCCTATTTAATATTTTAATGTATCCACCCTAACAATATATGTAGAAGGGGGGTATATTGGTCTTTCTATTCTTGTGTATTTGTATATGTGACACTGGGAAAACAGACGCCAGCTCTTGCCAAGGCTGTAGGCTCCAGCTGAGCACTGACAAATTCATAGCTGGAAACCAGACCAGCTCACCTTTATGTTAATATTGTTTAAGATAGGTGTTAGACTTGTAAAGATGTGTTTAGTGCTTAGACTTTATAAAATGCATGTAAGTTGTGGCATGCATTAATCTTACTTGTAATGTATGTATCCCATGCTATAAGGAAGTATGTAAGTTTTGCTTTATAATTAGGGTTGTCAATTAATCACAGTTAACTCACGCAATTAACTCAAAAAATTAATTGCTATTAATTGCACTGTTAAACAATAGAATACCAATTAAAATTTATTAAATATTTTTGCATGTTTTTCTACATTTTCAAATATATTGATTTCTATTACAACACAGAATATAAAGTGTACAGTGCTCACTTTATATTATTATTTTTATTAGAAATATTTGCACTGTAAAAGTGATAAACAAAAGAAATAGCATTTTTTAATTCACCTCATACAAGTACTATAGTGCAATCTCTTTATAGTGAAAGTGTAATTTACAAATGTAGATTTTTTTTATTACACAGCTGCACTCAAAAACAAAACAATGTAAAACTTTAGCGCCTACAGGTCCACTCAGTCCTACTTGTTTGTCTTAGCAATTGGCTGAACAAAAAGTTTGTTTACATTTATGGGAGATACTACTGCTTGCTTCTTATTTACCATGTCACCTGAAAGTGAGAACTGGTATTTGCATGGCACTTTTGTAGCTGTAGCTGGCGTTGCAAGATATTTACATGCCAGATATGCTAAACATTTGTATGCCCCTTCATGCTTCGGCCACGATTCCAGAGGACATACTTCCATGCTGATGATGCATGTTCAAAAAATAATGCATTAATTAAATTTGTGACACAATTCTCCCCCAAGGAGTTCAACGTCTCCTGTTCTGTTTTACCTGTATTCTGCCAAATATAGCAGTCTTGGATGATGACCCTGCACATGTTTGTTTTAAGAACGCTTTCACAGCAGATTTGACAAAACGCAAAGAAGGTACTATGTGAGATTTCTAAAAATAGCTACAGCACTTGACCCAAGGTTTAAGAATCTGAAGCACAGTCCAAAATCTGAGAGGGACGAGATGTGGAGCATGCTTTCAGAAGTCTTAAAAGAGCAACACTCAGATGCGGAAACTACAGAACCTGAACCACCAAAAAACAAAATCAACCTTTCTCTGGTGGCATCTGACTCAGATGATGAAAATGAATATGCGTTGGTCCACTCTGCTTTGGATCTTTATCAAGCATGGACGCATGTCCTCTGGAATGGTGGTTGAAGCATGAAGGGACATAAGAATCTTTATTGCATCTGGCACATAAATATCTTATGACTCTAGCTACAACAGTGCCATGCGAATGCCTGTTCTCGCTTTCAGGTGACATTGTAAAGAAGAAATGGGCAGCATTATCTGCTGCAAATTGTAACCAAACATGTTTATCTGAGCGATTGGCTGAAGTAGGACTGAGTGGATTTGTAGGCTCTAAAGTTTTACATTGTTGATGTAGGCAGTGTCAGGATGAGCTCCACCCTGACATCTGGTGGTGAGGTGTGGCAAGTTGTGGAAAAGAACTTCAGGGGCCCATCTCATTTGCATAGGCACACCCACCCTGCCTAGAATGAGGCCATAGCTGCCCAAATGGTCACTTTGGCTGCTGTGGGATCCCCAGTGTCTCTGTTATTGGGGCAGGAAGACTAAATTGTTATTATCCTGATTATGGGAACTGTGCTTGGAACTGTACTTGGCCTTTTGTTATGATAGAGGGACTCACCATCAACTAAGTAGCACTTGCTAGGCAAGCGTCATGGGTTCCAAAACTCTGTGAATTGAGGGGGGCTGGGGACAAGTATTAATACTTGGTGGCATGGGCCCCTGGGTGAGGGCCTTACATGCTAATTGCACTTCCTCCTCTCTCCACTGTGGAATATCAGAGCTCATTTTGATTCCATTAGGAGTCTAGTTACAGGCTGCTGAGCTCACTTTGGGCTAATGGTGCACAAGCACTGAGGCTCCCCTACTACAAGCTGAATTCACCAAAGAGCTGAACTGACTAAGAGCTGAAATCACTGAGCGTTGTGTTAAGTAGTGGGGGAGCCTGAAGATATATTGTGGAGCAGTTTGTGGGACGGCTGGAGTGCCTCATGGACCGGCTGGTGGAGGAGCGGAGCGGAGCCGAGCGAAGCAGTTCGTGGGGTGGCTGGCGGAGTGGAGTGAAGGCCTATGGAGCTGTGGGGCGGTCAGCTTCACATCATGTAAGGTGCCCCTTACCTCTCTCTCCCCCCCAACCCCCATCTCCACCCAGTTTGGGAGGTAAAGCTCTGCAGATAAACTTTCGAACTCTGGGGCTGCCCTGACCAGGGACAGAGACTTGGGTCATTGGACTTTTGGGACTTTGGGTGATTTGGGGTTGCTGGACTCAAGAACCAAAGGGAAAGGACATGCCCCAATTTGCTTGGGGTGGTTTTTTTTTTGCTCATGGGTTGTGTTACAAATCCTGTTGGTGGTGTTTCCCCAACATAATGCCACATTGTTTCTCTCTGTTATTAAAAGGCTTTTTTGCTACACTCAGACTATGTGCTTGCGAGAGGAGAAGTATTGCCTCTTGGAGGCGCCCAGCGGGGGTGGTATATATTTGTCCCAGGTCACTGAGTGGGGGCTTGAGCTGGTTTGCATTGTGTTATTGGAATGAATCCCCTAGATATTGAACCCGGCCCTTGTTGCTGCCAACTCTGACGGACAGAAGGGTTACATTTTATTTTTGAATGCCGGGTTTTTTTGTACATAATTCTACATTTGTAAGAGCAACTTTCATGACAGAAAGATTGCACTACAGTACTTGTATTAGGTGAATTGAAAAATATTATTTCTTTTGCTTTTTACTGTGCAAATATTTGTAATAAAAATAAATATAAAGTGAATACTGTACACTTTGTATTCTGTGTTGTAATTGAAATCAATATATTTGAAAATGTAGAAAACATCCAAAAATATTTAAATAAATGGTATTCTATTATTGTTTAACAGCACGATTAATCACAATTCATTTTTTTAATCGCTTGACATCCCCATTTATAATTGTAAAAATGCCTGCTTTGAACTTGTAAACCTAGGTAGGAAGAATGATTTTCCTGGCCATCAAGAAGGATGATCAAGACTAAATGGGGCATTGTAGGACAAAAACTTTGTTGATTGCCCCGTCCACCCAGGAAGAAGTTACATGCAGGAGCCCTTAAACCATCAGTTTGAATTCTGGGGGAAGGCAATATAAACACTGTCACAAGAAGAAATGGTTCTCTCTTTGCTGTTTGGACTCTCGCAAGGGCTGGATCTAAGAAAAAAAAGTAGAGATCCCTAGAATCAACCTGGGTTAGTCCTAAAAGACATTCAGTGGACAGATTACTACTACATCTCTGTCACCTTTAGGAACCTAAGATTGTAACTTGTTTGTGTTTATATGTTGCCTGCTTTAACCTGTAAATAACTCTCTCATTTCTTTTTCCTAGTTAATAAATCTTTAGTTGGTTTACTGAAATAATCATATCCTGAGGAACTATCCACCTGCTTCTTCCATGGGAGTTGTGTGGCGAACCCTTCCCCTGCTCCTCACACAGAATGGTCTGGGGAAAGCTGTCTGAGGATAACAGTGATTCTCCTCCTTACCCACAAGACCCTTTTATGAGAGCTTCTCTATGGAAGAAGGACAATCTGTTTCATAGCCACCTAACTACAGTTATCTATCTCATTGTAAAATGTCTTGGGACACGCTGGGCATGAAAGGTGCTATTTAAAACCCCATGGTCCATTTAGAGCACAAGCTCAGAAAGAAAGAAAGAAAACTGCTCAAAAATGGGTATGCATAGCCTTCCAAGAGATGTTATTTAGTATGACCAGTTCCTAAAATTGCTCCTCGATCATCACCCAAAATTAATCAGTAATGTATCCCACCTCCCTTGTCACCAACAAATATTACTGGAAAAGAAGACAATTGATTTTTCTTTACTTCCAAAATAACCAATTAAGATTTCTGGCAAAAACATCTTCTCCTAGGAGATTCAACACCATCTAATATTAAAAACTGATTTTTTTCATCAAGAACTGTAGCTCTTTTTCAAAGAAAGGTATGTCTTTCTTAGGAAATTATAGCTAGCTTTCCTTCACTAAGAAATAAGCTAATCTGAGGTGCTAGTCAGAGTAATATTAGAACTACAGAGACATTCTTAGCTTAGAGCGATAACATAGGCAAAGGGAAGCTTGCCTGGAGACATTCAATAATTTATCAAATACAGAAAACAATAGCGTCTCTCTCTCTTTTCCCCACTGTATTCTTCTCCTGGTGGGCGAGGAAGTGATACTAATAACTCTGCGTGGAAGTTGCTGCATTGCAGTCCTTTAACCCCAAATTTTCCTTGTAGCTGTACAGTGTGCTCTGATTGACAGTCAGGTGCTCCCTGATGGATGATTATAGGAACATTATCATCTTATATGTGTCAGCATGATTTGACTTTTTAAGCACATAAAATCACCAGGCAGTGAGAAATAACTAATTAATCCGCAAGTGATTTATCCCTCTTGCACACCATTTATATTTAAATCTAGCTGTCTGTAACAGATGACATAAAAATACTACAAACCTGTGAAACAGTGAAAGACAAAACAGCCTTTGTTTACAAAGGAAGGTTTGGGCAGGACTTACTTTACTCAAATATTTCCATTTTGTTTTGTAGAGAGAATTCCATAATTCAGATTATATAGCTGTGTTGATGCAGACACGTGTCTTGTTTTTATCAGTTCAGTAACTGGTTGACTTCACGCCACTAAATCCCACATACTTGGAAAATGCAAAGTAAATTTTTATAGAATTACATATAAGTGCTATTTTGGAAGCCCCCCAGACCTCAAAAATATTATGCAAATGTATGGGCTCAAAGAAAAGGGACATAAGTGTCAATAGTAACAGAGAGAGGTCCCCAAAATTATATGACCCTGCACTGGGCTCAGTACAGAAATAACTGGGTGAACGTCTATGGCCTGTATTGTGCGGGAGGTTAGACAAAATGATCATAATGGTCCCTTGTCACCTTAAAAATCGATGAACTCAATATCTTGTGAGGTACTGAATAGCAGTGCCTCAGTATGATGCTGCAGTACAGGACTTGACTACCTACATGGGACAATAGTGATAGTTTCTCTAGCTGTAGACAGGGCCTATGTTAAGCGCCTTTGGGGAACTGCTTTTGACAACAGTTCTTAGTCAAAAGGAGCTGGCTTGTTTCCATGGACAGCGTATATAGGATCAGGGAGAAGGTTAGTGGGGAAAGGGCCCAGTATCTTTAGAGCAGGGAGGAGGCTAATAGCAGAAACAGTCCTTGGAGCTCTGAATGTGGTCTGGAAGCAGAGAAAAACCTACCAGTACTAAATCAAGAGCTGGATGAAAAATGGAATATCAGTTATGTAAAGCATTTCCATCTTTTGAAATCATTTTTGTTCCAAAACTCAACAAAAATGTAACAAGAAGGGAGCAGACACCCTAAGGGGAGAACAGGCGGTCTGAACCTCAAAGAATAAGCAATTGACTCAACTTATTATATACAATGTTATTGGGTATCAATTTTTGTCTAGTAAGATCTTTTATGAATTCTGAAATTAGCCATTAGGAGATATGTATGCAGGTTATGAATGGATGCATGTATCCATGTGTAGAACAATGTTCATGTAACCAGAATGCAACTACAGCATCACCTCACAGCAGAGTGGAGAAGCAGGCAGGCAGGGCGGGACACCTTTTCACAAAACTAACTCCAAGCACCTAGCATTGTACTTACAACACAGGGAAAAACAATGGTAGACCATTAAAGTAAATGGCAAGACATTGAAACGGTAAAGTAAATCCCAGTACTGGAAAACTGAGGAAGAGGAGAGAGTTTTCCCCTCTCGTTGTAATCATGAATTACTATTGTCTGAAAGAAAGGGAAAAAAACCAGCAAACCTCTGTTTAAAGGGAAGAGCTGGAAATGAAGGCTATCAAGAAATGGAGGGCCAGCATCTAATCAGGGATGAAACGCTGGATTCCCCCCCCGGCCAGGGCTGTCCCTAGGGGGGTGCGGGGCCTGGGACAAATCAGCCTGTATGGGTCCCCCCCTTAACATTTTTTATACAGGTGAACCTGGTTACAGTGAACTTCAAGAGCAGCTGCAGGCTGCAGGTTAAATATTGATAGCACCCAGCTGTATAACTATAATGTAGTTATATTATATTGTAGTTCTGATGTATAATTATAATGAAGTTCATATAATTAAAAAAAACCTCACCATTAGGCAGCCCCACCCCAGGACTGAGCTGTTCATGGACCCTCTAGCTGGGGGCCAGTGTCCAAGCCGCTCCGCACCTCCATAGCGAGCTCATGGGCCAGTCCTGGTGGGCCGGACCAGGCCCCTGCCCTGCACAGAAATAACTAGCTGTGAAGGGGCCTCTCAGGCTCCCGGAGCTGGGGCCTTCCCATGATCCTGCTGCTGGCGGGTTGGGCCGGGGACCCCGGGAGGGCAGCACAGACCCCCGTGAGATGGGACTGGGAGATCCTGGCCCTTGGGATGCCCCCACTCAGCTGCGCTCCCACCCCCCCCCGCCCCACACTCACCCCCTGTCTCCCTAGCATTGCCTCCTGCCTCTTATCCTGCTGCCACCACAGCCCCCTCTCTCCAGGGTAACCCGACCATGGGGCCCGCGCAGGGACAATCACCACAGCCTCCATTGCTGCGGGTTGAACCCAAGAACCACCACTAGGCTCTCCCCACGGATTGCCACCGGTGCCCCGGGATCCCCCAGCCCCGATTGGCCCCTGGAATCCCTGAGCCCCCTGAGCAACGCACACACACGCTCTGATTGGTGCATGCGAAGTATTGCATCTGACACCGTGATGTTGAAGCGCGGGGCCCAGAGCAGTTGCCTCGATTCGCCCTACCCAAGGGACCTCTATATTCACACTCTACTGAAATAATTTTTCTACAAAATACGTGAGGTATCAGATTAATGCTAATAGCACATTGGTTATTAATATCATTGCCAATTTCATGTGTTACTGTTATATGTGAAGTTATGAATTCCCTCTGTATGCTGTTACTAAAACATGTTTAAGACTAGAGCTGTAATATACTGACTCTTTAACAGAGCAGCAAACTTAATATCATCTGTTAATGTACAGGGTTAGGTGCTGTGCATTGCAGAGAGAAACATCTCTGACAAGCTTGGGGGCTGAAGTTCACTGATTGTTACCTGTTAGGCAAGGTTTGGGCTGGGAAAGCCTTGAGGAGTTTGCTGGTGAAGAAGATAGACTGGTGGGGTAGGGACTTGACACAGAGTCTAATCAACAGAATAACTTATGCTTTCTGTGCAGGGAGGTAACCCATTGGCTGACAGCTCTGGGTATCCCCAGGAGTGTGTCATACCCTCTGTGACAGAGGGCACACTGGGAAACTGTTAAGAGGCAAAAGGTAACTGGCACTAGAGAAGGGAATTTAACTGGTATAGAAGTGTAAAGCCTGAGATTGTGTCTTTATAGCTATTTTCTATGTAACTTGTGTGTATTTTCATTTTCTTACTTTGTTATCTTTGAATCTGTGATTTTTCTAAAAATATTTTTTTTGTTTATTTTTCTCTTAAGCAGGTTTCTGTTGTGCAATGTGGGTGGTGTGTGTGTGTGTCCTCAAGTGGACTGATGACAGGGGCACGTTTCACTCCTTCAGGGACAATGAACAAGAATCCTAGCTGCAGGTGCAGCACCTTTGTAAATAGTTCTCTATTTAGTTTAGTTTTAGAAACATGGAGTCCTCTCATGTTATTACCTAGCACTAGGTATATGAGAGATCCACCATCAGGGAGCTTCTCTCAGTGGTTTTGCTTCCTGCATCACTGGGGAGAAGGGGAGTGGAGAAGGCTCACATGTTAACAGGAGCCAGGAATCCAGCTAGTCCAAGGGAATGGAGAGATGTAACACTTGTGGATGGCAGCTTACACTACCTGTTTTAAAAGAGCTGGCGGAGGAGCTTGGTGGACCATTAATACTGATTTTCAATAAGTCTTAGAACACTGGGGAAGTTCTGGAAGAATGCTAATATTGTGACAATATTTTAAAAGGGTAAACAGGATTCCCTAGTAATTATAGGCCTGTCAGTCTGACACTGAACTCAAGCAACGTAATGGAGCAACTGATATGGGACTCAATAAAGAATTAAAGAAGGATAATATAATTAATGCAAATTAACATGAGTTTATGGAAAATATATCCTGTCAAACTAATTAGATTTCTGTAATGAGATTACAAGTTTGGTGATAAAGATAATAATGTTGATGGAATATACTTAGACTTCTGTAAGGTGTTTCAGTTGGTACTCCACAACGTTTTCATTAAAAAAACTAGAACAATATAAAATTAACATAACACAAATGGATTAAAAGCTGGCTAACTGATAGGTCTCAAAATGTAATTGTAAACTAACGGATGGATGTGTTTTTAGTGGGGCCCCTCAAAGATTGGTTCTTGGCCCTATATTATTTAACTTTTTTTGTCAAAATTGTCACTGCTAAACTTTGCAGAAACACAAAAATTGGGAAACTAGTAAATAATGAGGGGATAGGTCAGTGATATAGAGCAATCTGGGTCCTTTGGTAACCTGGGAACAAGCAAACAACATGTGTTTTAATATTGCTAAATGTAAATGTATACATCTAGAAACAAAGCATATGGGCGGGGGACTCTATTCTGGGAAGCAAAGACTCTGAAAGAGATTTAGGGGTCTTGATGGCTAATCAGCTGAACATCTCTGAGTGTGGCCAAAAGAGCTAATGCAACTCCAAGATCCATAAACAGGGACATCTTGAGTAGAAGTAGAGAAGTTATTTTACCTCTGTATTTGGCACTGGTGTGACTGCTACTGGAATACTGTGTCCAGTTCTGGGGGCTACAATTCAAAAAGGATGTTGATAAATTGGAGGAGGTTCAGAGAAGAGGCATAAGAGTGACTAAATTTGCCTTATAGTGATAGACTCAAGGAGATTAACCTATTTAGTTTAACAAAGAAAAGGTGAAGGGGTGACTTGATTACAGTCAATTAGTATCTACATAGAGAACAAATATTTAATAATGAGCTCTTCAATCTAGGACAGGAATAACCCAATCCAATGGCTGGAAGTTGAAGCTTGATGAATTCAGACTGGAAATAAAGTGTACATTTTTAAACGTGGGGGTAATTAACCATTGGGACAATTTACCCAGGGTGATGGTGGATTCTCCATGACTGACAATTTTAAAGTCAAGATTGGAAATTTTTGTAAAGGATATGACTTAGGAATTATTTGGGGGGAAGTGCTATGGCCTGTGCTATGCAGGAGGTCAGACTAGATGATCACTATAATTCCTTCTGGCTTTGGAATCTATGAACCTATATGACAGAGGAAGCTGTTGGTAGGATGTTCCCCATGAGTGCCCCTTGACTTTGAAGCTTGCTACCTGATTGGTTTTCAAATCCGCAGTCTTTCCAAGCATGCTATAAAGCCTACCTTTTGAATATGTATTGGGGGAGCTATGATGTGTTGTTTCCTTTGTGAATTTGAAGGGCAGGGAGATTTTTCTGTGATTTTTTTTTTCTGACTTGTGGTTGTATATAAGTGGGTATTTGCTGCCATTTTGTTTTGCAATGATTTAATTGTTTAGGGATTTAACTAAGGGTAAGAATTAGAGCCTGGAATAGGAAGATATTTTCTGTTCAAATTAAAATAAATAAATTGAGGGTCAGTTTCCCTTGCAGAACAGAGATACTTCAATATCACCACCAGAAACTCAGGTTAGGTTTCTGCTGGGGGACCCTGTGAAGCTAGACACTGCAGGAGTACCACCCAATGTGCCCTGAGTGGCAGCCTCCCATAGCCTACTGATTGACTCGTGCCAATATATAGACCAGGAAGCCATCACAGAGAGCTGTCTGAGGAATGATACAGACTGCCTGCTTGCTTCTGCTCCAGCCCTTGCCTTGCTGTGAACCCCAGATGCTGGCTCCTGATCCTGGTTTGTCCCTCATTCTGCTACTTACAACTTGGTGCCTGACCCTGACTTTCTGACACCCTGACCCAGCTCAATCCTGACTCTGCTGTTTGTCTCCTGATTGCAACTTAGTACCTTACCTCTACTTACAGACTATTCATTGCCTGGCCCTGACCTCTCTTGACACTGCAACAGGAACCAACAGTATCTGAAGTGAATTTGAACTCTTTCCCATGACTGGATTTTATGCATGGAAGGTTGTTTATGTCTCCATGAGGTTTCCTTATAATCTAAGTAACAAGAACCTTATGAATAACTTTGCAAACAGTGTATGCTCACTCTTTAGTAAGAATGATGTGTTAATTGAGTGCAGATGGTTTGGTTCTCTGGTTAACTAAGTAATTCGATAAGTAGGGTGACCTGATGCAAAGGGAACTGCAACATATAATACAGAAAATTATTACTAGTTCTAGCTAAATTAAACTAATTTACTGTAATTCACTCTTCTAGATATCGGGGTCACAGCTAGAGTAGGCTGTTTATTCAAAATCACTCAGATCAACTAATATTTCTAACTACTGCCTGTCTAGAAAGATTAGGGTTGTGCAGCATATACAATTTTTATTTGGCAGCATTTCTCATGTTTTTTTTCTCTGCATTAAATGACTTTGCACCTGCAAAGGTTTTGTTTGCAATTTTGTCAAAATGGATGTACTAACATCACACATGAAATTTGAGTGTTTACATGTTTTTGAAATGACATGCCTGCAACAGAAAAGCATACATATTTGGTTGTGAATTGAAACCTGAGACTTGAATTTCCTATAGGAGGATGTCAAAAGCTTCTAAAACATTCCAGAAGAATGGAACTAACCCAATTAAAAGGGTCTTTCAATCATCCCCCACTTGCAAGTCAAAAAAACTCACAAAGGGACATAGTTGTCTAAAATGACAATTAGGCAACCAAGTCCCAAATTTAAGCATCACCAGTATTAATAAAAACCCCACTTTGCTGCTGTCACACCCTCATTTGGAGCCTAATTGATTGTAGTAAAAGCTCCCTACACACTTATGTTTCATGCCCGCTGCTGCCTTACTCTAGGCTTCCAGACACCTGTCTCCTACCTACATCCTAGTGAAATTCACAGACTTGCCTGCAGCTCCAGTGTAGTAGGTGTTCTCAGAGAAGGGGGAATGGTTCCTGAGCCTTCCAAGTGCTGTGTGAGTGTCTGACCCACCAGACTATAGCATCATTCTCATGTGCTATTGTTCTCTGGTCTAATGACTCTTTAATTATTTATCCAAAGTGGAACAGCTTCAACCCAAGAGATTGAGACTGCCTCCAGCCCCATCAGCATCACTAAGTGGTTAGGGCACTTGCTGAGAGAGGAGATACAAATACCTTTGCATCAGAGTGAGGAGAGACTTGAACACGTAGTTCCTGCATCCCAGGTGAGGACCCTAACAATTGGGCTAAAGTTTATATGGAAGGTGCTGCTGCTGATGACTAGGAGAGGGTTCATATCTCATACTCCCATTCAGAAATAGACACCAAACTTCTTGAGAAGGGCAGGGATTCTCTCATTACCATCTCCCATTGGCTATCTTAGGCAGCTCCTTGACTAGTATGCTGGTTTTTGTGGATCCATTCTTAAATACCTATAGTCACAATGCGTAAGTCTCTTTGTGAATCTAGCCCATGGTCACTAGTATTGAGGGCTTCTCATAGATCTCACACGTCCAGCAAGAGTATGTCCCTGGTGTCTAGGTTATCAGCCCCAAACAACAGCATTCTCTCTGACTGAAACCAAACAGCAAAGGGGCAAAGACATCTATGGGACCAATGGTGACTGTAGCTGTTTGAACTCCATTTTCTCCATAATCTTCCCCAAAAATAGTAAGTTAGAGAATGGGGTTGTAGTTGGTGAATCTGTTCATGACAAGAGGTGGTTTGCTGAATAGTTGGTTTGCCACTGCTTATTGAAAAGTAGCTGGCACTCTTTCTTTAGAAACTAAAGTATTGAGAATCCTTATCCATTGTAGTCTCAAAATGTCTCTGCTGGTCTTGACTACAGTCAAGGACTAGGGACTAGGATTCATATTACAAGTAATGTGCTACAACTCTCCAAATACTGATAAGTTCTCATTGAGAAAAAACAAGTGGAACTCCTCCAGGAAACGTGGTGGCGCTTCACAGTTAATTTCCTTTTCTGATATTGCTCCTACATTGCCAGCTGAACTAGCCCAGATCAGATAACTGTTTTTCACCAAATGTGTAGAAAACATCCTCAAGCTCTTTAATAAAGGTAAGACATGCCAGAATCACCATTCTGCAGTTTGAGGTAACCATTTACTTCATTGATTGCTTGGCTATTAAATCTAAAGTCTAGGAAAGAGGTGAGTATGGTCTTTATATAGGGTGTGTACTGTGTTTTTAGAGTAAGTTAGTTAAGGTAAACCCAAACTCTCCAAACCCTTTCCAGCTCCAAGTGCTAAAAGCAGAAAAGGAATTCCACCCCTGACCATGGCACATCTGGCCAGAGACTTACAGCTGTGAAGTGAGTTTGCTTGTTACAAAATAGGGCCCTTAAACTGATCATTTGAACTTGAACCTTATGGGAGTGATTCAAGTGGAAGTGTCACCTTTCCCTATAGTTTCAGTTCTTCGAGGGTATGGAATTTAGTCAATTTTAAAGTTTTTTTCTGTCTGTCCCGTAGTCAGGTTGCATTCATTTCAGGATCATGTCATCCAATGAGAAAGATACACATGTGCATTTCTATTCTATTTAGTAGCTTGCTGTCTATTTTAGTGCTGGCTTTTGGTTTCTTCTTCATGAAATCAGAAGAGGGAGTCAAATGGCACTCAGCAAACAGTTGGAAAACTTTTCCTTCCTTTCACCATTGCTTCTAGCGCTGGATACATGCAACAGTTCTATCATCTAATTCTAGGAATATTACCACTGATATACATGGATGTAGCTGGATCTTCCAGAAACTATTGCTATGCCATAGTGCAGTGGTTCCTAACCTGGGGTGCACGCACCCCCTGGGAGTGTGAGATGTCCTTTCTGGGGGTGCGAGATATGCCAGATTTTTTTAGAAAGTAAGTCATCGAAAGCACAAATTAAGCACAGGCACATAAGTACAACATTATACATTTTTTAATGATTACTGTAATATACAAACAAAAAATATATCTAGGTTTAAAGAACTGACCTACTTCAATGATTTTTGATAAGGGGTGCAAGAACATATTTCGAGAACCAGAGGGGGTGCAGGCTGCAGTAAAGGTTAAGAACCACTGCCATAGTGCATCCACCACCTAATGTTTAGTAATGGTAGCCTTTCTAACCCCTACCATTAGCAGTGCTGCTACTGATTTTGGCCTCTTGGACAGTGTAGCCTACCCTCCTAGTTGGAAAAACGAAAATCCCAGTTTATTTAGGTTCGTATGTATTAAGGAGAATGATCGGCATACAGTATGTTCTGGAGAGATTCAGTTTCAAGAACTTTGGAAAAGAAAGAAAATAAAATTTGCCCTGGAAAAGGAATCATGCACTGCTGAGTAATAAGAATGTGTGGGCTGGTTTTGTCTCCATGTTGCAAACAAATTCAGATGCTGAGTTGAACTTTCTGGTGTTTCCACATCTTCTTTTCAAGTGAATGGCATGCTCAAGGATTTGTATCTAATTTTATATAGTTGAAATCACCTCTCCAGTTGTTATTAAATAAAAAGCCACAGAGTAATCAAGGAGCCTAATTTCCTGTGAAGTGGAAATGACTTAATAGTTTCACAGCGTTTAAGGCAAGAAAGGACTATTAGATCAGCTAGTCTGACCTCATGTATATCACAGGCCATTAAATTTCTTTGTTATCCCTATAATGAACCAAATAGCTTGGGTTACACTAAAGCATTTTAGTCCACAGGAGACAAAACTGTTAGGTGACACAGGCAGAGAACAGGAGACACTGAGGTGCCATCAGTCCCTGTGGCCCCTGACATAGTAGGGAACTGGGTAGGTGAGATATGCCTAGATGAATCAGTGAGTCATATCTTTATGAAGTGTTGTTGTACAGGTGTTGGTCCCAGGATAGGAGAGAGACAGGGTGGGTAATATGGTAATATGTAATATGTTTTATTGGACCAACTTCTGTTGGTGAGTTGCTTTTGAGTTTACACAGAATTCTCCTTCAGGTCTGTCCTCAGAGTGCCACAGCTAAACACAACAATCTATAACCCACTAACAACACGCCACCAGCTGCCTTAACCCCCCCTTTCATTTCTCCCCTATAACTGGAGGGATGTTAACAGGCCACTTCACCTTAACTGGTCCCTTGAAATATATGTTAACTACATATGCTAAACAATCTGTTCTGCTTTCTTTTAGCTGTGACACTGAGTATATTTCCCAGACTTGCAGAAGAGCTCTATGTAAGCTTGATAGCCTGTCTCACTCACCAACAGAAGTTGATCTACTTAGTCACTTCTTTATACAGTTTTGGTTTTTTCATCTGTTCTCATGCAATAGGTGATCAGGAGGCAAAAGGTCCCCTCCTCACAATGAAGCTTCAAAGCTTGGCATACCTAGAGGAGTTCACATTTGCATACATGCCTCCCCACACCCCCTCCAACTGCCTGGGAAAGCCACTTAAATTTAAAAGTTCACAATGTTTCAAATAGTCCTTTTGAAGCTCATAAAACTTTCCAGAGTTTATATTAGTCTTGTCCCTAGAGAAGCTGCATACAATTCCACAATAATATATAAACGCTTGTATTTTAATACAAAGAATTCCTAAAATACGTAAACTTAATTCAACAACATTTGTCCAAGATAGTGCCATATTTGTCCCACTGGCCATTTAACCAGGCATTTCAGATCACTAACAGTAACCTGTCCTCACTGTTAATACAAATATTGATAGGTAGTAATCTACAAACTTTATCAGCAATATTTGCATCATCTAGATTGTTGATAAAGGTATTTTCTAGTGTTGGCCCAAGAACCTGTTGCTGGAGGACCCCTGAACCGAAAAGGCCCTGCTCATTGATATTTACCCATTAACAACTACATTTCGAGAGCTATCTGTAAACCAGTTTTTTAATCCATGTGACATGTGCCCTGCTAGCTCCATATAATGCAAGATTTTTAATCAAAATGTCATATGGTACTAAGTCAAATGCCTTGGAGAAATCCAAGTTAGCAACACAATTGCCTTTATTTCCTGTGTATTAGGGACATGTTTCTAATTTCTTGTAAAACTGTAAGCAGGGGCATATGAAGACTAGATTATGCTGCTCTTCCATCTAAGAACAAATATTTAAAATTTGCTGCTGGCTTAACTCCATTGACTTTAGTGCAACTGGTCCAGGGGAATTATGTAAACGACCATTTGGGTAACAGTAGATTTTTGGCTACTTTGAAGGGAAGGATTTAGCTGATTCTACAGGAATTACATAAAGAACAGAAGGAAGCTGAGTACAAGCCAGTCCAACCCCTGATTTTATGAGCTTGATAGCAAGTGAAAAAAATAAATTTATCTCTTGTAGGAGAACTACTTGTGCCCTTGTTCTGTTAAGGACTAGCAGGATACACATGCCTTTACTGGCTAATTTATCCCATGTGCATTCCACATCACAACTTTAAATGTGGATACCATTATGTATTCTGTGGCTATAAATTGTACCAATAAAAAGTAATTTAATACCTTTAACTATTGGGATTGAAACATTTGTGGACCTTGACACTTTCAAGCAGATCAGTTCAAAATTAAAAGTCGAAACACATATTTAGTTCCCCCTGGCCTATATCCAGTCTGGCTCCTCAAATGAGACAGTACCAATCTAAGTAGAACATAAAACCATGCCAGAAGCAAAAAAAAACCCCTACATTTGAATGGCATCTTACCTCATGCCGTAGCTTAACCTGAAGCTGATCATTTATAGCTATTGCATGTAATTAATAGACAAACCTTAGTTTAAGATACACAGGGCTAGATGCACAAAGGAGACTTAGGCTTAGTGTTGCAATGCCTAACTTTAGGTGATCTGCTGCCTAATGCACTGATTCTCAACTGGGGATCTGCAACTCCCCAGTTTCAGGGAGTATGCCAGGGACTGGGCTTCAGCCCCAGGCAGCAGGACTTGGGGAGGGAGCACCACCTCCCTCCCAACTCACCTCAGTGGGCCACCCAGCCTGTCTGAGTTGGGGAGGGGCACAGCCAAAAATTGCAGCATCACTGCATGGTATCATGGTATCAGACAGGGTGGCCTCAAAGTCACACCACTGCTCGGTCCTGATACATCATCACTTCAGGGAGCAGGGCCAAATGGAAGGCAGAAATCTGGGGAACGGGGCATGTGAGCCTGCATGCCCCCCTGCATCACCTCTGGCTGGGGGTCTGCAAGTTTGTCTATTGGAGCTTTAAGGGTCCCAGGTTGAAAAAAGGTTGAGAACCACTGGCCGAATGGAACTTCTGTGGAGAAGGTTAAGCACCTATGAACTGGATCCACAAAAGCCAGTAAGCTGAGTTGGGAAATGCTGGGGAGAGTGGTGTAGCCTAAGCACCACCCTCAAAAAGACTTAGGCATCTAAGGCCAGGTCAGGGGGAAGCGCCTCCCTCAGTTTGGGATTCATGGCCATGAACCTTCTCCTGGAGTTAGGCACCTAATGCCTTTCTCTGAAAGCATCAAGGAGAAGGCCCCACAACTTCTCTCCCCGCCCCCTCCCATAACCTTTAGCCCAGGGGTTAGAGCACTCACCTAGCCTATAAGAAACTCATGTTCAAATCCTCCCTCAGCCAGATTTGGAACTTGAATTCACATCTCCCGCTGCTCTAGAGACTGCCCTCACCACAAGGCTACAGGATATTTTTAGGTGGAGTGCCCAATCTCTCCTGTTGAAGCTGTTACACTTTGTATAAATAATTAAATAACCATTAGACTTGGGTGCCTAGACTGAGGCATGCTAACTAGTAGATTTTTAGGGGACCTTTTTGATGGAAACTAAGAGCTGGCCTACATTTACTACGCTTAGTGAAGCCACTGCCTATGCCAACAGAAAGCTTCTCCCGTTGGTATAGGTACTCCACCTCCCCAAGAGGTGGTAGCTATGTCAACAGGAGAAGCCCCTCCATCAATATAGCGCTGTTTACACCGGGAGTTAGGTCAGTATAACTACGTCGCTAAGGGGCGTGGAAAATCCAACATAAGTTCCTAGTGTAGACCAAGCCTTAGGCATCTACAAGGTTAGGTAGCAGATAACTGGAGGCTTTGAGGCTATAAATTTTGGGCTTATGCAGCTAAAGTGCAGTTGGGCACCTAAATCCCGTTTTGGACCGAGCCCAGAATGTATGCACAAATCAAAATATAGTTACATTGCTAAGTATTTTTTTGACTTGGATCTGTGAATGTGCATGATCCACCTTAAAGTTTATATTACTCTCTCTCTGTGTGTAAAAATCTAAGACAAAAAGAATAGCTCAGGGAAAGCTGCTGGAAGGTTGTTTTTGAAAGTGATAGAGCAAGTTCTTTCTATCATCAGAGTTGTGCCTAATAGTGAAGGATCAAATTGTGGGAATGAGTGAGTCTCCTTTTTCCCTTCTAAGCATCACTAAAAGGCAAATCTAACCAATCTTTTCTCAAGATTCATTGCTCATGAGTCACTTCTGAGTTGCCCTCTGATAAATCATTGAACTTTTGCAAACCATGTGTTGTCTTATTTGAAGAGTTTCACATTCTTCTAAGTAAGGCCTCATCAGGGCCAGAAAAATTTCTTGAAGTTTATATTCTATATCTCAATAGACATGTCCTGGGACTTAGTTTGTCTTATTTTATTGCTTCAAAACAGTGTGAAGGTAGTTTAATATCCACAATCGCTACCAGTTCTCTTCCTTGATCTAGGTCTATGACATTAATATTAAACATTATAAATAGGGCTGACAAACGATTAATCGCAATTAATTGTGAGATAAAAAAAAGGTCTTGATTAATCATAGTTTTAATTCTTCAGTAATGTTAATTACTCCTTCGTCCCACTTGTCTGAGTTTGACAAGCTCCAAAATACTCACTTATACAACAAAGTTCCCGCACTCCTGCTAAATGCATGGGAAATGTGCTTATAGGCACTTTGTCAAGCCCTGTGGCTAGAAGAGTCAGCAAAATCTGCTCATTCATGTTTCTCACAAGCCCTTCCGGACGCTTCCCCTCCTGCCCACTATCACAGACAAAAGGACCGTGCTGTATTTATACTGCACTGTGAACTGTTTCATTGCTGCTGATTAAAGACAATGCATATCAAATGTTCATGAGAATTTACAGTTCAGCAATAAATCCAGTACATGCCATCCACAAGCCTATTAAAACTTCCTAGGATGACCTTTATTCATTGTTCTAGGATAAAGACTATGGACTCTGATGAATTCCACTATCTGAAAGGAGGAAAATCCTTATGTAGCTTACTATGGGGTCCAAATGCTATCTTTATAACATGAGATTAGGATGGGACTTCACCAAAAATCCTACATTTGGCAAAGGTTGGAGGATGATATAGATGTTACAAAGCTATCTCAGCTACTGTCAAACATAACAATAAACTAAGGAAAGTCAGACTGAAAAGCAATTCAAGCAGAATTTCTTTACACAGAATAACTGCACAGAAGAAGTAGGAAATAAAGGGGCCAAATTTATATTGGTGTATATGTGGAGTAAATCCAATAACGTCAAATCAAAATCTGTATGGGCCATCCACTATAGGGGGATGAGACACATAGTATCAGTGGGTTTTACAGCTGTTTGATACCAGAACTCACAGCAGCTCTTGTCTCCGCTGTACTTCAGTAAGGTGGCTTTCATCACATATTTTCTACCCAGGCACCAGCAGAAGATTCACTGAGAGCCCAGGGAAGACAATCTCCCTGCTCTCAGTTCAGTGCCCAGCCCACTCTGATCTGAGCAGTAACTGCAAGGAAAGTCCTGCTCAACCTCTGCATGCCTGGGATAGAGCATTGCTCATGCAGACAGAATCTTTGGATACTTGAGCCTCCAAACCCTAACAGGTCTCCAGTGAGCAAACATATTTCCAAATGCAAAACTGGGTGTTTTTTCCCAGCATCAGCAAAAAGCACATCCCTCTTACAAGAATGACTCCTTTGCCAAATTTGAAGTCCCTGTTCCAAAGCATGGATGCACTAGAGATTTTCAACAAAAGACTTGTAAGGATTTTTTTAACATGTGCAAAACAACATTTTCCCTGATCTCATTCTCAGAAACAGCTGACCTGATTTGGCTGAAACTTAAAAAAAAAAAAAAAAAAATAGCCTGAGGCAGACACCAGCATGGAAAATTTTAGCCAAAACAGATAAAGTTTGGCAAAGTTACAAACAACTGAAAACAGGGTCTTATAATGGGAAGTGGGTTGGGCAACCTTAACAATCAGTGACATTAGCAGCTCTGCCTCTAATGAGTAATATTTTTTCCTTCCATATCACTCCTTTCTTTCACTGCTTCTTTTTCTGTCATGTGTTCTCTATCCATAATCTTTAAATCACTTTCCTCTTTAGTCTCTCCTTACTATTTATTTTCCGTATTAGCCCTCCCTTCCCTCTATTCCCTCATCCCCAGTTTCTTTTATATTTTCCCCTTCCCTCATCTAATCAGTCCCTTCTAGCCCTCACTGCTATTACCACCCTCAGCTCCATCTCTACCATGCACTTTCTTTGTCCTCCATTATCATTTTTCATTTTCACTAACTCCCATCCTTGCTTGTGCTGCCTTCCACGCTGTCTCTTGATCATTCCTTTCTTCTCTTGCTATGCTTTCTGGCCTCTCCCATCCCATTAAATCAGCACATAAGAACATAAAAGCAGCCATACTGGGTCAGACCAATGGTCCATCTAGCCCAGTATCCTGTCTGCTGACCAATGCCAGGTGCCCCAGAGGGATTGAACAGAATGGGTAATTATCAAGTGGGTGGGTGAGATTCTATGGCCTGCGTTGATCAGGTTGGACTAGATGATCATAACGGTCCCGTCTGACCTTAGTATCTATGAATCCCCAGTCACCCATTCCCAGCTTCTGGCAAACAGAGGTTGGGACACCATCCCTGCCTATTAGTCACCACTCCCCAGTGTGCTCTCTGTCCAGCTCCTCTGTCATGCCATGATTCTACTCTCACTCCCTTTTCCTTACCCTTCTCTCCTAGACCTTAGCCTCTGTACTTCTGCTCGTTTAAGGACTGGAGTTACCCATGAGATTTGGACTGGCTTCAAACTCCCCTAAATGAAGCATAGGGACCGTGTTAATGGGGAGGACTGACAAGGTGCCAGTCTGCATCTATATAGTCTGTCCATACTGCACAGATGGCCTTGTTCATTTGAGCATTTTCTTTGTTTCGATTCACATGGCTTTACTCTCACAGGATCAGATATTTAGTTGCTGTAAATCGCATAGCTCTACTGAAGGAAATAGAGTGAGGCTGATCTACACTGGGTGAGAATGTGGGCCTTAATTTTTCTTTTGAATAGAGCTTACCATTGAAACAACAGAGTTTCATTTGATGTCAAGTCAAAACTGGGAGTTAGGCATAATTTCAACATACAACCATAAACTGTCCCGGGGTGCTTGGACAGGCTCAGGAAATGTAGGGAGTCTAGATAAAGCTGCTGTGAGTTCTGAATTTGTAATGATTTCATGTTGTTCTGAGTGTCAGGTTTTGTTGCAATCATTTTGCACAGCTCTAATGACATTTGTCTCCCACAGGAGGAACATACAATAAGGGGAGTGCAGTGTTTTAATATTTGAGTATGTACTACTCACTACAATTGTCCTATGTCCTCACTTACTAGCCAGAAAACCATCTGCAATCCTCAGAGTTAGCCTGCATTTTTCTGTGTTGATTGTAGAAGCTTGAGGAATCTTGAGTAGCTGCTGCTGAGATGGTTAATTCATTTCCTCCTGGTCCCTCTAGAAGACTTTTTATCAGGAGTGTTCTTCATTCCTTCAAAATCAAAGACACCCCTCCCTGCCAAAAGAAACCTCTCTCATAGTTTCTCCTCTGTAAGAAAATCATACTTACCTCACATGGTGGCTGTAAGGATTAATTACTTAATGGTTGTAAAGTACTTTGAAGATGAAAAGCACAGTGTAAGTGCTAAGTACTATTGTCTCATATAAATGGTCTTAAGCCTGATCCCAGACAAATACCAAAGAGGGTGGGATAGTTAGGTTTTTTTATGTAAGGGATCCTCTTTACAAAGGATGCCCCCATATTGGCAGATCCTTGGAGTTAGAAGAACCTTTAGCCTTTGGAACTAGTCAGACGTTTGCATGCTACTATTTGAAGCTGTGTCAAAGCAGGTAACTTCTGAGGTAGCCAGTGCTATCCCAGAAATTAGCTGCCAGATATACTCTCTAGCCTTCACAGCCCATAGAAGAGGAATTTATCTGAGTTGGCTTTTAAATGTGGTTCTCTCACATGATTGCAGACATTTCAGTAATGTTCCCAGATCACCAGGCTGCCTCAAGAAACCACTCAGGTCCAAATTCTTCCTTCATGTATGTGCATGCAATTCACAGTTTAAAAATTTAAAATTTAAATTTGACACTTCCATGCAATCAAATGTGGTTAAAAGATTGTGGTTTTTAACAGATTTCAACAGGTCTAGTGCCTTTATATGTGCATCGGGGTAATAAATGCAGAAGAATGATATTGTCTTCCAGGTGGTGATATTGGGTATAAAATCTCTGATTTAGAGAAAGAAAGATCATCTGATTTCATCAGTTCAGTATGTTTGTGCCTAGAAAAGATTTTTTCTTTCCCTCCAGTCAAGTTATGGTAAAACTAATAACACATTTGATAACACTACATTTTGAGATCTATGGATAAAAAGTGCTATATAACAATGGCTCTCAACCTTTCCAGATTACTGTACCCTTTCAGGAGTCTGATTTGTCTTGTGTACCCCCAAGTTACACTTAAAAACTACTTGCTTACAAAATGAGACATAAAAATACAAAAGTGTCACAGCACACTGTACTGAAAAATTGCTTACTTTCTCATTTTTACCATATAATTAATCAATTGGAATATAAATATTGTATGAGTATAAACAAGTCATTGTCTTTATGGAATTTTAGTTTGTACTGACTTTGCTAGAGTTTTTTATGTAGCCTCTTGTAAAACTAGGCAAATATCTAGATGAGTTGATGTACCCCCAGGGAGACTTCTGTGTACCCACAGGGGTACACATACCCCTGGTTGAGAACCACTACACATATATATGAAATACTATAATATGGATGATAAATAATACATTTGCAAGGTGCCTCATTGACCTAATGATTGCTTGGTGGCTTAAAGTAACTAAACAAACCATGCAGAATCATATAAAAAGCCAAAGGCAACACAGTCCAATAAAACACAAGAGCAGGTCAGAGGAAAAAAGGCCTCTACCCCTCAAATGTAGAAAGCTCACTTCCAAACAAAGATGTTTCAAAAGGTTAAATGAATATTATGTTGAGCAGTTTAAAAACAACAACATTGACTAGACATTGGTACTGCTGCTCAAAGGCATTCAGTTGTCTCCCTTTTTAAAAATACTTTTAAGTGGATGTAATACTGAATGGCACCCTCTTGACTACTGGCAAAAAGAATCCACAGCTTCACCCATGCTGTCTAACTGATGTGCCAACAGGTTTGTGAGTAGTTTGGAAGGACGATTCAGTCTTCATGCTCATTCCTTCCTTGGCCTCTCTGATCAGCCATCAAGGAGAGTGCCAGTATTAGTAGCTTTCGTAACATGGGCATCTGTCTAACAGGCACCAGACAGAAATCATCCCCTTATTTCACTCAGGGTGCCAAAAATGGTCAGATGGACACACCTTTTAGTACGTACTGAAGCAAGCTGAATTTAAATCAGTTATGGAAATGAGAGAAGTTCTGGGTTCCCTTACCAATCCCCTGAGCCATCCAGTTCCTCTAGCATCTAGTATCCATTCCTAAATGTTATGGGCACCTCAATCTGCCATGTACTTCAGAGATTGGTCAATATCTTGTAGAAGAGCAGCTCAGCATGTCACTACAGGAACTTTGGTTCTCAAGCTTATTACAAAAATACCCCGAACTGTATTTGCACATGGAGTAATTGATTCCATTTTAGTTCAGTCTTCTGAATTTTTAGGTTAAAATGACTATAACATTAACTATCATTCTGTTCAAACAGCTACTGGAAGTACCAGACAATATAGCTGGATATGCCATTTTATCCATTTTACAAGATAAACATGAGATTATATTTTATTTTTCAAGTGATATGCAGTGAGTAACATGACATTTCCTTCAGGAAATAAAAGTGAATCTACAATCATTTTCCAAACAAAATATCATAAGGTATAGTAACACTGCCACTCTGTGGCTAGGAAAAGTATATCAGCTAGTTTCAAGGACTATTCATAGAAACTTGAGTTTTCTCTCAAATGTTGGTGAAATAAACTCAAAAATATTTAAACAGAAGTTGAGTTTTCCTTGCAAATAATAAAGGGCCAAGGAGGACGGAGACAGATTCAGATTTTTGGCTAAGTACTGTTTTTGGCTAAGTACAGTGCCTGTATCTTTGTTAACCTTACACATTATTCCTAAATGCGGAACACACTAGTAGTTGCCACCTATACCAATTTTTGTTTAAGCCTCAGATTTTCAATGGTATGGAGGTCTTGCTCATCTCTGCATTGCAAAGCCTAGTGCCCAGGTCCTCAAAGGTAGTTAGGTGCTTAATTCTTGTTGATTTGGGAGCTAGGAACCTCAATACCTTTGAAAATCTGGGCGCCAGTGACTTAGATGGCTGAGTCCCCGTTCAGCTGTTTCTTTATACTGCTTGGACCTTCCAGTCGTCTGGTACAAGTAATCACTAGTCAATAGCCTTCTCCTCAGGCCATAGCTTCAAAATGCTAGGTTTTTGCATAACTGTAGTTGTTGAATTTAGATTAACCGCAACCCAGGGATTCCCCAGGAAACTACCTTAATATTATCCCCAGATCCATGTCTGTCAGGCACATTCAATATAATTGTTTGAACTTTTTACACTTCCCAGGTCTCGCATCTGTCACACTTATCACTGGAGGTTTTTAAGAACAGGTTAGACAAACACCTGTCAGGGATTGTTTAGCTACACTTGATCCTGCCTCAGCACTGCGGGATGGACTAGATGAGTGTTTCTCAATGACTGGTCCGTGAACCAGCACTGGACCCTGAGATCTCCCTGACACAGTCTAGGAAGGCGGCAAGCTAGTCCCTGGTATAAAAGAGGTTGAGAAACACTGGACTAGATAATCTCTGCAGGTCCCTTCCAGCCCTATGATTGTATGACTTAGGCTCCTGTGTCCCACTTTTAACAGTACTTATGACCAATTTTTTAAGGTATTTAGGTGTCTAAAAATTCAGATATTCAGAATAGTCTAGGTTAGCCACTAGCGTAGTGGTTAGTTCACTCTCCGGGGTTCCAGTTTCTGCTCCAATTACAATTTAAGTAGTTCATACAAAGTGGTATATCTTTAATGGGAATGATTGAGAGGAGTCCACCCCAGAAATCCTATAGCCCAGGGTTTAGGGCACTCACCTATTAGCTAGGAGACCTGGGCTCAAGCCCCTGTTCCAAACCAGGCAGAGGGGGGACTTGAAGCTGTGTCTACCAAATGCCGGTGGAGCATAAGGAGGGTACCACCTATTTGGTGGTGTTTTGTGTGGGACCCAATAGGCATGCTCCTTGGTGGTCTCTGAGAGCGCCTACCAGAGGAAGTCCTGCAAGCAAGATACATGGGAAAGCCCTAGTTTAAGAATCCTGCCAGCACTTAGATGGCTTTACACATGCCCACCAGCAGAAATGTAGGTGCCTACAGGATTAGGTGGCAACTAAGCAGGGGTTTTGACAATCTAAATTTTGGATTTTGGCATCTAAACCTCTTTCAAAGTGAATAGGCACTTATGGGCTAGATCAGAGCTGGACTAGGCATCAGCTAACTAAACTTCAGTTGCTTTCATGTTTCTATATTCAATTTTCTTTCTGTGAAAATACTACATTTTTTTTTATGGCTTCTTTCACTTGCCATATCTTAGAGCCTCAGAATGTCATAATCAGGCCCTGTGCTAGATCCATCAACAAAAGCTGCATCTCAAGAAGGACAGGCTGCATCTAGAAGCCCAGCTCCTTGTAGACCTTGGAATGAGAGAGAGAGAGAGAGCAGACTAACAGAAGGAATACTAGCACAAGGAGAGAGAAGGACAAAGATTGTCAGCATCAGCTCAAGATGGACAGACTGCTCCAGCAAAATCCTAAACCAGTAGGTGCAACCAGACACCATGTAAGTGTCCTGATGGGCAGCAGAGACTCCAAATTATTTCCTCATTTTAGTGACGGGGAGGAGATGGATGTGTTTCTAAAATCTTTTGAAATGGGGTATGAATGGAGGTGGACAGAGCAGAAGGACGTGGTATAGTATCTGCCTCCATTACTGTCAGGGACAAAGGCTTTAGACATTTTCACCCAGATGACTGAGCAGACTAAACAGATTATGAGCAATGAGAACAAGCTGCAACGTTGCTCAGGAAACCCAGAACTGTGAGCCACCGTGTTACTCCTCTGACTCAGCAAGAGTGAGCTTTGCTGCTGCTAAGCTGTCAGCTTCTTGACACACCAGCCTGCCTGCCTTGCCAGCAAACTCTTCAGGACTCTGCTAGTCCAAGCCTTGCCTTGCAGGTAACAATCAGTGAACCCCAATTCCCCAGAGATGTCTCCCTGCTGCGTCCAGTCCCGCTCACTGGATACTCAGAAATGATTAAGTTCACTGACACTGAAGAGACAGAGCGCACGCACCAGCCTGTTAGGTTAACTGAGGACTCAACCTCAATACCCAGCACTGAGATGGTTTTGTAATAAAACACGAATGAGTTTATTAATAAAAAACAGGTATTTAAGTGATACTAAGCAAGAATCAATGAGACAGGTAGGGTTACAAATAAACAAAACACACTTTCTAGTGACTAAAACTTAATTTTGGCAAGTTACAATCTTTGGCTATGCAGGTTCTCACTTACATCAAGTTTGCAGCAGCTCTTGCCTTTCAGGCCAAGAGGAACCAGCTTTCATAGGCTCAAAGGGTGCTGTCCCCTAAGTGATGGATAATGCAAATGTCTTGTTTGCTCCCCTTATATTGCTCAGAGGCCACTGTCTTTACCTCAAGAGCCAGAAAGGGTCCCAGGGCGATGGCTGGGGGGAGCTGATTCTGTCCCCTGGTGTAATTGTTGAATGGTCTTTTCCACGTTCATTTAGTTTGATGGCTTTTTAAAAATCATATATTGTATTTTCATGGTTCGCTGCCTGTAGCCAAGCCAGGCGGACTGATAAATACACATTCCTTTGTCTGGAGCAGGCTGGTTTTATGCTCTGCCTCCCAAACACATTTTAAGAACATATCTCCAGCACACATGTATAACTTTTTGTTCACAACCTGCATATACGTCAAGCAATGATTTGTGGGACCAATGTGTCACCAGTTTACATATGATCCCTTACATGATACCTTTGGGATCTATATTATGAAAACAGTGTGTTAGGGGCAAAGACTGTGTCACAATATGGGGGCCCCCTGCCAGTTACAGTATGGGGGGAACCCTCTGCTAGTTGGCATTGAGGGGCTCCTGGAGTCATACAAGCATTGTTGCAAAAGTTTAAACTGATCCCTGAAGCTCATAGGAATAGAATCATAGACTATCAGGGTTGGAAGGGGTGTCAGGAGGTCATCTAGTCCAATCCCCTGCTCAAAGCAGGACCAACACCAACTAAATCATCCCAGCCAAGGCTTTGTCAAGCCGGGCCTTAAAAACGTCTACAGATAGAGATTCCACCACCTCCCTAGATAACCTATTCCAGTATTTCACCACCCTCCTAGTGAAATAGTGTTTCCTAATATCCAAACTAGACCTCCCCCACTGCAACTTGAGACCATTGCTTCTTGTTCTGTCATCTGCCACCACTGAGAACAGCCTAGCTCCATCCTCTTTGGAACCCCACTTCAGGTAATTGAAGGCTGCTATCAAATCCCCCCCTCACTCTTCTCTTCTGCAGACTAAATAACCACAGTTCCGTCAGCCGTTCCTCGTAAGTTATTTGCCCCAGTCCCCTAATCATTTTTGTTGCCCTCTGCTGGACTTGTCTCCAATTTGTCCACACCCCTTCTGTGGTGTGGGGACCAAAACTGGATGCAGTACTCCAGGTGTGGCCTCACCAGTGCCGAATAAAGGGGAATAATCACTTCCCTCAATCTGCTCGTAATGCTCCTATTAATACAGCCTAATATACCATTGGCCTTCTTGGCAACACATATCCAGCTTCTCATCCACTGTAATCCCCAGGTCCTTTTCTGCAGAACTGCTGCTTAGCCAGTCGGTCCCCAGCCTGTAGCATTGCATGGGATTCTTCCGTCCTAAGTGCAGAACTCTGAACTTGTCCTTGCTGTAACTCATCAGATTTCTTTTGGCCCAATCATCTGGACCCTATCCCTACCCTCCATCATATCTACCTCTCCCCCCAACTTGGTGTCATCTGCGAATTAGTTGAGGGTGCAATCTATCCCATCATCCAGATCATTGATAAAGATGTTGAACAAAACCAGCCCCACAGATCCCTGACAGAAGGACAGCTGGAAAAGTTTCTCTGGGATCCGGGGCTATTGTAGAGAGAGTGGATGTCACCTATGAATATTGAGCCATGGAGAATATGCCCACAGTTGGTGGTAACACAAAAGTACTGACTTAGGCTATTTAGCTTAGCCCATGGTATATCCTTCTTGGGGCTCATGGCAATACAACAGAAACAGTGCTGACTTCAGAATTTCTATTGGCCTAGGGGTTTTGATGCAGTGCAAAAACACTGTAAGTACTGTGACCCATGCCAAAAGATGTGGAAGGGCTATGGCAAGGCTAAGACTGCCTTGATCTCCTTCCCATTGTAGAGGAACCCTTTAGAGGGTCACTATGGACATTGTGGGTCTGTGACCAGAGGCATCCCTGTATTCACACATTTTACTGAACTTACTGAGCACCGATGATTTTTTTTGAACAATATATGCCTTGTGAGATATCACTTGAAAACTAATAATACACAGGCCAATAATATTGTGGAAGAAAAACACAATCTTCACTCTTAGGTTGTTTGCAACAGGTCAGAGACAGGTTTATTCAATAAACAGTTAGGGCAAGCATTTATACCTTTTGTTACGCACAATAATGATCAAATGCTGCATCTTGTTTGTACATATTCCTTCCTGATATCTTACTTTTTCTCAGCAGTTCCTGCTACAGTCTGCGTTCCATTCTTATTTAACACAAGGTCAAAACACCATCTCTTACAGTTTTCCCACTCGCTTCCCACTCGCCCAGGCCCTGCCTTAAAGTCTCGTGTTATTAGAGTTAGAGTTAGCCTGATTCTTACTCTATTCCTAAGAAAACTAAGATGTCTGCATCCAAATCCCCTTTATGCCTTTTTTACAATATTGTTGTAAAATATGTGTAACAATGCTGTATGTAAAATTATGAATACTCACTGATATTATGCTTTAAAGTCTGTGACTAAAAGATGTTTAACCAGGCATATCAGGGGGAATTGATAAACAGGTTTTCTCTAGACACAGGAAAGAGGCCAACACCTCAAGACAGTATTCTTGAGCTGTGCATGGGTCAACCCTTGAATACTGCTTAGAAGGGTCAGCTAGGGCAGAATGTGGTTACCTAGTTGCTTAGCAGCAGCTGTGATACTGGCAAACCTATTAACCTGTGTATGACCTCTAACAACTTTACAAGATTCAGAGTAGCAGCCCTGTTAGTCTATATTCGCAAAAAGAAAAGGAGTACTTGTGGCACCTTAGAGACTAACACATTTATTTGAGCATAAGCTTTCGTGAGCTACAGCTCACTGAATACATCCGATGAAGTGAGCTGTAGCTCATGAAAGCTTATGCTCAAATAAATGTTAGCCTCTAAGGTGCCACAAGTCCTCCTTAACTTTACAAGAGGCATTTCAATTGTATTAGGACAATTCACTTGTATGTGACTATCAAAGAGATGTACTAGACCAGCAATCACTAACCCATTAATTTGTAGTAATAGAAATCAAAGACAGACGCTAAATGTGTTTGTCTGTGTACCTGTATCCTGTTGGAAGTTTACCAATATAACCAAATTAGCTTTTAGATGAGAAGTCCTTTCCATGTCTTAATTGCTTTAATTATGTATGCAACTGTGTTCAGTTCACCTTAAGATCAAGATGTGAGATACTGCAGGAAACTAATAATATTATCTTCAGTTTATCTAACCCTGTTATAATGAATGACCAATTGTTGCCTTATAGTGTAACTAGATTACCTGTGCAGGCATAGGAAATTGAATGTTAACTTCAAAGTGGTGGGTCAGTGTGTGCTTAACAAAGAAGAATCCTCAGTCACATGCTGTGCTCAAACACTTGACAGTCTGCTTCAGCTATAAAAGTGAAACCTCGGGCCTGATCCTGCAATTCTAGTCTGCTGAACTTTAAACATGGAAAGTTTAAGCACAGAGGCAAGAAGATGTATCTGACCACTGATGTCACCTGAGATTTCTGAGCAGAGATTTGACACCCAGATTGAACTTCCTTGACACCAGTTAAACACAGTCATTTAATAACAGGCAAAAGGAATCACCTAACACATTATTGGAATTGTTTCAGAGTAGCAGCCGTGTTAGTCTGTATTTGCAAAAAATTATTGGAATTGTTCTCTCCCCGAGCATTGCCTCTATCTTAGCTGGATTTCAGTGATGAAAGGCTTGTGAAAGTTGTTTTTGGATTGGCTTCTCAGCTGTCTGTGGCAGGTTGCTTATGTTGTTGGACAGGACATGTTGATGAATGCTGTGTTGGAGCAGTGTAGCACAGAAAGAGAAGGAAGAGAGAGAGAGAGAGGGGTGCTCACTTCAGAGCTTTATATCCTCTTCTTATTTTCATGAATTTATAGGGAAAACAGATTTTAGCCTGTTCAGATTCAAAAGTTGGCTGCTGTCATTCTTTCATTGGCTTTGTGCCTTCAGGGGTTTATTTTGGTGACACACTCCTGAATATGAAGTCTGTGTAATGAATATGCAACACACTTTTGTTCTCTTGTGGTGGGACAGCCTCAGATAATTTTAAAGTTATTTAGTCTCTAAGGTGCCACAAGTACTCCTTTTTCTTTTTGTGGATACGGACTAACATGGCTGCTACTCTGAAACCCTTCAATTTGATTAGCATTCAAGAGAAAATGAAATTCTATTTTCAAAAAAAATAAATAAAAAGGAGTACTTGCGGCACCTTAGAGACTAACCACTTCAGCTGTAGCTCACAAAAGCTTATGTTCAAATAAATTGGTTAGTCTCTAAGGTGCCACAAGTACTCCTTTTCTTTTTGTGAATACAGACTAACACGGCTACTACTCTGAAACCATTCTATTTTCAGAAAATCCAAACCTTTGTGTTCTTTATATACAAGATTTTAGCTCTCAACTCTTTTTGTAAAATTAAATGATTTTCAGAGAGTCTCTAGTTTAAATTGTTATTCAAGAAGTTGTTGATTCTTCATAACAATTTTTGGAGAGATGATTTTTGTTTTTCTGAGTTGGATGAGGGAGTTGCTTATATATTTAATTCCCCATTAATCTAAATATTCCATGTTTAAATGGATTCTTATCCAATAGTAATTTAGTAATTAGTCATTAGATTTCAGATTGGTACATAAAGCATTTAGCATTTTACATAGCAATGTTATTAGAAAATTACATTGAATATTTTTCATTTAGCTAACATTTGCAAGTATGCATTTCACAAAGGGGTTTGCCATTTCAACATTTAAGAAATAAAAAAAAGGTTTATATACTTCCAACTACACATCGTGACACAGAATCGTGGAGAAGAGAAGATGGAGCAGGGGACATAATAATAGTCTTCAAGTACATACAAACTGTTATGAAGAGGAAGGTTATACATTGTCCTTCTTATCAGACAGGACAAGAAGTAATGGGCTTAAATTCAAGCAAGGGAGATTTAGGGTAAAAATTTAGGAAAAACTTGCTAACTGTAAGGGTAGTTAAGCACTGGAACAAATTACCTAGGGAGGTTATGGAATCTCTGTAATTGGAGGTTTTTAAGAACAGGTTACACAAACACCTGTCAGGGATGATCTAGATAATACCTAGTCCTACTTCTGTGCTATTGAGGTACTTTCCAATCCTACATTTCTGATTCTGTGTTTTTCTAGAGGCTTTTCTTTATGGGGTGAGCAGTGGGTTGGGTGAAGTTTCACTTTATGGCTTGGTAGATAACATTCAGTACATTCCAAAGAGGAATGCACTGAAAAAGGGAACATCCTCACATTCTTTTACATAGCCAGGTCTTTTCTAAAACACTTTCTTTACAATAAGAAAAGGAGTACTTGTGGCACCTTAGAGACTAACGAATTTATTTGAGCATAAGCTTTCGTGAGCTACAGCTCACTTCATCAGATGCATGCAGTGGAAAATACAGTGGCGAGATTTATATACACAGAGAACATGAAACAATGAGTGTTACCATACACACTGTAACAAGAGTGATCAGGTAAGGTGAGCTCTTACCAGCAGGAGAGTAGGGTGGTGGTAGTGGTGGTGGAAACCTTTTGCAGTTGACAAGAACGTGTGAGGAACAGTAGTGGGGGAAAATAAACATGGGGAACTAGTTTTACTTTGTGTAATGACACATCCACTCCCAGTCTTTATTCAAGCCTAAATTGATTGTATCCAGTTTGCAAACTAATTCCAATTCAGCAGTCTCTCCTTGGAGTCTGTTTTTGAAGTTTTTTTGTTGAAGAATTGCCACTTTTAGGTCTGTAATCGAGTGACCAAAGAGATTAAAGTGTTCTCCGACTGGTTTTTGAATGTTATAATTCTTGACGTGTGATTTGTGTCCATTTATTCTTTTACATAGAGACTGTCCAGTATGGCCAATGTACATGGCAGAGGGGCATTGCTGGCACATGATGGCATATATCACATTGATAGATGTGCAGGTGAATAAGCCTCTGATAGTGTGGCTGATGTGATTAGGCCCTATGATGGTGTCCCCTGAATAGATATGTGGACACAGTTGGCAACGGGCTTTGTTGCAAGGATAGGTTCCTGGGTTAGTGGCCTTGTTGTATGGTGTGTGGTTGCTGGTGAGTATTTGCTTCAGGTTGGGGGGCTGTCTGTAAGCAAGGACTGGCCTGTCTCCCAAGATCTGTGAGAGTGATGGGTCTTCCTTCAGGATAGGTTGTAGATCCTTGATGAGGCGTTGCGGAGGTTTTAGTTGGGGGCTGAAGGTGATGGCTAGGGGCGTTCTGTTATTTTCTTTGTTGGGCCTGTCCTGTAGTAGGTAACTTCTGGATACTCTTCTGGCTCTGTCAATCTGTTTCTTCACTTCAGCAGGTGGGTATTGTAGTTGTAAGAATGCTTGATAGAGATCTTGTAGGTGTTTGTCTCTGTCTGAGGGGTTGGAGCAAATGTGGTTGTATCGTAGAGCTTGGCTGTAGACAATGGATTGTATGGTGTGTCAAGCCTGTGTGAATCCATAACAAGTGATAGGTATTTGTAAGGAAAACTGAACATGTTAAAAAATTAATCCGCTAGCAAAAAGACAACAGTTGATTCTCAGATCGCTATAACAGATCCAGGGATTGATTTCTCAGTCCTCTTCTACATTCACAACAACTGATTCAACAAGTTACCTGCTTGTGAAGAATATTTCCCAGAGAGGTGAGCCTCAAAACTACACTATTCTCAAAACTGAGTAGAGAAAAAAACTGCTGTATAAAGTGTACAAGAACGAAATTAACTTTGAAAAGGAACATAAAGGTTATACCAGACAAGGAGAAACTTAGACATTGCAAATTAAGTTACTGTGATTAACAATACACCCCACATACATCCCTACCGAACAGATGAGTATATCTAAGCACAACAGTGTGATTCAGTCTTTGATAAGTTTCAGAGTAACAGCCGTGTTAGTCTGTATTCGTAAAAAGAAAAGGAGTACTTGTGGCACCTTAGAGACTAACCAGTTGATTTTTTTGCTGGAAATGGCTCTACTTGATGATCACTTTAGATAAGCTTTTACCAACAGGAGAGTGGGGTGGGAGGAAGTTTTGTTTCATGGTCTCTGTGTGTATATAATGTCTTCTGCAGTTTCCACGATATGCTATGCATCCGATGAAGTGAGCTGTAGCTCACGAAAGCTCATGCTCAAATAAACTGGTTAGTCTCTAAGGTGCCACAAGTACTCCTAGTCTTCGATAAAACACTGTTGCACTTCTCAGTTCCCACAGTAGATGGTGCTGTGCGATAAAGTATGTATTGTACCAGCTACACTACTTTTCAAAACAGAGAGGAAAGCAATACAGGATTAATATACAGCTCTTTGTGATGGGTCCACATAGACACTTATAAAGTGTTTATAAACGATCATGCATAAAATATTATTATTTTATCAATATTTGGCAATATATTATTTGGCAATAAAAATATACTAAATAGATAGCAAGCCAAAATGGAGATCTTTACCATAAAAGTAAGGTGCTGAGATTTTTTAATGAGTCCATGTGTGGCTTTAGAAAAAAAATAGAGATCACATTTAGTTGTTTAGATGGATTAATCTTTTGTCCCTTGTTTTTAGGTCTCAGCTCTGGACCTTGGCAAGATAAGAAGATCTCTGTCTGGTAACTTCCTCTGAGAGCAGATCCTAGACACTTCCAATCTCATCTGTCTTATACTGGACCTTTATTTCAACTGGAATCACTGTGAATTAGTATTCTGTATACAAGACAAATACAGGGCAGGGGCAGGAAGGCTCAAGTTTAGTGCATATGGCACAAGTAATACTTATTTAAGAGAAGTCTCTAAGGACAGTGAGTTATATTGTTCTGCTCCAAGCTGAAAGATAAACTGTACCTACAGAAAAGAAATAAGTATATCATTTAGATTGCTACACGCTACAAGCCAAATTCTGACCTCACTTACCCAACTGACTCCAGTAGAGTTTCTGGAGTAAATGACAGCAGACGGTGACTCTACTAGTCTGCTTTAAAAGAACACAGGGTAGTCATAATTTGAGAGTTTAAATTTTTGGTTTCTTATTCTATATTATTTATAGTACCCAGTTAGAAGTTTGAAACACCTGTTAATTTTATCTCTTTTGAATTGGCAAATGCTGATTTTTATGGAGTGCAATACACTGTTCTCACTCCCCCATTTACTTTTTGTTTATGTTGCATAAGCAATGTAATCAGAAGGTTGTTTGCAAGTGAACTATGCTGGATTTACTTCTCTAAGTGCAGCAGAAGAGTACAAAATTAAAACTAGAAGGCCTGCTCCTGCTCCCACTGAGGTCAGTGACAAAATTCATATTGAGTCCATGTGAGCAGGATAAACCCATTTCTTCTTTTTCTTTTGCGTGGTGATAGGGGAATATAAGAACGACCATACTGGGTAAGACCAAAGGTCCATCTATCCCAGTATCCTGTCTTCTGACAGTGGCCAATGCCAGTTGCCCCAGAGGGAATGAACAGAACAGGTAATCATCAAGTGATCCATCCTCTGTTGCTCATTCCCAGCTTCTGGCAAACAGAGGCTAGGGACACCATCACTCTCCATCCTGGCTAATAGCCATTGATCGACCTATCCTCCATGAATTTATCTAGTTCTTTTAGAACCTTGTTTTAATCTTGGCCTTCACAACATACTCTGGCAAAGAGTTCCACAGATTGACTGTACGTTGTGTGAAGAAATACTTCCTTTTGTTTGTTTGTTTGAAACTTGCTGCCTATTAACGTCATTTGGTGACCCTTAGTTCTTGTGTTATGACAAGGAGTAAATAACACTTCCTTATTTACTTTCTCCACACCAGTTACGATTTTATAGACCTCTATCATATCCCCTCTTAGTTGTCTCTTTTCCAAACTGAAAAGTCCCACTCTTGTTAATCTCTCCTCATACGGAAGCTGTTCCATACATCCAGTCATTTTTGTTGCCCTTTTCTGTACCTTTTCCAATTCCAATATATCTTTTTTGAGATGGGGCAACCGCTTCTTCACACAGTATTCAAGATGTGGGGGTACCATGGATTTATATAGCAGCAACATGATATTTTCTGTCTTATTATTTATCCCTTTCTTAATGAGTCCCAACATTCTGTTTGCTTTTTTGACTGCCGCTGCACATTGCGTGGATGTTTTCAGAGAACTATCCACAATGACTCCAAAATCTCTTTCTTGAGTAGTAACAGCTAATTTAGACCCCATCAATTTATATGGGATTATGGTTTCCAATGGGCATTACTTTTCATTTATCAACGCAATGGTGTAACTACAGTTGGATCTTCAGTTCAGAGAAGAGGGGGTACCCATGTTAATGGCTGTGACACCTTCAGGATGAGCATAGATTGGATAATCGCCTTTGATGTGCCAGACAGTTTGCACCACTATTCAAGGTAGAGTAGCCTGTTAACACCTCTGCAGTCATAAGACAAACAAAAGGGGTTAGTGGGTTACAGATTGTTGTAATAAGGCATAAATCTAGTGTCTCTGTTCAGTCCATGGTTTTTAGTGTCAGCAGAGTTATGAATTTAAGCTCCCAGGCCACTCTACCTTGAATGGTCCCTTAGAATCATCTGAAGAAGTGGTGTTTTACCCATGAAAGCTTGTGCCCAAATAAATCTGTTAGTCTTTAAGGTGCTACCACATTCCTTGTTGTTTTTTTTTAGAATATGTGCTAACTACTTATGCTAAACAACCTCTTCCACCTTGCATTTAGCTGTGATGCTCAGAGTACCTTTCCCGGACCTGAGGAAGAGCACGGTGTGCATCAAAAGCTTGTATCTCTCACCACCAGAAGTTGGTCCAATAAAAGATATTACCTTAGCCATCTTGTCTCTAATATCCCGGGGCCAACATGATTACAACTACACTGGTCCTCTCAAAGTCAGGGTTACTCACATCTTTAAGTTGAATGGACTTTTGCCTATAATTCACTAGTCACCTTTATGGTATACTATTAATTGGAAGTTGCTGTCTTTTAAAGAGCTGCCAAGTTTTATGCACCTCATGTAATGCTCACAACTTTGGCAGCTCTTTCACTGCAGTCCCTGCAGCCATCGGGAGCCACTGCATTGCATATTCTACAGGCATCCTCTCTTCTTCCCCATGTGCTTCTCCCTTTGCTGGATTCAAGCTGGGGACGAACAACTAGGCTGGAGAAGCAGCAGATAGTGGGGTGCATGAGGCAATATTGGCCAATGAGCTGGTGGGGATAATGCCACAATTCTGGCCCAGCACGACTTCCCCAACTATTCCCTGCAGTCAGTCCCCCATCCATCAGTTGCCACCACCTAAGCTATCTCTTCCGGCTGGAGGTCATTCCCTCACGGCTTGGTGCAGGGCATGGGAAAGGAAATCAATGACATTCCACCATCCATGATAAATGGCACCCAAAGAGCTGCACAAAATTTAGCAGCTATGTCACAGTGAGCAAACCAAGGCAATAATGTGATGATTTGAATGCGATGAATATTCACACCCAAAAGTCCCATTTTCTGTGATGTTAATTAGCAATAGATTCACAGTGTTAAAGCAGTTTTTAAACAAATAGCAGCTTTAAAGATTTAAGGGGGTATAATTCTGCTCAGTTTCCAACAAGTAAGGTATTCCACAAATGAGATTGTTTCCTTTCTTTAGGAATCAATAGAAATGGGAAAGAAAAGATACTGCCTAACCTAAGGACTGCAGGCAACTTTATATTAGAGTGTGTGCTCTGGTGAAATAAAATTAGTTATTTATCATATGTTTATTTTACATAGATATATATATGGTCTATTGCTTTACATGTTGTCCCCTCTGATTTTCACAGATGTTATGCTACTCACTTTGAGAAAAGTTTTGCCCTTGATCTTCTGACACGTGGCATGGGAGGCAGATGTGTGGTAGCAGTTGAGTGGAAGGTTTCTAATCCTGAGCCATTGGGTCTGTATAGAACACAGTGGCTCAGAGTGGGATCTGGAAGGATCACTGTTTACTGCTGAGCCAAGAAAGCAGCACATATGCACCTTCCCTCATCCCGCCATCACCTTCTGACAGCAGTAGTATTAGGAACAGGCCATGCCTCTCAAGCTGTCTGACCTTGGGGTATGGAGTGCCACCATACATATTAAGAACAGGAGTACTTGTGGCACCTTAGAGACTAACAAATTTATTAGAGCATAAGCTTTCATGAGCTACAGCCAACTTCATCAGATGCATAGAATGGAACATATAGAACATATGGAAGATATACATACACATACAGATAAGTTGGAAGTTGCCATACAAACTGTGAGAGGCTAATTAGTTAAGATGAGCTATTATCAGCAGGAGAAAGCTTAAGACTTGTGTTCTAACCTGATCCTGTGTCTCCTTTAACTTTTGGTGCCCTTTCTCTAGTGCACCTGCGTAGGACAGGACCAAATTTTGTCCCATGATTTATCAGCTAGTGCTGAACATAGATTATGATCTGCCAAGGGTTACCTGACATCTACAATTTGAAGAGACTATCTGAGGTAAACAAAAGACAAATAATTTCCATAAGAAACTTCAGTTGTGATTGCTTGATCTGAGGAATATTAATTAAGGAGGTTTATAAGGTAGCAAAAATTGACAGTCATGATACGTCCTTGAAGTTATTTGGCAACACCATTTGTCACTGACAAAGCACTTTCGCCAGTGGAAAAAACTGTCATGGTAAAGAATGAGCTGTTCATAAACTATTTGTAAAGAATAATTTACTTGCCCTTTTTCTGTTTATAAAAGATTTATGTTTATTAATTGTTTATTTGGAGAGGCTTTGCTCTGAATTTTTCTAAAGCGATATGTAATAACTAACATGAGTGAGTATTAGTTATAACAACACAATTTTTCAGTACTAAAAAGGTGAAATCATTAGTTTGGATTAAAGTGGGTGCCCTTTCATCAAGCATAAATCCCATTAACTTTAGAAGGAATTATGCTCAATTGTCACTTATTTTGTTCCATTGTTACTACACACACACACACACACACACAAGAGACATTTATATGTCCTCTCAGGCTTGAATATACTTTTTTTTTTTTCCACTGCTATAGTTATTCCAATGTAGCTACCCCAATGCCCCTATTATAGATGCACTGCACTGATATAAAAAGATGATTTGCAGTGCGCTAGACTTCTAAAAGGACTTTAAGGTGCCTAAAAAGGAAAACAGGCACCTACTCGTATTTCAAAAATGCCTAGGTACTTTTGAAAACCCTACTGGATGCCTATCTTCAACTTTAGGCACCTAAATACCTTTTGAAAATCTCACCCTAAGTCACTTTTGAAAATGGACTTCGCTCTTAAGTCAGTTAGGAGCTTTTGGAAATTTTATCCAGAGCCTCAGTTTCTAAGTCTTTTTCCCTCAATCACTTTCACAGTTCTTTTCCTACTGCTCTGTCCCCATATATTAATTCCTATCTCCTCTAAAAGCACATCTTCCACAATGCCCATGCACATTGCTTTTCTATTAATAATGACAACATTAAAGAAAACCAATCTTGAGATTATTCTGTCTTCTGGGATGTGGGCCAGATCCTCAACTGTTGTAAATGAGGATAGCTGCATTGACTTCAGTGAAATGATCCCAAGTTACACCAGCTGAGGACTGACCTCTTAAAAATAGGCTCTTTGAGTACAAACAACTAATAAACAATAAATAAATATTTAAAGAATAATATACTTTAGTATATATATTGTGCGCTTGCTAAAATAACTATTATATTTTTTAATATGAGTAATACAACTATGTAATTACTCCAATGTGCTCAGATATAGTGACAGTATATTCATTTGTTTGCTTTTTCTATACCTGAAGCAAAAAAGCTGTTAATATATTGCTTTATAGGACACTTGAATACAAATGAAAATCATTATCCTAAAAGGGCTAGCAAAATAGCAGATCATTAAGACAGGAATAAATCATAGAAGTTCCTAACTCTGGTAAGATACCTTATCTATTTAACAGTATAACATTGATCTGTTTTCTATCTTTTTAGCCCTGTCTTTAAAAAGAAGCCTGAGAATTGCAGCTAAACTGAAAGGTACAAACTTATTGCATGCATGGTCCTTCCACAGTACAGCTGTGTAAAATTTAAATTTTGCAGAACTTATGTGGTTTGTTTTTTTTTTGTTAGAGACTCAAAATTAATTCCAGTATTGCCAAATGTTCACCAAGATTTATAGCATTTTGAACTAACCTGGGCTCAGCCTTGAAGAACCCTTTCTTTATTTTTAGTTATTTAACACTGAAAGAATGATGGATTGCTCATAGAATGAACAAAAAGAGGTGGCATTATAAAGTTTGGATCCTAAGGCCATTGTAGTCAACTGGTGCTCTTCTGTTGGCTTTAGTGGCCTTTGACTTGCTCCCTACGTTTATACTTGAAGCAAAGAGTGAGTGTAACAAACAGTAAGATAGGAAAGAATATTATTAATAATAAAATAATGAATAGTAATAATACCAAGCTCTTATATAGCACTTTTTATAAGAAGGTCTCTCAGCACTTTGAAAAGGAGGTCAGTATCACTATCCCTATTTTATAATGAGCCACAGAGAGGTATAGTGGTTTGAACACGGTCACTGAACAGACCAGGGGCAGAGCTGGGAATAAAACCCAGGTCTTCTGAGTCTCAGTTGAGTACTTTCTCCACTGGGCCATGCCACATCAGGGCTGGATTAACCTTTTGTGGGCTTAGTGCCAAACATATTTTTGGGCCCCCATGGAGGCAATGAAGCATGGCGCAGGGAGGTAAGTCCCCAGACCAAGGGGCCAGCCAGGGGCATGGCATGGCAGGGACAGCCTTGCTCCGCCCAGCCCAGGGCAGGGGCACTATTTACAAACTGCCAGTTGCCAGACCCACAGTGGCCCTGTGATGCCAGTGTGCCCCTTCCCCTCTTAGGTGGGCCCATGCCACACCACAGACCCCCCCGCCCAGCACTCTCCTGACTCCCTATGACCAGAGCCCGCCGGACCCACTATGCCCATCACCCCTCCCAACCTCCCCCAGAAATGCACAGCGCCCTGCATAACACCACCACTGCCCAGCACTCCCCTGCCCATAGCCCCACCAAACTGCCCAGCACCCCACACAGAACCTCCACTCCCTAGTGTCCCAAGACACACATCTTCCCCGCTTCCTCACAGCCCAGCACCCCTCCCCAGAGACCTACTCCCCCAAGTCCTGCCTTCCGGCTGCACTCTCCAGCCCTGCTGGGAGGTGCCTGTGTCTGCTGGGCTGAGCTGACAGCGCAGCCAGGGCTGATCCCGGGGCCGGGAATTGCTCTGTCCCTTCAGGAGTGGTGCGATCAACCAGGCCAAGGCCTGTCCCGGCCAGGCTCCCTCAAGATGCACTTGCCTGGAGGGGCCCAGCCAAGCCCCCCACTGTCTGCCCCCCTCAGGCTGAGACTGGCCAGTCTTCTGCACCAGTCCTGGGTGGCTCAGCCCCACAAGGCGGGGCTAAGCCACAAGCAGGGACAGGTGGGGCCTCACAAGCCTGGAAGCAGAGGCGCACTGGGGTCCTGCCAGGGAACAGAGAGGAGCCCTCGGCCAGCTGGATATAATGGAACTAGGAAAGGTTCAGAGAAGGGCAACAAAGATGATCAAGGTATGGAACAGCTGCCATCTGAGGAGAGACTAAAATGACTAGGGCTGTTCATCTTAGAAAAGAGATGACTGGTGTGTGTGTGTGTGTGTGTGTGACTATAAAATAATGAATGGTGTGGAAAAACTGAATAGATAACGTATTTCCCACAATACAAAAACCGGGGGGGGGGTGTCACCTGATGGAATTAATAGGCAGCAGGTTTAATATAAACAAAATAAGTTCTTTTTCACACAACACAAAACTAACCTGTGGAATTTATTGCCAGGGGATGTTGTGATGGCCAACCATATAACTGGATACATTCATGGAAGATAGGTCCATCATTGGCTATTAGCAAAGATGGTCAAGGATACAACCCTATGCTCGGAGTGACCCTAATTCACTGGAGTGGAAGATGGGTGGATCACTCAATAATTGCCCTGTTCAGTACACTCTCTCTGAAGCTCTGGTACAGGCCACTGTTGGAGACAGGATACTGGGCAAGATGGACTGTGGTCTGATCCAGTATGGCAGCTCTTATGTTCTTATGAATTGGTACACTGCACCATGCTGGGAGGCATAACATGGGAAGACTCCTTAGGTGGTGCACCTCTGAATGGTTCAAAGCACAACCCAAATGGGGACTGCTTGCCTGCTGTCATGCAGGAAGTGCTAAAGGAAAGACCAGATGGCAGAGCTGGATGAAGACAGGGCTGGTGAACCTGCTGCTGGTGGCAGAGGTGCTGGAACAATTCTTTTAGTGGGGGTGCTGAGAACGATTGAACCACACTGCAAACCCTGTATATAATGGAAACCACTTCAAGTCAGGGGGTGTTGCAGCACCCCTCCCCCGCCCCACCCCCACACCTCTAGTTCCAGCACCTATGGCTGGTGGAACCTAAGTAACTGGACTACACACACATTCTCTGCACTTGCTGTTGCTGCAGGAAAGGTTGTGGACCTGCACCATCCTCACTGGGAATCAGTGGCTTCAAGTCACAATTTGGCTTCAAAACTCATTTTTGTTTTGTGAGTTTTAAATGGTGTATTATTCTTGTAAACTCCATGATAAAATATGAATGTGTGCAGCAGGGCTGAGATCAACACATTTATGCACTTCTTGCAACATACATCAAAATGCAAACCTATCCAAAAATATAACTACTCGGAGCTTGACTCTAAATTAGTAATCGCACCCACATCATAACCCTTTCTTTTCAATTATGCAAACATTCTCATTGATTTACCTTTCACTTTTATTTTTTAGTGTTTTGGAAGGGATGAGTACAAGCTCTTGAAAATTATTTCTGCAAATGTGAATCTTTGTAGAGCCTGAAAATGATCAGATGCTAGGAGTGCTTTCTTTTAAAACAGAATTAATCAGCCAGCATTATACAGAGGCATTAAAACCAAGTACGAATACAGCATATTGTATTGGGTTATATCCCTGGGAGAAATATCTTTAAGAGAAGATATTCAAGCAATTTAATAAGCCAGAACAGTTTAAGGTTGATTTTTTTTTAAATTATATTTTTCATAGCCCAATTTAAATACCATATATATACATTTGTATATAAATTACCTTGGAAATCTCCCTTACACACCTGACAATTTATGGGAAAATATGAAATGGACTATTTTCCACCAAAATCCTGGAGGTCCTAAAGGGCAGGGGGAAAATGCATGAACTCTCTTTAGGGGATTTCTTCATAATCTTGCTTGTCACATGCAGTCTTATTTGCAAAGAGACCTCGACAACATTACACTTCAGTTGTATGCAATAACATTTTCGCTAACAGTCAGTTCAATTGGAGCAGCTCCCATGACACACAAGGGGGAATTGCACTGTGTACATGGAAAATGGCATATAAATTTTGTTCTCTAATGTTCAGTTTGCACATTCTGAAGATTAATGTTGACATGAGAGATACTGTAACCAACTAAACACTCTGATGTAAAAGTAACAGATATATTGTGCCAGTTAAAATTTTAAAACAAGATTCCTGTCTGCCCCTTGTTTTTATACTCCTGTTCCCCCTTTCAGAAGCATTTTCAGCAAGGCAACAGGCCTTCCTGTTTCTTTGCTAAAATGTAGATTTTTGCCCCTGCCCTCTTTCCTGCCACAGAATAGACATTTAGCAGGTAATGGTCCATCAGCCTTGTTTACACCTGGCTGAGGCATCAGCTTGCCCTCTGTCTAGGAGGAAAGGATTTAGCCACTCTCCAGACTTATCTGGAAAACATATTTATAGTCATGATATCAGCTTTTGTTTATAACTTTATATATAATGCTGCCACATGCATTTTTGCCATATTACTGATCAGTAAATCATGAGTTTTTAAATGATACCTCACAAAGCATATCTTAGACAAATGTTATTACAATAGTGTGTAGGGTGTGAACACAGGGGTATATTCTATCACACTTATACAGTGTCATCTTTAACTATCTTGCCAAAAGCAAACTTTGCACTGCTTCCTACTGTTCAACGTCCCTCTGACATATGCACCAAGTACAAACCCTCAAATGCACAAGTCAGCCCCTCAGAAAAAAACAACACACGTTACACCATTATCATATCATATGAGATCTGCAAGTCTTATCAGAAGTTCTGCAGGAATAGGCTCTTGACTGAAAAGATTAATCTCTACTCTTCCCTTATTTCCAAAAGTGCTGGAAATCCCTAGTCCCTTTTGTGTGCCATTTATTCTCTATGCTAGCATTCCAATGCACCCTCCATTCCTGGTGATATGCAAAGAATCTGCTTCCTTCCTTTAATCCATATTGCCCTACTTTGTGACAATACAGGCCCCTCTCATATTTTATTTTTCATCTCCCCGTCCATGTATTTCTCCAGTGCTCTTAACCTTTCCATCATCATATCAACCACGCTCCTCTGTGTAGTTAGTAACCTCCTTATTTCTGCCGATGAAAGCTCTTTCCGCTCCTTATTCTCCTCCATTTCAGTCTAGCTTTTGACAATCTGGACCCTTCTATTCCCCTGAAATGTCCCTATAGCTTTGCAGGCATTTCTGTTCTATCTCACCCCACCCCCACAACACCATACCAGTTCTCCTCTCGATCTCATACACACATTTTCCCTCCAAATGCTTAGTTTTTTTTACCACTGATGATAGAACAACAATCTTGGTGCCATGTTATGCGTAATGGCATAATTTGCTTGTGAGTTATTTCTTTTTTAATACTTGTTCATTAAGCAAACACAAATAATTACATTAATATTTAGAGAGCATCCTCCATGCAAGCACCCCAGGATGTTGCACAAAACCAATATAAAATGCATACAATAAAATATTAATAAACTACATTTTATTAAGAGCTTATTACATTTGCTGTAAAAATTGGCACCAATTTTGAAGCTTTAGTGCAGGATGAAAATTAATCTAATAAATGAGGAGTAGAAATCATTGAAACTACTATATTACATCTGCAATATTACACACACAGACAATGGGTCTGGTTCACCTCTCGCTGGTATAAATCTAGAGTAACTCAGCTTAAGTCAGTGAACTCAGCACTCCATGGCAGGAGCAATCAAAAAAAAAAAAATCTGGGAGAGCCATCTAGTCACAAATGCACAGTCCTGAACTAAAACACAACAACAAAAGCTGTGCTGATATTGTCTATTATGTAGGTTGTGTGAGAGGGGTGAGGAGTGAGGAGGTGACCAAATTCCAAAACAGAACTGCTGCAAAATGTGGGGAAAAAAAACTTGAAACATTTCAAGTGTTTTTATTTATAACTCAGCTATTTTGAATGGCTCTTGTCATGCAGAAGGAGACTTCGATGATTGGAAGGCATGAGATGCACTGTCCTAGGGTTGGGGGTTCCACGACCACCACTCCCAAGAGAAGGAGGCGGGTGGTGGTGGTCAGGGACTCTCTCCTCAGGGGGACTGAGTCATCTATCTGTCGCCCCGACCGGGAAAACCGAGAAGTCTGCTGCTTGCCAGGAGCCAGGATTCACGATGTGACGGAGAGACTGCCAAGACTCATCAAGCCCTCGGATCGCTACCCCTTCCTGCTTCTCCACGTGGGCACCAATGATGCTGCCAAGAATGACCTTGAGCCGATCACTGTGGACTATGTGGCTCTGGGAAGAAGGATAAAGGAGTTTGAGGTGCAAGTGATCTTCTCGTCCATCCTCCCCGTGGAAGGAAAAGGCCTGGGTAGAGACCATCGAATCGTGGAAGTCAACGAATGGCTACGCAGGTTGTGTCGGAGAGAAGGCTTTGGATTCTTTGACCATGGGATGGTGTTCCAAGAAGGAGGAGTGCTAGGCAGAGATGGGCTCCACCTAACAAAGAGAGGGAAGAGCATCTTCACAAGCAGGCTGGCTAATCTAGTGAGGAGGACTTTAAACTAGGTTCACCAGGGGAAGGAGACCAAAACCCTGAGGTAAGTGGGGTAGTGGGATACTGGGAGGAAGCACGAGCAGGAGCACGAGAGAGGGCAGGGCTCTTGCTTCATACTGAGAAAGAGGGACGATCAGCGCATTATCTCAAGTGCCTATACACAAATGCAAGAAGCCTGGGAAACAAGCAGCGAGAACTGGAAGTCCTGGCACAGTCAAGGAATTATGATGTGATTGGAATAACAGAGACTTGGTGGGATAACTCACATGACTGGAGTACTGTCATGGATGGATATAAACTGTTCAGGAAGGACAGGCAGGGCAGAAAAGGTGGGAGAGTTGCAGTGTATGTAAGGGAGCAGTATGACTGCTCAGAGCTCTGGTATGAAACTGCAGAAAAACCTGAGTGTCCCTGGATTAAGTTTAGAAGTGTGAGCAACAAGGGTGATGTCGTGGTGGGAGTCTGCTATAGATCACCAGACCAGGGGGATGAGGTGGACGAGGCTTTTTTCCGGCAACTCACGGAAGTTACTAGATCGCAGGCCCTGGTTCTCATGGGAGACTTCAATCACCCTGATATCTGCTGGGAGAGCAGTACAGCTGTGCACAGACAATCCAGGAAGTTTTTGGAAAATGTAGGGGACAATTTCCTGGTGCAAGTGCTGGAGGAACCAACTAGGGGCAGAGCTCTTCTTGACCTGCTGCTCACAAACCGGGAAGAATTAGTAGGGGAAGCAAAAGTGGATGGGAACCTGGGAGGCAGTGACCATGAGATGGTCGAGTTCAGGATCCTGACACAGGGAAGAAAGGAGAGCAGCAGAATATGGACCCTGGACTTCAGAAAAGCAGACTTTGACTCCCTCAGGGAACTGATGGGCAGGATCCCCTGGGAGAATAACATGAGGGGGAAAGGAGTCCAGGAGAGCTGGCTGTATTTTAAAGAATCCTTATTGAGGTTACAGGGACAAACCATCCCGATGTGTAGAAAGAATAGTAAATATGGCAGGCAACCAGCTTGGTTTCACAATGAAATCCTTGCTGATCTTAAACACAAAAAAGAAACTTACAAGAAGTGGAAGATTGGACAAATGACCAGGGAAGAGTACAAAAATATTGCTCGGGCATGCAGGAGTGAAATCAGGAAGGCCAGATCACACCTGGAGGTGCAGCTAGCAAGAGATGTCAAGAGTAACAAGAAGGATTTCTTCAGGTATGTTAGCAACAAGAAGAAAGTCAAGGAAAGCGTGGGCCCCATACTGAATGAGGGAGGCAACCTAGTGACAGAGGATGTGGAAAAAGCTAATGTACTCAATGCTTTTTTTGCCTCTGTCTTCACGAACAAGGTCAGCTCCCAGACTACTGCACTTGGCAGCACAGCATGGGGAGAAGGTGACCAGCCCTCTGTGGAGAAAGAAGTGGTTCGGGACTATTTAGAAAAGCTGGGCGAGCACAAGTCCATGGGGCCGGATGCGCTGCATCCGAGAGTGTTAAAGGAGTTGGCAGATGTGATTGCAGAGCCATTGGCCATTAACTTTGAAAACTCATGGCGTTCCGGGGAAGTCCCGGACAATTGGAAAAAGGTTAAGGAAAGGAAAAAGGTAGTGCCCATCTTTAAAAAAGGGAAGAAGGAGGATCCTGGGAACTACAGGCCAGTCAGCCTCACCTCAGTCCCTGGAAAAATCATGGAGCAGGTCCTCAAGGAATCCATTCTGAAGCACTTAGAGGAGAGGAAAGTGATCAGGAACAGTCAGCATGGATTCACCAAGGGCAAGTCATGCCTGACTAATCTAATTGCCTTCTATGATGAGATAACTGGCTCTGTGGATGAGGGGAAAGTGGTGGACGTGTTGTTCCTTGACTTTAGCAAAGCTTTTGACACGATCTCCCACAGTATTCTTGCCAGCAAGTTAAAGAAGTATGGGCTGGATGAATGGACTATAAGGTGGATAGAAAGTTGGCTAGATTGTCGGGTTCAACGGGTAGTGATCAATGGTTCTATGTCTAGTTGGCAGCCGGTATCAAGTGGAGTGCCCCAGGCGTCGGTCCTTGGGCCAGTTTTGTTCAATATCTTCATAAATGATCTGGAGGATGGTATGGATTGCACCCTCATAAAGTTTGCAGATGACACTAAACTGGGAGGAGAGGTAGATACGCTGGAGGGTACGGATAGGATACAGAGGGCCCTAGACGAATTGGAGGATTGGGTCAAAAGAAATCTGATGAGATTCAACAAGGACAAGTGCAGAGTCCTGCACTTAGGACAGAAGAATCCCCTGCACCACTACAGACTAGGGACCGAATGTCTCGGCAGCAGTTCTGCAGAAAAGGACCTAGGGGTTACAGTGGACGAGAAGCTGGATATGAGTCAAGAGGGTGCCCGTGTTGCCAAGAAGGCCAATGGCATTTTGGGATGTATATGTAGGGGCATTGCCAGCAGATCGAGGGATGTGATCATTCCCCTCTATTCAACATTGGTGGGGCCTAATCTGGAGTACTGTGTCCAGTTTTGGGCCCCACACTACAAGAAGGATGTGGAAAAATTGGAAAGAGTCCAGGGGAGGGCAACAAAAATTATTAGGGGACTGGAACACATTACTTATGAGGAGAGGCTGAGGGAACCGGGATTGTTTAGTCTGCGGAAGAGAAGACTGAGGGGGGATTTGATAGCTGCTTTCAACTACCTGAGAGGTGGTTCCAAAGAGGATGGATCTAGACTGTTCTCAGTGGTAGCTGATGGCAGAACAAGGAGTAATGGTCTCAAGCTGCAGTGGGGGAGGTTTAGGTTGGATATTAGGAAAAACTATTTCACTAGGAGGGTTGTGAAACACTGGAATGCGTTACCTAGGAAGGTGGTGGAATCTCCTTCCTTAGACGTTTTTAAGTCAGGCTTGACAAAGCCCTGGCTGGGATGATTTAGTTGGGAATTGGTCCTGCTTTGAGCAGGGGGTTGGACTAGATGACCTCCTGAGGTCCCTTCCAACCCTGATATTCTATGATTCTATGGTGCTGTGAGATTTATCTTTATCATCCAAAAATTTCCATCTTTAACAAAAATAGTTAAATACATTTTTTGTTCAACAAGACAAACATAATAAAATATTTCATGACAATTGGCATGACCTTTGCATGCATATCACTCTTCCCTTTGAACTATACTAGGCTTACAGTCCGTTAGCTGAACATATAGTATGGTTACATTACTGTGAGGGTCTAGCAAGTCTTTACTGCTTATATTTGAATTGTGATTTTTCCAAAGGCTTATAACTTAGCCAAATTTGGGTAGATTTGCACAGGGGACAGCAAAAAATACATCCATGACTCAGAGGTCCACCCCCGCAAAATTTCAAAAACTGGGTGCACTAGAACTTTTCAAAGTAAAGGTTGCCAGAATTTATTGATATGGGCAAAACAATGTATTTCTCCCTAGCCCCTCGTTCTTTGAAGTGGCTGAACTGGTCTGGGTAAAATCCCCAGCCCTCCCCCCTCAAAATCAGCCTGAAGCAGACACCTGGCATAGAAAATTTCAGCTCAAATGATTAAAGTTTGGCAAAGTTATAAGGAACTGTAAACAGGGTCTTATAATGGGGAGTGTTGGGAAAGCTAAATAATAAGCAATGTCACCAGCCTCACCTATAATTTAAACAGTTTGATAGCATTTCTTGATTTATAACTCCACTATCTTCTTAAAGTAGGCAATAGCTGTCAATAGTTCAACTTTATGGCAAATTGATCAACCACACAAGTCCTTAAAGAACAGGCAGTTGAGTTTCCTTCCTACTGGAGCTAGAGTTTAAGACTAGCAATAGTTACAGCAATATTTAATAGTTCTCTCCCTCTGATGAAGGTGAATTTATCATTTCAAAGTGATAAATGGAGATCATTAGAAACTTCCTGTTATCTTGTAATGCCTTACAGTAAATCTGTATTACAACATAGTATATTGTGATTCTGCCTTATACTGCAGTAACATTATTCACCCATCCCTTTGAAAATCTGTTGTGATGTTGAAGAAAGAGAAGGCAAGCAAGAAAAGCTGGAGACCTAGTCTGGAAAATCTCATTGCTATACCTGTAAACAGTTTTGCATTAGCCACTGGCAGTGACAGTGACACAAATAGTTTGTCAATGAAATATCTTTGTGATTCTCAGTCATTGCTGAATCTGTGTTGTCATTTGTTTTCTGCTGCCTGCATGCTTTCATGGTTCTATTTGTTCTTATGCCTTAGGAAAGTTATTTTTCCATGCACCCTGACAATTATGTCCTTTTTAACTGCTGTATTCATAAGAACAAGCTATGGGTTTTTTTTATAATCTATATTTACCTGTTTGCTCAGTATTTCTTCTTGGTCTGATGTTTAGTATGAAAAACATTCAAAATAAAGTATTTTTTCTCTCGTGTTCCTTTGCAAATGAGAAATTGATATATAAAATCCATCTTCTTGGGAGTGGCTGGTATTAGTCTAAAGGAGAGGAATATCTGAAAGGAGTAGCAATGGAAGAAGCAGTCTGATTTGCAGGGTAATAATGAAATAGTTAAAATTAGATCACCTGACAGCACTGCAAATGAGACCTCTTTTTCTGAAAATGCAGTTAGAGTTGTCATTGATATGAAAAATATTCATAGACATTTTTGCAGGTGCTGTACAAATGGGTAAGCTGCAAAGTCACCTTGAAAATTGTATAAATAGATAACCGGCATTAAGACCTTGTATCTTAAAAATGAAGCTTGTGCAGGCATCACTAATTATGAATAACAGCAGAAAGGACAGTCAGAAATATTGCAACATCTTGGTCTAAGTGCAATTGTCATGTTTGAATCCTTATTTCCTAGCACATAGATTCATTTTATTTACCTATTCCTAATTCCAGGACAGAGAGTTCCAAATCAAGAAATTTAAAAATATCTAAAGATTAGCATGTAAAAGAAGTACAGTTAATTCAGATGAGTACCATGGAAGGAAATGATCATATTTTAAGTATATGTGCCAATGGCTAAACATGCAACATGTATAGATGGGATAAAATATGAATAATTAAACTGGAGGAAGTATTTCTATTCTTATATTTCACTTAATAATATTCTAGAATTAAAAAAAATAACTGTTTCTGACTTCCTCTGTGTTTTTTCTTTAATTAAGTACGTAAAGCATCTTTTTCAGATTTTCAAAAGCAAAATGTGATGCACTTTTGCAACAGATATTATCTCCAGGTTTAATTGCTTTAGTGGCACTACCAGAAAGGGGGTAGAATAAAATGAAACATAATTTGGAACATGATATTAAATGGTGATATGTACTGCCAAGAGTCTAAACAAATGTGTAATGCAGGATTGTAATAATTATGGAAGATCTTTGTACCAAAAGTGCAGAACAGTCTGGCATAGATATATCTGGATCATTCTAGCTGCTTCTTAATTAGCTCTTTTTTAAAAAAATGTAAGTACAAAGAAGTACATTGTATCTGTTCATTATCTTCTAAAATGTTGTAAAATAATTACATGCAGAGTAGTATCTGGGGACCATTGGCAAGATCCTAAACAGAAGAGAGAAAAGTTAATATTAATTTCACATCTAAATCTAGGCCATGATTCAGCAAAACACTCATGCATATACTAAAATGTGCTGCTGATTTGGGACTCTAGTGGCTTTCTTCAGAGGACCGGGGCTGATTAATGATAATAACGATACAAGTATATTGCTGCTTTCATCCAAAAATTGCAACGTGATTCTCATACTTTACAGATGATGGCCCTGATCTGCAATGGGCAGTGTGTTTGCTCTCATGGATCCAACTGCCAGTTAAGCACCTATTTATTGTTCATGTACGGCAATGCCTTTGCTCCACCTTTGCTGAAAACCTCACCCATTCCTCTAGCTCTTCTTGCTTTGACTATTATAATTCCCTTTTGTATGGTGGCCTAAAGTCCCTGCTACCCAATTTGTGCACAATAACACTGCCTGCTTTCTCATATGGACAAAGAAAATGTATCATCCCTTATCTGAAAACAGTTCTACTTCCCATTTATTTCTGGATCCATGGATTTACTCCAGCCTAATGCTACCTTTCTGCTGATATCTCTGGGTCTCCTGTATCTAACAAATTCTTCCTCCTCTGGCTCTTCGCAGGGAAAGGAAAAGAGGTTCAGTTGATATTTGATTTCAGGGGTGGGTGATACATTTTGCTTTATCTGTATCTGTTTATTCATTCCTATTTCTGAGTCAAGCATTTTATTTGCTTATTTATTTGCATTTACTATTTTCTGCATCCCTCCAAAAATGTGCTACAAAACTTGCTAGCACATCCATTTTTCATGCCCTTAGCCTAAATATGAGCAGCTGGTCAAATAAAAATGTCAAACAGCAAACCACCAAACAGTACCCTTTGTTTTGCAGATGTATTTTTGGAGGCCCACTGAAAACCTGGCCTAAAATTATATTTTGGGGATTAAACACTGGCCCTATAGAACTCAATGGGAACACTCCCATCAATGTCAATGGGACAGGATTTCACTGCTGTTTTGAGACACATTATACCTTATCAGCTGGTTCAACTAATATATTGGGCTGTGAAGTCTTCATTTCATGGTGTTTTTTGCTGTTTGTTTCCACAGATAGATGTGTTCTATCCTTTAACATGTTTGCTTGAGCTGATCCATTAGCAGACTGCGTCCTGTTTAAAACAAACAAACATGTTATTATCAAACTGCCACAATTCAGCATGAAATCAAAATATATGTCCTAAACCGATAAATAGTTATTGGGAACTATTTTTTTCATAACTGTGAGATCAAACCTCAAGTCTTACTCAAACCTGTGAGGGCAAAGAAATATATAACAACTTTCAAACTTCAGAATAAAAGACATTTTAAAAAGGAGAAGAAGTGGACTTTTTATTTCTATTTTAAGATGCTGATGATTCAGTAAAGCACTTAAGCATGTGCTTATATTTTGGCACATGTTTAAGTGCTTATTGCCTGAATAGGGATGTTTCTCTGAGTCAGCATTTAACTAATTAGCTGGTGGGGGAGGAGGGAATCACAAAAGGTAATTGAGGTGCAGGGGGTGCAAACTGTTGACAATTTTATTACAGTTCTAAAGCACAGATAATAAAATGTCCAAAAAAACTTTGGGATGGCCAAAACCTTCAAAGTCTGTCAGATCAAATGTAGTAGTGGTGGCAGTAGATGTAATATAAATTTTTGCTCTTACTTTTATTGTGAATGTGAAGATGTCATGACATTTTTAGACTTTGAATAAGGGGTTAATAACTTGAAAAAGCTTGAGCAACATGCTATATCTAGACTGCCACACATGATTCTCTGGCAGATAGGTATCATTATTCACATCCAGCTTCCCTCCCACTCCCACTTTGGTTCTGTTTTGCAAAGGCAGGATTTAACCCACACCTGAGTTCCCCCTGCTTTTTTTTGGGGTGGAAAACATATTTTGCATTTCTCGTAAATTCTAATCTATTGGAATACATAAATGGATGCAACAGTACTGAACAAAACTGAGATTTGCACTTGAAGCAGGAAATAGTATTTCACACTTCAATAACTGAACTTTGTCTCCAAATGTTATCCATTAAGCCCCCAGTCCCTCACGCTGACCTGCATAGGAGGATTCCTGCCCTTGGTGGTGCCTCACTGAATTCAACAGGCTTCTGCACAGCTGCAGGGACCACCTGTGCAGCTCAGCTTGCAGGACTGGGCCCTAACTCTTCAAGGGGCAACTCTCCATAATAATTCCTCCTCCAACATTTATTAACTATGGCAGAGAAAACATTGAAAAAACACCTTTGAGCAATTTCATCCATCTTTTCCATTTCCTGTCACTAGACAACCATCAGCAAACACAGGCGCCCCATCTGACGATGTCTCACAGATGAGCCCCATTTCAAAGTCATGTGTTATGTCACCAAAGGCAGGGCCGTGACAGCTAGATAGCCTTATTCATTACAAAAGAGTGCTGGTGTTCGAATTAGTGACCTTAAATGAAAGCATCTGACACCCCTTCTCAGCCTCCTAAGTAATCGACTTCTTCCAAGTAAATATTGTAAACATGTGTTGGTGAAAGGCATCTGCAGCTACAGAGAAGTTACGAAAAAGATGTTGGTAAGAGCACTCAGCTGCAATAAACGTGCATTTGGAGCTGGGATTTAGCACAATGCTATTGGAGGCTGCTGATGAAGCATTGCTAATTCATCACCTGTACAATCTTCCGGCTGCATTTTGGCTGCTAAGCATGCTGCGAATGTAAGTGGGTCAAACGTAAATTAGCACAGTGCAAGTGGTACATTGTTCCTTTCCTCTGAATCATCCAAATGGAGATATGCTTTATATGATCCACAGGGCAGTCAAAAGATTTAATCCCGTGAAGTGTCCGCTTATCATCATTGCCCATTATCTGACAGGTGGACGAATATAAGAAGGCAAAGGAGGCTTATGGGAAAACAATAGAATGATACATTTGAAAGTGGTGCTATGTGAAGTATTCACATCATATTTTGACAGGAACAGAGTTAAACAGAGCATTCCTCCAGCCTTACGTTCTCTCAGACACTGCATTATGTGGCCCAAACTCCTAGTGTTTGAGAATGACACCTGGCAAAGGTATCAGTGACTAATGCTACCGAGATCATTTTAGTATCTGAAATGTATTTGGCAAATATCACTTTTTATCCATAAAGAATGGACTAAACCGTGAAAGTCTAACATAAAGATCAAGCATCAGAGGGGTAGCCATGTTAGTCTGGATCTGTAAAAGCGGCAACTTGTAGACTAACAGAGGTATTGGAGCATGAGCTTTCGTGGGTGAATACCCACTTCGTCGGATGGCATCCGACGAAGTGGGTATTCACCCACGAAAGCTCATGCTCCAATACGTCTGTTAACATAAAGATGTCTCTTCTCCTCTGAGGGTCTGATCCAGGGTCAATGGGTATTGGATCAGAATCCCCTTTCGTAAGCATAACTCCAAGTGATTTTAATAAGAGTTACACTAATCAACAGGGAAAACAGATCCCATAGAGACTTATCGTCTCTTCTCTGGTAGGGAAGACACGAAGACATTACCGGTCATTCATGCAATGGATTCCCCCCAGACGGGATGAAATTGTTTCTTTCGGACATTTACACTGTTGTGGTCCCTGCCTTTAATTTGCCTGGAGACGAATAAATTAATTTGCTTCCAAAATGCCACTTAACCTTTCTGAGCACTGATATTTCCCTGGAGCTCTTCCACTCAACCCCTTTCTTTATAATGGAAAGAGAGCAGTGCAAACGAAATGGGAGAGAAGGTGGTCAAGCTTGCGCAGCCCGAGTACACAGTGTGTGCTTGGGGAAGGTCTGTGGGGAGCGAATGGAATGAATTTGTTTCCTACGGGTTATGGAGCAACAGCAGCACTTGTTCTTTTTTGCAGCGGCTACCGCAGCCTCTGGGCTATGCCAGCCCAGACAGCTGCTGTGTTCTCCTAGCTTTGGGGAAGTGGGCCAGTGAATCCAGTTAGTTGCAGACCCCCTGGCCCTGCCCCTACCGTCTGTGTTAGATCTCTACTGAGCGTAGTCTTTACACTATTTATCGTGAAATATTCGTTATCTATCTGTACATAGCCAATGCTTTGCTTTCTTTAAAATAAAACCACGCCGAACCTGTGCACAATTTAATTCAAACTCCTTTCCTGTTGTATTTGCAGTAAAACTGAACATTTTTACGTTTCCTGTTGACTGGATGGTACATGAAAAATTGCCTTTTCCATAGGAGAAATGTGGAGAGGGTGTATCTTCTTCCCCATGTAGCATTGCAGTATTCAGTGTCAGCAAACAGTGGGCCAAATCCTCAGCTGCTATGACCCGGCATATCTTCGCTGACTTCTGCAAAGCTACCCTCATTTAAACCGGCTAAAGATTTGTCCTAGGGTGAGTGAATATGGTGTATGTAGCAATGATTTAACTAGAGCTGGATGGAAATTTTCCTTCAAAATGTTTTCTATGAAAAATATAGTTTCCACAAAAATCAAAAGTTTATGCACAAAAATTTCATCTTTAAGTTGGGAAAACTTAAACAAAATATGTAGTTTTGGGCTGGGTCATCCCAAATTGAAACATTTTGATTTGGCAAACTGAGTCAAAACATTTTGTTTCCTGTCATTTTGCGATTAATCTGTGTCCATCTGAGCTGTCATGATGTCACATAGAAGATGACCATATTCTTCTCCCCAGCTAGCTACATCTCCCATGATGCATCACAGGTTCCCCTATGCTTGAACCTCCATGAGACATCACAGCCCGTGACTGCAATGCATCACATGAACTATAGTCTGGCTGGGAGCCCAACCCATAGAACAGAATGGGCACATGAGGAACCCAAACTACAACTCTTGTAAGGCAGTGTGGCAGGTCGGCAGATCCATTTCAATATCAAACTGCGTCAAAACAAAATATTTAAATTCTGCTCAACAATCCGAAATTAAATGCTTCAATTCATGAATATCAAAACATTTCATTTCAATTGAAAATATCATAAGAAAATATTTTAGGATTTCTAAATTAATTGCAAATTCTTCTCAACTTTCTGATCTGTGAAAAATATTGATTTTTTTCTCCTGATTCAGAAAGAATTTTTTTTTTCAAAATATTGGAATTTCCTGAGACATGGAAATTCAATTTTTTGATCAGCTCCTGATTTAACACTATCAAAGCATATAACCTCGTGGTTAATTTAATAATATTTTATTTTCTCTTTTTCCATTATGTTTGATTTAAAAAGATGTTTTTCATAACAGCATCTAATGCCTATGTTACTACTTTTATAGGGGAAAAAGGTAACCCCCCTCCACCGTAAAATGGAGAAGGGTAAAATTTAGGCACTTAGGAGCTAGCACCGAGATCATCAAAGGCAATAAGGCACCTAACTTCTTTTGAAATCAATGTTAGGTGCCTAAATACCTTTGAGTATCTGGACCTAGGTGCCTAAATCACTTTTGGGCTTAGGCTCCTAAAACACTTATGTACTTTTGAAAATAAACTAAAATTAAGTGCTTCAATCATAATGATCAAGTATCAGTATAGTTACTATAGTTACTGCGATTTCCACAGCATGCATCCGATGAAGACTATTGCCAGCAGGAGAGTGAGTGTGTGTGTGTGTGTGTTGGGGGTGGGGGTGTGAGAAAACCTGGATTTGTGCTGGAAATGGCCCACCTTGATTATCATGCACATTGTAGGGGGAGTGGTCACTTTGGATGAGCTATTACCAGCAGGAGAGTGAGTTTGTGTGAGTATGGGGGTGGGGGAGTGAGAAAACCTGGATTTGTGCTGGAAATGGCCCACTTTGATTTTCATGCAGGTTGTAGGGAGAGTGGTCACTTTGGATAGGCTATTACCAGCAGGAGAGTGAGTTTGTGTGTGTGGTTTTTGAAGGGGGGTGAGGGGGTGAGAGAACCTGGATTTCTGCAGGAAATGGCCCACATTGATTATCATATGCATTGTGAAGACAGTGGTCACTTTGGATGGGCTATTACCAGCAAGAGAGTGAGTTTGTTGGTGGGAGGGCGGAGGGTGAGAAAACCTGGATTTGTGCTGGAAATGGCCCAACTTGATGATCACTTTAGATAAGCTATTACCAGCAGGAGAGTGGGGTGGGAGGAGGCATTGTTTCATGGTGTCTGTGTATAAAATGTCTTGTGCGATTTCCACAGCATGCATCCGATGAAGTGAGCTGTAGCTCACGAAAGCTCATGCTCAAATAAATTGGTTAGTCTCTAAGGTGCCACAAGTCCTCCTTTTCTTTTTTTAAAAAGAAAAGGAGGACTTGTGGCACCTTAGAGACTAACCAATTTATTTGAGCATGAGCTTTCGTGAGCTACAGCTCACTTCATCGGATGTTACTCTATTTGTATAAGCACAGACAGTTCAAAGAGACTTTATACCTTTCTGTTTTGTATGAAAGTTAAAGTAGGAGATCAAACTTTATTCACTACTAGCTATCCATGAATGATACAAGCCAATTTTCAGTCCAGTACTTTGGTGTGCTAAAATCATTCAGCCAATACATGAGAAAGATGCTTTAGACAACATCTGCAGGAGAATGAGGTCAAAAAGGTGAAACAAGCACAAACACTGTTGATTCAGGACTAGGGGAAAAGAGTAATCTGGTGCTCTAGATAGTCTTAACTTATTGAACCAGCTGTCTTCCTGATATGGGAATTAGCCATGTGACAATGACCTTGGCTTGGCCTCATTACAGAGGATAATCTTATAAAGCATCACCACTATCCCTTTACAATTCTTGATCCACAAAGTTAATAGCCATTACTTACAATGTATAGTCCGAAGCAGACATGTACACTTGGCAGTGAATTTTGGGATTTAAGCACATCTCTGAATTGGGGATGGTGTGGAGCCGCATCGCCCTAGAGAATAATCAGGGAGGGTGCTGATAATATGTTCCTGTGAAACTCCACTGTAGCTCAGCTCCCCGAAAATACCCTATCCTCCGGCCTTTATAAACAGAGATCTAACTCATATGAAATTCAAGCAAGTGTAGACATGTTTTAAGTGACTTACCCAAGCCATACAGCACCTGATTTGTCATGGGGATCTATCAGAGGGAACAAGAATAACAGGATGTCCCAAGCTTTGCTATAAAGACACATGCAAGTGAGATATGAAGGAATTTGGAATTGATCCTGAACAATGGCAAATCTTGGCAAGTGATCATAACAAGTGGCGCCATCATCTCCATCAGGTTATCAAAGTCCACGACAGAAGCTGGCTCCTACAGCTTGGCAAGAAAAGAGCCCATAGGAAGCAAGCAGCTCCCAACCAAGATACGTACATTTGCCATAACTGCCAAAGATCATGCAAATAAGAACATAAGAATGGCCATACTGGGTCAGACCAAAGGACCATCTAGCCCAGGTCTCCTGTCTTCCGACAGTGGCCAATGCCAGGTGCCCCAGAGGGAATGAACAGAACAGGTAACCATCAAGTGATCCATGCCCTGTTGCCCATTCCCAGCTTCTGACAAACAGAGACTAGAGACACCATCCCTGTCCATGCTGGCTAATAGCCACTGATAGATCTATCCTCCATGAACTTATCTAGTTCTTTTTTTAACCCTGTTATAGTCTTGGCTTTAACAACATCCTCTGGCGTGGAGTTCCATAGGTTGATTGTGCGTTGTGTGAAAAAATACTTCCTTTTGTTTGTTTTAAATCTTGGATTGGACTATTCAGTCACTTGAGACATTGCAAACCATCTACATCATAGTCTGCAATTCCCACTGTCTCTCGCAGACAAAAGGATGCCAACAACAGTACCAGAGATTGTAACCCAGGGGTTCTTGGTCTCAGTCCCATAATGGGTACAACAATATTCCAGAACAAAGGTAGTTTCTTAGTGTGAAAACTACCTTCCCTAACACAGTAACATTCTCTCTTTCATTTACATTTCACATGTTTGGTAGGGAAAAAATAACCAAAGTCATATTCTTCATCAAAGGCTTTGGGAATAATTTCAAATAATATTTTTTAAAAGTGCTCCATGCTTCTGAAGTACTTATTGTCTCCCTCCACACCTCATTGCTTTTGGAATTTACTCTATGACTGCATTTCAATGCTGTTAAAAGCAGTTATTTTCTATCAAATACATGAGTGTTCTTTTCTCCTTCTTAGAGCACTTCTGAATCCTGTTTTTTCCAAGGTCTACAATCTCTACCCCCCAGAATAAGGACATCTAATTAATCTCTATATTATGATTAATTTAGGCTCTGATCCTTCTCATGACCTATATATGTGCTTAACTTTAAGCACACAAGTATTCTCATGGACTTAATTTAGGTGACTTCTATGGGACCACCATCAAATTCAGATCTAGGCCTGACATAACTCAACTTTTAAGCATTTTTAGATCTCTAGCTTTGTTTAGTGGCCCTTGCTAAAAGAGATATTCCTGTATAAAATACTGCAATGTTTGTTCAAAGTAAGGGGCTATATGATATAATCACTAGATCCCCACCTCACATGCTACTAATAACTGCATCCCATCTTTCCTCCATGCACTTCCCTTGCCCACAATATTTTCTTCTATTGACTCTTTATTAGTATCAATTAAGCTCTAAACTATACAAGATATAAAAAAGAGACAAACCTTGCGCTGAAAACCTTACTGTTCTAAATAACACAAGTGGAGAAGATGAGATGAACTGGGAAGACCAGAGGAAATAACTTGGGAGTAATGTTTTTTAAATGTTCAGTTTGTTCATTACAAATTCTCAAGAACCACTTAACTGTTTCTCAGTGATAATTTGAAAGATGTTAAACCTATTTTTCTCGCTAAATACCAACATGGGTGATTAAATTCTCCTGTCTAATTCCCGCCTCCCATAGTTTCAATTGAACAAGTATTTTTTTTCTTTTTTTTACTTCCCTTCCAAAAATATTCCTTGTGTAGATATGCTAGTTTAGAATGGCTGCTGTAATTATATTTACACCCCAGAGAGTAAAGGGGCCTTGGTGTGAATGAGAATCAGGCTCACTGTCTCTACAGGCTTGTCTATACCGCTCAGGAATGTGCACCAAAGGGGTGTAATTTCTAAAGTACACCAATGTGTTGCACATTAACTGGCCCATTGAGACCCTGCTGCTGTGAACTGAAAATTTCCTATTGCTATGTAATAATAGGGAACTTTTAATTCATGCCAGCAGGGTTTAAACGGGTCAGTTAGTGTGTAACATGTTGGTGCCCTTTAGAAATCATACCCTGCTAGCGCTCATTGCTCTGCCATATAGACAAGCCCGAAGGGTTACTTTGTAAACATATAATTATTATTTCTTTTATTACATAAATTACCAGCCAGCGTCTATTGTGTTTTGCAATAACGAAGATGATTTAGTAATAAATGATCTTAAATAAAACTCCCCACCTGTCCTAGCTGTATCCAGGGATTAATTTCAGAGGCAAACAGTTTCAGAGGAGGTTTCTTCTAGGGCTTGTATGGCATTACAGTCTGTTATTGTAACAGGGAGAGAGAATGTTTAACATGAAAAGAGTGGAAGATTTTGAGAAATAGCCACAAGAAATACATTTGTTCTGGAAAAAGGAGAAAATAGGAAAACTGCTCTAGCATATTGTACATGGCTTATATTGTAAAACTTATCTTTGAAAAAAAGATTATTTCGGTTATACGGTCAAGTTCAATGTCTGCAAGGTAAAATTGCAAAGTGGCCTTTCCAGCGTATTTTCTAATTTGATAGTTCATGGCTCAGTGATCTTTACTCATTCATGATGATCTGTTGCTTTTCCTTTTATTTTACTCCTTCTTTTTCCATTTGGGTTTCCCCACTGATCATATATACAGAACACCTTCTGTTTATACAGCACATTTTATCCCAATAGATTTTAAAGAGGCTACATGTGCATATTGCTGAAATGCAGCCAACTTGAGGATGGAAATAAAGCAACCAATCTGCATCTCAGTTTTACACAGCAGGATTCGTAGGAGGGGAATTGACTAACAATTAACTGATCTCAAAAATAGAATATAGATAAGCAAGTTGTAATTGTAGTACCCACAAACCCGAATTTTTTTCCCAGGGGATTGCCTTAGCACTCATTTTCTTGTGAAAATAGCCATAGGACGGGGTTCTCAAACTAGGGGTCGGGACTCCTCAGGGGGTCACGAGGTTATTACTTGGGGGTGGGGGTTGGAGCTGTCAGCCTCCATCCCAAACTCCGCTTTGCCTCCAGCATTTATAATGTTATTAAATATATGTAAAAGTGTTTTTAATTTATAAGGGGGGTCGCACTCAGAGGCTTGCTATGTGAAAGGGGTCACCAGTACAAAAGTTTGAGAAACACTGCTCTAGAGGCTGAGAAATGACAGAGGAAGGAGAATCTTGGCCAGCAGTTGTGCTCTCTCCAAACAACCACCTATCATAAATGTAGAAAAACCTGTAGCGCACGAATTGGACTCCTCAGCCATCTTAAGTCTCATCAGTGAGAGTCTGTTCCCCTTGGCAGACATCAGCCTCATATTGAGGGATGGCCGATTATACTGGGGGTGCTGAAAGCCGTTGAACAAAATTGTTAACCCTGTATATGAGGGAAACCACTTCAAGCCAGGGGGTGCTGCTGTATCCCGCAGTACCCCTAGTTCCAGCACCCCTGCCATAAGCTCTATTATGACCACAAGTGGCCAGAGCCTTGGTCTCATGTCATCCATATCCCCTCACATCCCATGGTGAATGTAGCTAAGATTCTGTTTTCTATGTACTGTGCCTTTAATTGTAAGAAGTATGTCTGCTGGAGAAAGGATTAGGAAACTTTCAGAATGGACAATCTTACAGAGTGAAGGTTACACTTTCTCTTATGGAGCTTGTGTATTCATTTCATCTTCTGTTGTTGTCTTTGTTAATCTAAAACAAAAGTAACCATTTGGGTTAATGGACAACAAAGAAAATTAATTACAGGGTTTTCCATAACAAAAAAGCAAAGAACAAATATAAAATCTCCATGAGAGAGAAAACACAGCGTGAGATCTCATTCTGTAAGATTCCCCCATCTTGAATCCCCTCATGTCCCTTACCTCTAATAAACTGATATATGGACTCCTGAATTTTAAAGGCGCAGCATGTGACAGATATTGCCACCACATGCAATATCTTTAGGGGAATACCGTATTAACCTTATGAATGTTCTGCGTATTGTTTTGTTCTACTCCATGGGGGAGGGTTACCACAGCTCCTCCAGGAACTAAAAACAGTGGGGGTAATTACTGCCGTACCTGGGACTGCAGACAGTTCCAGATAAGTACCCCTCACTGGGGTAGTTTGCATATTCTGGTTCCAAGCAGTACCAGAAGGTCCAAAGAGACACACAGAGAGGGCCTTCATTTTGATTCAACAACCTGACATGACCTTTTGTTTGAGGGGGGAGTGGAAGCAAATCCTGCAGAATGGCTGGAAGGACTAGAACCTGCCAGCATTTCCATAAGATTGATTGGAGTGGGAGGGGGGAGGGGCTACTGGTAAAGTGTTTTACGTTTTATATGTTTTCTCTGTATGCTTTTGTCCTTACATAAATGTACTCTGCCTTGACAGAGCTGTTTGATTACTTATAAACACTGGCATTCACTGATCATAGCCCTTGAAGAGTAAAAAAAACAGAACAGGGGCTGGACATTAGTCAGACCTGCTGGGATTAACATAGTGAATTGCATGGGAGCTGTAGCCTGAACCCTGGTCAGAAGGGAGACAGGTCCCTCCCTGAAGAGCGGTGACAGAAATAGAGGTATGTCTACATTGCAATTAGAGACCCACGGATGGCCTGTGAGATCTGACTCGGGCTCACAGGACTTGGGCTAAGGGGCAGTTTAATTGCAGTGTAGATGTTCTGGGACTTCCCACCTTGCATGGTCCTAGAGCCCGGGCAGCAGCCCGAGCCCGAACCTGAAACTCTACTCCACAATTAACTAGCTCTGCAACCCCAAACCCCATGATCTCAAATCAGCTGGTATGGACCAGCCGCAGGTTTTTAATTGCAGGATAGACACAGCCCTAGAGGCCTGAGACTTGAGTGAGAATTCTTGGAGCAGACCATGAAGGGGGGTTAAATGTGCAGTTACCCAGAACTGTACCACCGACCATAAAATAAAGAATCATAGCTACCTACATCACAGGTCACATGTTCAAAAATGTGTCGGAGTGAACAGTGCTACAACAACACAAATGCTACAGTTTTGGCCCTGTTGAACAAAATGGGAGTTTTGTCATTGTCGTCAATGGGGCAGGATTTCACACTAAAGTGTTAGTGCTCATTCCATGTTAAGTAGCTCTGCTGAATGAGTTCTGCTTTTATTTAAATAATATGGGAGAAGGATATAGTGGGATAGTTCACTCAGAAATGGTCTTAAATGGGTCAAAGCTCACTGTGACTAGAATAACTCTAAAATGTAACCACGAATCTGATCAAATTTTAGTTTATCATTGTCATGTATTTCCAGTAGTTTCAACTTAAGTTTAAACTTAAGATTTACATTTGAATTTAGACAAATACAGAAGTAGGTATCAGGACTTAATTCAGGTTATTAGTCAGAGCAGCCTCTGTAGCCTGGCACAGTTTAGCTGGTTTAAAAGATGTCTTAGCACTCAATTCCCCTGTGGCTACAAGCACTTCCACAATTTTTAAGGGGTCAGTAGCTCATACATTTGTATCAATACAGTATTTTGCTGCTGCATTTGCAGCTGATCACAAGCCCTGACAAAAATTATAATCACACAGTTAGCTGGGCTAGAAAAAAACTAAAGACACATTCAGAACTACTCTCACTGAAAAATGCCCCTGAAGCAGCTGAGCAATTTGGATTTTTTCTAAAGACAGTAACACAGGATGGCTAAACGCTGAAAATTCTCATCACAGAAAGGGAAATGGTGAACAAGTTAATAATTCTTATAAGGTAATATTCTGTTTTTGTTGTAAAAAGTTGATTTAATTTAAATACTTCCTAGTTGACAAGGGGTGGTTATCATCTTGGTGAGAAATGTCAAAAACTCCCTAAAGCATCATGGTGCACATACACTTTGAGCTGTAACTCTCAGTCTCTCATTTACACAGGCAGCCATAGGATGTTTAATTAGCACAAAGGGTCAGAACCTTTGTTTTACATCTCGGCCAGTTGAACAGTGCCCTCAGTCTTAGTTTATTTGCCTTGACTAATGTTCTGACGCAGTGAGCATGGCAGTGTACATTATTCTATGAGCTCCTAGAAAGAGAGAGAAAAATTAATAAAATAATTTGCTTTCAGTCAAGTCAGTAATTAATCTAGATCTTAGACTTTTAGAGAGAGTGCTTTTCTAAACTAAGGAGGGGTAAATTCTGGTAAGAAATAATGATGAAAGTGGTTCTTATCCAATATTGTTCACTTTGTAGGTCAGTTGCAATCCTCAATGCTTCCTTGATGAGGTCCAACAAATACTAATATTTCCAGGGTCTCCAAAATGCTAATGCCCCCCTTTTTCTTGCAGCCTAATTCTGATTCAGCAATCGTTATAAGCAAAATGATAATATTAGTACTACCCTAATAAAGTATTAATAATTGAGAAACCCTGATTGGGGATCAGGGCCCCATTGTGTTAGGCATGCTGTACACACATAATAAAAAAAACCCCAGTCTCTTCCACAAAGACCTTGCAGACTACTCTTATGATGGGACAACAACAGGTGGAGGAAATGGGTGGGAAGGAAGATGACAATAACTGTGATTAAATGCAGCACACTAAGTGCCTCCCCTTCTTCATGCACCCCACGATCAGCAGGATAAAGTTGTTCTGCAAAGCCACAAGGTGTAAAAATCACGTTTTTTGCATTGCATCCGCTAATAGACCGTGAAACAGCAAGCTGGAGAAAAGGCAGATTTGCTGACTTTTCAGAGTGAGTGCGGTGCTTATGATCGGAACTCCTTTACCTTATATTGCTTGTGCATAAGTTAGCCCAACAGTAGCAATGTCTGAGCTTGTCTGTGTACAATGTGTCTATGGACCTGACATTTATATTTAAATATTCTGTCACATCGTGTGTTAATAGGCTTCACAGGAGTCCATTGAAACACAACCTATTTTTCTGCTTCAGGTGCCTGTCTATCCTGTGCCTTTCTCACCTCCACTGTCTATGGGGTCTGTTTTGATACACGTATAGGTATGATCCATTGTAAAGAGGCACATGGTGGTAACGTGACAATGCTTTCCTAGAAGATAGGCCTTCTTTACTTGCAGTGATATGTAAGCGGAATATCTTCAGCCGCTATTTATACTCTACTGAAATGGGCCTGCTACCTTGTGAGCGGGCAGAAAGCCATCCTTCTAGCGGATGTGGATATTTCTGCTGCCAGTCAGGACCCTATGCATGGTACGGGCAATAGTCCAATCTGGGAATCTTGCTGTTCACTGGGAGCTTCAGTGTTCAACAGTTACGTTGGCACCTCCCCTCCCCCCATCCAGTTCAGAACCAAAGTAAGTTTTGAAAAAATATAAATGACTGAAGCCAAATGTGCTGAGTTTATATCTCCAGTACATTGGGGTGGAAAAATAGTACAGTAAACAGGTCTCAGTTCCCCTTTAGCCTTCCAGTAGAAGCCACACAGATATGTTTAAAGTGGTTTTATTGATGATTTAGCGCCTTGATTCTCATTGGCTTGTGATTAGTATTAAATGTATAAGCATACAAGGCTTGTTTTCGCTTGGAATTTTTCTAAAGAAAAGTCTTAGGGTCGTCATGGTGAAAATGGCATTTGCCATGGAAACACAATAAAAATGTCAAGTGGATTTTATTTTTCCATTGCAATTTTATGATAGTGAACAAATATGAACAAACTTAGTAGTCGCCCTATATTATAGACAACATTATAGACAACATTTGTAAATACAATCTAATGCTCCAATCTTGTTTGAATGTATATCTTTTGTTTTGATTTTATGTTGTGTAAGAAAGAAACCTTCCTACCCCTTAAAGCAGGGGCTCTCAAACTGGGGGTTGGGAGCCCTCAGGGGGTCCTCAGGCGAGTTATTACTTGGGGGGTCGCGAGCTATCAGCCTCCACCCCAAACCCCCCTTTGCCTCCAGCATTTATAATGGTGTTAAATATATAAAAAGTGTTTTTAATTTATAAGGGTCGGGGAGGGTCGCACTCAGAGGCGTGCTATGTGAAAGGGGTCACCAGTACAAAAGTTTGAGAACCATTGCCTTAAAGGAATAATAGGTGTCTCAGAGTACACTATACTGGTCCTTTGCATCACCCCAATATTTTTTGCTGATTTGATGCTCTTCCTTAGCCTCCTTTGCAGCCCAGAGTTTAGCTTGCAGCTCTCAAGTTTCTCAGTGAAATGAATTCATCTGTTTATTTACAAGCACATCAACCCACCCACTTGAAAAATCCCAAATGTCAAAAGTCATGGATTTTTTTTTCATCAAAACCTGAAAATAACAATGTCTAGGGCTCCCATGACACCTATGGCAAAACTGCTAACTTAAACAAAGGCAGCATTTTTGTCATGGGCTTGACAAATGTGTCAAATGTCATGCTTCTTGTCATCCCCAGTCAGCTGGGTTTCCTACCGCTACAGGGTGCAATGTTGACACTGCTGGCCAACTGGAGAGCCTGCTGTGATTAGTCAGTGCTTTCAGCATCATACCTATTGCAGTGCAGTAAGGAAAGTTCATTCTATTTCTTCCCTTTGATTTATAGCAGTATTTAAAGAAATGTCTTATATAGGCTCTGTGCCTTTGACTCAGAAAGGTAACAAGATTACAGAAAATGCAGCAGTCTGTTCTTGCCCTAAAGCTCAGATTAAAAATGAAAGCCAATTAAAGCCATGAGTGGCCACTGATAGTTTTTTCATATTGAATGGCTTTCACAGGGTCCTAAGCCTGAGCTTCAAAATGTGAGCAAAATTTACTGTGACAAATACAAGTCTCTAGCAATGGTGTACCATTCAATACTTTCAAAGAATGCACAATAAACACAGAGTAGGATGCAAGTGAGTGTGCAAAAAAAAGTACTGCTTTCATGAAGGCAACTGAAAAAAGGGATTTTGGCAGGATAAATTGTGTTCCTAACTGAGCTATGTCTAAATGCTAGCATTTAAATCCACAATTAAATGTGGGCACAATTTTATGCAAGGAGGACAGTTTTAAAAACCAGGCCTTTAATATTTCAGTTTCCCATTGGGAAAATGTGGATGATAATGTGTACTTCACAGAGGTGTTAGAAAGAGTAATCAGACAATGTTTGTGACATGCACTACTGAAAACAAGGAGAATTTTACCACTATTTCAGCGGCAGCAGGCTCAGTGCCCTAAAGCTGCGTGTTACTACTTTTATTCCTCCGAACTTTGCCATTAGGTTCCAACAGCCTCACACCCCCAGAGAGCAGGATTCTGTAAAGTGAGCTGTAGCTCACGAAAGCTTATGCTCAAATAAATTGGTTAGTCTCTAAGGTGCCACAAGTCCTCCTTTTCTTTTTGCGAATACAGACTAACATGGCTGCTACTCTGAAACCTGTCATTATGCAAGGCACTGAATTTAGCTGTATGGAGTGGAAATCTATCAACTTCATGAAAAAACTTGTACAGATACAGACAGACATCATCTTCCTTTCCAAATGCAAACAGATGGACATCATACCAAAAGGACTGAAGGTAAAAAATCCATTACAATCTACATACCACACAGACTATGCTGACACTTGTGCCACATGCTCTCAAAGAAACTGCGGAACCACCTGATAAACATCATCTACAGCAAACAGGGAAAGATTAAGAATGAGCTCTCAAAACTGGATACTCTCATAAAAACCCAACCTTCCACACAAACTTCCTTGTGGTTGGACTTTAGGAATGCAGCTGATGAAGTGAGCTGTAGCTCACGAAAGCTTATGCCCAAATAAATTTGTTAGTCTCTAAGGTGCCACAAGTACTCCTTTTCTTTTTGCGAATTCTGTTTAGGAACCCAGGATCTTAAAAGGTCATCTACAGACCAAACTCTTAAACCAGACTCTTAAACCTTAGTCAGTACCTTCACAGGCAGAAGTGAAAGTGGTTTTCTTTTAAAAAGTACTTCACTTGCAAATACACCCTTTATTTCCCCCCATCTTTCAGAGCATTTTTATCTCTAGTGAAATAGTATTTCAACTGAAGTAAATTAGTTAGCTGAAAAATCTTAGGTACCACTGAAATTCCATCTGATGTTCTTTGCAGCACCCAAAGTTGGGATAATGCCTATTCACATTTTCATTACAAAAATATAATAAAGAGACTAGAATATCTAGTGGTTACATTAGACAGAATTACACACTACAGAGGATCAAAAATAGAGAACTTCCTGTCACCTGTTGGCTATATAGAAAGAAAAAGACTGAAGTAAGGAAAGTTTCAAGAGGGAAGAAAAATATGATGGCTTTTCTCGATAAAATAGGTGAAAAAAAAAAGTAAAACTTACCACCGGCAAATTACTATCCAGCTTAATACTGCCAAACCACTGACCATAGTAACTCCTAAAATGATAGAGACTAAAGAGCCTTTAGGAATCCTTCCAGAATCTGAAACATGAAAAAAAAAACATGTTTCATTTGCACCAGAAAAAACAGCAAATTGGTCCCTTCGGGCCTTAAATCCAGACGTAATAATGGTTAGCCAGCAGGTGTGATGTGACTGCTGTGTATCATGCAGATCATAACTGTTTCATTGTTCCTTTGTGATTCCTCCCCTCCTGTCTGTTGTTTCCACCTGTCGTCTCTCATCTTCTACTTAGACTGTAAATTCTTTGGGGCCAGGGAACATGTTATGTGTTTCTTGCCTGCATAATGATGCTAGAGCTTCTGCAATACAAATAAATAATAATACTGTAATACTAAAATGCATAGATTATCCAGTCTATCAAGAAATCAGGCTTATATAGCAAATAGAGTGCCAGATTCTTCACCTCACCCTTACGCAGGTGCGCAATTGGAAGGAAAGGCATAAGGAGCCTTCTATCATTTCTTGCATAGCCTACATCTAGGTAAGTCACAATGGTAGTCCCTGCATTCAGTGGAACACAAGGACTATTCCCTCCCTATTCAAAGCGCCACAAAGCACACAGAGAGAAGGTGGAGAACCAGATGAGTCAAATCCTGAAATCCTTGGTCAGATTTTACTTAGTGCTCTATTAGGTAAAACTCCCACTGAGAAAGGAATTCAACACCCTTGCAGTGTCAAAATCATTACCATCGAGGGCTGTTCATTAGCCTGACATACGTTGTCAGAGAGACAAGGTGAGGTAATACCTTTTATTGAGCCAGCTTCTGTTGGTGGGAGAGACAAACCTCCATGCCACACAGAGACCTGAAGAAAATCTCTGTGTGACTCGACAGCTTGTCTCTCTCACAAACGGACGTTGGCTCAGTAAAAGATATTACCTCACCCACCTTGTCTATCTGCTATCCTGGGGCCAACATGGATAGAAGTACACTGCATACGTTGGCAGACTCAGTTCAGATTCTATATACTTAAAAGACACTATTACTGCTGACCGTCTCAGAAATTTCAGTTAGAGCTGGTTGAAATTTTTCAGTGAAGTATTTTTCCATTGCCAAATGCTGGTTCTTTGAAACCAAAATATGAGTGAATGAGACTCACCCCAGAATAGCCAGTCGCCTGGTGATCAGGGTACTTCTCTTGCATATGGAAGACCAGGGTTCAAGTCCTAGCATGGCCTGATTTGGAGCAGGGACTTGTACCTGAGTTTCCCAATTCCCGGAGGAGTGCCCTAACCACCAGGTGACTGGCTATTCTGGGGTGAGTGTCTCACTCTCCTGTGTTTTTTCACAAAGAATTTCAAAAAGTCTCATTTCATTCAGCATTGGAATGGAAATAATTTTTGAAACTCAAAATTTTTTGTGAAACAGAATTGACATTTTCTGGCCAGTCCTGATTTCAATGGCTGAGAAGCTCTAGAAGTGATCCATTCAGAACACACTTGAGACTTATCAGTTTTGAATATTATTTAGAAGCCTGGCCTCCCAGTGTCCATGCTCTCTCTGCACTAAAGATTTAGTCAATTGGATTATTAATTTAGTATGCATGATTGACAGGGCCAGAAGGGTGGGACTATCCCTTCCCCCAGGCCCTCTCTTGCACATTCCTCATCCTTGTGGGGGTCTATACACCTCATCACGTAGCCCCTTAACCTTCTCTTTGTTAAGCTAAATAGCTTTAGCTCCTTGAGTTTAACACTATAAAGCAAGTGTTCTAATCCTTTAATCATTCTCGTGACTCTTTTCTGAACCCTCTCCAATTTATCAACATCCTTCTTAAATTGTGGGCACCAGAACTAGACACAGTAGTCCAGCAACAGTCACACCCATGCCAAATACAGAGGTAAAATAACCTCTCTACTCTCTACTATTTTAGATTCCCCTGGTTATGCATCCCAGGATCACATTAGCTCTTTTGGCCACATCACACTGGGAGCTGTTATTCAGCTGATTATCCCCAGAATCAAAGATCTTCAAAGAGTAAGGTATAAAACCCCATAAGGCACAGAAATGTTCTAGTGAGATTTCTTCATGACCCCAGAGGAATTATGAATTTAATCCCACAACGAAAGCAAAACTCAGCTGAATTTCAAATAAGAAATTCATGGGAAAATTGGCAATTTCAGATCAGCATAAAACATTCACAATACTGAAAAAAATGTAACTTGTCTAGCTGTGTGTCCATCAAAGATATACCATTCGGATATATCTCTAATTCAGATAGATGATATTTGGATAAGAGAAAAAACAGGCAAAATCTTATCCTGCACAAAATTCTGCCCCTTATTCTGTTATACACCCCAATATGCTGCTGCCATTGGATGGCACTCTCTTCATTATATTTCACTCCTTTCCTTCTAAAATATTCCCCCATAGTTTCCATTGTATGAATTTTTACAAGGGGAGTTCATGAAAGAGGGGTTTTCATGGCATTATAATATATATTTGTAAAAGTAGTCCACATTATACCACTCACTAGTAGCACTGACAATTTAGAGAGATTTAATTTAAAGCATCCAGGAGATTTAGGAGTCACACGTCCCTTTAATACTTTGAAAATCTCCTTGTAAATGACTTACCCATGGGCCACTAAACATTCCTTCTTTTATTGGTTCAAAGGGGTTTCTTCCTACCTTTTTGTACAGTTTATCTCCTATTCCAGTCATCATTTTTGTAAAGCATGACTAAATACCACTGAGTCACTTCCTTAAGCTGAGGCCATGACAATGAAGAAAGCAGAACTCATAAGCCAAAGATTAGCAACAAATCAGTGTTACAGTATTTATCATTGTTCTGAATGGAGAGGTGTGGGCTGAACATTTCAACAATTTAACTCCTTAACTTCCCCAATCAAGTTTCCTGGTACAGGTTTGTGACTGAGTGAGAAATGTTTCCAACTTCAGAAAAGAAAGCCTTGGGTCTAATGATGAATCCTACCCATAAAAAGGGAGTGAAGGTGTTATATGAATATACAGCATAGAATAGTTAACATTACTAGAGCTCTTCAAATTTTTAAGAAGATTGAAGTGCTCTCTCAATTTTAAATCACTCTAAACTGCACAAGGCCCAAATTCCAATCACTTCCAAATTCCACCTGCTTATCTATGATAATCAGCTTGTTGGTTTAGAGAGGAGATGGGTTGCATTCTCACAGAGGTTCACAAACTCATTACAAATTTATCAGGAAACTTGGAGTTTGAAAAAATGCTATTCTAATAAAAATTATGAAATCAACACCACCAAAAAAACAACCAACAACCTGGATGATACTGAAAAGCAATACAGAAAAATCACAGGTTAAGTCTATTATTTTGCATATTGGATAAAAACTGCATCTTTTCTGACCACAGATGGCTGTTGAGGACAGTAATCTATTGTCAATTAATGATAATGGTTCAAATGTAAATTTTTGCATTTTATTCAAAAGACCTCAAAGCGTTTTACAAATTTAACCCACCTCTGGGATCAGGGAGCTCTTTAACAGTACACAGGAATACTGTACACCTTTTACTTAGTTCAAACTGCATGAGCAACGATAAGTAGGCAGAGTATAATTATCCACATAGGAGTTTGGCTAAGACCCTATAGATACCACCCATTATCCTTGTGGAAAGTGCCAAAGAATCTTTAATCACTGCAAGTGATCAATACCTTAGTTTTACATGGACGCCAAAAGGTTGGACCTCCAGGAACACAGTACCTTCAAAAATAGTGCTGGAACATGGGTTTAGCACAAATTCATAAAGAAGTGTGAGCCTAGGAGGTTTCCTCTTCAGATATTGACCTGACTACACAGTAATTAGCTAATGAAACCTGATGAGATCACAGCCCAAGTGTGGAATGCCTGCAGTTTAATTCTTGGATCTAGGGAGAGAGATTGTGTTCTTCTTAAAAAGTCGGTCAATAAAGATTAAATCCAAAGGCTAATTTCTGTTGATTTATAGTAAACAGAAAAAAACAGCTGTTGCTTGATTGGCCAAAGTGAATCTGAGGTATTACTCAATCTCAAAAACATTTATGGTAGTTATACTATAAAGCAATTCAGATTATTCAGCAAGATGGGGCATGAGAGAGAGACATGAGCCTGCTGACCAGGGAATTTATTATCGAATGAGGTTTTATTCTACAGTTTTGAACTTGAACCATGACAGTAGTCAATATCCCTGGACTCCAGTGATTATTAGTACATTCATTGTTCATAAGCTTCAGCAAAAGAATCAGACTTAAAAAAAAAATAAATGTAGAATCAGGAATAGAGGGGCAGAGCTCAGATTACAACTCCCCCCCGCCCCCCATATACAGAGAGCTAGATTGTAGCATTTATCTCACATCCCTGTATAGAGGAACATGGAGCTGTTCTGCCCCAGGATGGGAGCCAGGATTCACATAGGCATGGGGTTGGCAATTTGTTCCACCCACCCAGGTTACTCTCCACTCATGCGCCAGCCCTGCTTCATGGACCAGTACAGAGAGGGAATGGAGTCATGTCCTCTGTCCCAACATGGTGACCCAATCCTGGAGGGCAGCAGGAGCAAGCAGTCCCTGTGTTCTCCAGAGCACAGGAAACACTACTTTGGGAATCATAGAATCATAGAATCATAGAATATCAGGGTTGGAAGGGACCTCAGGAGGTCATCTAGTCCAACCCCCTGCTCAAAGCAGGACCAATCCCCAATCAAATCATCCCAGCCAAGGCTTTGTCAAGCCTGACCTTAAAAACTTCCAAGAAAGGAGATTCTACCACCTCCCTAGGTAACGCATTCCAGTGTTTCACCACCCTCTTAGTGAAAAAGTTTTTCCTAATATCCAACCTAAACCTCCCCCACTGCAACTTGAGACCATTACTCCTTGTCCTGTCCTCTTCTACCACTGAGAATAGTCTAGAACCATCCTCTCTGGAACCACCTCTCAGGTAGTTGAAAGCAGCTATCAAATCCCCCCTCATTCTTCTCTTCCGTAGACTAAACAATCCCAGTTCCCTCAGCCTCTCCTCATAAGTCATATGTTCCAGACCCCTAATCATTTTTGTTGCCCTTCGCTGGACTCTCTCCAATTTATCCACGTCCTTCTTGTAGTGTGGGGCCCAAAACTGGACACAGTACTCCAGATGAGGCCTCACCAATGTCGAATAGAGGGGAACGATCACGTCCCTCGATCTGCTGGCAATGCCCCTACTTATACATCCCAAAATGCCATTGGCCTTCTTGGCAACAAGGGCACACTGCTGACTCATATCCAGCTTCTCGTCCACTGTAACCCCTAGGTCCTTTTCCGCAGAACTGCTGCCTAGCCATTCGGTCCCTAGTCTGTAGCTGTGCATTGGGTTCTTCCGTCCTAAGTGCAGGACCCTGCACTTATCCTTATTGAACCGCATCAGGTTTCTTTTGGCCCAATCCTCCAATTTGTCTAGGTCCCTCTGTATCCTATCCCTGCCCTCCAGCGTATCTACCACTCCTCCCAGTTTAGTATCATCCGCAAATTTGCTGAGAGTGCAATCCACACCATCCTCCAGATCATTTATGAAGATATTAAACAAAACCGGCCCCAGGACCGACCCCTGGGGCACTCCACTTGACACCGGCTGCCAACTAGACATGGAGCCATTGATCACTACCTGTTGAACCCGACAATCTAGCCAACTTTCTACCCACCTTATAGTGCATTCATCCAGCCCATACTTCTTTAACTTGCTGACAAGAATACTGTGGGAGACCGTGTCAAAAGCTTTGCTAAAGTCAAGAAACAATACATCCACTGCTTTCCCTTCATCCACAGAATCAGTAATCTCATCATAGAAGGCTATTAGATTAGTCAGGCATGACCTACCCTTGGTGAATCCATGCTGACTGTTCCTGATCACTTTCCTCTCGTGTAAGTGCTTCAGGATTGATTCCTTGAGGACCTGCTCCATGATTTTTCCAGGGACTGAGGTGAGGCTGACTGGCCTGTAGTTCCCAGGATCCTCCTTCTTCCCTTTTTTAAAGATTGGCACTACATTAGCCTTTTTCCAGTCATCTGGGACTTCCCCCGTTCGCCACGAGTTTTCAAAGATAATGGCCAATGGCTCTGCAATCACATCCGCCAATTCCTTTAGCACTCTCGGATGCAACTCGTCCGGCCCCATAGACTTGTGCACGTCCAGCTTTTCTAAATGGTCCCTAACCACCTCTTTCTCCACAGAGGGCTGGCCATCTACTCCCCATGTTGTGATGCCCAGCGCAGCAGTCTGGGAGCTGTCCTTGTTAGTGAAGACAGAGGCAAAAAAAGCATTGAGCACATTAGCTTTTTCCACATCCTCTGTCACTAGGTTGCCTCCCTCATTCAGTAAGGGGCCCACACTTTCCTTGGCTTTCTTCTTGTTGCCAACATACCTGAAGAAACCCTTCTTGTTACTCTTGACATCTCTTGCTAGCTGCAGCTCCAGGTGCGATTTGGCCCTCCTGATTTCATTCCTACATGCCCGAGCAATATTTTTATACTCTTCCCTGGTCATATGTCCAACCTTCCACTTCTTGTAAGCTTCTTTTTTATGTTTAAGATCCGCTAGGATTTCACCGTTAAGCCAAGCTGGTCGCCTGCCATATTTACTATTCTTTCGACTCATCGGGATGGTTTGTCCCTGTAACCTCAACAGGGATTCCTTGAAATACAGCCAGCTCTCCTGGACTCCTTTCCCCTTCATGTTAGTCCCCCAGGGGATCCTACCCCTCCGCTCCCTGAGGGAGTCGAAGTCTGCTTTCCTGAAGTCCAGGGTCCGTATCCTGCTGCTTACCTTTCTTCCCTGCGTCAGGATCCTGAACTCAACCAACTCATGGTCACTGCCTCCCAGATTCCCGTCCACTTTTGCTTCCCCCACTAATTCTTCCCTGTTTATGAGCAGCAGGTCAAGAAAAGCTCCCCCCCTAGTTGGCTCATCTAGCACTTGCACCAGGAAATTGTCCCCTACGCTTTCCAAAAACTTCCTGGATTGTCTATGCACCGCTGTATTGCTCTCCCAGCAAATATCAGGAAAATTAAAGTCACCCATGAGAACCAGGGCATGCGATCTAGTAGCTTCTGCAAGTTGCCGGAAGAAAGCCTCATCCACCTCATCCCCCTGGTTCGGTGGTCTATAGCAGACTCCCACCACTACATCACTCTTGTTGCTCACATTTCTAAACTTAATCCATAGACACTCAGGTTTTTCTGCAGTTTCATACCGGAGCTCTGAGCAGTCATACTGCTCCCTTACATACAGTGCTACTCCACCATCTTTTCTGCCCTGCCTGTCCTTCCTGAACAGTTTATAACCATCCATGACAGTACTCCAGTCATGTGAGTTATCCCACCAAGTCTCTGTTATTCCAATGACATCATAACTCTTTGACATCACCAGGACCTCCAGTTCTCCCTGCTTGTTTCCAAGGCTTTGTGCATTTGTATACAAGCACTTGAGATAACCTGCTGATCGCCCCTCCTTCTCAGTATGAGGCAGGAGCCCGCCCCTCACAGACGTTCCTGCCTGTGTTTCCTCCCGGTATCCCGCTTTCCCACTTACCTCAGGGCTTTGGTCTCCTTCCCCCGGTGAACCTAGGGAGCGCAAGATCGGGGAAGTTTCTTGCACAGGCTCATCTGTCTGTGCCTTGAGTGTATTGCTCTGCCTCCAAGGCCTTTTCATAGAGCTTCCCAGGGTCCCTCTGAGTTCCTGACTGGGTCTTCAGCCCCCAGCCCTGCTTCATTGCTCCACACTGTTGTGCATCCAGGTGACCTCTGGAGAGGCAGTTCACTCTCTGCTCTTAGAAAGCAGGTAGGATTTCTGAACCCTCTCATATCCGGTTATACAACAAACCAGAACAGAGTTAAATAATATTTTCATATCCTTGTGCGGGGTTGAGACATCTACACTCTCTCTTCTGGAAACTGCTAGTTCAACAGCACCATAAACATATAATGCACTTTACAAACAAATGAAAGGCAAAGCCCAAGGCTGTTGCAATCAGTTAAACAAAGATGTACATTGGATGGCAGCTCAACAGCAAGGGGGTGGGGACATTACCGGTGAGGACTGCAGCACTGGATGGTTCCATGGAAGATATTTAAGTTGGAATTTGAAAGAGAAATGTCTAGTGGTGTCACTTTGAGGTATGGTTAGGATGAATGCATTAGCAAGGGTGGGTTAAGAGGTGTATAATTGTTAGAAAAATGGGAGGTCGTTAGAACAGTGATTCTTTTTTTAATTTTGCAGGTCCGGTTCTTAAGCTATATCCTGTTGTGTACCCCCTCCCTTCTCTATCCTTTCAGTCCTATACCTTACCTGTGACAGCTACACTATGTAGTTACACAGTAAAGCATGACAGTGTTGCACATACAAGATGAAAATAAACTTACTTCGAGTGAGTATGGCTGGCTGACTATGCCCCCGCTCCCTTTTCTGTACCTATACTGTTTATTTTTTCTCCCTGGGGCTAGGACTTTGCATATATGTGTATCAAATCTTCCCCTTGTTGCTGCAGACTCTACTGATCGAATCTGTCTGAGTTAATCTGAAATTTAGTTTTACCTCTCTGGATCTGGAGTAGTCCACAAATTTTCCCGTGACTGAATTTAAAGGAACACGCAGCAAAGACAGACAACAAGCATCTGCACAGCATACAGAATGATGTCTTTTTTCCCAATTCTGTAGGTTAAAAAAAATCTGGGAACCCTGTATGAGTTCTTGCATATGACACAACCAATGGTATGTGTTACTCCTTGCAGACTGATATATGCTTCAACACTATGAAAGAAGCAATTCTATGGACCACCTCGAAGTGCTCTAAGAAACATTAATGGTCCCAAACCACAGTTTGACAAGCATCAATAAGTGGTTTGCTGTTTGCAAGGAAACAATATATGGCATGACTCTACTGGGGTATTATTAGCTGACATTCTCATTGTGCAGTTCAAAGTAATGTCCCACTGGCTTCAGGGTTCCATAACTGAGGTTTGCAGTGAAATGGGAGACTAAAACTGTACATTCAATGAGATTCAAAGCCCATCAATAATGTTACAAAATACACCATTGCTTTAAAAAAAGAAAATGTTTTGAAGCAGATAGAGTGCTAAATATAGAGAGAAACTGGAGTTTGGAAGAATACATCACATTATGTTTACATCCAAAAGAGTCTGAATGTCCCTTTTTTCCTGGAGGTTCATAACAATGAATTGGGATAACCAACTCCTAAGTTTCATTTTGTAAATGTGAATTAGCCCTGTCACCTGCCTATCCTTCCAGCCTGGAGCTGTGCTGGCACTTTGGGGAGCTCGTCCTTCTCCTTTCACCCTCAGAAGGACTGACTTTCTATAGTGATCTATGAGTTCTAAAGGTGGGCAAGCCACGAAACTAGACAAATAGACATTTCTAAAAAGAAAAATCCAGGGGCTCCACAGTGTTCCCTCTAATTTTTTTCCATCCATGTGCAGAATGAATTTTGTTATGTGCACTATATCGAGGGAATGTGCGGATGGGTGCCACCAGTAGAAATGAAAAACCTAGATATAATATATATTTTTTAAAAGTTACCGTAGGGATAATTACTCCAGCCAGGAGAGATTAGGCATTTTAGAACTCACTACTCAAAGAATTAAATTTAAGCCTAAGAGAGAAATAAAAAATATGAAATGCATAGTCCAGTCAAAAAACTAAAATAACATACTTTGAAAGAAATATCAAGAAGTAACAAACAACAACACAAGTATGCGTTGGGAGCTGAGTGTGAAACACACTCAAGTTGGGGTTGGACTGGATAGCTTCCTGGGGTCCCTTCCAACCCTGGTGTTCTGTGATTCTGTGATTCTGTGACAGTGTGTGTGTGTGTGACAGAGACACACACCATGTGTGTGTGTGTATGAGAGAGACAGAGACACACACCGTGTGTGTGTGACAGAGAGAGACGTGTGTTGCCCCTTTAAATACGCTGACGCCACTTAAAGTACACTGCCCTTTTAAGTAGCCCTCAGCTCTTGACCATGGCAGGATTCTGCCAGAAGGATGGAGCAGTTGTGGAAGTACAAGTCATCTGGTGAGGGGCACTTGGCCAGCCAGTGCAGCTTCAAAAATGAATAGCACTGACTCATGCAGCAGCATGCGCTAAGTCCATGCATCCCTGGAGCACACTCTGCCAGCAGAGATTATATGGATCTCCTGTTTCAAATTAAATCTACCTTTCCCAGCAGAAGCTCCAGGGGAAGATGGCAATGCAATGATGGAGATGCAGACCTCCTCACTGGAACAGGGGTAGCAATTCACATCCTTATGCACCAGCAAGGCTAAATTGAGCCCATCTCACTGGCCAACAGGAAATGGTTTAACGGCCTCAGGTCAATACACAGGTGGGTAAATCACATAAACTACTCCTGTCATTTGTCTGAGCATAGAGGGCTAGGATTGAATGGGCTAGAAAGACTGTATGGAGATTGACTATTGTATGGCCTGTTTATACGAGAAATCAGACTAATCATAATGGTCATTTCTGGCTTTAAAATCTGTGAATCTATTGAACCTCTCTATCAATGCATGAGGTATTCCCTCTGTGAAAAGCTTGAAGCTTTCTTTGCTTATCTCGCTCCACAGCTCAGGTTAGAAGAGGGAGTTAGCATCCTGAATTTTGTTCAAACAATGAGAGAAAATGATCTAACACAGTGAGTGTGTTTTCTAAACACCGACCAAGAGAAATCTAGAATATACAGGCATTTATTCAAGTTTCCATAGGCTTAACACTAACTACATGCAAGTATTTTGCTACAACCCATGGATAATTATTATTACTATTGCATCTCTTCTCTTAAAGGGAAGTTTGTGTATTCTAAAGCTCATGTTGCTCTTAAAAACTTTCCACTTTAACTTTGATGACTTGATAGTGTTACCTCATTAATATCAGTATTCCTTATCTAGTATCCGACCCTGGTAGGTAGTAGTCAAATACTATCTTGGGGCATAACTAAGGAATAGTGCAAATGCTGAGGTTTAGACTGTAAATTTGAAGGGTGACAGCTGTGTGTATATATTCAATACTCTGACTTTGCCTGAGAAAATCTGATTGTATCTTTATAGGTCTGATTGTTTAAATTCTCTCTCTCTCTCTGTGTATGTGTATACATATATATATTTAATTTAATCTGTTAACAACGTATTTTGTATAACAAATCATGTTGTTTACAATTTGCACATTCAGACCACTGGAACAGTTTTAATGGACGGAGGGATCATTACATTACCTAAGCACGTTCTTCCATCTTCTCCCAGTTCGTAAGGATCCATGCAGAGACACTGGTAGCCGCCTATGGTGTTAATGCATTTAGCAGATGTGTGGCAAGATAGATTAATTTGGTTTTCACATTCATTGATGTCTATAAAGTGGAAACACATTGATAACAGAAAGGCAGAAACTAAGAGCCTCATTCACTACATTCTTGTACACATCAACGGTCTGTAACAGGTATTCCAAAGAGAAGGATATTTGTGCACTAAAAATGAAATACATATCAATAATTTCAATTTTACTCCTTTCTTATATGCGGGCAAAATTGTAAAGCAATTATGTGTAACTTTTTACTGTTGGAAATGACCAAAAAAAAAGAGAGAGAGAAGAGTAATTAGTGCAGCCATTAAATAATTTGTGGTGGTTTACTAAAAGTTAAGCTACGGACCTTTCCAAGTTATAAACGGCAAGTTATTGAATTTCTGAAAGCACCGTGCATAACATTAGATGATCTTGCACACACACACACATTCACCACCAAACTTCTTGGTGCTTTCAATTTTCCTGTGAACCTTCCCCTAGGGTACAGCGCTATCAGGCGTATACTCTTGCCGTTACACCCCCCTTTTAGCCCAGAAATGTGTATAATTTTGAAACCATCTTCAGAAATGCCTTGTTGATTTAATTACTTGATTTATTCTTAACTTACGGTACTATATTTAAAGACTCGAAACACACTGCCCAGACAGGCATGTAACAAAGTTAGAGCTTCCTACTGTAAAACTCAAGTAGTATCTGCATTAAGAGGGTTTTGATGGTTTTCTTTTAATAAATGCAGTGTTTATTATACTGCTTGTTTTCCTATAGCAGATATACAGTCTTTTGTTGACATTACTTAACACATTAACAAAAACTAGGACAAGAAATGAGTCATTCATGTAATTTAGTCATTCAGTTTGCCGCCAGAACATTAATCTATTGAAAAAGAATTATTATAATTCATTTAACAGCTTTATTTCTTTATATGGTATTTATGTGGGTGGAACTCAATGGATAAGTAGGATTTGAATAAAGGAGAAAGCTGCAAATTTCATTTGATTTTTCTATATATGGCATACAATTAAAGTAAAAAGCTTTTTATTCCACTGCCCTAGACATGCTGATAAACAGACTTATTGAGGATCAACTATAGCACTTGCATTCAAATGAATTTGCCACCATCCATTAAGTATTCCTAAATATGGCCTTTTTCAGGGTTCATTTTCTTGAGTGTTCTCATGAAGTCTGAACCGTTTGAGTCTATATAAACTCACAAAGATGAGCACACAGAGGGTGTGGAATCCTGCATAAAGTAAACTCACATATAGTGAAATTCCATTAATGCAATGTTTGCAATGCTCCCTCTTTTCTCTCTCTCTCCCCGTTTCCTTCCCCTCAAAGGAAAAAGGTGGGGGTGGGGGGAAGGGGAGAAATGGGAAGAAGAAGGTAGATAAACAAAAGCCTGCCCCTGAAAATGTTAATAAACATTCATTAAAATTGCTGAATGAACAAGAAAAAATATCTTTACCATTTTTCAGTCACGGTATGTTTCAAGTTTCAATAGTTATAGCACTTCAGTAAACCTGTTGGGGGCTTATTATTATTAAAACAAAAAATGTTTGCCTTTTTGTTTTAAGATCAAAATTCCTATGTTTGTAGCTCTTGCCTCACTAACTGGCTGGCTGGATAGGCTACTGGTGCTGTACTAGTCATGTAGGGGAGAGTTTCCACTGAAACAGCACCAGAAAACTGCCTGGAACGGTCCCTAGCTGTTATTATGATTCTGGCTGTAGAAAGAGGGAATGTACATCTCTCACTTCTTTCCCCTTATGAGATTCCCACCGGGAGCTACAGAGCTTCATGCTAGTTTGATAGTTCATTTTTACTAGTTAGTTTCCTTTGGTATCATTTGCATAAGCCCAGTTGCTGGATCAGGACTGGAGGAGTCTGAGATTCTGCAGCTGGGAAGGGAAGTGTGAAGAAGCTGTGGAGTCCCATCAATACCACCTCAGGTGGTTAGCTATCTTTTCACCATATACAACAGCTTCTGTGGCTGTCAGAGCATGGAAAGGGAAAGGAGTTTTGAAATATTTTATTTTTTAACAGGAAATAATAAGAAATTTTTATTTTTGGTGAATCGTATTAGTCTTGGTCATTACAGTCAGATGTGTGAATACAGATACCTATACAGACTGGTGGTTGAAAATTCCATCCTCTGCTTGTACAGGTTAATTGTTCTTCTCCTTGGAGTTCGTACCCATGTTGACATGAGTAAATCACCATGGATTTTCCAAATTCTGAACAATATAGAAAGTTTCCATTTGCTACTCCCTCTGGGAATCCACAGGTTTCCTCTAGAAATATAAAAAGGACACATTATGAGTTAAAGATACATTTCAGCTTTACTAGTTTTATCTCTCGCACATCACTCTCCATGTCTACTCTATGTTGACTTTAGTGGGACTACTCATGTGCCTCAAGTTAAGCAGGAGCTTTTAAGGACCTCAGTGCAGTATTTAGGATATCAGTATGTGGTGACTCTTGTTAAATGTTGACTTTTTAATGGTGAGTACTGTACAGTTATTACCTATATTAACTATCTATGGTACTTATGTGGCCCTTATTACTGCAGTGCCTCACAATCACTAATGTATTTATGTTCAAAACATCCCAATGTAGTATGGAAGTACTATTTTTGTACAAATGGGGAACTGAGGTATAGTGAGACCAAGTGACTTGCCTAAAGTTACAGAAAATCTATGTTAGAGCAGGGGCTTGAACTCATGTCTCCCAAGTTCTGGGCAACTCTCTAGTCACTGGAGAGTTTAGTCCTACCCGTTTAGTAAAGATGCTTAATTCTTACATTACCTTGCTGATTGCTTTCCTGCCACGCTTCTAAATTTATTCCTGGTATATTGTCACATGACTCAAAGTCTTGAGGAAACTTCCCAAGTTGAAAGGCATCAAGTGGCACTTCTGAGAGGCCTGTGTTATCGCAGATTATACGGGACAAAGAATGTTTTCTTAGCTCATGCCTTTGAGTTTCTGTGAAAACATGACTGTTTTCCCACCAAAATCTGCAAAGATCGGTAGGTGCTTGTTAAAAAGATTACATTCCAGGTGTTAATTATTTCTGTTTGCAGAGTGCACTATTATTACGAGACAAAAAATAAGCATTTCATCAAAACACAGTTAAGGAATATGCACTGTCTATCGGCAATACAACAACAACTACATTGGTTGAAGATTTATGAGCCCAATGTAAAACCTGTTATGGGCTCAATCCTGCAAAGTGCTCAGTTCGCCTGCAACATGCTAAACACCCTCAGCTCCTATGGAAGTCAGTGGGAGACGAGCGTGCTTAGTATCTTACAGGAGTGCTCAGCACTTGGCAGGACCAAGGTCTGAACCCTTTTTCCCTGACAGACGCACCTTAAGAACCATCCCTTAAAATTAGCAAGATCAAGAGGGTGAAATCGTCTTGTAAAAGGGGTGGGGAGGGGAATCTAAAAGAGGTGGTTCTGACATCAGGAGAGGAAGTTATCTATTATAATAATGAACTGGAGGGGTGGAGGGGTGAGAGTATGTTCAACAGGTTGAGTGGGGAAGAACAATTTGACACTGCTCTTGAATTCTTCCCTTCTTCACTATCAACCTCCACCCACCAAGAAATCAAATACCTTCCAAGCCATAAAGAATGGAGATATTTTCAACACAAGGATTATCACTATTCATATATGCAGACCTGGTAATCGGTTATTGCTTTTCATTAATTAAACATAATAAATATAAAAGTTATATCTTAGCAGAGAAATTTGAAGGTAAATTGCTTGTACCTCATGCTCAGTGTTACATGTACCAGAAGTCAGACTATGCATTTGTAACTTACATGTCTCCACAATACAGAATTTGTTAAATATATGCTACAGGACACGTCACCAATGTATAAATAAATGAACTTGAGAGGGAGCTTTCATCTTAGGGGTAACAATGAATTCAGACATGACAAGCCATAGTATAGTCTACAACCAGAAAGCCGAAAGATCAGCTGCAGAATTTTTGCCTCTTTCTGAATCCCACCACAGGGTGAAGCATTTGAATAGGAAAAGGCAAGGGATAAAGCAGTAACTCCAGATGGAGCAGAAACAATTTTTTCCAAATGACTCTATTGGATTTAAAGTGTGGACTTGTTTTGGTCAATTCAAAAGGCAACAATTTCAATTTTAGTCATGTAGCTGAGAGATTCTGATCCTACCAGGATAGAGTTCAACTAGTCAGAAATCTTGCTCAATTCTGATTTATCATCTTAAATCAATATCTGGGAACTGATATCTTGAACTGCTTGTTAACTGGTATCTCAATCAATATATGAATCATCAGGTTACCTGAGCTTTGTATCACTAAACCAAAGTCACTAAATTAAAAAATAATAGACTTTTCCCTTCACTCCCCTAGAGGGGTGACAACCAAAACAAAACATTACATGAATCTATGTTTCTTCAGTATTTATCAATCAACTTGTTATCACAGTCTGTCTATACAACCTTCTTCTTTCTTGATGCTTTCCTAGTCACAGTCGAAAAATTGTATAGCCTTCTTCCAAAACTCATGATTGTACACCTTGCTGTTGCGCAATTGGTCTGCTGATATTTGGTCCATGGATGAATCTTTGGCCTCTCCATTGGTTGGCCACAATCATCACAAGGGCCACTCTACAAAAATATTGCTTTCAGGTCTCCACTGGACGTGTCTATACCAACATAGCCTAGCTTCCCTATATGTCTCTTCAGTTGGGGCAACCAGCATTAGGTCCCTCACAACCTCCTTTCATTTCCTATCATGGAGTGTCCAAACATTTGACCATCTCAATATCTTCATTTCCATGGTGGAGAGCATAATGATTTCTTTCCCTGTGTCTGGTAAAATCTCAGTTCCATACATTAGGATGGGTCAAATTACAGTTTTAGGGTATGTCTACACTAACAAAAGAAAAGGCCTCCTGGGAGCGAGTTCAGAGCCTAGATCAGCAGACTGCAGCCTGCACCACAGGGCTAAAAGTAGCAGTGCAGACACTGCTGCTTGGGCTCTGAGACTCACCCCTTTTGCTGGGTTTCAGAGCCAAGCTCCAGCCCAAGCAGCGAAGTCCATACTGTTATTTTTAAACCCCCAACCAGAGACCTGTGAGCCTGACTCAGTTGAACTTGGCTCTGAATGTTGTTGATAATCTTTTTTTTTTTTTTTTTTTTTTACAGTGTAGAGGTACCCTTAGACTATATCTTCAAACTTTATTGGCATCTCTTTATAAAAGAGAACTGGGGTCAAGCTCACACCATTTGCATCAAGTAGCATTGGTACAATGTCGGGCATAGAAATATAGAACTGGAAGGGACCTTGATAGGTCATCTAGTCCAGTCTCCTGCCCTGAAGCAGGACTAAGTGTTATCTCTAGACCATCCCTGACATGTGTTTGTCTAAGCAGTTCTTAAAAACCTCTCATGATGGAGATAAATGACAGAGATTCCAAAATTTCCCTAGGTAATTTGTACTAGTGCTTAACTACCCTTACAGTTAGGAAGTTTTTCCTAATGTTTAGCCTAAATCTCTCTTTCTGCAATGTAAGTCTGTTACTTCTCGTCCTCCCCTCAGTGGTTAAGGAGAACAATTTATCACCCTGCTCTTTATAACAACATTTTACTTACTTGAAGATGGTTATGTCCCCCCTCACTCTTCTCCTCTCCAGACTAAGCTCAGGAGGGCACCTTTGTCAGCAACCACTGATCCTAGGCATTTAAATTCTTTCACTCTTCTAAGCACTGTGCCTGTAATTTCCTTTATGGTGAGTCGTCCTCCTCACTTATTATAGCCTCGGTCTTACCAACATTCACTTTAAGTCCCACCTCAAAACTATGCGCTGTCTCTACAGTCCCATAGCTTTTCAAACTTCATTGAAGGAAGTGAGCGTTTTTATTATTAGCAGCCAAACCACTACTACATTTGATCTGCTATTTTTAGAGGTTAAATCTGTAAAGAAGCCAACTTCAGTGGGGAAAGGTCAGATAGATGGCAGAATTAAGCATATATGTTATTTAATCTCAGATATGTTTCATATACTCAAAATAAGGGACAATAAAAACTATCATACCTACTGTTCTCATACAGTGCTAATGCTAGTAAAATTGTAAATGATTCAGAAGAGTTGAAATGGTGTTTAAAACAAGTCTGTGTGAACTGTTTGTCATGATCATAAAAATGGCACAGCATTTAACAATGTTTCATTCTTTGTGTGACATTCTTTGAGTTAATTAAAATTTTTTAAAGTCCACATTTAAACCCAATGGGCTAGATTTTTATGTACATCACAGAGATGTTACATCACTCCGGCACGATAAAGGGGCTTTAATGTGGGTGTAAGCTTAAACTAAATGCGACTCTGGCCCTAAAGGTCTAATAAATAATACAAAATGGGTCTCCTTAGGTGAATCAGGATTAGTTCCTTAAGGGCTGGTAGGAGTGAATCCAGCTGTATTTGATTGTGTGGACCCTTTTTCACATTCCTTACATTTACAAGTTGCATCTATTTATAAAAAATTCCAGTATATTCTAAAATCCATTAAAATGAACTGTTTTTATGTTACTACGACTGAATCTTGCGTTTATTCAGAGTCTGAGCCTGCAGTTCTTATACAGGTAAAACTCTCTTTCCCTAGGACGAAGTTTCACACTTGCACAAGATTTTTTTGCACCATTTAAGTCTCATATAAGGACTGTGCAGGAGGTATTAGCCAGCTGAACAGCAGCATGGGATTGCAGTGTATTTGTAATATGCCACAGGAGTGGTCTCCTTGCTGGTAGGAATCATGCCCAAAAACAAACAAAAGAAAGAATAGAGAGAAGGTTCAGGAAAAAAAAACAAAGAGAGAAACTGGTAAACAAGGGATTAAGGAACAATAAAAAGTGCGGGTGGGGATTAATATGTTAAAAATGCATGTACTTTTTCCTCTTTCCTCCCTCCTTTGTCGTAATGTTTTTATAAGGGACAGGGACCTGTCTTCTCATATCTGTGAAGTGCCAGCACCCTTTGAGGTGCTACGTACAAATAAACAGTATAATACACTTACCGGTCACCTTCCCTTAGGGCTTTCATTTGCTTTCCAATTATACATGCAAACAGTGGGCCAGTTCTTGCACCTGGGAGGAAGTTTTCTGCTAGGCCACCGAGCCAAACATCAATATTGTTTGGATTGCTGTACAATTCCATGATTTTTTCAGCTACCTTCCTATTAGCTATTACTGTATTCAGGTCAGTTTGAGTTTCCAGTCTTGGTAAACCGCAGAATTCTCGCCAGTCATTGTAACCTAAACATATTAAATTTATAGACAGATCAGCCTTGAAATCTGACTGTTTAACATAGCACTCAAAATTAACTTATTTATAGGTGCCAGCTTCTGATACCCTTACTCACACCAACTAGCATCTTCTTCTGAAAATAGACCTAGTAGAATTGGTTGAAATCAATGGGCCTATTCGCAGGGTGAGGTACTACTCAGTGTGAGTAAGGGTGGCAAGATCTGGCCTTTTAGATATATTGAAGCTACATTATGTTAGTGAAGGTAAAACTAGGCATAAAATAACATTTCCATTTCTAAAAATTCTGAAGACTTGATAGAGCAAAAGGAAAATTCAAAAATTTGTGGCTAGTGCAACTTAGAATGAAAAGTCTTAGCCCATTCATTTGTACCTTGAATCTAATTTTTAATTAAAGAAAGAAACATAGACCTCAAAATAACTGCTCTGTGAAAGTCGTACTACATTTGGCCTGCAGCTTCAAAGTTGCCTCTTAGAATTAATGAAATGAGTGAATGAAGAACAAATTTCAGACGCACACAGGGTCAGGTCAGTGCAAGCAGTAGAGGTTATAGTGTGTCATGCTGATACCAGAACGAGGGAAAATGAGAGAGGATGAGAATTGCTTCATAATATAAAAATGACATTTTCTCTTTCTCGGTCTGGAAAAACTAAACAATTAAAACCATTCTGGTGAATCAATGGCATCTAATGATACTTCTCAGGAAGCACATTCGTAGCATAAGTAGCTGTGACAATGTCAGGAAACTGGTATCAAAACCAGGCCCATGGAAGTCCTTAGATGGCATCTGTAGCCTCCACGCTACACTGATAATGATGAACCACCACCCCTGACCGGCAGCCTTAGTGCTAACTGTCTACAGCTCCACAGCAGCCATACCCGAAGCCCCTGAGTGGCAGGACAGACAGCATTCCCATGCGATACCTGGACTATATAAAGATCCTAACAGGAAGAGGAAGCTGTCTGAGTATCAGGCCATTGTCTGCTGGTTGTTACCTAAACTGCTTTGCTGCATTGCCCTGCTGCCTTGCCTGATCCTACCTTGCCACCTCGCCTCTTGGTTTGGATCCCTAGCTAGTGACCCCCTGAAAGAAAGCCGACCATTGCTTGGGAATAGCTCTAATACCGATTGCCCTCCTGGCTACCAGACCACCCACACAATACTTGATCATGGCTCTGGACTTCCCTATGTCTGCTTCAGCCACTGAGAGTTAGACACTTCAGTGCCTTTGTTTTCTGTGCACTGCACTTCTCCATTTCTAAGACCTCTGTCTGTTTGCAGAGACAGAAGAGACACATATACACACTATGAATTTCCTTTTGGGTATGTCTGCACTGTCCTTAGTGATGTAATACCCAGCTCACCTATACATACGTGCTTTAGCTTTGATCGTGGATGGTAAAAATAGCAATGCAGCTGTGGTAGCAGCTTACGTTAGCAACCCAAGTACATACATAGGATATCGGATGGGACAGTACTCAGTGGCTAGCTCAGGTTGCTGCCCATGCTGCTGTGGCCACACTGCTATTTTTAGTGCACTCGCACAATCAAAGCTAGTGCTTCTGTGTCTGCCTGAAGTGGGAATTACATTGTGCACCTGCAGTGTAGCCCAGCCCATAGAGACTACTTTGCTTTTTCCATATTTTTCTCCTCAAATAAAAATAATTTAAACGGAAGGTTTATGGTTGTCCTTCATTTTTAGAAAAACCTAATAGTAGAGCTCATTGAAAAGCATAGGGGAAAATTGTTACAATTGTGATTTTTTTAAAATAAAATGTAAAATTTGAAAGATGTTGACTAATTCTAATAAAAGTCATAGTTACTAAAAAGCCACTCCAGATACATACAGTAACCCCCTGCATTATGGTTTGTCCCTTTCAAACTAAGGACATTGTTTTCATGTCTAATGCTAGTGAATATCTTGTCTTCATTATAGCTACTTTTTACTCTTGTTGTGCATTCCTAAAAGAGACGGGGGTAACGCCTCTGTTTAACTAGCCATAGCTGTCACTTAATAACCATATTGGTAAATTGCCAGTATGCTTCAAATACAAGTAGTGATGTCTCAATCGTTAGCATAGAAAATCTAGAAAAAAGTAATAGACCTGGGAGTCCATGATCACGTCCACGCTGTAAATTTAATGATGCTAAGTCCAGTGACCCATTATTGGACAATACAACAAGCCTTTCTGTTAATTCTTCATTCATCATTTGATCCTGCATCAGTAGTTTTGCTGACTTTGCTAGAATACCTCTTAGTAAAGGGTCCAAACCTCCTTTAAAACATAAAACCAATGCAGTGTCAAAGTACATGTGAAAACAAAATCTTTATAAATTTTCTTAACATTTCTACATGCACTTTTCACTCTATATTTTTAAAATTATTCACCTTAAATGTCTTTAAATTCAAACAAAACAATGATAGAAAACAATAATGCAGTTAAGAGGCACTGTCTGTTTCTTAAGACAGCAGAAACATTGCTAACAGACTGATTATATGAGATGGATGAGGTGTTTCTAAAGAACAGTGTTTGTGTGCTTCAAAAGACTAGTTAACAAAAATAAATTTTCCCAGTTGACGTTAATTCTTTGGGTACTGTTCAACAACCTGAACCAATGATGCAATTAAATGAATGTTCTTGATTTTATAAGATTTTGAAATGCAATTAGGAAGAAGTTTGAAAAATGCTGCAATAACGTGAAAAGATGTAATCCACATAAAAACATACCTTCTTTAATGAGCCTCCAGGGACTAAAAAAAACTTCATGCATATGAAGATTTGGGAGGTCTGGGTCATCTTGATACTGAGCATTAAGTCTCTTTATTATTGGGTGTATTGTTGCATGACCAAATCGAAAAGCAGCTGTACAAAAAACATTTGAAGCCGTGGGATTTATTTTGTGATCATAGCCTTTATACAGACCAAGATACTGATTAAAAGCCTCTGGGCCAATGATTTTTGGAATATAGTCTCTTAGAGTAATAATCTAAAAGAAAGAAAAAAAATCGCGGTTAATATTTACATAATATAATAATGCTTCCCACTAGTATAGTGCCTTTTCATCCAGTGATCTCTAAGCACTTTACAAGCATTAATTAATTAACACTTTCAACAACCCTGTGAGGTAGGTAAGTAGCATTGTCTTCATTTTGCAGATGAGGACAAAGAACTTAAATCACTTGCCCAAGGTCATACAGAGAGTCAGTGGCAGGGATAGGAATAGGACCCAGCAATCTAGGCTCCCAAATCCCTTGGTACAAACATGAGACCAAAGCCTGGCATGGACAGATTACTGATGTGATCTATAATAGCTCCCTTTGACATCAATGAGCTTGAGAACTCCCTGATACCCAGCATTGATTTAAATCCTAAAAACTGTATTGGGACAGCATAAACTACTGAGCCTTTAAACTAAACCAGCATAAACCATGAACAGATTTTGTTTTCAGTCACATGTTTAAATGTTTACTCCCAGAATCCTTTCATAGACATTTGATACAAAACTGCAGGTAATTTAAAGATCACCACAAATCAGACTGTATAACGGAAATACATAAACATCTCCTATCAAGTGCTTTTATAATGTAATAGAATTACTGAAGCATATAAAAAAGCTTATTAGTAATACTGACCAATTTCCTCCCCCCCCCAAAGAAATGATATATTGCACTGAATAAAATGAAACTGCATTACAGATTAAAGATTACATTTGAATTTATTAAAGCTTAATGGGAGGAATATGAAGTATAGTGAACTCAAAATATATTTTAATTTGATAGAATATGCAGTAAACCAATCAGACAAATACATTAGAAGCTTGATATAATGCATATTGAAAATCAAGCAGGAATAACATAGTCTCATCAGATACTGGGTTTCATTGTCTTTGGTATGTCACACAGAAAAGCAAGCTTCAACGAAGTCTATAAGATATGACACTGCACATTTGCCAACATTCACGCTACACAGAACTGTACGGGCAGCTGTTGCTCAGTCTTTTTCAGCTTCCACTCTTCACTTTTCTAAATTAGTTATATTCACATAAGAAAGAAGCTAGCTCAAGACTTTGCACAGCTGCTTCATTAGATTAGATTTTTCTTGCATGCTGTCTGTCAAATAGTTTTTTTTTTTAATTGCTGGAAATTAGTAGTGTGGTTGTCATTTAAAAATTTAATATTTGCCAACACTTATCACACACACAGGTATTGTTAGCTCCAGTTGTAACTTTAGGTTTCAAGTCAGCTTTGTGGCCTAGTAGTAGCATATTTTGCTATCATATAGAGGGCTGGAGTACGGACTTGTCAAGTTTGGACCCTCCCTTCTGAGGCAAGCAGAGGTTGGAGATACTGAGGAGGTAATACTCACATCTCCAGGACCAGAGTGAAGCCAGGAGAAAGGAAAGTGAGTACTGTGTTTCATTATCAAGCAACCCAAACTGGCCAAAGTAGAACAGAACAATGATGTAAATGTGACAAAGTCAACTGCAGGCACGCACATTGGGAATCTCTGCCATATAGACATAACAATTCATGGACTGCCTTTGCTCTCCCATTCCAATGGTAGGTCCAACCAGGAGGCAACTAAAGGCCAGATCTCAACCTCCACCCATGGGACTGAAGGAGGAGGACAGTTCACATTCAAGTTCTCCATGCACTGCTGAAGACAGGGGCTCCAATTTTGTCTAAGGTCATTACAATTATAAGGCTAACAATGTAAATGAGCCTTGTGTATGTGTTGTCCTGTGCTGGAAGATTCAGGAGTTTGGTAGGGTTTGGGTTTGAGGGGTGGTGGTGCTGTGCTAGGCAGAAGTGTTTTACAGAAAATCAAAGGGGAAACTGAGGAGGATACTGGAGAAAAAAATCTGGAAGCTGACATAAAACTACAAGAACTGCATATTAGAACCTCTGACACATAACCCTCGGAGCAGGCTCACAACCTAATTAACTTGGGCTTGTGTCAAGAGGTGGGGAGAAACAATACAATTCATTTAAAGACTTATACTCCTGCTGAAACTTAAAAAAGAAGTCTAAGCACTCTGCAGAGGTTCAAAATGATTTTTCAGTGCATTTGATATGCAAAGCAGTATATGTGACACAGAAGAAAAGTGTGCCACCTAATCAGAGTGAGTGATTTTAAAGACGTGTTTCTTTTCATATTTGCCATGCAATAATCATCATAGTTTGTCTTAATACAGAATTCTTTATATATTCAGCCTCTTCTACGTAAGTGACAGAACATCCTTGCCTAAAAACACTTCAACCCAATCAGCACCAAAGAGCTGTAGCTTTACAGGGAAAAAGAAATCCGGAGTTATTGTACTACACTGCACTAGAACGTATCATTTACTTTGAGACTGTTTATGAGTGTGTGTGTTTGTGTGTTTGCAATTAAATGGATAGTTTCTGGAATGTAGGGCACAAAGGGTCTGATCATGCTGAGTGCACTCTAATCCCCGAGACATTAGCGGGATTGGAGGCCAACTCAGCTCCTCTCAGGAGGCACTCAGCACCTCAGAGCATGAACTCCAACCTCCATAAAGAACCTCCTAAAGAAGTATATTATAATCAGTGATATCAATTCCCTACTTCTTCTAAAGAGTGACATTGCTGCAACAGTGTACAACTTCCTAAAATATGGGCATTAGTGTCATGGCAGGTGCCATAAATTTAGTAGCTGAATTACTTCTTAATAGTATAAGTAGACATTAGAATAATTAATGTTATTTAAAACATACTCATTAACCTGATTTAATGGGACAAAATAGAGTTCTGATTTGCTGACAATTGACTCAATCCTCAGTTCTTCCCAAGGTCAAACTCCAAGCCATGGTACGTTGCCAAAATTTTCACAAAGGCCTCCCTACATAACTGTGTAACACATCTGGTGAGAAGGTGCAGGTGCTTGCAGAGTAGCCTCAATCGTATCTGCTACTGGTCCCATCAGAAACAAAATACTGGATTAAAGGGACCATTGATGTGATCCAGCATGGCAATTCACAAGCTAATTTAATTCAGGGGACAGATTTCTAACAAGTGGCTTCCAAGAGTTGCTAGTGGCTTTCCAATACATGACTGCTCAGAGCATAGGTGCTGACTCTGTAGGTGCTCCGGGGCTGGAGCACCCGTGGAAAAAAATAGTGGGTGCTCAGCACCCAGCAGCCACCTGGCGATCAGCTGTTCAGTGGGCTGATCAGCTGTTCGGCGGTGGGCAGAAGGCACTGGGGGGAGGGGACGGAGCAGGGGCGGGAAGAGGCGGAGAGAGAGCAGGGCACTGGGGGGACGGGGCAAAGTGGGGCCGGGGCCTTGGGGTGGAGTGGGGGTGGAGCACCCACCCAGAAAAATGGTGCCTGTGGCTCAGAGGGTTTAATTCATGGTTTTGTCTGAATACAGAGTGAGTATTAACATTAACATACTACATGTTCCATTACTATTCAGGAGCAGGTTAATATTCAGAAAACCTAGCTAAAGATGCTGGCCTCCACCTTGGAGTGTGCTAAAAAGTGCTTCCTTTGTGTACATACTTGGTGTGAGAGGTTTTCCATTGCAAGGATAGTCCATATTTTACTGTGTCACAATTCCCCAGGAGAATTTTCCCAAGAATGTGCAATACAAAGTCTTGCTGTTAACATTAAAAAATAAAATAATCTGTCATTCTGTTTAAAATGTAGATCCTTTCCTGAAGCTTTAAGTTGATGTCTACATGGGAAACGGGATATACACCATCAATTTGTGTAACTCATAAAGAATTTTATATAAATTTCTGTTTAAGCAGCATATTTTTAGCTGCAGGTGCACTTTCATATTTCTTGCTCCTCAGATTCAGGACATTGCCCGTAGAGTCTGGCTTGCAACAAGGCTTTAGGCAGTATCCTGAGTGCAAACACAAAAAGAGCACTCCCATTCAGATTGCCATTGCAGGAAGAAATGGACTATTATTACACCTTACAGACATTCAGTCCAGCTAGGGAAGAACAAACAACCATCACCTTACAAAGCAGACGTGAACTGAATTGGACTATCCAAAAGAAGGACAAAAATGAGGCTGAAACAGAAATTACTTGCCTACGAAGAATAATGCCTATTATTGTCACAGAACGAGATAACGCTCACAATAGATTCAGATCCAGGTGACAGCATCAAGCTTTAGTCTGAGAACACAATGCAGCCCCTACTGGGTAAGGAAACAGACAACCATTGCGCTGAGCAAAGACTGGTACTCACTAACTTCTTATATACTATATTTGGCATGGGTGGCCTCTGGTGGGCAAAGACCAATAGGGAGTAAGGTATATTAATTTAATTGCAAGCCCTGCATAGGTTGCATGAGTTCCTTACAAACAGGATAAATTATAAGCACTGCTCAGGCTGCATGAATTCCTTACAATTATAGAAATGGCTGTGAGGCAAGTAGGTAGAATCTGCTGACTTTGTGAAAGATCTCTTTAGGAAGTAATAGAAAATAACCAATCACAGTAACAACAGCTATAATGTATAATACTCAAGTTCTACAGCACGTCTATTACATATTTATAACATCTACTAAATATTTGCTAACCCTTTACAAACAATTTGTAAATGGAACCTTATTGTAAAGGGTGACCCATTAATGAATATATCCTCTGAACATATCTGTGAGACAGGGAAGTATTATCATTCCCATTTTAAAATGGCAAAAATTGATGCACAGATTAAATGATTTGCCCAAAATCACACACAGTGTGTCTCCAGAAGAACCTACAATAAATAAATTCCAGATCTCTAGACATTCAGTCCTGTATCAAAATCAGCATGCTTTCTGGACATGAATATAAAGGCACAGAGCTCAAGATATTTAGAAGGAATCACCTTACATTTTTCACACATACTCTTATCACTTGTCATCAGATCTTGCCAGTTCTTTCTCCAACCATTTTAACAAACTCAACCCTTCCTTTCTGTCCAAGTGCTAAAATGCGAGTTCATGGCTTGGTGAGAACCTGCTGATTACTATAACCCCCTCCTCTTTGGCCTCCTTGAGACCCATTCTGGTACTCTCCAGGACAAGCATTAAGAGAGTATTAAGGTTGCAAAATGAAGGGCTCCCAATTAAGGAAAAGACAAATTTAAGGCTGCCTGTGGAACCTTAATTCAGCCCTTGCTGTGAATGTGTTAGGGTATAGTCTTCAGTACAAGTGGGTTGTTGTTGGCTGGTAGAGGAGGAACGGACCCATGCTGTTTGAGAAGCCTTCAAGAAATTGCATGATCTTTTCAGCAAAATAGGAAGATAGTTCTTTGCCAAGCTTAGTGCTGGGTTCTGCTGTCGGCATTCAGGATTGATGAAGCAGTTTACCACCCCACACAGCAATTTAGGGCAGGCTTTGCGAGGTTGAGGGGAAGGGTCTGTTGGCCTGTAGTACAGCCTCAGCACTGGCTTCAAGAAATGCTTTACATCTATATGAATGAAGAAGGGAGTTATTTATTTTTAAACTGCAGAGAAAGCTGGAATCACATGTTAGAGTTACTATCTAGTAACCCAAATGTAAAATACATTTTTATTTCTGTGTGTGACCTAAATTCATTAAATTAAATCCTTAGTTTTTTTAAAAAAAATATTAATATATCAGAGCAGAGTTAAGGTTGCTAGTAGCATTTACTGGCATTTGAGTGCTTAACTTTGCAACCTTAACAGTCTCTTCATTTTTCTTTTTTACTATATGAAATTTCCTAGAATTTTAATGATGTTAAAGGAACAAAAAATTGTACTTTCACTGTTTCCCTAGATAGTAGTCCTGATTCTCTTCTCATTTTTGCACCAGGACAAATGAGAAGTAACTCCACTCAAATCAGGAGAGTTACACTGATGTTTGTGAGCAACTGGCAGGAAAAAAAAAGAAAGGTTGTCTAAACACCCCCAAAATAAATCTTGGCACATGTGTCACAACATTGAAATCATTTGTTCTTGCCTCCATCATTGAGCATGAGCTTGGCTGCACTCTGAATGATCCAGGGCCCAATACATTTTACTACAACATGGAATTAACTGTGCATGTTTGCACAGCACAGTCCTCATCATTTAGAATATTGTGAAAGAATTAAAGTGTTGCCATGGTTTAAACAAACTACTGCACTTGTGTGAAACATGCTTTCCAAATCTCCATAACTAAACCAAATCAAACCCCCAGAACCCTGAAAGGCACTTCTCCCTTCCAAGGGCTGTATTAATGTCAAGTTTCTACTTCTATTTGCTTGTCAGTAGAGCGGTTTAAAAAGCAACACTGGAAAAAAAATCCAATGGAAATAGTGCTTTTAAAAAAATCTTATTCTTAATTTTTTTTTTAAAAAAGGATGAACTGGTTTTGTTCAAGCTCTCCATAAATATGCACTCCCAGGGAGAGACTAGATCTGGACATATTCAGCCCAAAAGATGAAAATCTTAGAAAGTTATAGCAACTGAATATAGAATCCTGGAATGGAAGTTTTAGACAACTCCAACCATAGCTTTTGCCTGTGCGCTGGTTATTATAACACTCTAATAAAGATATTACAATTACATCCACTGAATGAGTGTCCCTAAACGGGCTAGATCAGCTCAGATATATGCCCCAGGCTGATCTCATTAGTCTGTGATACTGGTAGAGATAATAAGTAGTCCAGAGTCATACAGAATAATACCTTGTGAAAACTATTTTGTTTAAGGGAATGATGTTTCATATTCCTACCCACTAACATACAAGTACAGAAAAGCCTAGTTTTGGGATTTCTGATTTGCTCTTTTCTTCTAACTAGTACCAAGAACCATTCCGAGTTTGTTAATACAACGATTTTAAAACAAAACAAAACAAAAAAACACTTATGAGAGAGGAATTGACTTTGGAAAGCTGGAAGAGAAGCTAATGGCCTGACTATCTAAAACAAACTGATTATGTACTGATTCCAAATAAAAGGAGTTATTTCTCTATGTGTATTCTTTCTTCGTGCAACCAGTAGTCTCACATCGACTGCACATGGTTTCCTGAAGGAATCATTCTATGTTTACTGCAAACAGCGAGTTCAGGTGGAAGGAGAGCAATATTTTTTCATGATCAATAAAGTCTGTTTTTCTCCCTATTACTCTTCAGAAAAATCCACAATCTGGTGTCACAAATATTTCAGCTGCTAGCAATTAGAGACTGTGTGAAAGGCCTGTTGTTTTCAAAGTGTTCCAAATCTGATATTTCAGATCCAGGGCTATGGATTATAACAGAGACCGGATCAGTGTGAACAAGCAGAAATAACCATTTTCCCCACTGAAAACTGCTAAAGAAAAGTTAGTTTTATGACCTAAATATAATGTTCATGTCCAAATTCATAGTTCAGAGTGAATTGGTAATGTAAAGAGTTTTTACTTGATTTGGATACCTGGATGCAATATTTACTCTACTTGTCTGTGAATCAATAAATACACTCTGTAATCTAAGGGTAGATTTTTCAAACCACAGTGGAATGGTTGGGAGAGACATATTTTAAATAAAATGAAAACAAAATATCTCGTAAGAGTATCTTAATGTTGAAGATTATAATTCTTGAAAGTGAAACCCTGGTGGATGTTAGAATTTCAGTTTAATTATGAAGATTTCTACTCATTGATTTAATATGAAACTCTGTATGTCTACTTTCCTGTCTGCTTTGTTATTTTCCATATTGATTTCTCCTTCCCAAGTTTTAGAGCCCAAAGTCTATGCCCTAGGGGTTTATGCATTAGTTTGGTAGTGTGAAGCTTATGGTCTTTTTATGGAAGGAAAATATTTGTTTATAGATTTTGCATTAGAAAGACAAACTTTTGTGCACTGTGGGAGATTTACCTACTTTTTACTTGTTTCCTTTTCCAAAATTGCTATAAAGAAGAGAGCCAGAAAGAGTGAAGAGACTTCAGTAGAATAAACAGATAGAAGGAAAAGTCTGAGGAAAGAGGAAATGCAGCTAGAAAGTCCAGTAAAAGAAGCCAGAAAAAATGACAGCAGAGAGGGGTGGGATCTGAACAAGTGAAAGAATCTAAATATCAAGATGTTTGAGAAAAGAATGAAAATCTGACACCAAAAATCTGAAGTACAAAATAGAGACAGCAAGGAAAGGAACATGGGCCTCAAAAAGCCATTCAGCTCATGAAAACACATTTTCAGTTTGTGCTTAATTAAATTGTAGCCGAGTCAAAGGAATAAATTGACAATTAAGTAGTCAGCCAACCTGATGTAGAGCACCAACAATTTTGCGAGCTTCTTGGTAAACCGTTTCCGAGCTCCAGTGCCTGTTCAGTTTTCTCAGTGCTTTAGCCAGGCGGTTGTGTTCTCGCAGCCACAAGGTGTGCATAGCTGTCAAAGAGATTACTTCACTAGACCTGCTGTCCCCAGCCATAAAGCATTCGATCCTTTCAGCTTCATCTGAGTTGGGGTCTTGTGTACAGGGAGATGGTACCTGGTCTACAAAAGGCAGATAGTCCCGATCATTGTCATAATATCGCACATTTACTCTAAGGAGGCCTTCTTTGCTTGTAAAATTCCTCAGTTTGTTTTCCACAGCAGGCGTGCTGCCATAGACAGTGGAAGCATCAAGGAAAGAGGTTAAACCATTGATCTGTTCTCTTGGTTTCAATGTTGATAGATTTTCAAAGAGAATTCTATGATCACCAGTGCCACATGCAGGAGATGAACGGTAAAAAGGCATGCACTCTCTTCCTGTGGATAGTGTATCATTGGCAAATACCTGTGTAATAAAATAGACATTTTCTGCAGTGAAAATAACATAGCTGGACTGGAAGTGACTACTGCACTAAGGGTTCCATAAAGGTTTCCATTCTAAGCCCTACTTTTCAGTTGCTCAAATCTTTTTGAAACACCTATTTTCTGGACTGAAATTTTCTAGGGTTGTCGCTGTGTTCTTTATTTATGTTTTTGAAGTTTGAGCAAAAATGGTCTAGCCATTTTTGAGAACAGGCAGAGTGAAAAAAATATACTTTCTCCATTAAAAAAAAATTACTGCTATGTTTTCTGAACAGTTCTATTGAATTGAACTCATGAAATTCATCATGAATTCGTCTCTTCAGGTCTCACTGAATAGAATTGCTTGTGAGTTCTGGTGAAACTGTTCTGGTAAAAATTGTTTTTGACATGATCAAGTTATGAATCATTGACCATTGTGTGCTATAATAGATTTTGCATGAGTTTTCTCATTTCAGAAAGCCATGCTGCTTGCACACGTGCAGTTAATCTCGCTGCCTACACGCATATATAGTGAAGTGTCTATAGTCCAGATCAGGACTGTGCAAAAGCTTTTGCTTCAGAGTGCTCGTCTTTGTACAGTGTACATGGATCAGGGAGACTTTGCCTCAGTTATAGCCTGATCCAAAGCCCATTGAAATCAATGAGATGTATAGAGAAGCTGTGATGTCAAATGATATCAACATCACTTTTACTTCAATGAGTTTGGGATTATGCCCTAAATGGACATTTTGTGGGTTGATTAGGAGGTGTGCACCATGGAGGCCTCTCCCCTGAACCTCTTAAGGTGAGTCGTTACAGAGCTTCTCTCCTGTAAGCCTTCTTAAATAAGCAGGCAGAGGAGGACAGGATCTCTTTACATTTTAGGAAACCCAAGAGAGAAAATCTGAGTCAGCTATCCTGTTCAAGAAAATAAAATTAATCACTAAAATAAAAACAACCATGTTTCAGAATATCTGAAGTCTATCTGCCCTGTTTAATACAGAGCTGCTTTTATGAACTGCAGTTTTCTGAAAATCCCATCATTTCCAGATTCTAACCGATCACCACGCACAGTGTAATGAGACATGGTGAGCCATAACTAGTATGTGTCAAGCCCAGGAGATTAAAAATACACACCTCCAATGAAAACTGCTGTTAAAAACATGATTTTGAGTTTCAAAGAATATGCAATTATGAACTTTGGGGAAAATCTATACTTTCTTACCCATTGATCTTTTACCACTGGTAAGCAAGTACAGGTACCACTTACTGAAGTTGCTGAAATATCCCCCAGAGGGGAACCATCTGCAGACATTTGATAAAGTCAAACACATCTGCTTTGAAGAGACACCTGACCTAATCCGCTTTTTCTTTTCATCCTATTTCTTTGCTGTTCAATTTTCAAACAAATACTACAGCAGCAAAGAAGCATGGACAGACATATTAATGTTGCAGACATCCTACAAGGTCATATAATTATCTTTCACATTTCTACATTGTTTTGGTAGATTTTTGTTATTTAAACAAGTTAGTTCAGCAGGCTCCAAAACCAGTGTTGACATGGGCACAAATTTGAGACAGCTGGAATATCCTGTGAAAAGATCAAAGGGGTGTGGATGGGGCTGAAGGGAGATCATAGAAGCAAGAAATCTCTTTGGGGGTTATGGAAATAAAATCTGATTTAAAGGGGGTGAAAAAAGGCTAAAGGGAACTGTGGAATGGAGCTTAACAACTTTACATGGTGCTGGTATTTTTATCTCGTTTGTTAAATAGATTTTTCTAACTACTGAAAGCTCATCACTGTAGGAAGTGCTATTACCATGTTAAAGCAATACTTGTTTATTTTCTAAGCTTATTAAAACCTGTCTGCTTAAGAAATCCTCTCACTTCTTTCCCCATTAGCTAAGTAGGATAGTTTCAATGGTAGGTTATTATATTTTGTGAGTAACAATATATTTTGTTTATTTTGCTGTTTCTTCCTTCAGTTGTTGAAATCAATTATTTATTTTCCCTTGGGTTTCCTGTCTAGAGTTTGTCCCCATTATTAAGACTCTTGCTGCTACGGTGGTCTGTGCTTCCCTTCAGCTGGTAGGGTGAGCAAAAGGCTAGGTTTCTATTCCAAGTACAGTGTCTTCTGAGACTGACAGCTACAGAGTGCTGTGTGCATTTGACTACCTCTTGCTTCTAATTATCAGGAAACGGTTGGAAGATTTTGGGTATAATTGAAAAATGTATGTTTGGTCTTTAACTTAGTAAACAAAGAGGACCACAACAAAACAGACCAAGAGTCCGTGGAGTTCACAGTAAATATTCTTTCGTTAACTGCCTCTGCAATTTTAATTCAGATTATTCTGTGCCCCAATGGAGGAAAGCAACAGTAATGAACATTAAGGGACTGGCAGAACTGTATAATGAAGTCCTTTTCTTTTTCATGGGCTAAGTAGTGTGCAGCCAGCAGTTCAATGTGCAAATGAAAATTTTCTATGTTATTTTTTCAAATGACATCAAACGTGACCTGGAAAAAAGTCCTTTTTTATTGAAATGAATATAAAATGGCATTTCTCTCTAAAAATCAATGAAGAATATTCCTATCAATCCATTTCTTTGCAAAGAATAATTAAGGAGGTAAACAAAACAAAGCAACCTCCCCCCCCGAAAAAAACCAAAAAAACAAACCACCCAGCCTGGCTATGGTAGCTTTCCTGGGTTAGCTGCATATAAACTTAAAATTATATTATAAATTCACAAAGGAACTTGCTGGTGGTGAAGTGTAGCAGAATGAAAGTCACAAACTGTTTCAACGCACTGCATTGTCTTCTAAGTCCTATAGTGAGCTGGTTCTGTGGAAAGTGACAACACGATCAGAGGTGTTCAGTTTTTTTAAAGGGAATTCAGGGCTTGTGGAAGTTTTCTATATTCATAGCAAGGAAAACTCAAATCCTCTGTTTCTGTACAGGAGATTCTGAGAGGCAGGGTAGTCCATGGCTCAGAAGACAGACCTAAATTCTATTTCCGGCTCTGATACTAGCTTGCTGGGTAACCTTGGGCAAGTTATCTCACCTCTCTGTGCCTCAGTTTCCTTTTTCACCTTTTGTGCCTTGTCTATTTAGATTGTAAGTTTTTCAGAACTATCTCTTATTATGGCTCTGTACAGTGTCTAGCACAATGAGACTTTGGGGATATCAGTTGGGGTCTCTATAAACTACTGTAATACAATAAATAATAAACCAGGACAGAACAGTAAACTATGGAAGCCCTAATAATGTGCCTTGACTCTGACCTGAAGTGACCACTGTAGGGTGAAAAAGCATCTCAGTCTCCCCATCCATTTAATTATGGGTCTATTTTACAGCTGATGCTGTTTTAAAGATATAAATTATGCTGGTGATTTTTGCCATTTATTGTTGAAAGGGCCCCATGCAGGAATCAGTCAGGGCTTGCAGTGGTCATATTGAAAAGGTTTCTTCTGTTTTGAACATTCGAGTGGTTTGAAAGGGATTCCCTATACCTAACCCTCAAATCAGGAGAGATTAATTTTAAAAAAAATTAGAGATAAAGCCCAGGTAGGATTCAGAAGGGCTAGGATCACTATGACAAAGAGACAGAGTCCATTTTAGAAGATTAAGGCTGAAACCTCTTTAAATATGTACCTCTCTAAAACAAAAGGCTGAATATATTTTAATTAGATTGGGATTAGGATAAATAGTTCTGACTACTGCAGTTCATTTAGTGGATACCAAGGGCACAGATAGCAACTGTACATGAGGCTGCTGGGCTCAGAAAAAAATCTAAACAACTCTGGCACATCTCTACTGTGAAAGATATAAAGGAGAACTCCTGTTTTTTATAGACAGGTTTTTCCATTTCATTAAGTCTCGGAGAGATTACTGTGCATAGCCTGTCTTTCTGGATACAATATTTCCCACCTCTTCCTGTCCCAAAGAGTTATAATGCTCTGTTAAAACAGCTGTGGTATCCCATCCCAGTATTGGATGAAGTGATCCCTTTATATCTTTCTGAAAGATGTGAACTAGCTCAATCAGAAGTTATGGGCTTGATGCAGGAATCAAATGAAATTCTGTGGCAAGAGGTCATACTAGATGACCGTAATGGTTATTTTTGGCCTTAATATTTACGAATTCTTTACTTACATTACAAAATATGCTTTTTGAGGTATCACTTGAAAACTAATGTACACAATAAGTTATGAGTTATGAATATATTCTGGAATTAAAACTAACTAAAATGTGTTTGAACCGGGTATATAGGGAAGAGTTATTTAACAGGTCTATCCTGAACATAAGACTGTGTATTTACTTCAGTTTATGTATAGGGAGTAAACAGATTCATCAGGCTGATGGGGGATAGAAGCAAACCTCATGCTAGCGAGGGAGAGAGTACAGCATGACATTTGCACCCAGCAGGAGAGAAACGTTTAGTCTGGGTTTTACTTTTCAGAAGAATTAATTGCAAAGGTTTACTGGTTTACAAAGACGGGGGCTTGAACATCAAGTGATATGAATTGAATCAACTGATTGTATACAATATTACTGTAGTATAAAAGCATATCAAGTGAGGTCTTTAATGAAAGTTAAAGAAACACTGGTGATAAATATCATTGTGAACTGTATGTATTAGCATTATGTAAGGAATTACAGATACTCATTGATATTAGGTTGTACAGGCTGCTCAGACAGGAGCAAATGTCATAGCTACTTACCTGTCTCTAATTAAGTATTATGGAATCGAAACAATGGAAGCCCAATTTACATAAAAAACAAACCGGGGGTGGGGGGCAGCCCACAAGAAGAGAGGAACAGCATGAGGTCATCCTGCCTCCTGAGACAAGTTAATTGAACTATGGAAGATAGAAGTGAGGACAAAGCCCATCTTTGGCATCCAGCACTAGGGAACAGAGCCCTTGCAAGCTGAGAAAGATGGTCCTTCAATCAAGAGGGTGAAAACCTTGCTTAGGCAAAGATATGTCACCTAGGAAGACGAGAACCTTGTACTTTTGTGGGAAGTCCTGACTGAGGGGAAGTCAAGCAAGGCTGGGAAGAAGAATGACGGTAAGGAAAACATCAGAAAAACATCTTGAACAAAGCCTGTATCTTGCTAGATTAACTTTTAGAACTGTATTTTGTTTTGTTTTACTTGTAACCTTTACTTAAGCTTGAACTCACTTAATCCTATTTATATTTTGTTAATAAATGTGTTCAATTTTACCATAAACCAACTCAGTGCTATATTTAATGGGAAGGTTATATTTACCCCTCGTTAAGTTAATACGCTGTGATGTGCTTTTGTGTCTTTAAAGGAACAAAAAAAAAACCAACCCATATTATTTCTCTGTACTGTCCAGGAGAGGGCTGGACATTGCATAGCACACAGTTTTGGGAAAATTTGAAATTGGGAGTGTGTTGGGCTCACCCTGCCCATAGAAACAAAGGCTGTAGACAGGCTGCTGGGGTCAGAGCTGCTGAACCAGGGATTTCTAATACACAGACACTGAGGGCCTGCTGGTAGGCTGGTTGTGAGCAGCTCAGGTTGGGAGTTACAAAGGCAAAGCATTGTGAGGCTCCCAAGGTTATGGACAAACAGTGACACAACCCATCACTGATCTGGACTGTTCCTCAGAATGTGACAATTTGTTACCTGTTTTTCTGTTCGTTTGTTTCTTTTTATTTTGCTTTTCAAAATGGAAAAAAAAAAACAACCTACTTTAGCTTTCAGGAGAAAGCTCATCCTTGAGGGAAATTTTATTAGCTCCTTTTTCAAAGTAAGAAAAATGCTTCATCTGGTCACAGTAAAGAACTGCTTTGTGTAATATTTCCTATCGCCTTGGCAAAAGTGCATGTGAAGTACTTGGCATATAACTCAGAAGTAGAAGTACATCCATCTTCATCTGCCCTGGTATTAGATCTGAGAAATCTAATGGATATGGATGTACTTACACGCTGAAGAGGGTGGATATTTTTCACAATTTAACAAATATTTGATGCAATACCATTTGTTATAAAAGGAGAGCTTCAAAATTGCTTAATTCAATCACCTTTTTGTTCTAAGGAAATGTCAGCTACTGCCCTCAAAGTCTCTAAAACTTTGTAAGAAAGTAAAACTCAGATTATAAACACTCTGCACATAACAGGGTCCATTAGAAAAATGAACCATCTTCATTTGATACTCTCAAAACGCACAGTTTTCTAACTTCCCAAGAGATGTGTCATGGCATGTTTGATATGTCTTGGCAGGTAAAAATGTCAAGTAAAGCTGAGGAGTATGATTAACAAGAAGAAACAGATTCAAGATGATAAGGACACATCTCTTATGAGCTTCTTACCTGAAAAATTAAAAAAAGAAAATCGGGGGGGGGGGATGGAAGACTCTGCTCAAGATGATTGCTGTTCTACTGTATCTACCTCGTGCTAATGGAAAGGAACCGCCAGACAAGAAGCACATCATAATTGAGTGGTCTAACTAGTCAACAGAATGAGTAAAATATTCAAATGATGTCACTGTCATTTGTTTGGAATCATCAAAGAAACAATGAAGAATAGAGATGGGCAAACCTCAACAGATTTAAAGGTTCAGATGACATTAGCTTAGTCAAATTAGGATATTAATCTAAAATTTATTTTCAACATCTAAACAGTCTGAAACTCCCTCCATGATTTCCACAACAGCCTCACCTGCTACTCAGAAGGCTACAGATCTGATCACCCATTGCCCTGCATCGTGTACAGTCATTTATTCAAATGGAAGATGAATGCAAACTGGGCTACTTTGAAATAGCATAAAAAACTGCACAAGGTGCAGGGCAATAGATAACCAAGTCTTATGTCTTGGGGGAATCCATAGTTTATCACTAGGAAGCTCTGTACAAGAATGGAAGCAGTGCTTTCAGAGTAGAAGCAGTCACAGGATTGAAGTTAGGTTTTAGGGTTTGAACATGAAATTCTTTATTGAAGCTCTGGTGTGTGTGGGGGGGACAACTCAGTGTTATTCATAATGTAGGATGGGTGGGAGTGGGAACATCCTTGCGGGACAGCATGTGGAATTGTAAGGGTCCATGACAGTACATTTGTGAGTTTCAAGCTGTATTTCAAGTTTGCCACCTATCATCTGCGTGAAACGATCTTACTTATAAATTCATCAGGCATGGTATAGAATCATGCATCTATGCCAGCTCATTTCTTTTCCTACTAGGAAATCACTAGCTCCTGAAGTCCGACTTTTCCCATCTTCTCAAAAGCAATGACCCCATGTATGTAAGTGTTGCAAAACTCTGCAGATCATTTTAGCCACATAGTGAGAACACATCTCCTTTCAAAAGTTTGCATTAGCTGATGGAAATATCCTTGCCTTCCCATGGTAAAATTACTGCACTTTAGCTGAGTGACAGTTTAAAAAGAGGATTATTTATGACGATTTTCCTACTTTCCTCACTGGAATTCAAAAACCTTGATACATGAAAATAGTAACAATATTTTTTCTTGCCTGATAGAAGAGTTCTCTACAACATAAACCCCACAGCTAAAAATCATTATATTTGTACTAAATATCCTTGATATCCTACTTTTATCTACCTTTTATCTATTTATCTATCTACTTTTATCTATGTATATGTGGAGATGAATATAGGATTATCTCTATATAAATCTATTTATATATCTGCCTTCCTGCATCATTAATTAATTATGTCAGACTGCAAATATTCTATTATTTTTTGCTTTGTTATTTCTGCATGATCTGTCAAATGCCATTCTCTCACAATCTACTTTACCTGTTTGCCAACTAGTGCTTTTCTTGAACAAATAAATTTTAAATCATACCTTTATTGGAAAACATGATTTTTGGTTTTCACATGTCATCTTGCATTCTACTCCTCTTAGAAAGGCAGCTCTGTTTGTGCTCTGAGGTGTGAATGAAATGTCATGACTTATGTATTGTCCCCACACCATAATGACATCAGAATATAGATTGTCTTCCGTAACATTAGATGCACGAATAATTTTTCTTGTCACTTCACGAACCTAGGAAAAAAAGAGTTAATTTACCTGGGATGCCAAATATTATTTACCTTTTACATATGGATAAAACACTAAAAAAGCAGAGGAAGTAGTGATAAAAGCTATCACTTTTGCCAGGATATTTTATGTTGTGGAGTACTTCTAATGGCTTGTTTTAAAAAGACACTGACAGGCTGATATTCCTGTTCAAAAGCTGAGATGTCAGTATCACAAAGCGAGTTCAAAGATATTTCAGCTGAGTTTTCCTGTTTAGTTACCAAATGAGTAGGACATCTCTGATCAGCTTCTTTTCTGAGTCTTTTGAATCACACATGTTTTCTTTTACAATGTCTAAAAAGTTTTCATTCTATTTGTTCTATTCTTTTAACAAAGGTGCAGTGTTAGCAGGGCAGCCTCCAATTAATGCAGTTACTGGGGCTTCACACTGCTCCGTGCCATACAAGCTATTCACATACACGACATTTTAGGTACCAAACAGAGACCCAAATGTTCCACTCAATATTCCCAGGCAGAAGGAAGTCAAGACCCAGTGAATCTGTCTGTGGGGATAGCCAGCTCCTCAACATGCTCCTTATCTCAACTCTGCAGAAACCCTTCTGAGAGGTTTACATGAGGGGATGCTTACTCAACATGGCATAGTTGCCTCTTCACCCAACCAAAATCATCAGGGCAAACCAACACAAGTTAATACTGACTTAGACAACATTATCTTTCAGATTTCTCTTTGGGGCTGTGAAACACCCTCTCATGGACAGCAGCCTGCTGAGTCACACTGCTGAAAGAACTGCACAGAAATAGTAGGTTAGGAGACAGTACAGCGGTACACACCCTCTGTGCAGATGGCAGGGGGTCTGTGGCCCAAAACCCCAGCGGTTTTGCAGGATTGCAACTTGGTGGGAAACTCACAGAAATGGGGGAAAATTCATTGAAAGTGCACATTGGTGGCATTTCCAGTCTCCCACATGGGAATAACTTACTCACAGGAGTATAGAGGCCATCGGGGGTTCACTGTAATTTACTGACAAAGGTTTTCATATCTCTGTAACTATGTGCTGTAAATGACCATGGAAATGGCTTTGAGCTACACTGTCTTCTAATATTCTGTCTTACGGTAATTCTAATATTTATCCCTTACCTTTACTCTGTATGTTCTGCTATGTAGACTCCCTACCTCAGCACGCTACCAGCACTCCCAGCTATCTTGGAGACACCACTGACTTCCTGAGGAAACTACAATCCATCGGTGATCTTCCTGAAAACACCATCCTGGCCACTATGGATGTAGAAGCCCTCTACACCAACATTCCACACAAAGATGGACTACAAGCCGTCAGGAACAGTATCCCCAATAACGTCACGGCAAACCTGGTGGCTGAACTTTGTGACTTTGTCCTCACCCCACAACTATTTCACATTTGGGGACAATGTATACCTTCAAATCAGCGGCACTGCTATGGGTACCCACATGGCCCCACAGTATGCCAACATTTTTATGGATGACTTAGAACAACGCTTCCTCAGCTCTCATCCCCTAATGCCCCTACTCTACTTGTGGTACATTGATGACATCTTCATCATCTGGACCCATGGAAAAGAAGCCCTTGAGGAATTCCACCATGATTTCAACAATTTCCATCCCACCATCAACCTCAGCCTGGACCAGTCCACACAAAAGATCCACTTCCTGGACACTACGGTGCTAATAAGCGATGGTCACATAAACACCACCCTATACCGGAAATCTACTGACCGCTAATCCTACCTACATGCCTCCAGCTTTCACCCAGACCACACCACACGATCCATCGTCTACAGCCAAGCTCTACGATACAACCGCATTTGCTCCAACCCCTCAGATAGAGACAAACACCTACAAGATCTCTATCAAGCATTCTTACAACTACAATACCCACCTGCTGAAGTGGAGAAACAGATTGACAGAGCCAGAAGAGTACCCAGAAGTCACCTACTACAAAGCCCAACAAAGGCCCAACAAAGATAATAACAGAACGCCACTAGCCGTCACCTTCAGCCCCCAACTAAAACTTTTCCAACACATCATCAAGGATCTACAACCTATCCTGAAGGAAGACCCATCACTCTCACAAATCTTGGGAGACAGGCCAGTCCTTGCCTACAGACAGCCCCCCAACCTGAAGCAAATACTCACCAGCAACCACACACCACACAACAGAACCACTAACCCATGAACCTATCCTTGCAACAAAGCCCGTTGCCAACTGTGTCCACATATCTATTCAGGGGACACCATCATAGGGCCTAATCACATCAGCCACACTATCAGAGGCTCGTTCACCTGCACATCTACCAATGTGATATATGCCATCAAGTGCCAGCAATGCCCCTCCGCCATGTACATTGGTCAAACTGGACAGTCTCTACGTAAAAGAATAAATGGACACAAATCAGATGTCAAGAATTACAACATTCATAAACCAGTCGGAGAACACTTCAATCTCTCTGGTCACTCAATTACAGACCTAAAGGTTGCAATATTACAACAAAAAGACTTCAAAAACAGACTCCAAGGAGAGACTGCTGAATTGGAATTAATTTGCAAACTGGATACAATTAACTTAGGCTTGAACAGAGACTGGGAGTGGATGGGTCATTACACAAAGTAAAACTATTTCCCCATGATTATTCCCCCCCCCCACCCCCTACTGCTCCTCAGACGTTCCTGTTAACTGCTGGCAATGGCCCACCTTGATTATCACTACAAAAGGTTTTCTCCCCCCCCCACCCCCGCTCTCCTGCTGGTAATAGCTCATCTTAAGTGATCACTCTCCTTACAGTGTGTATGATAACACCCATTTTTTCATGTTCTGTGTGTATATAAATCTCCTCACTGTATTTTCCACTGAATGCATCCGACAAAGTGAGCTGTAGCTCATGAAAGTTTATGCTCAAATAAATTGGTTAGTCTCTAAGGTGCCACAAGTACTCCTTTTCTTTTTGCAAATACAGACTAAAACAGCTGCTACTCTGAAACCTGCTATTAAAGAGTAACTTATAATAGATAAAAGAACACAAATAACTGAAATCTGCAACTAAGGGAAAAAACAGCATAGAATTTTTATTTTTTTTTACATAGCACTAATTTCATATTCGTATATTGTATGGTATTTTAAAGTGTAGTTTAATAAAAGGGGAGGGAAGCTTGTTGGTGTTATGCTGAATGATCAAATTCCTTGCAATAGTACAAGCTTTTTTTTAATGTGTTTCACTCCATTAGCACAAGACTTAATGAACCTGGAAATATGTGCGATTGATAACATCCACTGTAAAATTTCTCATTGAAATGTCAGTTTTTCATCTATAAACCCCACACTGTACTGCTTAAAGTTATGATGCCATTTAATTTGTGAAAGGACTTGAAAGTGACATTAACACTAAAATTTATCTCCCATCATTATTAAATATGTGAAGGGTAAAATGAATACAACAAAAGACTGTGGTTTCTGAGTCAATATAGTAAGAGGTAAATTTGACAATTTGAGATGGGCCTGAAGCAGACACACCAGATCCAACCCTCTCCACTGAACATAGGGAAGTTTGCATCCAGTTTCAGATATAAATGTTTTGGTTCAGACCTTTCACTATTGCCATCTCTGCTGTATTATAACAATTTGCTGTGCAAAAATCCAAAGTAATTCAAAAATCCAAAAAGTAATATTGCAGTGGTTCCTTACATTAGTAGTTTGAATTACATAATAGATGAAATCACGGTATGTTGGTAATATTTGTGCAATTGTGTTATCTTAATGTGCAAATAAATTGTATTGCTGTATATAAAATGAACAATATATTTACCTGCAGTACATTTCCCATTTATGTTGTTATCCAGAAGCTGCCTTAAGTAACTACTGTGCATGTAATAGTCTCCTTATAGTGAATTAATGATTTCTTTTTCAAAGGTTCTTATCACAACTGCAGAATAAATGGCTCTCTGTTTACTTCAGCCACCAAGTTCATTAAAAAGACCACACAATTGTAAATGTACATAGAGTAGGATTTTCCACTGGCCACTTTATAGGCCCAACTCTCTCCACAGTTCTCGAGTACAGACTTTTATAAAACAAGCACTGTATAAAAATCTGGTTTGGCAGTACCTCAGAGCAAATTTCAATTCAGTAGTTATTCAATCTAGACCATTACCAATCTATTTTCAGACAAAATGCTGGTGATATAAACCGCTGAATGCACTACTGTGATGCAGTTATTGGAATATGTATTAAAGTTTTAATTGCAAAGGCTTTGCCTTCTTTCTTAAATGTCAAATCCATGCCTATACTTCAGGTACTAATTAAATATCCAATAATGGCCCAAATCCTTACTCAAGGAAACTCCAACTGAAGTCATGCCTAAGTAAGGTTTGAGTATAAAGAGAGGACTCATGTAGTTGTACTCCTGAATATATGCTTAATTAAAACACACCACTCCAAAATTTAGGCCATGTCTACACTTACAAGCTTACAGTGGCACAGCTGTAAGATTGTTCATATAGCTATGTTATGCTGATAGGAGAGAGTTCTCCCGTCGACAGAATAAAACCAGCTCAATGAGCAGCAGTAGCTATGTTGGCGGGAGAGTGTCTCCCACCAACATAGCGCTGTGTACACGAGCGCTTATGCTGGCAAATCTTATGTCACTTAGGGGGTTGTTTTTTTCAGAAAAGTTGTGTCGACATAAGTGCTAATGAACCATATTCAACTGCAGTTTGACTTCATTGATTTAAAAGGGATTGTACAGTCCCAGGCATGCATGTAGCCCAAATCCAGTGTTTCAAATGATTTCATGGTGTTCTAACCAATGGCAGTTGAGATCCATTAAAGAAGAAGTTGGGATTCCATCCTTTGGGCTGGCTGATTCCATCTTCATAAACTGGAGGGAGCCATCTAGCCAGAGCAGTGTTGGAGACTCCCCATCTAGGATGTTCCCTGGGGAAATAAAAGATTAGAAAATGTTTTTTCCAACAGTTTTAATTTTAAAATATTCATCAGACATGAGTGTATTCCCAGATACTGGGCTATTTATTTAAAAGATCTCTGAAAAGATACCAAGGCATACCAAAGCCAATTTGCCCCAAAGGAAGGGCTAAAAAGACTTTATTTACTAAAATAAAAAATTTCAGGGCCTGAATTTATGTTCCTAGCTTAGGCTACTCTCCTTTAAAAATCTATGGGTGCTTTGCCCACATAAGGACTTCGAGACTGTGTACTCATTCATTAGAAAAAAAGGGAAAGAAATGTTACAGCTCTTGCTGGCCTTCATCAAGTGCTCTTGTTTAGAGCTTGGAATTGGGTGTTAGGGCAGGGAAGAGTGGGGCTGGAGGGAAGAGGAGTGATCAGTGGGTCGGTGAGGATGTAGGGAGGCAATCATCTTAGGGAGTAGGGATCATGACTGGGAGTGAAGAAACCTAAGGTGAAATTCTGTCTCCAATGAAGTCAATGACAAAACCCGCACTGAGGCCTGGACTGGACCCAGGTCCTCCTTCCATCATAAACATATCTAATCTACCTATCACTTAAATTCAAAATACTTTACATTGGAGAAAGGATGTGAGACTGTCTGGATCAATAAATTGGCAACTGAGCTCAAAATAAGCAGGTCAGAAGCACAGACAGACCCAAACCAAATCCTCAGAATTTTTGGTGACTCTGGATCTTAATTCTGTAAATAGTCCCTATTTTTACAATGAATTAAACTAAAAACCCCTAATTTCCCCTCCTCTCCCCCGCAATCTGTGATATTTAAAATTCAGATTTATGTTTTGCAGCTTCAGACCATCTCATGATGCTGTAATAGCCCATGAGAAATTAGTTTAGCGCTCTCAATCCGGATCATAAACACCTCTGCTCCAGCCCAACTGGCACCCCTGAAAGCCAGGGACTAAATAGGCATTGAAATTGAATTTCCCTGTCACTGTAGAGGTAGATAGGGTAGGGTTGAAGCACATTGGTGGGGCACTATCGGTAAGCTGGTGCAGTTCTGTAGCAAAAGGCAGTACTTAAGTAGGTGTCTAGGATGCTCAATCTAGTACATTTCATAACTTGCTAAATACACACAATATTCAAAAGCAGAGATAAAATATTAAAAGCATATTAGGTTTACTCTGATATTCTAAGGCTGAGCCACAAAGAACTAGGAATGTTCAGAGACAGAAAGTGGAACTACAGGGTGTTACACATACATCTATATGCTATGGAGACACTAAATTGGGAACAATTATTTTATTAATACTCCACTGATCTTCAGCATACCAAAGTGGCTCAATTTGCAAAGCTATATGGGACAGTAATACACTTAATTAACCTGAATAATTCACACTGGAAGGTTGAAATGTGCCTTAATAAAGCATTCAAATTAGTTACAGTTGATTTGTCTTTATTGAAATTGCATAAAGTACTGCACATAGTGTAGTGCTATTCCACTCAATTAAAAATAATGAAATGTTAATTTAACTGCTTAACCAGTGATTTTTCTCCTGATTGCTTTTATATTTTAGCAGCTCACTAGAATGTTACTGCAGTAAAATCCCTTTCAGATGCTTTTTATTATTATGTAAAGATGGAATTAATGCCCTCTTAAACAGTGTATCAAGCCTGTGTAGTTTAACAAATACACTTGATTCTATATTTATGGATTCCTGCTCTATTCTCTGCATTCACATATTATAGTTCTACTTATTTTTAATAGTATCTGCTGTTTCAAAACTGAGCACTTTGGAAAAATTCATTAAAAGGCAATTTATGATCAAAATGTAGAAAGAAAAGACTGTGAAAAAGATCCAGAGATGAATCCAGTTTATATTATTCAAACAAACCCCCCCACCCCTGAAGTCCATGGAATTAAGTGAGCAGGATTTATCCCCAGGCAGTTGAAATAGAGGGTTACTGTTTCACAGATCCTTATGATGTAATCAAATATGATTCCTTCTATGTCAAGTGGAGATTTTTCACTCACTCATACTGGCATTACACATTTTTGGATAGCTCAAAATTTGTTTTGTTGTGCCTTAGAAGGGACCTGAAGTTTTAAGATGCAGTTTATTACCTGGATTTATATCTTTTGAATGCTCTTTTTTTTAGTGTGCCTGGTTTTGGTATCAAGATGTAGAAAGGAAATATTTGAATTAATGTGGTATGACTATATAATACTGTAGTGGAGGACTCTATGTTTCAAATCTTTCTGAGATGTCAGGGACACAACCCGGAGATGCACAAAGAAATAGCTGCAAGCATGGATCCTTTGTTATTACACTTAAGTTTTCACATGAAAGGCACTTGAACAAATGGCCATAAGGATGCAAGAATGAGAATTATATAATGAAATTCCTTTGTTGGTTAAAGACAATAACCTAACTAGCTGGACAACTCATTTCTGTAATAACTAGATTTTAGAGCTAGAAAACACATTATTTTATCTTTTTTGCACATGATGCATTTGGGACTGCCCAGCCCTTTCACTCCACATGCATTAGCTGCCAATACAATTCCATAGCTGCTATTTTTAAACATTTGAAACAGAAATTCTGAATTTCCTGTTTGAGTTACACTTGAGTGAAAAGTTCAAAATCTACTCAAATTGATTATAGCAGAATAAAAAAGTGACTGAGATATTCTCCCAGTCCCCAACACATACAGGGGAGTTAAAGACATCTTTTCAGCTAGAAAAATAAACAGCATTATGGAACTTATGATAATTTTCAAAAAGAACCGTTTTCTAAACAGTGTATCTACATTATTTACCTAACTGAAATTTAACTTTGGCTGGGGTTTATAACTCTCAGATGCCTTTGAAAATTCTAATCTCTCTTTTGAAAATAATTTCCTTGAGATAACAACATCTTCCCATAATGCAGCACGCTCCGCTACCAACTAGTGCACTGCAGAACAATGGGAAAGTGGAGGTGCAGGCCAACAAAGTTTCGGCAAAACCCTGCTCATATAAAAAGTGCAAAGAATCTCTGAAGTATCCAGTGAAAGCTTGGGATATGAGATCTCATTCAAGATGGTAAACTCCCTGGTGCAGTATTCATGTATCTACTTTGCAAAAGGAAAGGGCTAAACATAATATGGCCTGTTTTGAATCAATAGCTCGATGGAGTCCACGGGTTTCAGAACAGGAGTCAGATTCCCAGCTAGTGTAAAATGATGTAGCTCCACTAAAATCAATTGAGCTAAACTGTATAATACCATTTGAAGATCTGCCCCATGAAGTATAAACAACTAAGCCATCCTTCCCTGTCCCTAACATAACTGGAACTCCTTAATCTTCAAAATCCCTTCCATTTCCCTAAACAATGCAAAATACTCAGATCAGTGCCACTTAGCTGAGGACCAAGACAAAGCTAAATAATTGCTTGGACATGCCTTTCCTCCAAACCCCCTCTATTAAAAAATAAGTCTGCACATACTTTTGGCTGTTATCCCATCACATACTTTTGGATAGCAAAGCTAAGGACAATAAATCTATGAATATCTATTTGTGTGGGCAATGCTACATTTGGGAATGGCTGATGCCATGTGGATAGTCTCCACACAAGCCTACATTTACTCCTAATACGTTATGCATTTGCTTGAAGGATTTCACAATGAAGTAAAGTTATCTCAATGTTGCTTGTTAAACAGTCCATAAACCAAGCTATTTGCCCCAAATATGCATACTGTACATATTTAAGATTAATTAATCAAAAGCACAGCTATAATCAAAGAAATTTGCTGATTGCTTTTTAAGTTCATCTTAACTAGATTCCTCTTAGAAGTAAATAGTTGTTCCAAACTGAAATTAACCATGCAATGCTGCCCTGACTTACTGACCTAAGCCTGAATTGCATGCTACTAATGGGTGACTGGACTGACATGATTCTGATACATCATCAATCCGAAAGAGGCAACTTTAGTTGGGGATTGGTCCTGCTTTGAGCAGGGAGTTGGACTAGATGACCTCCTGAGGTGCCTTCCAACCCTGATATTCTATGATTCTATGAACAGTAGAGCTAGGAAAAATTACAGATACCTGTATAAAACTCACTTTTTTTTTTAACTTTTGTGTTTTGAGACCTTCGAAGCTTGTTTACATTGTAATGCAATGGGCTTGATCCTCCGTTGCCATATATGAACATAGTATCAAAGTATTTCAATGGAGCCACTCTGATTTACACCACATGAGGCCCAATGATATTAAAAGTCTTACTCTCCACTGCCTGGCATTTTTTTTTGTAGTTGATTAGTGCCAAGTGGCTGTGAAACATTACTAAATAAGAATGGTAGCATTTTATACTCACTTTGTATGTGTGCAAATGACTACACAAGGTTCAAGATAGTGGAGAGTCATGCTCACTGTGTCCAAACTGAATGAGTTATCAGTTGCAACTATAATATTAAGTACTATCTCAGATGTTAAACAATTCTATAGGTGTCTAGTGGGATCAGCTGACACACATATTTGATCTTCTGTTGTAGATGCATTTGAGGATGGTCTCTTGCACAACTCTTATCAGAGAGCTTGCCACACAACACTATTTAAGATTTGCAATGTGGCAAAACTGACTAATTCCACAACAAAACAAGTTTTTTTTTAACCAAGGTTAATTCTTTGTTTGGAATTTTCAGTTTAGCACAAATCCCCCAAATCCCAGGGACAGCTAAGGAACCTCCCCCGACCCCACCTCTACCTCCACCCCCGCTTTCACTGCAAATCAAATCAGGGTGATTCTTCTGACGTAAAAATCTCTCTCGCTATTTAAAAGCTTTTGGCTGGATAACTTGAGTTAGCACTTTGGAAAACCTGTGTTCTTCTTACCATGAGAAGTAAGCAGTCAAATGCAGTTAGGAAGTGTGTCGTGACATGAGAGCAGGTCAGTGTTTGTGGAGGCTAAATTGGACCAGCAGCAATGATAATACATTTATTTTTGAGCCACGCGAATAGTGAAAGCTGCAAATTAATCACAGCCATAATTTTTCTAATGGCCTCATCAATAAAAAAGCAAGCTCTTGTTAATAAGCCCTTTAAGGAGAAGTAGTTATAAATAAAACTAAGAAAAGTCAATTTTAAGGTCTCACTGTAGCAGCCCCAGATATTAGCAAATATGAATTCTGGGATTTAATGCGTTGTTGAAGAGTTTATGCTCTTGAAATTCACAGAGGCCTGGTCAATATATCATTTTTGTTTTTGTCAAAGTATTAAAATATGATACAATACTATTTAACTGAAATTCAGTTCACCAAACAGTCTGGTTAACTAAATGTTGGTTATGTCCACAGACGCAGTAAAGCTCCAGGCCCTTTAAAAGCTGACCAGTCTGGAAGCCAGGCAGCATTCCCTTCACTGAATGCCAGATGTAGGAAACTTTTCACCAGAGTGGATAAACCATTCTGGGGCAGGCTGGTATCTCTGTACGGTGCTCTGAGGCTCAAAGCACAGATTATACAAAGATCATAGAATCATAGAATATCAGGGTTGGAAGAGACCTCAGGAGGTCATCTAGTCCAACCCCCTGCTCAAAGCAGGACCAATCCCCAATTTTTGCCCCAGATCCCTAAATGGCCCCCTCAAGGATTGAACTCACAACCCTGGGTTTATCAGGCCAATGCTCAAACCACTGAGCTATCCCTCCCTGCCTCCCTCCCAATGACCAGACACCTCCCCCTCATCCAAAACCATGTTCAACTGAATGTGTCCCAAAACCTTCAGCCAACCAAGGCTCTGATGCACAATCATTTTAACATCACTTTGTGGTTTGCGTGTAAGAAATCTGTACTGTACCTTTGAATGTCTATCTGCTAGGGAACAGCTAGGAGAAAAACTGAATAGTGGAAACACTGTTTTCTTTCTTTTTTCATGGAGATATTACAGTGGTTTTTCTTTCTTCATTGTTTTCTTTAATCTAACATGAAATTAAGTAACCATTTCATTTTCTTCTGTGTCAAAAACCATACCTTTATGAATAACAGGAAGAGAACTGTGTCCTAAACAACACAAGTTACATACCTGTTATTGCACGCACCAGTGATGAGGCGGTATTTATTGGCTAGGCAATTATTTTGACATTTTGGTGGCAGCATGTAAGGCAGACATCCAGAAATATTGGCAATCATGCTGAGCATATCAGGTGATAAAAGATCTGGAAAAAAAAAAAAACAGCCAACCCAACATGACCCGTTTGTTTGCTCTATTTGTTAAAGAATAATGTTGTATCTGTTACAGTAGAATCCATTACAAAAGTCAACATTAGTCAGCTGTTATCCCTGTCATTTCTGCTAATGTATTTGTTATTCGCAAGTATTAACCATGTAGTTTATACAAATAAGGCCATTTTAGCTATTCTTCTTCCCTAGACATGTAGATACATGGAATTATTTCTGCTCCCTGGCTAGATGAAAAAGGTATATAGTATTTATTAGGTACTAGATCTGGGCAGTTTTATTAGAACTGATTAAATTATTAATTGAATTAGTTAAAATTACTGTAGTTTCTGAGATCTGAGAAACTGCATAAAACTTACAACAATATCTAAAGTGAATTGGGCATATGACAAACAAAAAGGAAAGAATCCAAAAAGCTAGTGAAAAATTAGGGCCAATATAGTTACAGGTGAGCTGACCTAAATACAGAAAGGAGCTAACATTGCACTTTAAGAGTCAGGTGCTCTCTTTATGAAGGCATGGAAAGCGTGTCATTAACAACTGCATTCCTTTATTGAAACATAACACCATTCCAATACAACAGTGACCACAGCCTGCAACTCCCTGATCCCACAGCCCCACCTTCTGAGGTGGAGGATGACCTGTGGTCTCTGCAGCCACACCCACATCCGTATGTAACAAGAGCCACTCCTCTGCGCTGAAGAAGCTACAGGCAAGAGATGGAGCCCAGTGGCCATCAGTGTTCATTGTGAGTCACATGATTTCAACTCCTTTTGGAGCCAACCTCAGGGTAAAGCAAGAAACTCCAGCCCTCATATGAATATCAGATCTGCTGGAGACTGGCTGCTCTTCTGCAAGAGGTGGGGAAAGGGAAGGCAGCTAATAATTGCTGCTGCAGGAAGCAGGCAGAGCTTTATCCCTTTTCCCTCAGGAGCCAAAAAGAGGTTTTGGGGGGGGGAGGGAGAGTAGAAGCATCCAACACCATTTTCACAAGAGAGGAAGATGGGGAGAAGGGTGCAGAAAGAGTCCAACAGCTCAAGCGGCTCTCTGATCTTGTCCCCTCTTTTCCTCCTGGGTCAGTCTGTTCTACCCCGTCCTCTCACATCAATCCTGGGAATGGGGAGAGGGGTGAAGAGAACCCTGATGCAGCTGCCCACCCCCCCAGGCTGGGGAAAGAGGGGTGAAGAACCCTTGAAACTGAAGGAGCATCAATGGGGATGCTGGGTGGCCAGGGGCAGATGTGGGGCTGGATGGGTAGAACTGATACTGGGGCTAGGAAAGTGAATTATAAATTGATGAGCTGGAGAAGGGACAGGTAGGGGGACAGAATTAATGAATTAGAATGTTGGGGGCTGGGGAGAAGCTGGAATCTAGACACCATTAGGCAGCATGTGGGTAGGTGCTGTTCCAGAGTCCCACCTTGTGACCCTGCCTCAGTTTTTCCTCTGAGTTCTGAGAATAATACACCTACATCCAGAGTCTTTAAGAACAAGATTCCTCCTCTCTTGGGGCCACTTTATTCAGGTTAACCAGCTCTCCTTTTAGTTTCACAATTTCACTTTCTTGGGGCTGTGTGCTTCTTATCCCTGTCCTCCCTGACCTGTAAACTCTGCCTTCAAGTCTGGGGACTTCACAGCCCTCCTTCTTGGGGCCTGTGTGAGTATGTCTACTGGGAGCGAACCTCTCAGCCCAGGCAGACAGACTCAAGCTAGCAGGGCTCCAGCTAGCATGCCACAAATAGCAATGCAGATGTTGAGATTTGGCCTTTAGCTAAGGCTCTCAAAGCCAATCAGGTCAGGAGGTGGGTTTCTGCATAGACAACAGTATCCACAAGGGGGAATTACAGCATAGCACTTTGGTGTGCACTGCTATTCACACCCCCATAGTCCGAACTGTGGGACAGCATGGACAAGCCCTTAGTTTATGTGTATGGCATGAATTTCCCAAGAAAAAACCCAAGAGAGAGAACTGTAGTGCTTGATGTTTGTTTGCAACAGTGTAGGTCTTCCATCTCTTGAACAGAGAAAAAAAAAGTCCATTTATAATACTAAGAAAGAAAATAGATATTATTACAATGTTATTATTTATAGAGATGGTATTAAGTCATGACATATTTGGATCTAGGTCTGAATTTCAAACATCCCAAATGCCAGGGGGGTTGGTTTTGCCCATCTTAAAATAATAATTATAGTAATAATGATGATGTTGTATTACTTAGACAACTCTCCAACTTTGAACTTTCCAGTGCATTACATAAAACAGTAAAATAGCATATAAAATACATAAAATCAATGCACCATGAAAAGTAAGAAGTCCTTCCATGTCTGGAGGAAACATATTTCAGGAACTCAGTGCCCCAGAGGAAAAAGATACAAACAGTACCCTTCTGTGTCTGCCAACCTCAGGCTCCAGAAGGACCAAAGCCTCTGACCTAAGAAGCTCAACAAAACACACAGGGCATTCAGTATATTTGTGAGATGATTTGTAGACAATCCAAGTGCATGTGTGTGATTGCAAAGGATGCTAATGGCTAAATGCTGCTGTTTAGATGCTCAAGCACCATAGCAGTACAATCAGAAGCAAAACACAATAGAGGTTAACTATTTGTAAGATGCTTTTAAGATCTGAACAGCATGCACTATGACTCTAAGGTGTGGGTATGAATAGTACTCCTGCCTGCATAAAATAAAAATGAAGTCAACACAGTTTCAATCTAGGAGATAACCCTTAAGCTATCAACAGGGGTTTCTGCCTGTGTGTTGTATTTACCACTTGGATGCAGTGAGCGTTTCTGCTTCTGGTGAACTTTATTTTCCAGCACTTGTGTTGAAGTTTCCTTTCGTTCAGCTGCTTGGGAAATATCTTGACTTTCTTGTTCAGGAAATTTTGAAAAAGCCAGCAGCAGACCAGGAGCTATTATTCCCCTCCTTTGAAGATTTCTATAACAGATAAAATATGCATTTAAGTGTAACCTTTAAATATACTGATATTTGTAATTAGGGCTTAAGTGGAAAAGATTAAATCTGGGAAGATTTTTATCATCTTTTGCTATTTGTTAAAAATATTTGTATCCATGTTAACAAGGGAAAATGCATTCCGTTCAGAGTCCCCTTTTTATGAAACTTATTAATAATTATATACAGAGCTCTGTCTAGATGGAGAAGGAAAACACTTGTGGTCTGAAATCACAATACAACAAATCATAATGTGTGTACACATATTGGAAATAGTTAAAGATTTGACTTAGAAATACTATATTTTAGGAAAAAAACCCAACATATAAGCTAAGGTTCCTTGAAGCCTAACAGGAGTTTTCCGAATATCTATTTAGTTGTTCAGTTACTCCATGAAAGGGAGTAACATGGAAAGTTATCATGCCAAAAGAGACTTTAGATTGCTCATGGACAACAAATTAGACATGACTTTGCAAAGCAATATGGAAACAAAACAAGCCTGTGAAATTTCTAAGGCATCAAATTGTAACAAGAAGGTGGTAATCCCTCTGTTAAAACTGCACTCTGAATATTGCATTCAGATCTGTGCCTCATTTTTTTATTTTAGCTGGAAACACCATCACTTGGGATGGTTCAGATTAGACTGAAGCAAATGCTAAAGACATTCAGTGGAAAATAACTGCAGTAATGTTCTGTCATTTCTATGGCTACACCAGAAATAATGCTGCCGGACAGAGGACAGAAGGAATGTCACTCAATATCTCAAGTGGCAAATAGGAATAAACTTTGCCAGAAGAACTAAACCACTTCCCTTTTATGCTTGTTGTGAATTGATGATGCCCTGAAGCAAAATTTGTATTACATAAGGATATGAAGGGATACCTTGTGGACAAAATACTAATCGATGCTAAATACAATAGTCACAATGTAGCATTAACCGAAGAGTGAAGCCAAATGGTAGGTTTGGTTTAAATGTCACATTTAAGATCACAGACAGCTTAAGGCATAAAATATACAGTTAAGTGCTCAATCAAGAAACAGCCCACTCAATCAAACTTGAGACCTCAGACAAGTGTCTATAGTAAAAAAAACAGTTCCACATAATGGGTAGCTGGCTGAGTTCCCATTCACTGTGCACCTGCTCATATTCAATCAGTGAAGTGCTGTAAATGCCATACCTAGGAGTTTTCACAAATATTTAACCATTTAGGGTTTGTTGCAAAACCACCTAAAGTCAGTGGCAAAGTTCCTAATGACTTCAATGAGTCTTGAATCAGATCCCTAGAATGTGAAAAACCCCTCAAGGCAAGCCAAGCTCAGTTTGGTGATGTGTTCTCTAGGCTCATGCTTTACATATAGTTTGGATGGAAATCTGATGTCCAGCACTTTGTTTGACATAGAGAGAAATTAACCGACTTCCAGGCCTTATCTTCACTGCGCTCCACTGCAGCTCAGCTCTGCATGTGAAAGAATAGTGGAACTGGGTCCTGATTAGAGGTAGGCAAAAAATTTTGACCACAATTTTATGGTGAAAAATTTAGATTTGGTAACACCAATGTGTTTTGTAAATTGTTTGTTTAAAGAAAAAACAAAAAAACAGTGCAACCAACCAACCAAAAAAAATATGAAAAAATCAAAATGTTTTGTATTTACAATGTAAAAATTAAATTTTGATTTTTCTGGTTCAAAAGGGCTTTTCATTTTGAAATTTCTTTTAATTTAGTTTTAAAATTATAAAAAAAACATGTAAAAATGCTCAAAATCAAAATGAAATGTATTCAACCAAAAACATTTTTTTCCCCTCAAACTTTTTCATCTGCCAACAAATACAAATATTTTTTTGATTTTTGGTCTGATCCAAAATGACTTTTGCTCTGATTTTTTGAAATTACCAACTTACCAAAAAATCAGTTATTTGCCGAGTTCTAGTCCTGAGAGTGACAAGGGTAAAATTAATCAACAAATCTCACAGACTGTGTAATTCAGAAACAACTCCACTGAAGTCAAAGGAATTATAGAAGTATAAAAACCAGTGTATGAGAGATAAAATTCAGGCCTGAGGTGTTTAGATGTGAGCATAGTTGCCTAAATCCTAAAGTGTATGAGCAACTTGCAGAGATTAATTGCAGAGACCAATTGGGGATTGGTCCTGCTTTGAGCATGGGGTGGACTAGATGACCTCCTGTGGTCCCTTCCAACCCTGATATTCTATGATTCTACGATTACACTTATTTTTCAAATTCTCAAGTATCAGTTCTCAATTACCTTAGCCTTCTCAGGAGGCAATATTTAAATACATATGGATAATTTTCAAAAGGATTTCTCATCTGTATTGGCCATACTCCTTCAGCTTTAGATATAGTATCTTTCTTTTGCCTTGAACTAACATTTATTGAAGGCAGTGTTTGAAAATTCCTAACATGCTTTTAAGCCTGAGTTACCTTATACCCCTCAAGAGATATCCCAGAACAGTGAAGTTTTACAGAATATTAAATGAAACTCATTTCATTTTTGGACACCCCTTTGAGGACTTGAGTGTCAGTGAATAAATGGTAATGTTTAGCGACCTTCTGCAAGAGTAGTTTCTTATTTGGGGCATAGAAATTGATTTTTCACTTCCCAGCATATACAGATCGTCCCTTTTGTCCACTTGCCTGGGTATACAGAGGCACCAGCAGCAGACAGCAGCTTGCAAGGCATCTGAACTGGTGGCATCTGGAACAGGCTTTGCAAATGAGGTTATTTCCCCCGTTGGTTAGAACTATGAAACCAGGATAGCTCCTGTGCAGTACATACTAAATAAAAGTATTTATTTCTGACTGAAGACTCTGAGCCATCTTTAGTCTGTCATTAAAATTCAGACACTTCCAGGGATGTCATTTGTCTTTTTCCCCCCCAGGTAAAATATACTCTGCTTCCTTAAGATATTCCTCCACCTTGAAAGACCCAACTTCAGTCATTCCTAGCTCTGGTCTGGTTCAGAAAATCTCATCTACTTTCATTAGAATTAGGCCTACCTCAAAATATTTAGCATGTAGGTTCAGTTCACATAAGAATCTTTGAGTTTAGGGCTCGTCTACAGCTTGTCCAAATTAAACATCTTGAGTTTATACCAAATGGGGCTGGAAATCTCATGGGAAGAAGTTTTTTGAAAGATTTCTGACAGGGTTCAACTGAGGTCTTTTCAGACATTACATCTCATCTGCAGTTTCTCATTACACCAGAAATTTAGGACACTTTATATGCTGTACCCATTCCTTCTACTTTTCTTCATATTATTTTTCTTAACTTTTGAAAATGCCTTTGTATTCACTGGTTAAATGGAAACTGCATATGTTGCTTTCTTGATTATTTTGATGCAAACTCATTGATGATTATCTCTGGAATCTAATTTCTTGATAAGATGACTTTCAATGGACAGGAGAGGAAAATTATAAAGAAAAGCTTAGCTCCTTGTAACACAGACAGAGTTTTTAACTCTTTGGCACATTAAAATGAATAGTTAGCATTTGTATTGGGAAGTGAGAGAATCCCATTTCTGTAACAGGAACAGTTGACAGCAAAATATACTTTTTAACAGCTTTGTACATTTCTCAAAGGCCACTTACTTTACTCTTTGAATCAAGATACTGCATCTCTTTGCAGACAGATATCATAGTGATGGGAATATTATAAGTAATGTTGGTCAAAAAATTCAAATGAAATATTTTTCTTCTGGAAAAATGGATTTTTGTCAAAACTGAAATTTTCTGCAGGAAAGATCCTTTTTAGTAGAACTTTTCATCCAAAATCTCTAAATGATACATTTTGTTTAGGGCCAGTTCTTTGTTAATGTCACAGATCCGGTTATGCTCCTCCTGCTGTATGCTTGCCAGACTGCTGTGAGGGGATCCAAGCTCTGAATCCCATGTGCCCTTAACTTGCTGGTGGTGGGCAGTTTAAGCCCTGTGCCTAGCTTTGGGCCTCTCGGCACATATTCCAGGTGAAGACCTGTCTTACACTCCTCTTGGCAGGGAGGACCCTACAGGCAAATGCTTAGACTTTGAAACTAGTGCTATCTCCTCCAAAGCCTCTCCAAAGGTTTGAGCCTTGTGGCTTATAGTTTACCTCTTCAGAGAGACATAACAATGAAAACAAACAGATAGACATCCTTGAGAGAGGATTCTAAAACACCATTGTTCTTTACTTAACAGCGTGAGAAATACACAGATCTATACAAAATAATGAACACACCTATATGCATTTCCCTGCCTCAGATGCCTTACCACTCTGGAGAGGTTTTTGGGCCTGGGCAGAGCCTTTTGGGGTGTCCAGGTTCTTTCCCCCTCAGCTCATAACTTCTCTTCAGAATCATGGAGCCTTTCCAGCTCAGCTGGCATTTGCTGACTTTGGGTGGTCCTTTAGTTAAACTGCACATCTCCCCCCACTATGAAAGCATGCCTGTCTCATGAAAGGTAATAGAAAAATCTGTACCAATGTACCTGAAACTGGGTTGGGAGCTCTCTAATTAAAGATGTGGTCTGTTCCATAACTTGTATTTCTAATGTTTTGATTAGATTCACTAGAGCTGTACGGTTTTCCTTTGCGGGCCATAGTGCAGTGACATTTATATATATTAATTACATTTTAAATCTATGTTGCAGTGTATGTTATTGTAAGTTAATAAAATGTGTGTATGTGTGTGCGTATATTTTTTAAAAAAATAAAATAAATATATCTTGAGTGACTGCCATTGTATTTTCACTGGGTAGTTAGTGTATTTTAGTGATTAATAGTTGGCTCTGAGAGTCTGGATTCTTGAGTTCTATGCCTGGTTGTGCCAATGTCTTACTTTGGAAAGTCACTTAAACTAACTATGCCTCAGTTTATCCTACCTGTAAATTCGGCACAATAATGTTTACCTAAGACATAAGTTTTTGAGTGGCTTCATTACTTAACGATTTGAAATACTTTGAGCTTTTTGGATGAAGGAGTTGTATAAATAAGTGGCACATATAATTATTATTAGAAATATACATCTAAAGTCAATGACTTAAATGTAAGGAACTCCAGGAATCCTTTATGACATGTAGCCAGAAATTACTGCTGAATTACATTGTTGTTAGGTTTCCATGTTGACTAGAGAACATCACATTTTGGTCAAAGTGCAGAGAGCCTTTAGATCACTAATTGTCTTGTTCTCTGTTACAACCAACATGGCTTAGATAGCTTAACTTCAACCAGACTATCATCTTTTTACACTTTAGATTTAGCAAATCATCAGGCAGAGAGAACAATAACAAATGGATGGAGACAAAAGTACCATGTAATAATTGTTGACAGTAAAGTACAAATTAATTTGAGAGATTTCTCATGGAATATACTGAGTCTGTTTCCTTGCTGCCTGGCACCGGGAGATAGATTCCTGGGTCCAACAGAGCTCTGGTTGGTCAGGACCTAAGGTAGGGAGAGCACAGGGAGACAGCCTGGTCTAGAGGATAGGCTTCTGAGTCTTCTGTTGCTTGCTGTGGCAATTACCTGCTCTGTGACCTTGGGTGAGTTACTTCACTTCTCTGTGTGTACTTTCCCACTCTTTGTCTGTGTTGTCTGTTTAGAGTGTAAGCTTTTCAGGGCAGGGACAGTTTCTTACTCTGTGTATGTTCAGTGCCTACAATCCTTATTGTGATGCCTAGGCACTACTATAATACGAGTATAATAAAAATAATAAATCATAATAAGTATGATAATTGTAATAGTAATGAAAATTACAGTAATTATGATTATTTGTATTATGATAATGACAAAGACAGAACAATGACCCCTGCCTTAAAGAACCAACAATCTAATTATATGATGGGAGACAACAGATGGGTACAACAAACAGGCCTGGGCAGCACAAAGAAATAACAAGACAATTATAAACTGCACAACAAACAGTGAGAGTTGGATCAGGCACTAAATAATATTAAAATCTGGGAAAGCTATTTCAAAAATATTGCATTTTGCTAGCAGTTCATTGATCAGGACATTCAAGTGAATGAGGACAGACACAAAGATGGATTTAAGCTGCAGGCCACAACTTTATTAAACTTAGCACCCCTCCCTGGTGTTATCTGCCCCCTCTACTCTTACCAGGTATTTAGTAATCCAGTGCAGGGTATACAGGGCCTCTTACATATAGTCCATAATGCAGGGTAGACTCTCCACTGCCTACTCCTAAGATTCAGTACATTCTGCTGAATCCCCTTCCCACTGTGAAGGGGGCAGAAGGTACCAGAGAGGGACATTGTTTTGTGAAGACTTCAGGTCTCCCCTTTCCCCACAGGCCCAAGCTCCATCAGCTTGAAATCCTAGGTCTCCTTTATTTCTGGGAGCTAACCCTTTGGCCTTTCATCCACACTGGGCACCAGCCACAAGTTGTGGTGAACTAAATATTTATATAAATTCCTAGTTTTTAAATTTGAAAGTCCTATTCCTGTTTAATCATGACACTATGAAGAAACAAAAACAAAACTACAAAGGCATCAGCCAATTTGGCTCCATACTACAACTAAGGCGAGAGAGGGTGAGACAAAAAAACCCAAGCAAGGGTTTAAATTAATGATCGTGGGAAGCAAGGAGCCAATTAGTGCCCATCTTCCTGTGGCTGGCCAATGGGAAGGAGTGACCTACACCTGTGTACACTTCCTCTCTAATTCTGAAGCTGTCTGGCCCCCTATAGGTCTAATCAAGTTTACATTTAAAAACTTAGCAACATTGAAGGTAGCTGTAGTCAGTGACTTTAATATGTTGCTGTTCAATAATTACAGCATTTATAAGTATATGGGGAGGGTCTAAAATAATAGAAGAGTCCAAATGGTGATATTAAATATCTACCCGAGGAAATGCATTTGTCCATTATGATCACAGTTCAAGTTCAAGTTGAAGTAATAAATAAAATCTAGTTTTGTTCACTCAGTGTGCTTGCAGTTTGGAAACCTAGTTCATGAATTCAGCAAACATAATTTTGTACTGTTGTACTTGGAATAATTAAGAGTTTCCCAATCCCAGGCTGAATAGGAAACTGCCTTTTCATCCTAGAAATGCTTTTCATTCTCAAGAGCTGAACTCATTTGTATTGTATTGTGGCCTTCTTCAGTTATTTATGAGCTAAAGCGAGATGATTTGAGTTTTCGCAGTACTATGAATTCCATAACTTCCAGAAGTTCAAATATGCAGTAAGATTCATTTCTCATAGTTTTTAGGCTTTGTACTCACTAAAGTCCTAATTCAACTGCACCATATTCTTTTACATATACAGAAAATAGTTTAGTTTATTAAATTGCACATACCTTTAAAGTGACTTGAAAATACAGAAATATTTTGAGAACTTAAGGACACAGCTACTTTAGCAGACTATCCAAACAGACCAACAGCCCTCTCAGTCCAGTGTTCTGTTTCTGCCAAAGGTCAGGGGTCTGATGTTTAAGAGGAAGGTATAAGACACACTCATAGGGCCAAATTAAGTCAATAGCAAATCTTCCATTAACTTCTATGGGACCCATTGACATACTGAATTGGCCTAAAGGCACCAAATTGTGTAATATTGTGTAAGATAGGGCATATTTCTTATGAACTTCAGTTAATGATCCTTTTGTGCCCTGAACCATGAAGATTGACAGCCCTGCTATTTTATACTTGTTAATGTAACTGCAGATGCTATTTTTCTTCATATAGAACTGAAGCCTGCAGTTACTGAGCACCCTGACTCTGATCCAGCAAAACACTTAAGCATGTCTCTTAGTGGATATGGTCAGAGTGCTCAGAGGCTTACATGATCAAGCCCATCATGTAAAATGCCTACTACATTTTTACTCTTTCTAAGCTGTTTTCCACCAATAGCACCCTGCCTTCGAAGGTTCCACGGGTCAATCAAATATTCATGTTATCAGATATAATTTGTCATCTGATTTTCAATCATTGTGTTCTTTGTATAATAGGTAAAGAAAATAGGACCTGCTGATTGGTCTTTTGTATATTATTCATTATTATAATTCCCTAAGAAGCCGCTATTAAGAAGAACATTAAAAATGAACTTTGAACATTGCAACACTTTATATCTTGTATACCTATTATTTTGTTAACATTTTGAAAGAATTTAAACAGTATGGTGCCCTATTTAAAATTAGCTGGATTGCAATTTAGTTTCCAATGGATTGCAACAACCAGCAGCACAACTGGCAGTACTAATAATGCTTGACATTTATCATCTCTGAGGCACTACACAAATGTTAATCAAATAACCTTCACAACATCCCTGTGAGAGTGGTAAATATTATCAGCTCCATTTTATACATGAAGAAACTGAGACATCAATAAGTTAAAGCCAACATTTTAAAACCTGGTCGCATAGCTGTAGGCCCCAAAATCCATATTGAGACAACTAAGCAAAAGTGACCTTCTATTATACTCAGTCTACTCAAAGAGCTGCAAGAAGCTTTCCTGGGATCTATGAATCTCAAGTCACTTTCACCATATACAGATAAACCCTGTTTGCATAATGGCCTCAGGGACATCAACAATTGTAAAAATGCTGGAGGTCATGGGAGAGAAACAAATTTGGGGTAGCACATAACATTTAGATATTTAGAGCTACCTGTACACAGAAATCACTTGATCCCATGCCTAATAACGGTACATTTTACATGGAGTGCCCCCCCGACCACTTTGACCAAATTGTGATTGGATTGCTATCATCACTGTTCTCCCCTGACACCGTCTAGGCTCCAATTTCACTGTGAAAAACGAAGCTAATTTTTGTGGTTTTATTTTTGTGTTTTAACTACCATTTCTTTTAACAACTCACGTCTATTCTTCCATTGGGCATTAGTTAAGCTACTGAATTTATTCAGTCCCTAACATCCTCTCATGCCAAAACCTGTTTAACATGGACTCACTTGGTGAAATTGTGGCCCCACTGAAGTCAAGGGGATTTTTGCCATTACCTTTGAGGTAGCTGTTAGGATATAGATATTCAGGCCTGTCTGTAAAGGCCTATACTCTAAGAATTTAGGTGTATTCTTATCACATAGCTAGTTATAGAGGTATAAAAGAAAGAATCAAAATCACTGTCTGCCAGTGTAAGGGCCTTCTCTTACTATGACAGTCTGAGGCCCTGTGCTTAGGCTAAGGCCTTTGGCTAAGCAGCAGAGGCAGCCATAAGCTGGGAAGCGAACGGTCACATCCTCACATTCCAAACTAGTCACATTGAAATCAGGTGCTATTGGGCTGTTAGGAACAATGCCTATCGCCTCCAGAGAAAGAGAAGTGCCTAGAAAATGTAAAAGGAAACTTAGTTTGATAGCATCCTGTCTGGCAAGAACTCACTTATCAATAGTTGGGATGTGAAATCCTCACTTCTGTACTGTTTTGTCATTATAGTTCCTACTTTGCTATTGTTTATTTGCATGGTCTCTGTCTGGTTCCATGATTGTTTCTGTCTGCTGTATAATTAATTTTGCCGGGTGTAAACTAATTAAGTGGTGGGATATAATTGGTTAAATAATCATGTTACAATATGTTAGGATTGGTTAGTTAAATTTCAGGAAAATGATTGGTTAAGGTATAGCTAAGCAGAACTCAAGTTTTACTATATAGTCTGCAGTCAATCAGGAAGTGTGTGTGTGTGTGGGTGGGTGGGGGAAATGGGAACAGGGAATGGGAGTGGGGAAATTGGAATCATGTTTAGCTTAGGGCAGGGATGGGAACAGGGCCACAGGTAAGGCTCTGTGGTGTCAGAGCTGGGAAGGGGGACACCAAGGAAGGAAACTGGAATCATGCTTGCTGGAAGTTCACCCCAATAAACATCGAATTGTTTGCACCTTTGGACTTCGGGTATTGTTGCTCTCTGTTCATGTGAGAAGGACCAGGGAAGTGAGTGGGTGAAGGAATAAGCCCCCTAACAGGAGCCACGACATCACCCATTGTTTCTATCTCATTCAGATGCTGGTAAAATATAGTTGCTATTTAAAGCTTTACTTTAGCCCAATAAATAAATGAGGTTATGTGAAAACTCAGACTCGTTTGCCTCAAAGATTCATGCCATCTGACATCTTTCATTGGATTCAAACAATCAGAAAACACTCGTTTGCTAGAGTATTTTTTGGTTTTTACATAGTAACGCTTTACTAGTTAACAAATAAAATATTGCACTAGTGTGCAGCATATTGTATGATACAAACTAGATTGGTTCACAACATGTGAAAGGATGATGTGACATTGCATGCTCCCCTAAAGAGATATCCTTATGGCCAAACAGGGGTCACATTGAAATTAACGGCAAACACAGACCATTTTTACCTTTTCAGTGTATGGTATATAGGATCATCCACCACTTTAGCCCCCTCCTGGATAGCACTGGTAATGTAGGTATCTTCAGTTTCTTCTATACATTAAAAAAATTAAAAGTTAAATTGGAGGCAACAATCATCCAAAGAGTATTGATCATTGAGATTTTACTGCTATGCTTTCCTTCATAAAATCCACTTAATATTGATATAAGGCTGTCTGTAATTTTTCCACTGAAAGGATTTCCCAAACTTTCTCATGTGGCTAATGTTGAGGGAGCTATTATTTTCCAGAAAAAGGAGCTATCATCACATATAGCTGCCTAGCAGTATTTATGTTATTAATGGGTTCTTTTCTGAGTCAGTAACCTCCGTTGGGCTGTAACTTAATAGAAGCACTATGGGGTCTGTGTGTAAACTAATTTTATTTACCTCGAAAATTCTGTTTATTTTCCTCCAGAATATTATCTTAGGGCAGTTCCACCATACATGCACAAAGATACCTGTTCTGCCATGTTCTCTCCTGCATTTGACTCTCTTTTTATATATTTCCTTAGTTTAAATGGAGTGAGGTAACACTGATAAAGTACTTTGTAATAATTGTGCATACGAGTTATACAAATGATAAGGTTCCAGCCTTCCTCCAGATATTTTAAAACTCGATTCAAGCAAGATCCAGATATTTCCTCATTGTTGCAAATGGATGTCTGGTTTTAGACCTTTTTCGTATTTTTCCATAAAGGTCCTATCTTCTGGCTCCATTGGTAACAATTGGTTATACCATGCAGAGAGCAGGACTTTTCACATGATTTTCCCCATAATTACTGTTTCTATGATTGTTCATGCTCTCCTAAAAATTGGGCTGCCTGATTGGGATTTGATATACTACTTTAGTTGCCAATAAACCAGAACTGGCATATTAATTCCCCATAAATAATTTGATGGCATTAATTGTCATAATTTTATCATTGTGGTCAATGATTGTGTACCATTTTCCTCCCATGTATTTTATATTGGATTAGATGAACCCAGTTGAAATTCTGGATTGTTTTTGATGAGTTTAAATGAGGTTGGAACGGGGGTACAGCTTATCAAATTCCATACCCAAAATGTCCTTGTGAAAGGATGATGTGACATTGCATATTCCCTGGATTGTTTCTCTTTTGTACTGATCTATATCTTCTAGGTTAAAAAGAATAAGAACACTATGCTAAATATGTTTAAAATCCTGTTGTTCAATTTCCACCCATATTTATTGGGAATACCAAGGTTTCAGGCTGATAGTGATATTAACTGAACCACCCAGTAATATTTTAATAAATTTGGTACTGCCAATCCCGCATCCACAGTGGGTATATACAGAGAATTCTTACTTACAAATGGGAACTTATTGTCCCATACAAATGTAATAATTCTTATTTGGGTTGCCTTTTGTTATATGTCCTTTCAGACTCCCAACAGCCAGTGCTCCCAATTCTAATAATTAGAAGCAACATCTAAACACCACACCTTTGGAGATTTTTTTTGGTACCCATGTTGGTAGGGCCTGAAATAGGAAATTAAGCTTTGGCAACCAATCCATTTTCATTTTAAGCGCTACAACCAATCTAAGGCAAATGTAGTGTTTTTCCAATTCAACAGATCAATTTTGAAATACCAGGGGAAAAAATCAATGTAATTTACTGACTGAAGTTAGGAGACATATTGATTCTTAAGTACTTTTGTTTGGATCATACAAACGCATATGTATCTTGCAGCTGTTTAATTACAGTTTACAGCCCTATATTGAATATTTCAGATATCTTATAGTTAATTTTCTGGCCTGATATATCACTGAATTAATTATTTTTTTCAGAATGGAAGTCAGATTGTACTGAATTGGTAACATTAGTATAATATCATCTGCAAACAGTGGAATTGTATGTTCTATTTCATTAATTGTAAGTGCTGTTATGCTATTATTATTCTTTGTTTTGTAGTGCCAGGTGTTCAATAAAGAGGGAAAACAAAAAGGGGTAAAGGGGACAACTTTGGCTCCTCTTTGCAGTTGAAATTCTTTGGCACATACCCTGTTAATTTTTATCCTAGTGGATGGAGAATCTTAAAATATCTGTGTCTTCATAATGCCTCCAAAATCCATCTCTGACACCTATGTTTTGAGAAAATGCCATTCTATGTTATCAAAGATGTCAGGATCTAAGGATAGCAGCAGACATTTCCCCCCCCCCCGCATATTGTGAATTACTCCTATGATTCATCTAATGTTATCACTCAGGTGTCTACTTCATATGAAACCTTTTTGATCAATGTATATCAACTGAGGAAGTACTGCTCTGCATCTGTTCTTCTAGCAAGAGTATCTGAAAAGGTTTTAATGTCTACATTAGAAAGTAAGATTGACTCAAGCCACATAGAAGTGTGTCTTTGGTACTACTATTTTCAATTATTTTTATGGGTGTTTTCCACCAACCTGTTTACTCTGCCTGCCTCATTTTTTTGAGCATTGTTGATCGCACAGCCCCAAACAAGATTTTGATCTGAAACACATGATGTAATTGAATTTCTGCCTCTGCCTCTTTTTAGTGATAATCACAGGTTTTAATTTCCATACACTGTTTTGCCAGAAATAGCTGCTTTTCACCAGTGCTAAATTTGTTCAGCTACACTGGATGAACTAGCCAACTTTTTTGTTAGGTCTTTCCAGGCCAAGAACTCCCTAACAATTCACACGGTGACACCAAACTGAGAGTCCATAACAGGAATCAAAGTTGATCTCCTGTTTGGCAGTTATGGTCAAGAAAAGAACACAATCTCCCATGAAAAGCAATGTCCCCCGCTGCATCTCAGATCTAATCTTATTTGACAAAATGTTTATACATTACTTTGAAATGCAAGCGCTTCTAAGATTGTTCCCATCTTAATCTTACCTAAAGTTATAGAATAAAATAATAAACTACAGATATCAAAAAGCCCTGCTCATTCATCTTGTATACTCTCTACTACAGCAGAAGTGTTCTTCATACGATATTCCTGAATCTTGGTTCAATCCAGTTTTAAAATGACTCAAACAATGGGACTTCCAATATTTCTCCACCCATCGTTCAATAGACCTTACTGGCTTAGAATTCACTGTAGGTTCTGAAGTTCATAGTAGTTCTGAAGTCTTACAGTGTCTAACTTTACGGATTCTGATTCTAGGAAAGAAGTCAGAGTTCTGTGTGTTAATACTGTATGTGACTTGTGAATGCAATCAAGAAAGTACAGCCAGACATTCCTAATCACAAGGTACATGAATCAGACACATCCATCACAGGTGCAAAGGGTGTTCCCTGTGGTGAATTTATAAAGCTGTAATTTTATTTTTTTAAAGGAAAACAATTGTGGAAAAACTTTCACTGATGTCTATCTTTGTCTCTCTTCTGGCTATAAAGAGTATTATAAGCTAAACTACCAAGTGTTGCCTGTGTGTTTTCAGTTTCACCAACAGTACAACCAAAGGTTGAAACAGGAAATAAAGAACATTTTATTTCTTACTTACCAAAGAAGACATCTTTGCCTTTCTGAACAAAAGAGAAGAAAAGAGCTGTGCAGGCCATAGTTGCTGAAACTCCCAAGAAAATGAACACTCTCATCTGAAGGAATGAAGACATTATGGTGGGTGAAAAACGGGGATCACAGCTCCTAGAAGAAATATACAGTATGCACACTAGATAATTTCCTAAGCCCAGTAATATATGTTCTCTTTTCATTAAATATGTTGTCACACATTTGGATATTACTTCAAAGTTTTTTAAAAAAACTCATAATTAGTTCATTCACTTTTTCTTTCATGGTGTTACTGAAAGCCTCCTGGGAAACTTCTAGTTAAGTCAAATGCACATCCTATTTGACAGCACAATATGTTTCTACAGCAGTATCTGCATTTAACCCAGAAGTCAGATGACCCTGGAGCAATAGAATAAAAAAAATTAATATTTGACCACCCATTTTCTATTTCTCACACAAACAACATGATTTCCATGCAATCTGAGGTTGTAATTTTGCTGTGCTTGTCATTCCACACTAGGCAATGCATCAGGTTCTTACAGAAACCACTTCTATCTAATCTCTCCATAGGGCTAGGTGTCATCATGGTATCAGAAATATGTTCATGAGGCAAAAGGGACTAAATTCTCTATTTCAATGCATTGGTTTTGTGGCAGGTATTAAATAAATTTGCATTGCTACAAGACACCCTAGTGGTACCATTTTTCAAATATGGTGCAATGACCTGAGTTGAAGGGCTTTAAAAACACAAACCAAAAAATCATAAACAAATCAGCTCTGAAACTTCAGGGAAACAATCTTGCTCATAAAACCTGACAACAACCCCTCTTGTTACATTTTAGAAGTTAAAATGATTAATTTCTTCTAGAAAATTGAATGCAATAGTTTTACAATCTGACCTTTTTTTCTGTTGAGATTATCTTCTACAGTTTTGTACTTTATCGAGGGCAGTAACTCTTCTGAAATGTGAAAGTGAAGTGCTTCCTAGGGACCAGGCAGACATATAAACTGGCGCTATGTACTAATATTCACTCAAGCATTAAGAAATGAAGTGGTCTTGACGTCTTTTTGACCAAAGTTTGTTTATACAAATGTAGCAGTTCACCTCAGTGTTCGGTATGCTTCTCTCTATCATGCTAATGACACCAAATGCTACCTGTCTATAGTTGTTTTTATGTTTCAGACGTCAGTCTTTTAGACAGTCAGCTAGGGCCGGGCAAACCCATTCAGCTAAAATAAGAATGTTGACATTCCCTTAAACCATTGCTGAATTCTGATTTGTTTCAAAGTTCTCAAGCAACCTGAACTGGAGACTGCCCTTCTGCATCATATACCACTATGTGTTTTACCACCACTAGCCCACAGTAATGCACTCCCTTTCATTCGTTCCGAACTATGGCCCATCAGCCTCCAGAGAGCTAATTTTTTATCCTCTTCTCTTGGCAGCAACTAATTCACACTTTTGATTCTACAATTTCCCTTTAATAATACTGTTGCTCTACTGTTTCCTCTAAATCCAGTATTTCATCTTATAGTGCTCAACTAAGAAGGGCGTGGGGAACTTTTACTGCTCCAATATGCAGTAGGCCAATATTAGAAGGCTTATAGGTAAAATCAAAGCATTCCTACTAAATTCATAGAATCACAGGACTGGAAGGGACAAAGAGATTATCTAGTCCAGCCCCCTGCACTCATGGCAGTACTAAGTATTCAAGGAGAATGTACCTATGTCAAGATTTTCATTTCGAGGACTCTGAACCTTCTTTCACTGTTTAAGGCTGAAGTGTATGCCCTTTATGTTTATTAACTGAAAAGATCATAAATGTACCATTAATCTATGCTGGTGAATTTAATATGACATCTAGATTGTGCCGCTTTTCTTTACTAATTTTAAACACAGGTCCATAGCTGTTTCCCTGGTTTTCATTTAGAAATATTAACTCCCCATTGATACTCAGCCCTAGGTTTTAGTTACAAGCCATAGGATATATTGATTATTGTGGAACCATTTATACAGATGAAGTTTTGCATTACCATTTCCTTTAAAGACTCCTATACCAGAGGCTACTAGGGGAAAGTTAAAAGGATAAAATTAGGGGCCTGATAATAATTTGTATAATACATACTTAGACTTCATGAGTCAACAGGTTCAAAGCCTGGCAGCCTTCCTAAAGAGGTGGATTTAAGAAGGTAGCTGTGTGTAGATATTTGGATAAGGTGTCCTGGTGAAAGTATCCTTTCTTCCGCTGTTTTGTGCATCAGTGTTCTGCCTTGGTTGTCACCCTCCCACCCTAACTGTAACAGTGCAGTGCTCTGAAACAGCACAAATACAAAGGAACATTTCAGACATACTAAACAATTATGCTAGAAGTTCTAGTATGAAGAAACCAAATGGTTAATAATGTTAGTATTTAAATAGTAAATTAAATGAGCCCTCTGAGTTAACACACCACCTAAATGTTCCCTTCTTTGTTCTCTGACTAGTTGCAGACTCCGAAGGACAATATTGTATCTATTTGCATTCTTGAAGGCTAGAGATTTTAAAATGAGAACTTAGATTTAGGGGTAAAGAGATTAATCCAAGCCATGAAAAGGTTATAGCCACAGAATTGTGGATTTTCAGCAATCACAAAATCTAATACATACTCTTAAAATTAGAAGAAGAAAAAAATCCCTCCTTTTTCAGCTTAGTAACACACTGACTCCAGATCAGGTTATACACGAGCAGTGCTGTGCAAGTTTCTCCTCACAGTTCTACTAACATACTTCAACCATTTCCAGCCAGATCATATTTAGGGCTAAGAAGGCAGTTCAGGTCCCCGGCTTATTTAGTGCTTGGCCTCTTTGCACAGGCTAGAAATGTAGCAACTATGGGTAATGGTAGCTGCTTCTTTGCTGAGACCAGGACTATAGCCAGAAAAAACCTATCAGGGAAGGTAACAGAAACTTTCCTAGTAAAAATGAACCAGAAACTGATTAAGCACCAGACGATTTGACCTTTTGTAATTAGAAGTGGTAGGAAAGAAAACAGAAAAAAAAATACATGACAGTGTAATACAATTATGAAAAGTATATTTTTAAAAGTTTCTTACTGTGCAGTAGTGACTGCCTTCTTACACATATTTACATGTATTCCATTCTTCTGACTTAATTAATTGATCATTAGGCTGTGTGTTGTCTTAAACAGCATCTTAGTAAATGTCTTTTGTGTTACTAATTATTCTTTCAAGTTCATTTAAGTGTACTGTAAATTTAAACATTACAGCACTGGTAGTAGATATTAGTATAGTGAGTAATAATCAGAAATAGCTGCAGTTTTCAAGCCGTGCTAGAGAAAAAGATAGAGCAGGGGTTCTCAAACCTCATTGCACTGCAACCCCCTTCTGACAACAAAAATTACTACATGACCCCAAGACCGAAGCCTGAGTCTGCCTGAGCCCCGGGTGGAAGTGGGAGGGCCCTCAAAGCCAAAGCCTGAGACCCATCACTCTGGGAGCCAAGCCGAAGCCCAAGGGCTCCAGACCCGCTACCCAGAGCCGAAGCCCAAGCCCATGCCTGCCACACAGGTCTGAAGCCATAGGGCTTCGGCCCAGGTGGTGGGGCTCGGGCTTCAGCTTTGATCCCATGCCCCAACAATTCTAACGCCAGCCCTAGCAGCTCCATTAAAATGGGGTCGCAACCCACTTTGGGATCCCGACACACAGTTTGAGAGCCACTGAGATAGAGGATGGGACCAAGAAGCCCACGGAATATGAACATCTGTAAATGGACTAATGCAAACTGGCAGCCACATTGAGAGATTAATTAGAGAAACTATTCAAACAAACACTGAAAGCTTCTACATTATAAACGCATTTTGTTAATTGAAAAAACACATTTCACATCTAATGAGACACTGTTGATCTAAAGACATGAAAATTCATAATCACAAATGTGTGTGTTCTTGAATTAGCATCCAAATTTGTATTAGATTGTCACAAATCAGGAGAGTAAATGATCAGCTAAAGTTAAATACAACATTCTTCAAAAGCACGGATATTAAGAGGTTACATGACAGCTAATCTCTGGAACATCTAACATTCCAGTGGGCCTTTTGACAGAGTAATAAAAACAGCTTAGACACTTGACGTCACATCAAGGTCCTGCAAAAACAGAGTTGCTATTTTTAATGCTCTGCTGAGTTTGAAGTATTCTTTAGCTAGTATAAAGTGCTTTCTAGAAGGCTCTCATACTGAACAAACAAAGTTTTATGGCTTTTCAATCTATGGCCAATATTAGGATTAAAAGGAATATGAGACTATTGAAAAAAATAATATTAATAACAAACTCATATTTAAAAGACTATTAATGAGAATCAACACTTAGTAGAAGTTTAAACTGGGGATATCAAGAAATTGAAGAAACAGGGCAGAGGGATTTTTATGTTTTCAATGCATACATAAATGTTTTGGCTGCAACAAAAAAAGCTCTTAAGTGTTCCACTCGAGCCACCATTTATATAATTACGAAATACCTGAAGATATAAAATGGAGAACTAACTTACCTTTTATGGTGGGAAAGATTTTTTTTTTTTTACGATTATACAGTTTTGTGTGTTTCATTGTTCTTATCTTATTAAAACTGGTGAAAAATAGTTAAGTTTTTTTATTCACATTTACTTTTCAATGTAAAAAAATTAAAATAAAACTTAAATTTGCCATTTGTAACATACAGCTGAGTGTTAACATACATACGCAAAAACATTTTTAACAACCCTTATATTAAACTATAAAATCAAACAAATCAATACTTTACAGCTAACTGGGAGAACAACACACGAGGCTGAGGGAGAGGGGAAGAAAGTGGGGAAAGTCAAAGGGAAGGAGATCTGTACTGCCTACTGAGCCTTGGGTGTTCCTTAGTTCACTGTTTCTAAAAAATGGAGCTCAGATTTCTTCAAATGTGTGTAGCTGATCCCCTTTCTTTGGCCACTAGGTCAGAGCGGTCAGAATACTATTGTTCTGTTCTGTACATTGATTTACTTTTCCACCGCTGTAAAATCATTCACTTCATGATCATGGCTACCCTCAGAAACTACAAATGCTGTGCTGATAAGAGACCATTCTCTTATCCCATTCTCTAAACACAGGCCCCAAATCTCTGACAGGTATGTAGCATATTCCCAGATCACACAATCATAGACCTTTTCTGTGTCCCAGGTTAGAAGAGCTTGGGGGTTCAGGCCATCACACCGCACTGCTATTTTATCTACTAACTGTGGTAAGTTATCTGAGCCATGCCAGCCTTTAATAAATCCCTCTTGGTTTGGATGTAGGGCATGGGCCAGGACCCGATTTTGCTAGGTGCTCTGCAAACATAGAAACAAAAAGACAATCCTTGCCCCCAAAAGACTTTACAATCTATGTAACAGGTACAAGATCAGAGACTGCCATACGATGACTTGGAGACAGATTGCGTTAGCGTCCCTGAAATTAGAAAAAAGTTCAAATGTGTGAATATGTATTATGACTTTCAGAGTGAACATCACTAACATTTGCTGTTAGGTTTCTATGGAACAGCACAGAGACTCCTATAGATTTTGAAGTGTGACACCAGGACAAAGCTCTATTAATATTGCTATGTTGACCTTGGTCTCTTTCAACAAGGCACAAACTTTCTTACATTTAATGGGGGGTGGTCAAATCCCCTGATTTCCCAAGATATTAGTTTAAGGTTTAAAGCCATAAATTAAGAGCACCTCTTAGTCAATAGCACCTTAGTGTTTTTAACGTAGATAGGAAAGAGAGTTTAAGTTATCTGTCCATCACCCTATGCACCACTCTCCTTGTGGAAATCCATGGGAAGGGGGGGAGTAAGAGGACAAGCAGTCCAAGATGCCTAATGTAGATCGTTTGATTACCTTGCAGAGATCACACCAGCAGCCAGACATCCATGGAGCTATGGGATGAGTGTAGAAAGGGTGAAATGAGGAACTGACAGGGATGCACTGCCCACCTCATCTATCAGGACTACATAGTGTCAGCAGGTCCAACACACTCACTGAGTTATGAAGGTCAGGTGAAAGAAGGGGGAAAGAAAGAGTAGTGGGGTGACATGAAGGGATACCAAGTAGAACATAACAAAAAGAAAAAAAACAAATTATAACTATAACCATGTATTAACTTCATGTGCTTGGCACCACCTGGGAGTGATGCCATCCATTACCAGGCATTGAAAAGAACACTTCTAATTAGCTATAACTAAAACTCTCTTGAATTCCAGGGGGGCAGGCCTAGGCAAATCCCGTGTGATGACTGGTATGTGTGTGTTGCCTTCCTGCTTCCAAACTGTTCAAAGACTACCAAAAAAAGAACTTTACAAATAACAAGCTTCATGGGACACATCGCCAACAAAGAGGGTGTGCAAGGTTTATATTCTATATTGTGACATGCCCCCTTCAAGTGTTTATATCAGTCTCTGTGACTTTAGATGCATGTGCTCAGCAAGATACTGGATATGGGACCGTCTGTAGCCTGAGATTACATGAAGCTCCTTATAATGTCACAATTCCCATCTGGAGGTAATTTTTCACTAGAATTGCCATGCCCGTATTTCAAACCATTTCCAAGCAATAAACAGCTAATCTAAAACCTATTACTCCAGCCTTAAGTACATGTAGGTAAACCATTCTCTCCAGACACAGTTTGTGTGCTAAATGTGTTCATGGCAGTCTCTGCAGCAACATAAGGAGATAAGCAATGGGTAGCTACCGTTATTACCACCCCTAGGTCCATACTGCAGGTATGTAATGGCCACCATACTTAGACAAAGGCTAGGCCATGGAAGCGGAGGCCAAATATAATAGGGGGTAGCTGTATCCAAACAGTTATAAAGGCAAACAAGGTGCTAGCAGTTGGAGTAATCAGAAACAAAACACTGCAAAAGTATATTTATGATATACTGTGTGACAAAGTTCCTCCTCTGCCTTTGTGGGTCCTGCACTTATTGGCAGATTTTCTCGCCTCAGAGGTTCACGGCATCCCTCAGTTTGGCCACTTTCATGGCTCAAATCTGCCGTTCACTCAGTTAGCCTCATCACTGGCCAGCATGGGGAAAGGAAGAAGAACAATCCCCGCAGTCTCTGCTGATCCACCTAGTGGATCAGGGAACAGGCCAGAGACCTTCCCCTCTGGTGGAACCCACAGTCCAGGTCAACTCCTCCAGTATCAAGTAGGGAGTTGGGGGGATGGAGGGAACCCGGGCCTGCCCTCTACTCCAGGTTCCAGCCCAGGGTGCTGTGGATTGCAGCTGTCTACAGTGGCTCCTGTAACAGCTGTGTGACAGCTACAACTCTCTGGGCTACTTCCCCATGGCCTCCTCCCAACACCTTCTTTATTCTCACCACAGGACCTTCCTCCTGATGTCTGATAATGCTTGTACTTCTTAGTCTTCCAGTTGTATGCCTTCTCACTCTCAGCTTCTTACACCTCTTGCTCCCAGCTCCTCACACACACGCACCACAAACTGAAGTGAGCTCCTTTTTAAACCCAGGTGCCCTGATTAGCCTGCCTTAATTGATTCTATCGACTTCTTGATTGGCGGCAGGTTTTCTAATCAACCTGTCTGCCTAAATTGTTTCCAGAAAGTTCCTGATTGTTCTGGAACCTTCCCTGTTACCTTACCCAGGGAAAACGGACCTACTTAACCTGGGGCTAATATATCTGCCTTCTATCACTCTCCTGTAGCCATCTGGCCCGACCCTGTTACAATTGATATTTATGATGCTCTCCACATCCTGAGACTTCTGGAATGAATGGCTCACTTTACCAGATAGTAGAGGAAACCTCCTGTAATACTTTAATCCCTTCTGCTTTGGCAGTTGCCATGACCCTGCCAAAAGCCAGCCCCTGCTCCACAACTCCCTGGCTAAATTTTGAAAAGGCAATATTTTATCTGGGTGACTGCCCAGGCAAAACTCTCTTTTCTCCTTGCCTTGTATAGATTGGTTTATTTGATTGTGTACCTGAGGAATCTGATTACCAGGACTCTGGATTTAGCCACAGGAAGAGGCCTGTGCGCTCTTTCAATAGCAGCTATAAAATCCTCAGACAGATCAATATTTCCATTAAAAGTCTGGGGTTACATTCCAGAGATTTCCCTCGCGGACTCCAGTGATTCTAAGATTGTTTCTGTGTGATCTGCCTTCCAGATCAGCCAATCCAGATGTAATTAATTTTATATCCCTGAGGTGTTTGTCAGTTTTGGCAACAATGTCCTGTATTTGATCCTTTACTGAAAGAAATTATATCCCTTTGCCCCTGACATCCTACCTCATAGAAGCTGCAAGGAGGATTCAGTAGCAGACACTGTAGTTAGGAGGGTGGTAAAAGGAGCTTTATTGTGAGGGTGTCTGCAGCCACCTGTGTGAGCAGTCAGCTCACTTTCACTATTGTCAGCAGCAGACATCTTGGTTGGGGCAGGGAGTCTCTTCTCTTCTGGATTTCCAGGTCAAAGGGGAGCTCACCATTGCTGTTGAGATGCCAGTTGGCAATCAGCACAGTTAAAGGTGTGTGTTTTGGCATGTGGGGAAGAAAAAGGGGAAGCCTGGAGACAGGTGAGGTTGTAATCACCCAGATCACTCAAGAGCTCACTCTGTTATGTTGCACAGCCCCCTTGGTGAATCAAGTACCATAGATTTTTCAGAGGTGAAGTTGACACCAGCCTATATGTATGTACAATGAGAGGACCTCTGCTAAAGATGAGTTAAGGTTAGAACTACACAGGGCAGTGGACACAAGTGCAAACATTACAGACTGATAAAGCCAGGTATCTATGGGCCCCTTCAGACTAAAGAGACTGAATTCTAGGTAGTCAGGAATCTATGGTTAACACTCCCCTGGATGAGTTATCTGAAGTTTTCTATTTTCTAGACATGGAAGCACTGGTTTCTATACTGCAACTACTCTCGGGGGCAGATTCAAGGATAAGTATTCACAAGGCAAATGCACTTCCTGCTCTCCAAGGCTGGGGTTGTTTATGAGTCAATATATTGTCTCTAGACTCATCTATTGCCTTTCTTCTGCTCTGGTCCATTCACTATATGGAGGTAAAGTTCCCCTCCCATTCTGAACATGTCATCATATTCTTAAATCCCTCCATGGATTTCCTTTCCCTAATTCCTTAGCAAGTTTGAACTCATTAGTCTCATTTTCAACACTGTCACCCCCGCCTAGATCTTGGTTTTCACCTCCCTCTCCCTTTTTATACTTCTAGATCTTGATTTAATTAGAATGTACTCTGAGCTATGAATGTTCAGATCGCTCTCAGAACCTTTCATCACCGGACTTTTTTTATGCTCCAAACAGCCTCCATCCTCCACTACACAAAGCAACCACATTACTCTCCTTCAAATTCCTCCTGCAAATTCACCTTTTTAGGCTAGCATCTCATCAGTAACTTCCCAGCCTCATACCTACTTCTGCTCATAATCCTTTAATTTTGCTCATGTTAACAAATGCAAAAACCATCCCACAACCCTTGGAATTAACAACATGCCAGACCGATTCACCTTTACATACACTTTGTTTTAATGCTGCATCACTCTCAGTGTTGTCAGCATTGTCTGTCTAGAGTGTAAGCTTTCTTCTTACATCTTTAAAGCATCTAAAACACCAATGGCTCTATGTAAAGAATAAATAATAATGAGAAAAATAAATTAGGAAGCAAAAAATAATAATCCCTTAGTGGTGTGTAGTGTTCTTCTGAATAGTGTTATCTCCTCTTTGCCTCTGCCTTTTTTCCGTATTATTTTTGTCCATTTCTCCCATTTCTGTTCCATTTTATTTTATTCTCATTCTGTTCTCTTGCTCCACCTTTGTGATGCTGTATAATTGAAATATGACCATTTATATAATTGATATTGCCACTGTTAGAAAATTGCAACAAATCTTGTCCAATGTACGTCTTGTAAGTTAATGGAAAAGTTATGATTTTTGAAATAAGATTATCCTGTTTAAATGCATCTATCATCACTGTATCCGAAGTTATGAATATTGGCTATGTATCTATATCTCAAATGTGTTTGTTCCCGGGGTAACACCCGCAAAGTAGTTTACATCCAGTCTAGCCAGCCCATTGAGAATAGACTATTCAAGCTGATTGGCCTATTAAGAACACTTCACTCTAACAATGGGCCATAGAGGAAACTCATTCCGCCAGATAGCTCTTTCTGTGGACATCTCAGCACGGATATGGGCAATGGCTGCCCCATGAGTCATCAAGCCATGTAAGGACATGTGATATGCTCATGTGATCCTGGACTCCATCTTGTGCCAGTAACTTTCCATGAACTGGGATGTGAGCTTTGTTAGAAACAGTATATTTCAAGGCACATGGCAAAATATGTAAAAGACCACTGAGATGACTCTGTCTTGCCTCTTTCTTGCCCTGATTCCCTGGACTGTGGATTTACAAGTAAAATGAGCATATTGAACTATGGACTGAAGACATTCCAATCTTCTGGAAGTTACCAGAGAGACCTTACAAGCCAGCAGTCGTAACATCACTGCTACAAACCTCATATATTGCAATTATTGTATGTATATGTATATGGGCTATTAACCATTTCAACTTTCTTCTTCTTTTCTTTTATTAATAAACCTTTAGATTTCAGTTACTAAAGGATTGATTAAATTGGTTTTCAGTAACCACTCATCACAGAGTCCAGTGTCTTGGTGGTGAGACAAAGGCTAGATACCTAAGGAGACTGCATTTTTATCATCTTGTTAACCAGTGTGGTGAGACAGAAGTTTATTTTTGCTAGTGACTTGGTATAACCTACTGACCACCTGTTTGGGGTGAGCCTAGTTTATTTTTCAGCAGTTTGTCTGTAGCTGGCATTCTCAGCTGTGGTCCACTGAAGCACAGTGATAACCCTCTTCTCTCATATATATTTCCCTACTTTTCTCAATATCCTCCCTTTCTCCACTCTCAATAGGTAAGTCAGTGGAATATGAATCAGGAGACCTGGGTTCTATTCTTGGTTTTCTCACTGAGCTGCTGGGTGAGCTTAGGCAAGTCACTTCACTCTCTGCTCCAATTTTTCTCCAATCCTTTGTCTATCTTGTCTATTTAGACTGTAATCTCTATGAGGCAGGCATTTCTGACCCAATGTGTTTGAACAATGTCCAGCACAATGGCATATTGACCTCAGTTGGATCTTCTGAGCACCACTGTAATACAAATAACTAATAATAATTTCTCTCTCCCAGGAGACCCCCTTTCCATTTCCTTTTGTTCACCTTTCACCAATTTCTCAGTCTCCCTATTCCTTACCTTGCCCATTTCTCTGCTTTCTGTTCAGACCTTCCATCACTTTCTTCTCTGCTCTCTACAGAGCCCCCAGTTCATTAAATCCTCCCCAGAGATCTTTTACATCCTCAAACTTAATTTTTTCCATTCACATGACCCCAAGACTGGGTAGTACTCATGAGGTACCTCTGTGCCTGCAGAGCAACCTCTAAATCATTGGGGTTAGCATCAAACCATACTCAAGTGGGAAAATCTTAATACCCAGAATGTTTGTCATATGCACAAATACCTCCTCAACTCCTTCCACCTCTGTTGTGTCTGGGCTCCCCTTCTTCTGCATGGACATCTTGCCATACTGTTTTGCCCCTCACTGTCATTGCCTAAGCTATCCCTTCTTTGGGCTCACATTACTCAATTTCTACTCTCAGGTCTCTGTTCCCAACCATTGGAACCCATAACAATCTTCTTCCCTCCTTTGTCACCATCTCTCTCCATATGCTATCTCTTTTCTCCAGTTTTTTATCCCTTACTCACTTATTTCCTACTCTCTGCTTTCCTGTCACTTTGCGGCCTCCCCTGGTCTCCTGCTCTCCCGCATTGGGCCTACCCAGCAGAGGAGGTGTTCCTGAGCTGTACAGAGTAGAGAGGTGATACTTCCAGCTATCTCTAGGGAGGCGGGGTGGTCGCAGAGTTGGGGCAGGATTTCAAGGCACCGTAAGGCCATAGTGTGCTGTCTGTTGACTAGTATCTGTCTGTGGGGTGGAGGAGTGGAGAAAAAAAACAGATTGTTCCCTGTGGGGAGGAAAGGAGAAGCTGGACTGCTTGCTGGCTGGGAAACATTCCAGCTTGGAGTATTTGAAATGAAAATGTAGCAGCTTTGATCCTGCAGCGGTTTGTTTACTTAAAGGCTGGGGTCCCAGACAACATTCACTGACTATTGCTCCATAGAGAAACCTACAACTACTCTAAACAAGAAACTCTCACTGTCTGCAGTGGGTTTCATACATGGATCTACCATAGGAGTGGTAGAGGACTGATATCAAAAAAGATATATTGGAATTGGAAAAGGTACAGAAAAGACAAAAAAAATTACTTGGGGTATGGAACAGTTTCCATATGAGGAGAGATTAATAAGACTGGGACTTTTCAGACTGGAAAAGAGACGACTAAGAGGGGGATATGATAGAGGTCTATAAAATCATGACTGGTGTGGAGAAAAAGTATTATTTACTCCTTCTCATAACACAAAACTAGGGGCCACCAAACAAAGTTAAGAAGCAACAGGTTTAAAATGAACAAAAGGAAGTATTTCTTTACACAACGCACAGTCAACCCGTGGAACTCTGCCAGAGGATATTGTGAAGGCCAAGACTACTAACAGGGTTCAAAAAAGAACTAGATAAGTTCATGGAGGATAGGTCCATGAATGGCTATTAGCCAGAATGGGCAGGGGTGCAAAGTGTCCCTAGCCTCTATTTGCCAGAAGCTAGTAATGGGTGACAGGGGATGGATCACTTGATGATTACCTGTTCTGTTAATTTCCTCTGGAGCTCCTGGCATTGGCCACTGCTGGAAGACAGGATACTAGGCTAGATGGACTATTGGTCTGAACCAGTATGGCCCTTTTTATGGATACTGCCTGTTTTTTGGAGGTGTGAATTTTTGCACACTCATTTCTTAAGTATTTCACCTCTGTTTAACAATTCCAGGCAAAATGTTCTCTTATCTGCTCCAGTGCAACTCCATGAGCTTAAATGGGACTGCACAGGCATAAATAAGGATGGAATTTGACTCAGCTTTAGGAACATACCTGAATGGTGCAGGGGCAAGAACAGCTTTTACCTTTATCTATAGAAATTTCTTTGCATGGTGCACTCATATATATTGTTAGCTGTATCTGAAAGAAAAGGGAGGTTGCATCTTCCCTTCTAAGTAGCTTAAAATCAGCTTTGCACATTCTTCTTCATTTATAATCGTGAGTTACTGCAATGACAGCAGAATGTAGTCCATTTGGTTATAGATGAGTTGTGCCATTTTTTAAGGTCTTTTCTCTGGTATATGTCAGGAAAGTTTACAATGATAGCAACCAATATAAAAGAGAATAAGAAAATACATTTTTATCATTTCAGAAACAATCCTTATGCAAACACCTTGCCACAGTAGAAAACGTAAAACTTTTTTTCCCAATCAGTAGGAGTTTTCTTTTCCCTTTGAATTTTGATCTGTAGGAAATAATTCAGACCTGTAATTCTGAGCATGGAAACATCTCAAACAGTTAATTTTATTCTTGGCATAGCAATTATTCCTGTTGACTGGAAGAGTACAATTGACTACCACTGGGAAGGAGAAAAAATCAAATATGTCTCTGCAAAATACAATTTAAGCTGTATATAAATGAGAGCTCACTTATAAGGTCCTACACTTTTCAGCTAGGATGGGTTCAACTTTAAGCCACAAAAACAGCCAGTCTGTTTAAGGATTTGTCCCTGGCTGGCTGGCTAACTGATACCCAGGGATAATTCACATAAAGGCGATCTTTGGGCTTGGATTCTAGGTGATACAGTAAACATTGTTAGAGGCCAGATTGTCATGTTTAGAGCTACACACTTAGGTAAGGAATGGGCTCAGGAAACTTCATAAAGCCAAACTCAGGTTGCCACAGCAGAGGATGAGACACCTGGTCAGGATAAGGCAGTGAAGCCAAAAGGCTCAGATATTTACTGTGGTGCTGTAGCTCCAGAACAAAATTTAGGGTGGAAAGGGCCCAAAGCAGGGATGCCCTGACAAGTATTCTGATCAAAGCCAGATTCTGGTTGCAGGCAGGCTAAGTGGTCCATCCACACACAGCTCATTGTAAGATTAAAGTTTAAATTGATTTCTATGGTATCATTTACCCTTCCTTTGCTCAGGAGAAAAGACTTTATCTGTTTTGGAGAATAAAGTCCCCGAACCAAATGCTATTTGGTAGGTAGAATTTCTTCTTTAGGACTATCATAAGGTGGCTAGCTTCTTCTATGCTTCAAGATAGAGAAGTTAGCCTCTACCGGTTGATGCATTAGTGATGTGAAAAGTTTATCACTATTTATAGAATGTCATGAAAATTATCTTTAATCACATAACATTAATGTCAGCCACAACTGAACACTCGGCTCTTTCTTACTGCAAGAACCTAGTGATTGTTTCTTTTATGTTTAGGTTCATGAAGTAACATTTTTTTAAAATTTAAACTGTATTCTCTTTTAAAAAATTTCATCCCCTTTAGGAAGCATTCCCTTTCACAGTGAATTTTCCATATAGCTCAATAACTATTTTATTAATGACAGAGTTTGATTATGAGTATTTTTCGTATATCAACTATAAGGATTTTGTGGCAGATATAAAGACTTCTGTCTATGAGGCTAGATCCACTGGAAAGTCTGTGGAAAATATTTGATTAAAGAACCTGTTTTAAAAGTCATTGGTTCCTCCTTCCATGATCAAATGAATCCTCTGATTCAATGCTTTGTAGGATTCCAATACTGAGTGTTCATTTGTTTTTTCACCTGCATAAAGTTCTCCCTATCAGAGGGAAAATAGAAAAGCAAATATACCAGATATCTCTAGATCTTTGGGGTGAAATCTCATCCCTATGTCTGTATTGTGTCTATCCCTAATGTCTGTATTGTACCACTGGTGGTTTATGATTCTTGACCATTTTTAAAATAAATTATTGCAGTAGGAGCTGTAAAGCACTCAGTTGACAACTAACAGTCTCCTACATCCTGCTGGGCCTTCACTGTATACATTCTAAGCGCTGAATCCAATGCCCATTAAGTTGTATGGAAGGAGTCACATTGACTCCAGTGGGCACTGAATGTGGCCTTTAAAGAATATTAAGAGACCATGGATGAAATCCAGGACGCACTGAAGTCAATGACAAAACTCCCATTGAGTTTTGTTATTGACTTCGGTGCGTCCTGGATTTCATCCATGGTCTCTTAATATTCTTTAAAGGCCACATTCAATGCCCACTGGAGTCAATGTGACTCCTTCCATACAACTTAATGGGCATTGGATTCAGCGCTTAGAATGTATACAGTGAAGGCCCAGCAGGATGTAGGAGACTGTTAGTTGTCAACTGAGTGCTTTACAGCTCCTACTGCAATAATTTATTTTAAAAATGGTCAAGAATCATAAACCACCAGTGGTACAATACAGACATTAAACTGTTGGTAATTGAAACCCTTGCATTTATTTTATAAATAAAGAAATAAACACAAATAATAAAGAATGTTATTTATTGAAAAACCTCTATACAAAAGTAACGTCCATGGAGATAAATAGCTTTACATTTCCAAAGTGCTTCCCGTACATTGCTACAGTATTTGGTTTGCTAATTTACACTGTCCATTCACAAGTAAAAAAAAAAAAAATCATTGGCACATACTTATTGATTCATGATGGGTATTCTTTTTCCTAGTGGATTTTAAGAATAGTGACAAGAAGCACATACTGCATTATAGAAATCACCTTTGAAGTACAATGTGTACATGTACCATCTGGTTAATATTCTGATGCAAAGACAACACAGTGACAATAGCAAGAGTACCACTGGAAAGTGGAACTATAATATACTGCACAATAATAAGCTTTTTGTTAGAAAAGGTTGTTTAAAAGTGCAAAATATACACACTCTTCCTTTGTATGACTTACTGTTTTCACCTGTACAGCTTATTAAATCCTCTTTTAATCATCTGAACTGAACTGAAAAACATATGTAGTCATTTTAGTCACATAGGTATTGTGATCATGCAGATGTTTAAAAGTTGCATTTCCAAAAATGGAAAGCAATAAACATAAAAAGCACTGTGCATTTTAGGTATGCGTTTTCACTTACATCAACAATAATGCATTAAAAAGAGTAACAAATTTGTATTGCCATTGCCTTTTAGAGGTGACACATGAATATCTACTGGACTCCTAAAAAATCTTGTTAGTTTTATTTTATGAGTTAATGATAAATGTAATGATTACCTATAGATAGCTGCCTCAACAGCAAACTAAGATGACCATGTGATTAATTCCTCACTCTAATTATTGTGCCTCTTTGTTGAGCTAATAGTAGCCCCTGAAACATTCTGATGTCTTCCATTTTACTGGCAAGAAAACTGCAATAAATCAACATCTTTTTTAAAAAACTGTCAGTTAATTACCATATGGCCAGATGAAAGAATTCAAACTGCCCCAATGTGATGGTTCAGAATTTTAAACACAGCTCGGTTTAGCTCTATAGGCAGTGGTCTGTAAATAAAAGCATTTACCAGTAATAAAATAAGGAAGTTATTTTCAGTAAAATAATATTTCACTTAAAGTTCATGCAGTTATGTTTCTTTTTATAAAATGACCTTCATTGTTTGTACTGTATAAACCTTTTGTCCTGAAAATCCTGCACTGATATTATTTTATGGACAAATTGAAGTTACCTATACAGTTTAAAAAACAAAAACACTCTACTTTCTAAACCCATGTCTTTTGCTGGGAAAGGTGATGACTTTTTTCCTTTTTCTCAAAGACTTTTTAAAAAAATAAGATTTGCATGTAGGAAATGACAGTGTAATTGGATGGCAGATAGAAAGCAATGCTTGATTGGCTGACAGAAAAATTGAGGACCCAGTTATGGAGGCCCTCAACACCTACTTAAGTCTATAGGGTTTCCATCCTATTGAAATCCCCTGATTTTCTGCAGGATCAGTCCCTAACGTGATTTAAAACAGATTTTCTATAAAGACCTCACTGGATATGAACATACACTTTTTTAACCCCTTGGTTTTGCTGAGGAAAAAGAAAAGACATTGAAGAGACAACCTGAAATGTACACATCATATTTGACATTCAACAACTTGAAGCAGTTACAACCCATGGAAGCCACGTTTCCTTATCATCCATCATTATATTTGCTGCTGACTAAAACTCAGATAGTATGTCTCATACCAGGAATGTTATAAGAAAGTAGACAGACAGAATCGAAAAAGCATTAGTTTAATGAAAAACCTCTGTATCCCATCCCACTTCCTCTAATGTGCTTTTGCAAGTTTTAGCCGTAAGTGGAAATTGCTTTTTGCTTTGCAAACAAGGCTGCATGATTATAAAACCATGAGACATTTGCATATTTCAGCCAAATTGGAAATGAAATACTATAGGACATATTGTAAATGTTTACAATCGTTTCATGAAGCAAAAATCCAGTTGTAGTGCAGTGGGCACCGTTACAAACTGGATATCTGCCACCTGCAGTGGTTAAATTTACTACAGTATATGAGATAGAGAATATTACACATACTGTGGCAAAAGTACATAGCGTGCATCCCTAAAAGCTCATTTTTATGGTGCCAAGTGTAATGACTACTTGTTTTTCATTTCCAGAAGTCACTCAATTTTCAGTGGTTTTTACTTGCTGCCTTTTAAAGAACAACAATAGTTTCTGTCTACATTACTACAGTTAAGTGGTGAAACTAGAGCCTATTAAATGCCCTTGACTTTGAAATCATGAGTTATGCATGTTGTGATAGGATTTACCAGCATTTCTTAGCAGTCTTGTTTCTATTGCAGTTGAAATTGGAGATTGGGCATCTCACTACCTTAGACTTTTAAAAATAGCCAAGTCTATATTATTTTAATAATACTCACTGTATGTGTAACATCCATAACAAATATTCAATCTTTATTTTTAAATTTTATTAAGTAAAAACAATAATACAAAATGTATCATATTTTTGAGAGTTTCTTATACTCTTATAGGTATCAGGTCAAAATAAAATTGGAAAACAATTAGCACTGAGCTCTGTTGACCTGGAATGGTATGGCTTATAGCTAGTCAGAAAGCTCCAACTGCATCTAGACTAGTGTCTTCCCAGTGCACAAGAAGCTGAAATACTCCAAAGAGTTGTGTGGAAAATAGAAAGCAAATCTGCATCTGACTATACAGCAGACCTCCAAGATGAGTCATGTTGTTCAGGATGGGACGAATGGATATGCCATTACAAAATATGAAAAAAGGAAGGGTATAGTGAAGGTTGAAAAAATTTAGTTAATAGCAGAAAAATGGTTAGTTGACTGTCACATACTGGTCTCCAGGCCAGCAGTGCATGCCAATAGTCAGTCCCCAGGGATACTGGAATATTATCCCCAAATCCAGTGCAGGGAACAACTCCCCATATAGTGGAATTTATTAGTCTACAGCGAAGCAGTGTGCAGTCACACACTACAATAGGAGTTACATGAAGTGTGTGTATTTGCAGTGAGGTTCATTAGCAGCTACAGAGAAACAAGGCAACATCCTTCTCTGAGAGCTATACTGAGCATACTCGAGTTCTTTGCCACAATGCTGGGTGCATGCACGCCAGGGAGAGCTCTAAGGTTCATCCAGCGGTGCTATAGAAAGCTGAAACTTCTACACAGCATGTTATTGTATCAGTCTTCCCTCCTACTCACCAAGCTTCCATTTGTGTGTGCCTCGATTGCGTCTCTCAATGTGCAGCCCCTTAGTATACAGATGACACACGCAGCTAAGGATCCTGCTGTGTGCACAAGTGCCTGATTCCAATCTGGCTCACTATACAATATTTTGCAACTTGATTGCTTTACTGGACATTGGTCTGTTCAGAATTCATACTCCACATCTCAGAGACTGATTAAATGTTCAAGTTTATACTTTCTCCCCACCCCCACTAGTGAAGCCCTGTGTATGGCCACTTGTAATAAGCATCTGTGGACAGAGAATAACATGAAATAAGATGACCTGGTTTCCATTCCCAACACTGCTCAAAACTGTGGAGCCAGTGGAAAGTCAATTAACATATGCCTTTTACCCTGTCTGTAAAACTGGGAGATGTTTACCCACCTCTTTAAAGTGCTTTGTGATATAGAGATGAAAAATGCCATGTAAGTGCAAAATTTTATTATTTACAATATAATTTTCCTCTAGCAGATGCTATCTTTTTTGACTGTAATCATATATATTGAAGTTGTACCATCTAATTTCTAAGAACAGTCTATAGTGAACATCACTTTATCAAAGAATCTTAGGTAAATACATGTGAAATATTCAAAATGAAATGATAAACCATTGAAAATTCAGGGACATTATTTAATTATGAATTAACAAAAGATCCAGTTTTTGTAGAAAATTTCATCAAGGTATGCAATAATTTGGAACAAAAATAGAAGTTTCTAAGTGAAAGAAAGCCTGCTTTTTGAGCATAGATGGCTTTTGCAAAGAAAAATAAGAAATGTGTTTTCATATGTTTTCAATATGAAAGTGACCTTTTTTTAAAAATTTCAATCATTTCAATCTTTTGATAAATTTCTCTCCATCTCACTTTTTTATGATGCTGACATACTATGGGCCACTGCACTAAAAGCACAAGCCTTTTTGACTGAAAATTTGGCAGCAAAACCAGAATAGCCAGATGCTACATTGGACATCACTATAGAATGAGCAAGTAATTAACTAGATATCTCAAACTACTGAATGACCAGTTACTCTGTGGTTTAATTCATTACAGAAGCATTACATTTATTTATTTGGGGCCATATTGTTCCTGGTTCTTGTCCATGTGTGTTGGGGAAGAGATGGGTTTGTGTGGTGGTGGTGGGGTGCCACAGAAGCCTTCCTTGTCCTGTGCACCCTGGCCTGATCCTGCAAAAGAAATTACACATATGCTTCACTATACTAAGGTGAGTAGTCCCACTGGAATCATAGAACTGGGTAAAAGTGGCCATAACATAATTAAATGTAACATCTTTATGAGAGGGAAACCACCAAAGAAGCCCACCACAGTAACATTTAACTTCACAAAGGAGAACTACACAAAATGAAGAAGCTAGTTAAATGGAAGTTGAAAGCAGCAGTCACAAAAGTGAAATGCCTGCTAACAGCATTGAAACTTTTTAAAAACCCAAAACACTCTAATAGAAGCGCAAATCAAATGCATACCCCAAATTAAAAAACATAGAAAGAGGACCAAAAAAAAAAAATGCCACCATGGCTAAACAACATAGTAAACAAAGCAGTTAGAGATAAAAAGACATCCTTTTAAAATTAGAAGTTAAATCTTACTGAGGAAAATAGAAAGGAACATAAACTCTGGCAAGTCAAGTGTACAAGTATAGTTAGGCAGGCCAAAAAAAATTTGAAGAGACAAAAGACTCAAAAACTAACAGCAACTTTTTCTTTAAGTACATCATAATCAGGAAGCCTTCCAAACAATCACTGGGACCAATGGATGATCAAGGTGGTAAAGGAGAACTCAAGGAAGACAAGGCCATTATGGACAAGCTAAATTAATTTGTTGCATCCATCTTTACTGCAGAGGATGTGAGGAAGGTTCTGACACCAGACCCATTCTTTTTAGGTGACAGATCTGAGGAACTGTCCCAATTTGAGGTGTCAGTAAAGGAGATTTTGGAACAAATTGATAAATTAAACAGTAATAAGTCACCAGGACCAGATGGTATTCACCCAAGAATTCTGAAGGAACTCAACTATGAAATTGCAGTACTACTAACTGTGGTATGTAGCCTATAATTTAAATCAGCTTCTGTACCAGATGACTGAAAGATAGCTAGTGTGACACCAATATTTTAAAAACAGCTCCAGAGGCATTCCTGGCAATTTCAGACTGGTAAGCCTACCTTCAGTCCCAGGCAAATTGATTGAAACTATAGTAAAGAACAGAATTATCAGACACATAGATGGACACAATTTTGCTTTTGTAAAGGGAATCATGCCTCACAAAACTATTAGAATTTTTTGAAGGAGTGAACAAAATGTGGGCAAAGGTGATCAAGTGGATATAGTGTACTTGGACTTATAGAAAGCCTTTGACAAGGTCCCACATCAAAGGCTTTTAAGCAAAGTAAGCATTCCTAGGATAAGGGGGGATGTCCTCTTATGGTCAGTAACTTGTTAAAAGTCAGGAAACAAAGAGAAGGAATAAATGGTCAAAATGGATTGAGGTAAATAGTGGTGTTCCCCAGGGATCTGTACTGGGACCAGTGCTATTCAACATATTCACAAATGAGCTGGAAAAAGACATAAACACCGAGGTGGTAAAATTAGCAGATGATACAAAACTCCTCAAGATAGTGAAGTTCAAAGCACGTAGGGCATGTAGGAATGATATCAGGAGGGCCAAATCGCACCTGGAGCTGCAGCTAGCAAGAGATGTCAAGAATAACAAGAAGGGTTTCTTCAGGTATGTTGGCAACAAGAAGAAAGTCAAGGAAAGTGTGGGCCCCTTAATGAATGAGGGAGGCAACCTAGTGACAGAGGATGTGGAAAAAGCTAATGTACTCAATGCTTTTTTTGCCTCTGTCTTCACTAACAAGGTCAGCTCCCAGACTGCTGCGCTGGGCATCACAAAATGGGGAAGAGATGGCCAGCCCTCTGTGGAGATAGAGGTGGTTAGGGACTATTTAGAAAAGCTGGACGTGCACAAGTCCATGGGGCCGGACGAGTTGCATCCGAGAGTGCTGAAGGAATTGGCGGCTGTGATTGCAGAGCCATTGGCCATTATCTTTGAAAACTCGTGGCGAATGGGGGAAGTCCCGGATGACTGGAAAAAGGCTAATGTAGTGCCCATCTTTAAAAAAGGGAAGACGGAGGATCCTGGGAACTACAGGCCAGTCAGCCTCACCTCAGTCCCTGGAAAAATCATGGAGCAGGTCCTCAAAGAATCAATCCTGAAGCACTTGCATTAGAGGAAAGTGATCAGGAACAGCCAGCATGGATTCACCAAGGGAAGGTCATGCCTTACTAATCTAATCGCCTTTTATGATGAGCTTACTTGTTCTGTGGATGAAGGGAAAGCAGTGGATGTATTGTTTCTTGACTTTAGCAAAGCTTTTGACACGGTCTCCCACAGTATTCTTGTCAGCAAGTTAAGGAAGTATGGGCTGGATGAATGCACTATAAGGTGGGTAGAAAGTTGGCTAGATTGTCGGGCTCAACGGGTAGTGATCAATGGCTCCATGTCTAGTTGGCAGCCGGTGTCAAGTGGAGTGCCCCAGGGGTCGGTCCTGGGGCCGGTTTTGTTCAATATCTTCATAAATGATCTGGAGGATGGTGTGGATTGCACTCTCAGCAAATTTGCGGATGATACTAAACTGGGAGGAGTGGTAGATACGCTGGAGGGGAGGGATAGGATACAGAAGGACCTAGACAAATTGGAGGATTGGGCCAAAAGAAATCTGATGAGGTTCAATAAGGATAAGTGCAGGGTCCTGCACTTAGGACGGAAGAATCCAATGCACCGCTACAGACTAGGGACCGAATGGCTAGGCAGCAGTTCTGCAGAAAAGGACCTAGGGGTGACAGTGGACGAGAAGCTGGATATGAGTCAGCAGTGTGCCCTTGTTGCCAAAAAGGCCAATGGCATTTTGGGATGTATAAGTAGGGGCATAGCGAGCAGATCGAGGGACGTGATCGTTCCCCTCTATTCGACATTGGTGAGGCCTCATCTGGAGTACTGTGTCCAGTTTTGGGCCCCACACTACAAGAAGGATGTGGATAAATTGGAGAGAGTCCAGCGAAGGGCAACAAAAATGATTAGGGGTCTAGAACACATGACTTATGAGGAGAGGCTGAGGGAGCTGGGATTGTTTAGTCTACAGAAGAGAAGAATGAGGGGGGATTTGATAGCTGCTTTCAACTACCTGAAACGGGGTTCCAAAGAGGATGGCTCTAGACTGTTCTCAATGGTAGCAGAACGAGGAGTAATGGTCTCAAGTTGCAGTGGGGGAGGTTTAGATTGGATATTAGGAAAAACTTTTTCACTAAGAGGGTGGTGAAACACTGGAATGCGTTACCTAGGGAGGTGGTAGAATCTCCTTCCTTAGAGGTTTTTAAGGTCAGGCTTGACAAAGCCCTGGCTGGGATGATTTAACTGGGACTTGGTCCTGCTTCGAGCAGGGGGTTGGACTAGATGACCTTCTGAGGTCCCTTCCAACCCTGATATTCTATGATTCTATGATTCTATGAAAGCAAACCGTGAAGAGTTACATACAGATCTCTCAAAACTGGGTGACTGGGCAACAAAATGGCAGATGAAATACAATGTTGATAATGCACACTGGAAAACATAACTCCAAATATACATACAAAATGATGGGATTGAAATTAGCTGTTATTGCTCAAAAAAGAGATCTTAGAGTGTTTGTGGATAGTTCTCTGAAAATATCTGCCCAATGTGCAGTGGCAGTAAAAAAACAGAACGTTGGGAACCGTTAGGAAAAGGATCGATAATAAGACAATAGATATCATAATGCCACTATATATATCCATGGTACACCCACACCTTGAATACTGCATTGTTCTAGTTGTTCCATCTCAGAAAAGATATATTAGAATTGGAAAAGGTACAGAGAAGAGCAACAAAAATCATTAAGAGTATAGAACAGCTGCCAGATGAGGAGAAATTAAAAAGACTGGGAATTTTCAGTTTGAAAAATTTTCAGTTTGACTAAGGGAGGATATGATAGAGGCCTATAAAATCATGACTGGTGTGGAGAAAGTGAATAAGGAAGTGTTATTCACTCGTTAGTCAACAGGTTTAAAACAAACAAAAGGAAGTACTTCTTCACACAATGCACGGTCAACCTGTAGAACTCGTTGCCAGAGGATGTTGAGAAGGCCAAAGCTATAATTGTATTAAAAAAGAACTATATAAATTCATGGAGGATAGGTCCATCAATGACTATCAGCCAAGATGATCGGGGATGCAAACCTATGCTTTAGGTGTCCCTAGACTCAGAAGCTGGGAGTGGATGATGGGATGGATCACTCGATGATTGACTGTTCCATTCATTCCACCAGAAGCACCTGGAATTGGTCACTGTTGGAAGGCAAGCTATTGGGCTAGATGGACCATTGACCTGACCGTTCTTATGTTCTTAACAAAAGTAGAGAACTTGTTTTTGCAGTATTGGGACCTTTTGTGCCAAAATAAAAGTGACAAGATTCAACAGATTGTTTAGCTGTGACGCTTCGGGTAACTTTTTTTGACCTGAAGAAGAGCTCTGTGTGGCTTGAAAATTGTCCCTCTCACAGAGACAGTTTGTCCGATAAAAGATATTACCTCATCTACCTTGTCTCTTTCGTATATCCTGGAACCGACACAGCAACAAATACACTTTAAAAAGGAAATCGTGACAGATGGGATTACTTTGCTAGTTTTGTTATGCAATTTTCCTCTAAACCTTAGAATTTGTGCTTAGAATTATTCTGCTTTTTACAGAAGTTCATTTGCGAAACCCAGTAAGAAGCAGAATACAGCCATGTGATAAAAACAAACAATACCTAAATCCCAATCACTAAACATTATTTAGTGCAAATCATCATCAGTACCTTGTTAATCTTTGAATCTCAAAGTCCCAGCATCCAAAGAGTTATTTTTCAGCAGTGTCTGAAATCCAGAGAATAACTAGCTTACTATTTTCTATGATACTGAACTGAACTTCCAAGTGTTTCTCCTGAAAAGCCAGTTTTATTAACAAATGGGTATGTTCTCCACTGGATATTGGGCCTAAGAAAACACAGATCAGAGACTTCCCCCCAACAAAGAATCACCCTACCCCTCCCCCCCGGCCATGGTTTAAAATCTTGCCTTTTTTCAGAGTTTTGAGATGCGACTGTTTTCTCTCTTCCTTTCTCATCTGAGATTCTCTGTCTGTACGTCAGCTACCCAGCATCTTATTTCCTTTAGTTACATTAGTAGACCACACAACTGAGTGAATCATTTTACCTTTCTCACTTCAACTGATTTGTTAATCACCTCTGCCTCCTGTTCAGCTCAGCCTTCCTTTATGTTCACTCATGCAGCCAGGCAACTGAATTTGCCCTTTAAGACTACTGTAAACTTCAAGAAGCTTGCCTGTTTCTGCACAGAATTTCAGCAGAATGATATTTGCTGAAGCAGTTTGTTTTGTGGCTCAAAATGGGGGAGCCAGGAGTCTGCTGGGCACAGTTAGTCACTGGATAGGAAGTTTAAACTGTTTTCATTGAGTTATGAAATGATAACCAAAGTAAAATTATAGGATTATTTTTTCTAAAATCTCCCCCCCGACACTTTTTCCATAGGTTTTACCTCTAATTTTTGAATTTACATTCAAGATTTAAAGACGGTTTTACTATTTTACTTAGTTTAACCACAAAAATGTATCCCTTACTCAAAAACACAAGCCAGGTCGGAAATACAGCTAAGAAAAGGTGACTTATTAATGGAGCTATGGGGATATTTCTTTATAATTAATTTAATTAATGTGCAAGTTGCACCGCCAAAGATAGCAACAGAGATGCCAACTGTTAATGTGTTCAAACAGAAATCAGACATGCATTTCGAGAAAAGAACATTCACTAGCTATGCAGGTGAATGGGCCTAGATGAAATTAATGGCCTCCTCACACTTGAAAATGCTCCTATGCTACCAACTTAATAAAGACTGTGACTTTCCTAGTCTATATTAAATCATTGTAACCAGTGTGAAATCAGTTTGATGCAATTAGAAATGATAAATGACTTGAGAAAACCATTAAACTAGTTTTGAAAGGAAAGAAAGTAGATTTTTAAAGCATACTATTTTTTTGTACATTTTCCATTATAAACTATGGATAGGATGTTGTTACTGGGAGACAAAGTGACATAACCCATGTTATAACTGACTTTGTCCTGTTTATACTGGGATATTTTCCAATTTTTGTCTTGTGCTCTTGGCCTTGATTCAGCTCCACCATCTAAATTTGCTCAGAACAAAGCTAATCTACAGAAACCAGCTGAAATTGGGCTTCCATTGGGAGTCAATCAAAATGTAGAGGAGCGCCAAGATATAATTATGGTAGTAAGCAGGTCAGAGATAAGGTACACAAAGATGGTTGAGCTGAGCAGCATTCCAATAAGAAACATTGTATGACTGTCAGTTCTGAATTTATGAATGAGTTAATCTAGCTCAGATATGGTACATTGTTTTGGACCTGTGTGCCTCAGGCCTGCTTGAACAAAGGTAGGAAAACTTATTGTGAAAGACTTACTGTCCATTTTGTGATGTCAGTTAGAAGCCTCTGAATATCAAGGTAAACTAAGCTTCAGGAACTTGAGTTTTGGAAGAAGTGGTCAGTCTCAACATTATGCAACTGAACTCCATGATGAGCCAACACCCCTCCCCTCCCCCCCCCCTCCCCCCCCAAAAAACAGAGAAAACCAGGCCACAGTGAAGAAACCATAAATAATGGCCCAATTGAAGTCAGTAAGTGCCAAGACTTCACCTTATGTGTATGAACCTGTACTCATTGAAATCAGTGGGACTACTCATAAACAAAGCCATGAGTGTGCCTAAGTGTTTTGCGGGATTGGGGCTTTTGTCATGAACTCTTTTGCACTAACTTTCCCCCCCCCCCCGAGCTTCTGGCGGTTGCTGGTTGTTCTACTTCCTTTTGAGATTGAATAGTTCTCTTAATCTATGTTTCCCCATTCCTTTCCTCAGTCCCCAAATCTTATTAAACTACATACAGTAGTTTCACTTACTCCCTTACTCCCATTTTATCATCCAATAATTCGTCCATTTGGTTGCTCCTAGAAAATAGAAAAATGAGGGAAATTGAAAAATTGGCTTTTTTCTAACACATAAGAAGTCAAAATGTTAAATGATTAAAGTAGAAATGCTAGTTCATAAACACAAGTATGGCATAGTTGGCATCACCAAGACTTGGGGGGATAATATAAATGACTAGAATATTGGTATAGAAGGGTACAGTTTGCTCAGGAAGGACAGGCAAAGAAAAAAGGAGGAGGTGTTGCTTTATATATCAAAGATGTATACAATGGGACTGAGGGTGAGAGGGAAATAGGAGACAGACTTGTTGAAAGTCTCTGGGTCAGGATAAATGGTTAAAAAACAAGGGGGTTGTCATGATAGAAGTCTACTACAGACCACCTAACCAGGAAAGAGACGTGGATGAGGGTCTTTATACACAACTAGCAAAATCGTCCAAAGCACAGGATGTGATGGTGATGGGAGAATTCAACTATCTGGACATCTGTTGGGAAAATAACACAGCAGGGCAGAGATTATCCAACAAGTTCTTGGAATGTATTGAAGACATTCCAATACATGGAGGAGAAAGCAACCAGAGGAGAATCTGTTTTAGATTCGATTTTGACAAATAGGGAGGAACAGGTTGAGAATTTGAAAGTGGAATGCAGCTTCAGTGAAAATGATCACGAAATGATCACAGTTCATGATTCTAAGAAGGAAAAACCGTGCAATGAAGATAATGGATTTAAAGAAGGCAGACTTGAACAAACACAGGGAGTTTGTAGATAAGATCCTATGGTAAGCAAGACTAAGATGAAAAACAGTTCAAGAGTGCTGCCAGTTTTTAAAGGAGACATTATTAAGGGCATAAGAGCAAACTATCCCACTGCATAGGAAAGGATAAGAAGTATGGCAAGAGACCACCCTGGCTTAATCAGGAGATCTTCAATGATCTAGAAATGAAAAGAGTCCTACAAAAAGTGGAAACTAGGTCAAATTACAAAGGATGAATATAAACTGCACAAGCACATAGGGATAATATTAGAAAGCCAAGGCACAAAAGGAGATCAAACTAGCTAGAGACAAAAAGGGTAACAAGAAAACATTCTATAATATTCCATTATTGAATGAGGGGGAAACGATGACAGAAAATGTGGAAATGGCTAAATGACTCTTTTGTTTCAGTTTTCACCAAAAAGTTTAGCAGAGATTGGATATCTAACATAGTGAACACCAGTGAAAAGTGAGGTAGGACGTGAGGCTAAAATAGGGAAAGAACAAGTTAGAAATTACTTAGACAAATTCTATGTCTTCAAGTCACCAGGGTTGAAATGCATCCTAGAATACTCAAGGAGTTGACTGAGCAGATATCTGAGCCACTAGCGATTATCTTCCAAAAATCAGGGCAGATGGGAGAGTTCCAGAGGACTGGAAAGGGGCAGATATAGTGCCAATCTATAAAAAGGTGAATAAGGACAACTCACGGAATTAGAGACCAGTCATCTTAACTTTAGTACCAGAAAAGATAATGGAGCAAATATTAAACAATCAGTTTGCAAACACACAGAAGATAATAAGGTGGTAAGTAGCAGTCAGCATGGATTTTTGTCAAGAACAAATTGTGTCAAACCAACCTAATAACTTTCGTTGACAGGGTAACAAGCCTTGTGGATAGGAGGTGATATATTTTGATTTTAGTAAGGCTTGTGATACTGTCTCGTATGACCTTCTCATAAACAAACTAGGGAAATTCAACCTAGATGGAACTACTATAAGGCGGGTCAATAACTGGTTGGAAGACCATTACCACAGAGTAGTTATCAGTGGTTCACAGTCAACCTGGAAGGGAATATCAAGTGAGGTCCATCAGGGAACAGTCCTAGATCCAGTTCTGTTCAATATCTTTATAAACTATTTAGGTAATGGCTTATTAACTTTGTAGATGATACCAAGCTGGGAGGGACTGCAAATGCTTTGGAGGATAGGAATAAAATTCAAAATGATCTGGACAAACTGGAGAAATGGTCTGAAGTAAACAGGATGAAATTCAATAAGGACAAATGCAGAGTACTCCACTTTGGAAGGAACAATCAATTGCACACATACAAAATGGAAAATGACTGCCTGGGAAGGAGTACTGCAGAAAAGGATTTGGGGGTCAGAGTAGATCACAAGCTAAATATGAGTCAACAGTGTAACACTCTTGCAAAAAAAAAAAAAAAGCAATCATTGTGGGATGTGTAAACAAGAAAGTTGTAAAAAAGACATGAGAAGTAGTTCTTCTGCTCTACTGTGTGCTGATATGGCCTCAACCGGAGTATCATATCCAGTTCTGGGCGCCACACTTCAGGAAAGATGTGGACAAATTGGAGAAAGTCCAGAGGAGAGCAACAAAAATTATTAAAGGTCTAGAAAACATCATCTATGAAGAAAGATTAAAAAAACTGGGTTTGTTTAGTCTGGACAAGAGAAGACTAAGGGGGATATGATAACAGTTTTCAATTATATAAAAGGTCATTAAAGGAAGGAGAGAGAAAAATTGTTCTTGTTAACCTCTGAGGATAGGACAAGAAGCAATGGGATTAAATTGCAGCAAGAGTGGTTTAGGTTGAACATTAGGAAAAACCTCATAATTCTCAGGGTGGTTAAACACTGGAATAAATTGCCTAGGAAGGTTTTTAACAGTAGTTTAGACAGTCACCTGTCAGGGATGTTCTAGATCATCCTGAGTCCTGCTTTGAGTGCAGGAGACTGGACTAGAAGACTCTCAATGTCCCTTCCAGTCCTATGATTTTATGATGATTTCTTGGATTTTACTTCCTTGAATTTGCAAATCATAAAGTTTTGGGAGTTCCACTGGCCAAATCTGTGTTAAAAAACCACCATAAAGCTAATCTCATAGCTGTGTTTTAGCACTTAATTCAGAATAGAGTCTGGAAGAGAATGCAATTTAATAAATGACGTGCTTGCTCAGTTCGTTTACCGTTTAATAGTTGTTAGTTTGATGCTACCTTGCTTCATTCTTCTTGCAAGATTCTTTATAATTTTATTTTAACATAGCTCATTACGAATTTTGGGACATATTTGTGGACATTTCATAAGAGGGTAAGTAAGTGAATATTTTAATAAGGTTAGCTCACTCTTTGTTTTTATTCTCAATATTTTGAGATACATGTACTGGGGTTTTTATTATATGATACTCATGTTATAACATTAAAAACTCTTGGAGGCTTGAATATGTATTTTCAGTCTAATAGTAACTTGTCTAATTTTCCACTCCATTGCACAAGTTTTTTGCTAGTGTTTAACTATGTGTTTCATGAAACGAGTATAGCAGAGCAGAGAATCAATCCCATCATTCTTGCTCACATGCTCCATGTATATTTTTAAATTATTTTTACTAACAATTGACACCAGTCTATAAAATCAATTATTAGTAGTTTGTGAATGTATAATGTTAAAAACTCAAACATCTAAAACAATTATATGTAACACTTTGGTTAAAATCATGTTTTCAAAAAGACACTAACATGTTTTTGGAAAAATATTTAATATAAAATTAAAATGGCATTTGTTAAAAATAGAAGACCATATTGATTATAAATATTTATTTACAATAAATAAAAATAAATATTTATCTTCTATGTTTGGTTGACAAGAGGACATAACTCTTCTAATACGTCTTTGTGCAAATAACAAACATTGTAATTGCAAGTGCTACCCCTGATGTTATCTGTCCATTTAAAATAGTTATAATATAACTATCACGGAATTTAAAGGTGTCTCTGTCTTCCTGTTTTGTTTTGTTTAGTATCTGATGCTGCCTCACAACTCAACTTGAGAAAAGCTGTAGTTTTTATTAGAGCAGCATGGAATGTTTGAGATTTTTCTAAAGGGAAAGGCCGTAAGATGAAAATCCCTTAAAAAAAAAAATCGAAACAGCTGGTAGCATTAACTGTGCATTTAGGCAAATGTTTTCATCAGAAAGGATACACTATGCAGAAGTAGCTTAGAACAAATCCCAAGCAAAGCCATATTCTTCCTTTGTTAAGCACAGGCATCCCTCACTGATGTCAGCTGGATTTACGTGCAAGCTTATGAGGTCAGAATTTGACCTGCAGTGTTTAGAAAATAATGAGAAAATCTTTATGGGTAGATACATCTACCCCTTACCTTACATCACACAAACAAAATAGTTTTTCAAGAAGCTAATCGTAATACATAGGAGCACAACCAAAGGCGGGGAATACAGTGTTATACATGAATGAGTGGAAGAATGAGTAATGAGGGAATTTATCAATGGACAGCAAAGGAACCCATGGCCAAGGTTTCAAAAATAAGAGCTTGAAGTTAGGTTCCTAAATCCAAATTTAGGGCTCAAATCTTCCAAGGTTACTACTGTAGCTGAGGCCTGGCCTGACATGAGTAGCTAACACTCTTCACCAGACCCATCAAAGCACTTAAACATGCTTAACTTTACATTGTCACTTAATTGGGTCTGCTCAAATTCTGAGATTTAAGCATGTGGGTGTGTACTTTTCTGGATCAGGGTAAGAGTGCTCAGCACTTTGAAGAATCAGCCTCTTTGGCACCTATATAAGTAGCTTGGGGTGGGATTTTCAAAAGCATCTAAGCAAGTTAGAAGCCTATTGCACTAGCTTCCAGGGGTGCTGGGCACCTAACTTCCTTAAATACTTTTGAAAATCTTGCCCTTTTCTTCCCTAGTGAAGTCTATGGAAGTTTCTGTGTGCTTAGCTTAGTCGATGACCAGGCCAAATGTTAGGAGCCTAACTTCAGGCACACAGCTGGCAAATCTTGGTCCCCATTTTTACACCATGATGCAACTTCTCCGAAAAAAATCAGAACAATATTGGGAATATTATGCTATGAACATTTTCATTCCGGGATTTAGATTAATGTTATAGAAAACAAACTGACTCAGGTTGAATTAATGTTAACTCATGAGATTTAACAATGATGAACAAAATATGAAACCTAGTCGCATTTTTATTGATAGCACAACTATAGGCTCCTTATAAAATCACACAGAATTGCAATATTGTGCATGAAATAACTAATTTCTTTAAGAAAATACTTTATTTGCAATAATCACAACACAGAATTGGATTTCAGTTACTGTACATGTATTTTCTTGCAATGCTCTGGCTGTCTATAAATGCTGGATCCAGTGATGCCACCTTTGCTGCTATAAAGGAGTGAATACAGTGTAAAACTGCTGTCAGATCCTGAAATTCAAGTTCCTGAAAGAGGAAGTAAAAGACAAAATAGAGGTGAATCATTAGGGATCCTATCATTTTAAGTAAAGTGAGAAAAAGACAGGTTAGCAAATAACAGTGTTATTTACATGAAAATCTGGAACTTTAAATGGAACTGTAAGGTTAAAAATAATAATCTTAAAAGATCAATTCTCTTACCTGGTTTACTAACAACCCTTGAATTATGACCATTTACTTTTCATTCTTAATGCTGTTTATTTATTTATTTATTTTGCATTTTACACAGCATGACAACTGAAATAGACTATTTAGTTTGCATTTATAAAGCAACAGTGGATTTGTGTGTATCTGACTGAATTTGTTATGGAAGGGTGACCATAAACGGATGGAAATTTTCACAGTGAATACAACATTCACAATGTATAAGTCTGGAAAGAACTTCACCTGATGTTTTCTATGTAATTCCTAAGTATTACAGTCTATTTTAGAGTGGTTTGATAGGCGTACAAAATTTGGGAAGATGTATATTAATACTGCTTGCTTAAAAAAGTGATAGGTCACATAAACTGTGGCTCTGTGTGTAAGTCAGAGTTGCTTCTCATCCTCTCTCATAAATTTCCTCCTACTTTTAGGAACTCATACCTTACTTTTTGTCCTTATATCACTTCTTTCTCCAATTGCTACCAGCCAGTAAAGGGATGATATTCTGGTAGAGGAATATAGCTTAAAAATAGGTCAATTTACAGGATACTGTAATCTATAAAGTGTCAACCTGGCAAATAAACCGTGGGGATGTTTTTCATTTTGAGCGGAAACATTCCTTTTCAACAGGACATTTACTAAGCATGCTTAGTTACAAAGTATATCCTTTACGCTGCTATAATTCAAAGCACTGGACATTTGCGTTTGCCGTAATAGTATTTTATGATCTCTCCTAAACCAAATTGCGTCAAATAGTATATTTGAAACTCAAGGCTGTGTTCTGGAAAAAACTAGTTACTAGAGCACTTCACCATTGAAGAACATACATTTATTGGGCAGGAGCTGTTTCTCTGTATGACAGAACATTTCTCTAGAGTTTTCACAAACTAAGAAAAAAATTGTTAAATTCCCAGCCATTCGATTCTGCAACCCTTATTCACACAATTAGTCCTTACTCACCCAAGCAGTCCTATTGAGGTCAATGGAAATACTCATTTGAGTGAGGATTACTCACATGAGTAAGGGCTGCAGGATCAGGCCCAAGCTTGCCAAGTAGCGCTTTCTGAAAATGAACATAAATTTTCATATTAACGTCATTGAGAAAGACAATGATCATACATTTACAGAAATTTTGACTTTAAGCATCCCAATGCTGTTCGTACAGTACTTTATATATAAGGACCGCTTCTCCAATTCTGGAAGCACAGCAGCATGACACAGCTACTCAAAACTGAACAAAGAACCCCATATCCAGCTGAAACTGCAAAGAGAATTGTAGATAAGCCAAAAATACTTGGAATTTGACTAAGACACCAGGGTTGATCCTACCGTGATTAACGCCGATACAGGATTTTTAATAGAAACAACAAGGAGTCTGGTGGCACCTTAAAGACTAATCGGTTTATTTGTGCATAAGCTTTCGTGGCTAGAAAACCCACTTCTTCAGCTGGACACAGTTTATCAGAACCTTGGTTTACATCTCATCTATTTTTAGATACAAAGTACTAGAATGAAAGACTATTGGAATTTGAAGGGAATATTTCCCAGCATAGTTTTTTTCCTAGATGCAGAAGGATCAGGTTTTTTCTCTGTATATTTCATTGTCCTTATGTCTGATTTTTCCATTTGCTGCAACTATTGTATTTCCAATTCTTTTGTAACAACTTTGCTCAGATTCTAAGACTTTTTGTTTCTTTTCAGCAGCTCCATTTTATCGACTTTTTAGCTTGAGATATTAGCTTGATGTCCTTGGCAGCCAAAGATAAAGAGACAATTGCCCGCGTAAACCTCTCACACTCTGTAATACTAATGTACTACACAGCATAGCACATTTGTTTATAGAATGGGGGAGATCGCTGTATTTCTTTTATAAATATATTCATTTCTGTCTATATGATTACTATAACATGTCTGCTATGTGGTTAATATGAGTTAACTTAGGCCTTGTCTACACTACAAAGGTAGGCTGAGGTAAGTAGCCTTATGTCGACTTGTTTCTGCACGTGTCTATACTTAAATTTATTTCCCATGGACGTAAGTGCCCCATTATGGCAACACAGTACCTCCACCTCCCCAAATGGCATTGAGCCATGACTGAAGCACAATGTTTGATGCAGTGCAAGTGTGGATATTGTGCAACCTATAGATTCTAACAGTCCTCCAGCAGCTGTCCCACAATGCCTGACACTGACCGCTTTGGCCACAGTTGTGAACTCCACTGCCCAGGGGTCAGGGAGACCACAAACCACCCCCATCCCTTTTAAAAACCTTGCATACTTTTGAAATTCCTTTCTCATTGCCCAGCTTTGCGAGCACACCTTGCAGCTCTCCCTTGTGTGCAACTGCCCAACCAGCCATGCCAACTCCCCACTCTAAATGCACTCCTGCCTGAAGTAGACAAGAGGTATTGGATCTCTTGGGCCTGTGGGGAGAGGAGGCTGCACAGGCACAGCTATGGACCAGCTGTAGAAACATAGACATTAACAAGCAGATTGCACAGGGGATGCAGGTGAAGAGGTACAACAAGAATCAGCAGCAGTGCTGCGAGAAAGCAAAAGAACTACCACAGGTATACCACAAGGCCAGGGAAGCCAACAGTCAATATAAAGCCAAACAGCAGACTTTTATTATGATCTGCATGCGATGCTTGGCAGAGGCCCCACCAGCGCCCTGAAGAGCACCATGATTCCTCCAAGGAGCCAAAGACACAGAGCCCCGCAGTGAACAGTGAGGTGGAGGAGGAGCAGAAAGAGAAGGGGAAGGATGCTGGACATGACTGGAGGATCCAGTCATCTTATGAGCCAGCATGTGTTCAAGACTCCACCACAGTCTAGTCAGTCCTGGCAGCTGAGCATGGGCAAGCCTGATGCAGGGGAAGGAACATGGGTAAGCATGTGAATGCATTTCCCATTACAATGTTTAAATGTACAGATGGCGTCCAACCCAACTTAACAGGACACAGCTATTGACTTTTTGTTACTTCATTTGTACCAGAAGAGGTAGTTGTACAATAAACAGAGGTAGAGCTATCATCTGCTTTTCATTCCCATGTAGAGTTAGCCAAGGAGGCCAAGAGGAGCTGTTTGTTTATGTAACACAGGGATGGCACTTGAATCCTCTCGAGAGATCTCAATGAAACTTTCATGGAAGTACTCTGCAGTCCTCTCCTGAAGATTTCTAGGGATGGCAGCCTTCTTCCTTCTTTCATGGTAGGACACTTTCCCACACCAATCCGCGATTCAGCAGGCACCATTTCAGCAAACAGGCTAGCTGCAGGTGGACCCAGGCAGCTTTGAGATGTCAGTAGCAGCTGTCCTCTCTATTCCTTTGTTACCCTTAGAAGTGAGATACCAGCTAAAATCACCAAAGCCTGTGAAAAATAGTGCCAGTGCTCAGTGACACTGCCCTGCACTCGAACCCATGGGCTTAGGGGACAAAATTTTATTGTTTCATGCAACCAAACAATTCTCTCCTCGTTCCCCTCATCCCTGCTGGACAATACTTACCTGGGACTGGAGAGTGGTGCTGTACACAGGCACTCTACAGGACTGAAATGTCCACAAGCATGTCTTGTTTAAATTTTTTGGGGAGCAAGGGAAGGGAGTTCTGAAACTTAACTTTCACTTTCAGTGGTGAGTATACAGCCAATGATACCTCTGGGTATTTTATCTGTAACTGTTGCTGTTACAGCCTTGACGGGCCATCCCCTCCACATCTGCGGAACACCCGACCATGATAAAGAGAAGAAAGATGAGCAGATGTGAGGATATGTTCAGTGAGATTCTGAAAGCCAGTGCTTCATTGGATTGTGAACAGAGGGCCAGGAAGGTGAATATTTCAGACAATATGGAGAAGGAAAGACCAGATAGAAGGCCCAAGAGTCCCAGCAGGAAAAGGAGAGAGAGATGCATCAGGACATAATTTGGCTTCTTCAGCAGCAAACACAGATACTGCAGACTCTAGCTGAGCTACACTTCAACAATCACGGGCTCGTCTTCTTTTGCAGTCAATGAAGAACTCCATTTTAGCACTTCCCTACACCCAAAACATTCCATGTGGCTTCAGGGGCTGCATCCATAACCATAGCACTCCACCCTGGGGGACAGTAAGGATGATCATAGCTTCACATTCACTGACCTGAGAAAACCAGGCTTGCTGTATGCGTAGCCAAAAGGAACTGAAATGGACAGGAAAGTTCTTTCCCCTTGTTAAGTTCTATTCCATTAATTTATTTCAGAAGTTTTCGTTGTATGTGTTTTTTAATGAATTGCATGTTGTTTCTTACACTGACTTTGGTATGCCATAAAAATCTCTTTATGGTAAATAATTCATCTTTATTGCTTAACAACATATGCTGCAGAATGCTTAGTGCAACTGACAGCACTCACTACTTGTTATTCTACACGGTGACAGAACTCATAGGATCAGTGACATAGACGGCGTAATAATTATAAATATACAAGAACCGCAAAATTAACAGATGTATTAACAGACAGCGTTATATTCATAAATGTACACCAAGCACCACACGATTCCTAACAGCCCCCAAAACTTCAGGGCCAGGTAGAGCATAGTCCATCACACCACTGCCTGACCATTAAAGGATTATTTCAAGGCCTCCCTCAGCCACATAGCTCCGTGTCGAGTTCTTCTAATAGCCCTAGTGTCTGGCTGTTTGAACTCAGCAGACAGCTGTTCCACCTGCCCCCTTCACCCCAGTGGCAACTTTTTTTCTCTTTGCCTCACAGACATTACGCTGAACACCACAGACAGCTATAACCATTGGGATATTTTTCTCCCAGAAATCCAATCTTGTGAGTAAACAGTGCCAGCATCCCTTTAATGTACCAAAACCATATTCTACCATATTCTTCACCTGCTGAGCCAGTAGGTGGATGTTTCCCTAGTGCTGTGAAGGTGGCTGGTGTACGGCTTCATGAGCCAGGGGAGCAAGGTATAGCCAGGGTGATGCAGGATCACTATTGGCATGTCAACATAGCCAATGGTAGTCCACTTGTCGGGAAAAAATGTTCCTGCTTATTGCTTTCTGAACCCTCCCATGTTCTTTAAGATGCAAGCATCATGCAACTTCCCTCACCAGCCCACACTGATGTTGGTGACGCATCCTCGGTGATCCACCAACACTTGCATTACCATGATGTACTCTGTGGCAAGGTGGTCTGGTGCCAGAATAGGGCTATGTGTACCAACCATTGCCCCATCGCAGTTCAGGAACCCCACTCTGCACATGCTCCGCTATGTTCTGCACATTACGAGAGTCACAGTCCTGTGTATCAGGAGTCAATTAATGGCCCTGCATACTCGCATGCTTACTGTGGATTTCCCAACTCCAAAATGATTTCCCACCGAATGGTAACATTCTGGCATTGCAAGCTTCCATAGTGTGCTTCTCCGCAGTCAGTGCAGCTCTCATTCTGGTGTCCCTGAGCTGGAGGACTGTGGTGAACTTGGCACACAGATCCAGAAATGTGGTCTTTCACACCCAAAAGTTCTGCAGCCACTGCTTGTTGTCCCAAAACTGCATTATGAAGCAATCCCACCAGTCAGTGCTTGTTTCTTGGACCCAGAAATGGTGTTCCATCATCTGCAGCTGCTCCATAAACACCACCAACAACCTTGAATTGGTTTTCACCGTGTCCCATAGAAATCTGTCCTCCAGGAAATCATCATGTCTCCCACTGCTGCGGTTCTTTCTGTGGCTGTGCAAATACCCAAGGATCATTCATCCTGTTTTTGCAACACTCATGATAATAGTGCAGAGCTGTGTGGGCTCCTTGCTGTGTGGGTAGTGAGAAGTGCTGTGCAGTTTTGTGGGATTTTTTGAAAAAGGCACAACAATTATGGGAGATGGATGGCATTATGGGATGGAGAAAGTTTTATGATGGACATTTGACCCCTGGCTCCCAATCACCCCTCAACAACTTATTTCTGTCCCATCACACATTCCATACATTTCCCAAAAGAGATTACGCCAGATGATGGTGAGTTGCATGCTGGGATACCTACCCAGGGTGCATCGCACTGTGCATTGACACAAGCACTCCTGCTGATTACGCGCAATGCCAACACAAGGAGTTAAGTATGCAAGCACACAAGCAATATACTAACTGAAGCAGTTTTATGCCAACATAACTTAAGTCAAATAAGTTTGTAGTGTATACATGGCCTTAGCCCAGGAGATTTATTCCTTTCCAGGAAGACAAAGAAAGACTAACTCAATGGCCAATATTTAATGGACAATAAAATGAATCCACTGCTGAAAGTCTATTTCTGATCCCTCTGATGAGATGCATAAACCAGATTGACCAGATTCAGAGGTCCCACCAACCGACAAAGGAATTCTGAAATGGATAAAAGACTTCCTGTGAACTCAAAGGATAGACACTGAGTGAGGGTCAGACTGAGATAGAGACACAGGCTGCAAGGGATGCAATCTGTTTCATCCAGCTCCAGTACTGCCTGGGACTACTGGGACGTGCCTAAACTTCCAAGGAAAAACTAAGGTTTAGGTCAGATAATGTGTTTACAGGCATTTTGTTGGTTTAAGCCTTTTCCTCTCTGTTGTGTTTCTGCAGACAACTAAGTAATACTTTTCTTTGAACAACCTGTTCGCTGTCACTGCATTTTCATTGTGGCTGCATCACTCAGAGGGAAATCTATCACAGAGGCCAAAACCCAGCTGGCCCTGATGAGGAGACAGTGTTGGTGAACAGAGGTACTGTACTATGGAGATCCAGTCTAAAAGTGGGGGTGTCCAAGGAAAGACAGAGAGAGGGATCACTGGTATAGCTTACCTTGAACCATGATAACTATAAAAATTAAGGGATAATTATGGAGAATGAGAGAGTTAAGTTAATTATTTTTTATAAATATCATATGCATCTCAGTTTACCTGTGTGATAGTCTGCTGCCCGAATGCACAGAATTAAATCAAAAGAGGCTGTTGGGGGAAGCTAATGGGAAATGAAACAATAGCAAAGGCAGCAAGAGTCTCTGAGGAAACAAAGGGGAAAACTATTAACTGGGGGATATAGGTAGGCCTGTCCTGACATGAGTAATTAAACACATGGGGGTGGGGGAGAATTTATTCTTTTGAAGATAGGATTGGGGAGGTAAATGTATCATTAGGCTGAAAACAGAGTGTTTGTGCTAAGGCCTGGTCTACCTACGGGGTTAGGTCGAATTTTTCCATGTTAGGTCGATTTAAAAATGACTGCGTCCACACAACCAACCCTGTTCCATCAATCTAAAGGGCTCTTAAAATCTACTTCTGTACTCCCCAACGAGGGGAGTAGCGCTAAAATCGACCTTGCTGGGTCAAATTTGGGGTACTGCAGATGCAAATCAACGGTATTGGCCTCCAGGAGCTATCCCAGAGTGCTCCATTGTGACCACTCTGGACAGCACTTTGAACTCTGATGCACTAGCCAGGTACACAGGAAAAGCCCCAGGAACTTTTGAATTTCATTTCCTGTTTGGTCAGCATGGCCAACTCAGCAGCACAGATGACCATGCAGTCCCCCGCAGAATCGTAGAGCATAGAATGTTTCTACGCTCCCCCTATCATCCCCGTCCCTGAGGTTATCGCAGATTAGAAGGCGAAAAAAACACACTCGCGATTATATGTTTTCCGAGCTCATGCAGTCCTCCCGCACTGATAGGGCACAGCTTACTGCATGGAGGCATTCAGTGGCAGAGGCCAGGAAAGAATTAAGTGAGCACGAAGAGCGGAGGCAGGACGTGATGCTGAGGCTAATGGGGGAGCAAATGGACATGATGAAGCGTCTGTTGGAGCTTCAGGAAAGCCAACAAGAGCACAGACTCCTGCTGCATCCACTGTATAACCGCCTTACCTTCTCCCCATGTTCCATAGCCTCCTCACCCAGACGCCCAAGAACTTGGGGGTGGGCGGAAACTCCAGGCACCCAGCCACTCCACTCCAGAGGATGGCCCAAGCAACAGAAGGCAGTCATTCAAACAGTTTGATTTTTAGTGTGACTACAAAGAACAATGTGGCCTTGTCCTTCCCTCCTCCCCACCCCATCTGGGCTACCTTGTCTGTTATTTCATTTTTTTTTCATTAATAAAGAAAGAATGCATGGTTTCAAAACAATAGTTACTTTATTTCGAAGGGGGGAGGGTGGTTGGCTTACAGGAAATTAAAATCAACAAAGGGGGTGGATTTTCATCAAGGAGAAACACACACAACTGTCACAGCAAAGCCTGGCCAGTCATGAAACTGGTTTTCAAAGCCTCTCTGATGTGCAGCATGCCTTGCTGTGCTCTTCTAATCGCCCTGGTGTCTGGCTGCTCAAAATTGGATGCCAGGCAATTTGCCTCAACCTCCCAACCCTCCATAAACGTCTCCCCCTTACTCTCACAGATATTATGGAGCACACAGCAAGCAGCAATAACAGTGGGAATGTTGGTTGCGCTGAGGTCTGACCTAGTCATCAAACCGCGCCAGCGAGCTTTTAAACGTCCAAAGGCACATTCTACCACCATTCTGCACTTGCTCAGCCTATAGTTGAACTGCTCCTTACTACTGTATAGGCTTCATGAGCCATGGGAGCAAGGGGTAGGCTGGGGTAGGTGTGACCGCACGGTCCTGCTGACTGGGAGAGCAGCCTGAGGCAGAAGCCTCCAGCTTGCATGATATTCTAGGCAGGACTGAATCCCCATGAAATGAAACTTAAAGAAGAGAATGACTTGGAGTCTCTGGATCACATTCAGTGCTCTAAGAGGAGACTAGCCATGTCTGCCCATGTGCCCCTGATCAACCTCACTGAGGTCTGCCAGGAGCACCCAGGAGACGTACAATGGCTATTAGTCCTACTGCACTGTCTGCCGCAAAGGCAAGGAGCTGCTGCTGTGTAGCAATGCAGTACCACATCTGCCAGAAGCACCAAGGAGACATACGGTGATGGTGAGCTGAGCAGGCTCCATGCTTGCCATGGTATGGCGTCTGCACGGGTAACCCAGGAAAAAAGGCGCAAAATGATTTTCTGCCATTGCTTTCATGGAGGGAGGGAGGGAGGGAGCGGGACCTGACAACATGTACCCAAAACTACCTGCAACAATGTTTTTGCCCTATCAGGCATTGGGAGCTTAACTCAGAATTTCAATGGGCAGTAGAGACTGTTGGAACTGTGGGATAGCTACCCACAGTGCACCGCTCTTTAAGTCGATGCTAGCCATGGTAGTGAGGATGCACTCCGCCGACTTAATGCGCTTAGTGTGGACATACTGAATTGACTGTATAAAATAGGTTTCTACAAATCGACTTCTATAAAATCAACCTAATTTTGTAGTGTAAACATACCCTAGGTAAGATAAGTAAATCCTAAGTAAGGTCAGTAGGCTAAAAAGACAGACCTGAGTTCTTGGGAAGCCGAGTGGAAAGAGGTCTCAAAGGGAATCCCAACAGGGGAATGCTCCCTACCTGACTCCAGCTAGACTGGTATTCTTCCCAGACCCAAATGTGCGATCAAAGGGTATGCTAAAACCTCAAAGATGCTAGCTTAGGGAAGAAAGTGGGAGGGAAGGAGTGGGCTGGCAGCAACAGTGGCTAGTGATGAGACTCCGGCAGACAGAGACACACAGGAACTGCAGTAAGCAAGCTGGCTCTCCCAAACCAGATAGGAATAAACTGGACCTAGCTAAGCTATGCACAGAGGGGCTAAACTTAGGAAAATAAAATGTATAGGACTTCTTATTGTTTTAACACATTTTTCCTAGATTCTCCTTTTGACAAATCAATGGTTCTTTTGTATGAAGAAGCTGTCTTAGAGTAACTTTAATCACCTACTGTCACAGGCTCCCAGAGAAAAAGACTTACTGGTGCCAAACAAGTTGGGCCTCTTGGGTTAACATGGTTGGGAAACAGTCCAGTTTTAAAGGATCTAAAACCCAGCTGTGGGTGCTGAGCACTTGAAAATCAGGCCTCTGGAGAATCAGTTGTTCAGGACTCATTTGTACTTCTTAAAAGTTTGCATTATGATAGGGAGAAGGAAGAGGTGCATACCTTTAGCAATGGTGTCTGGAGCCACTATTCCTCTAGAGGACATGAATCGGAAGCATGCTGAGAGGCACTATGGGGAGCATGCTGAGAGGCATCCCTTGCTATACATATGGAACAAGTGTAGCCTATGTTCACCCCAGTGCAGCCTGGCAATCTACAGTGGGCGAGGTGAAAGCCCCAGCAAGATTTAGCTCCTCTGTAGACGCTAATATCAAGAACAGCTCAAATTGCCTCCTCGTCTATGCTATTAGCAAGGAAAAGGTAACATTTCCAAGACAAACATCACTTCTGCCCTATAGTAAAAGCAGTAAAGTTATGAACACACATACGTACAGCCAATATAGCAGTGGAACTGCTGATGGGCTGACTGTGCTGTTTTTTAAAAATTATTTATAGCTGGTTAAAAATATTCACGTTATTTTTAAAAAGGAAGAGGAAAGAATCTTTCAGGATCCTGCTTTCACATGTGGCTAGTCAATAGATGAAGAAATATTAGTTCAGAAATTACCCTGAAAGAACGAACTTAACTAAAGTGTTCACTTTGTTGTAATTGGTGATAAATGACAGCTAGCTGCTAAAATATTCATTCAAGTTTCACACGCAAAATTAGATCTTCTTGTGAAAGAAAAACGAAGTGTAAAGTGTTGGTTAAAATCCTTTGAAGAAAGTAAACCCACATAATCCTTATTCTGATTTTTTTTTATATATCAGAAGCACAAAGTATTTTTTCTGTCTTGCCTGACAGATATGGAGCATATATGGAAATAAGTTTTCTAAATACACATTTTATGTACAGTAGATGTAAATTATTAATCAGTATCTCAACTGGATATAAACACCAAGAGAGAAGAAATATTGTTGTTTATATCTTTTATTGTTTATTTGTTCCCCCCCGCCACCCACATCCAACTAAAATGAAGTGCATGGTCATGTTTTTTCTGTATTATAATATAGCCTTTAATATAACAGTTCCCATCTCCAGCCAAACAAAAGCTTTAAACTTGAATTATAATGTTTGCAAGCTACATCACATAACATACAAAAACTGTCTTCAAGGATTTTAGGATTTGATCCAAACTCGACTGAAGTCAATGGAAAGACTCTGGTTGACTTTAATAGGTTTTGGATCAGTCCCTGAGTGTGCTGTTAAAAGCCCTGGAGAGACACACTGTTCTAATCCACATGTTCAGCCCTCAGTGACATTAATGAGCATTCTACACAGAGACCAAATGCAGCATACGGACCTTAGAAAAGAGCAAATTCCTTACAAACTTTCTCATTTTATACTGTGGTCTTACTCTTATCCAGGGATTGGCAATGTTTGGCACGCGGCCCACCAGGGTAAGCCCCGAGGCAGGCCGGGCCGGTTTGTTTACCTGCCGCATCCACAAGTTCAGTTGATTGCGGATCTCATTGGCCGCGGTTTGCCATCCCAGGCCAATGAGGGCTGCGGGAAGCGGCGGCCAGCACATCCCTTGGCCCTCACCGCTTCCTGCACCTGGCCACCTGATATCAGGCATTTCCCCATTTAAATATAAATAGGAAAGGCATGCAGGGTCTGTCCCAATATCCACAAACCAGCACGAAAAACAACGTATATTGTTAAGGCCTCTCATATCAAAGAGTGCATGTCTATGCAATTCTCTCCACAAGTCAAACTCCAACTTAAAAGAATTCTCCGCTGCATAAGAAGGAAATGCAATTTTCCATTCTTCAAACTTCATTAATATTCATCCTTTTTTCCCTCCAAACTTGATCAGAGACTAATTACATGCAACTTGACTGTCTAGGAGTTGTTTGGTTATCTGTAGGAAGAAAAGTGGCAACTTTGTTTTATTGGAGAAGTGTATTTTTTCAATCATCTAGAATCCAAGAACACAACACAAGGAATTTTGCTCAAACTGTACAGAGAGAGAGAGAAAGAGAGAGAGAAAACCTTTGTCCAAACACCATGGATGGAAATTTAATTCCCAAAGGAGAGTTTTTCAGAAGGCTACAAGCATATGAAATTAGGGGTAATCCAGGAAACTCTTTTGCAACATTAACTATAGCGTTTGCTGCCAAGTGAATGTTATAACTCATCCATACTGAGCTTTGTTTGACATCTACTAGCTCATCTATTCACGAGAAATGAAACTTCCATCATTTGATTACATTTGTGTTTCTCGTTATTGGCTGCACCTCCCTATTCGGCACCATCTGCCTCCTTGAAATTCTTCCTTCGTTATCTTAAACTCATATACTGTACTAATACTACATCGGGGTAAAGGGGGGAATCAATGCTGTATCCTTTTGTGTCCAAGCCATAATTCTAAAGCCTAAGGCTATGTCTACACTGCACACCCCTGGTGGCTGTGTGTAGGGTATACATAGCTACACGCAGCTGTGAAAAGCAAGTTGCATCCACACTGTGGTGTGTAGCTACATCCACTAGTGAAAGGGAGCTGCTGGAACCTTTCCTCACTGCATTCCCATTGCCAGAGCCTTTCCCTGTGGTCTTTGGGAAAGGCTCAGACAGCAGTGAGACAGTGGGACACTGCACTACTAAAAATAGGAGTATAGATGGAGGAGGTACTGCTTGGATGTGTAGAGAGCCATTCAGGGTACATACCCACAAGGTTCAGGCATGCCTTTACTTTACTCACCTTATTCTCATGCCATTCAATGAGCTTTCATTCTGTTCTGTCAACATTTGTACCGTACATATACACCGGACCCTTGCTAGAACACATGTCTATATAGCACAAATTCACATATAATGGGGTCGCGGCCGTGGATCCCAAATTTAATTAGTTTAATTGCAATTCATTTTAATGCAGTCCCCGTGTTAATGCAGTACCACGCAAGGATCCCAAATGCCGCATTCTAGCGAGGGTCCGGTGTACATTTGTGTGTGTATGCTCACACATACTTTGTACTTATGTAGCACCTTCAATCTGAAGAGCTCAATATTTTTAACAAACATAAATGAAAATACTTGTGAAATAAGGAAGTATTTTTATTCCCATTTTACAAATAGGGATATTGAGGCACATAACAGTAAACTGACTCATGCATGCAGAAAGCTTCCTGAACCCAGATCTCCTGGCTCTCCTACTAACATATGCCTCTATTAATATATAGGATCCAGTATGGAAACACTACTGGGTGTGGTGCTTACTAAATATGAGTAGTTCAACTGATGGTAGTAAGCACTTTGCTGGGTAGTGAGCACAATAGTAAATAAAAAAGCTGGTTAGAAAATAGTTGTTTTTCTTGCCAAAATTTTTGACTTTGTTAAAAAAAATTTAAATGTTTTTTAGCAACCAAAAACTGAAAAAAAATTGTGGTGAAAACAGCTAAAACCCAGAACATTTTCAAGTGAAAATAGTCAAAAAACAAAAAAGTTCCCTTTTCATCCAAAAATACCCAAAGAGGTTTTTGGCTTTCCAATGAAAGATTTTTTCTTTTTTTTTTTTTGAGGAAGGTAGACACTTACAACAACAACCAACCAACAATAATACTAATAATAATTTGGTCAAAAACAATTTTCCTTTGCAAAAAAATTAGACCACCCCTAAAAATGTTTGTCAGATAAGGTTGCATAGGCAATAAATACTGGACCAATTCACAGTATAGAACTACAAAGGAAAACAAGTTTTATTTGTGGCCTTTATTTTCCTCATTTATGATGAGAACATAAGAACGGCCATAATAGGTTAGACCAATGGTCCATCTAGCCCAGTCCATCTTCTGACAGTAGACAGGTGCTTCAGAGGGAATGAACAGAACAGGTAATCATCAAGTGATCCATCCCCTGTTGCCCATTCCCAGCTTCAGGCAAACAGAGACTAGGGTCACTTCAGAGCAAGGTTTTGCATCCCTGCCCATTCTGGCTAATAGCCATAGATGGACCTATCCTCCATGAACTTATCTAGTTAGTTTTTGTTATAGTCTTGGCCTTCACAACATCCACCGGGAAAGAGATTCACAGGTTGACTGTGAAGAAGTAATTCCTTTTATTTGTTTTAAACCTGCTGCCTATGTGCAAGTACATTATATCCACTGGATCACCCTTGTCCACATGCTTGTTGACCCCCCTCAAAGAATTCTAGTAGATTAGTAAGGCATGATTTGTGAAGAAGCCCAGAATGTTTTCTTCTTGCTACCGTTTTTAACATTGAAAAGATCAGGTCTTGCCTAATTTACAGTTTTGCTTATAATCTTTGGCATAGAAATTGGATTATAACCTCACAAATAACAAGAGACTGAAATATGACTACCACAAGAGGGGAAGGAATTTTTAGAATGTTTAAAACTCTTGTTTTTACTGATTTTGCCCATTGTGCCACCTAAATTCCTTCACTGGCTTCCTCTTCTGCATACCATCACATGCAAGCTCTTGCCATTGCCTTCAAAGCCATACATGACTGTCTTTCCCTTCTTATCTGATTGTATTTCGCTGTTGCATGCATTGTAGCTGTGTCAGTCCCAGGATATTTGACAGAAAAGGTGGGTGAGATAATATTTACACTCTTGAATGAACTCACACAGGAAAATGATAAAGTGATAAAACACAAAAACACCTCACTACCGTGGGTGACTACTCTTCAAAACATGATCACTCTATATCTGACCTATCAATACTCATCCTCAAAGGAAACCTGCACACTTTCAAAAGATGAGCCTGGGAGTTTAAATTCATTACTCTGCTAGACTAAAAATCATGGACTGAACAGAAACACTGAATTTATGGCTTATTACCACGATCTGTAACCCACTAACCCTCTCTTTTTGTCCTATTACTGCAGAAGTGTTAACAGGCCACTCTACCTTGAATAGTCCCTTTACAATATGTGCTAATTACTTATGCTAAATAAGCTGTTCCACCTTGCATTTTGCTTTGACTCTGGGAGTACCTTTCCCAGACTTGAAGAAGAGCTCTGTGTGGCTTGAAAGGTTGTCTCTCTCTCCAACAGAAGTTGGCCCAATAGAAGATACCTCACACAGGTCTCTCTGTATTTCACTTTGCCACTCTCCAACCTCGTCTTCTCTGCTAGTGACTCCAGCCTCAATGCACCATTTCTCCCATGCCAACACCATGAGCTTTCTCCCATCCCAACGCCTGCATAGGCAACTTGAAACACCCTCAGACTTTGGCAGGATCAAAGTCCATAACCTGGACCCAGTTCCAAATGTCATAGCAAGCACTAGGTCTATGCATCAAACCAGAACTTTGAATGTAAACATCACGGCACTGGGGTCTTATCCTAAGATCTGAATTTTGAAGCTAAAGGTCTTGTCTAAAGTTATTTAGAGAAAAAAGGATTGTGAATCATGCAACAGTTGCTATGTAATCAATATACAATCAATGCTATGTATCTTATCACTATTTAATACCTTATCCTACACAATGCTGCATGCTCTCATCTCACTTCAAAACCAATGGATTCGATGGGAGTTAAGATGCTCTGCCACTTGCAAGACTGTGCCCTTATGTAGGCATTAATAAGAGATAATAAAAGTTATATAATAGTTTTTTTATTAATAAATCAGAAAAATCTACTTTTTTGCTTAAAGCTCTAATTTTGCTATGTGGCATCTCGAAAAATATATTAAAATGCTTTAAAATAAAACATTTTTACTATTTTTTTTACATCCATTTTAAAAGATTACACTTATTGATGGAAAACTACACTTAAGAGAAGGCACTTCAGAGAAATTATCATTCTGAATGAATACACCACAGTTTTTCAGAATACATCTCAGGAACAGAATCACATAGATGGTGTAATAAATCTACAGACACCACAGGACTTTTATTAGTTGCACAGCTTCTAGAGAATATGAAAAAAAAATACATGATTTAACTGTTGATTGTAAACGTGCACAGTGTTTAATGAAAACTTTCATTTCTTCGATATAAATTAAATTATTTTTTTTTAAAATGGAGAGAGAATATATGAGCTACCTTCATCTCAATTTGTTTGGTGTCTAGATTCTGAAAAAGCAGCTTTACTCTTGTTTTTCCATCGTCTGAAGACCCCTTGAGCTGAGAGAATTTAAACCTCCAGAGCACATTCTGCAAAAAAAATAATGTTAATTAGGACTCTTTGATATTACACTCTTACACCCAGAACTTTGCATTATTGAGCAATTTTGATCCGACATCAAGAAGTTAAATGTCATGTAAAATAAATGATGGATTAATATAGTTTGGGCAAGAGGATGGTTTGCATAACAAATACAATTTATCAGCTCTACTTCATACATAGCAGCAAAAAAGATACACTTTTTAGTACTTCCCTGCCTATGTAAGGGTGTACAGAGATCAGGGTAAAATCCTGTGCCTATTGAAGTCAATGGGAGTTTTGCAGACCTTAAATCTCTCAAGCCTCACTTGGCTCATCTGTACAATGAGGGGAATGACACTTCCCCACCATACACCAGTATTGCAAAGCTTAATTTTAAGGTTAGATTAAATGTGCTACAGAAATGCAAAGCACTATTGTGTGGGGTATTCAGTCATTCGTATGCCAAGAAATAAGAATCCCCAGGTCTGTCTCAGCCTCAGGTCCCTTCCATAGCAATACATGGAGCTGTGCTACATGAATCACTGGGTTTACCTGGGTATTTTTAAAAATTACAGAAAGAGACTTATTGCAATCAGTCTTGGGAAATTAATTGTTAAAATCACTGTAATTTTCTGCACTTCTCAAAATGTTTTCCATGCATTATAGTATTGGACTTAGAAACGTAAAAAAATGAAGCCAAACAATCAGAGTACAATTTCCTTCTGATGTTTCTGTAACCTCCAATAACAATGGAAATGCCTATGCACACTGAGGTGAGCTGGGAGCTGGTGGAGGAACCATGAATCATTCCCGGTTGAATGCTCTGAAAGCCATTTAAAATGAAATAATGGCAGAAAAGCAGTTTACTGGTTTCTTTTTGTTTTGTTTTTTTTAAATCTGTTTTTTTAAAAAAATCCACATTTGAAAGATGTTTTCTGCCTGTGGACTAGCAGTATGTCTCATCTGAAAACAGCAGACATTTTGACTGTGAATATTTTTTAATATTTGGAAGATAATACTGATTGGATTTCAACCCGGATGGCTGCTCTGTGGTTGCAGCTCCAATTAGAGCAGGAAGAAATGCCAAGTCCTCTTCAACAGAGGTTAGATTATTTTCACTCACCCAGAAGATGGATGTACTGGGTAGCTTTGAACTACTCCATACAAACTGGACTCCTGATGCATGTGGTTAGTAAAATCAAGAAGAGGAGTGTTTGAGTTATTTGTTATTTAGATGATTGATGCTTGCTTATTAGAGAGCAGGGTCCCAGCTTCCCTTAAACAAGTAATTAAAGAAATGATTGCTTAATGTTGTTAATTATTACATCAGAGTCCTCATATTCCCTTGATGATGATGATGATGATGATGATGATGAAATATTTATATTATCTTAGTGCCCAAATGCTCCAATCAGTATTGGAGCTACAGAATGCTGGGCACTGTACAAATATAGAAAGAGACATAAGCCCGAAAGGCTTGTCATATAAAGAAAAAAACAGACACACGTTAGGGAATGAGAACACACAAGCAAATCATCCTGGTGAAGAACCTTGGCACAGCTTTGTTAGTTGCATGTACTTTATTTTTTTAATAGAGGAAAGGAGGAATAGGAAAAGGATAGAGCTGCGTTCTTGGCTTTGGGATGGTATGGGGTTTGAATTGGTCACTGGGTGATAAGCTCTTCCTAGCAATGGACATATACCTGACTTATCTATATCTATATGTCCATGGGGGGATCTGGTGGTTTTCACAGGGCTCTGAATGGTCTCTAATCCTTTGAATGGGAGTGGAAGGGTACTAGATAAGGACCTCAATCAGAAAAGTGTTGAGAGGAAGCAGAAAATCCTAATTATCTCCTTCTGTACCCCTCCACCCCAGCTCAGCTGAGCCAGCAGTACATAGTACCCCAGATTTCCTAACACAATACCTAAAGAATCAAGTGCTCTAAAGCATATACTAGGGAAAGCTCATAAACCTCAGTACAAAGTAGCTGGACAACCTGAATATGTTCTGAAGTGATCGTATTACAGATTAGCTGCTGCTGTCCATTGCTGCCTCAGCAAAATCAGCAACTGTGGGCAAAGAAATGCTTTTTCTCTCCTGCACTGTCCTATGGGGAGACAATATTTTCTGCCTGAAGAAAAGGAATGGATTGGGGTGGGGAGCAGTGGCCCTTTCCTGTCATTTTTCATCTTCCTGAAGTTAAAAGATAGAGGTTGTGACCATGTAGAACCACCTGACAACCCCAGTGAAGGGGGTCTCAGGGCTAGGATTGGGCTGATGAGAAGTCTCTCTGAAGGCAAAGAAGGATGTAGGGGAAAGGGTACATTTTTTGAAGGAGAGGGATGACTATGCAAAAGGCCTCAGCTCAGTTCCACAGAACACTCATGGCCAATGCTTAAGGTTGAAATAGAATTGTGAATCCAATTGTGAATCCTTCTGCACAGATCTGTATGCAGACAATATAGCAAGATGCTCCCAGCAAGGCCCTCTAGTTTTCCTTACTGTCATAAGTGTCTTGTACTTTCTGTTAATGTGTCAATGTGAGATTACTGTTGAGGTTCAGCATTCTTCTGCAGCATTTTCCCCCTAACAAATTTAATTAGTCAGGACAGGATGTATTGATTAGGTACTCTGATCTGCCATTAAACACTGATTAAGGTAATGTTCCCCTTTTTGCTCCTGAAAACAGATGGGATAATTTGATAATTTAGTCCGCAGAAGAGAAGAGTGAGGGGGGATTTGATAGAAGCCTTCAACAACCTAAAAGGGGAGGTCCAAAGAGGATGTTCTCAGTGGTGGTAGATGACAGAACAAGGAGCAATGGTCTCAAGTTGAAGTATGGGAGATCTAGGCTGGATATTAGGAAACACTATTTCACTAAGATGGTGGTGAAGCACTGGAATGGGTTACGTAGGGAGGTGATGGAATCTCCATCCTTAGAGGTTATTAAGGCCCGGCTTGACAAAGCCCTGGCTGGGATGATTTAGTTGGTGTTGGTCCTGCTTTGAGCAGGGGGTTAGACTAGATGATCTCCTGAGATCTCTTCCAACCCTATTCTTCTATGATTCTATATTAGGTTAGCCATTTTTCTGTATCAAACCTGCAGCTCTTTATTCTAAATTAATCTATTTTTAAAAGTCTTGCCTGAAATTTGTGGACACTTCTCCATTGACTGTATAAACCGTTATTTTAGATGTTGTTGCTTTTTTAATTTTTAAAAAGTCTCCCTGTCCTCTTAGTTAGTGGAAGTAGGAGACCATCATCCCAAAACTCATTGAAACTAAACAGGAAAATATAGCCAGGTGTCACCATTTCCCCAAGTGACTTGTTGCTGTTTGTAATGTGCTAGGTAGAGGTCTTCAGGGAGGCATTTAGTTTTCATTTCACACTAGTGTTCCGCTTCAGAATATAGGACAGAAAAGCAAAGGCTAAGGTTATTACTTTTTAAAAGACTATAAATATTTATTTTATTTATTTGGTATTATTCATCCAAAGGATCCCAAAATGCTCTCCAAACTTTACATTTACAGGAATCATTTTGTTTCTCACTGAAATGCAGCCAACCGTGGAGCGGAATGCAGAATCTGTTTGAAAGTACCTAACAGCACTATGACAACAATTTAGCATAAGAAGTGTACAGAAAAGCCACAGCCAATTTAAAACTGCTGAAATAAAAAAGGTATGTAGAATGTATTTGTGAAGGCCAAATGCAATGTAATTAATACCAACACTCTTGCAAGAAAGAAAGAAGAATGTGAATGTACAGCTCTTGAAATTTTATACCCTAGTAAATAATACTGCACATGCTATGGCATTAGTCCAGATTTACACCAGCATCGATGAGAGCAGATCCTAGTCATGAAGTCTTTAAACAAAGCCACTTTCAAATTACTGATACATATTCTAAAAAATAAATACTTTGGTCCACATTTCAAAGAAGGGCATATTTTTGCTTTTCTCTAAAATCCAAAACGGTTCAATCAACTTCCTTCACACTGTTAAAAAAAATATAGCTCTGTTCTAAGAGTAATCCCCCAGTGTTAAGGTTAAAACGTGATTTATTTATTTATTGCCAGAGTTACTGTGTTGCCAAAAACACAGATCGTCAGCTAGTGTAAATCAGCATAGTTCTGTTCAAGTAAAAGGACTTACACCAATTTATCTAAGCTCAGGGGTTTGCTCACAAAATGCAATAAGATTCGCATTAAATTTTACTTGAATTGCAGAACATTTTGCTGGCTTTGCATCCTCCGCAGATGTAGAAAATGGCTCCTTCTCCACTACTGCAGCTTCAGTAGACAGAGGCCTGCCACTACCATTTCCCTTCTCCATTCACTTTAGGAAATTTAACACCAGCATCAGTAGAGCACAAGGACCAGCCTTTGCTGGGTCTTGCAAGGCTAGAAGGGAAAGGAAGGTTTCTTACATCCTCTCCTTCCTTCTTGAAATTCCACACAGGGCTAAGCCCAATTCAATCTTTTAATTGTCTTATGGTAAGGAGTGGTTTACTGTTCTCCTAAACACACAGGTTCAAATCACACACCACTTCATTTTCTCAAGATCAGTAAACCACTGTCCATCTTGTGGTTTTTTGGGATGAAACCTTAGAAACTGAGGTCTGGGTTAAATATCCAATGGCTTTTCTTTTGTTTGTTTCTTGTAAAAATAACCATTTGTCTTGGTGTCCTTGGCCAAAATGCCCCCTTCCATGCTATGGCATAGGCGGGCTATCCCTTTCCAATTCACAGCTGGGTGCGTTTCAGTGTGGGACCATATCAACAGACTTTGTAATGTGCTTTGGGATCAAAAGTGCTAGGTAACTGTAAAATATTATTAAAACCAAGCTCATTAACAGCAGAATAGAACAGATTATGTTTTTAGCTCCTTTTCCTCTTACCTTTGTTTTACTGTCAAAACAGGTGAATCCCAAGGCAAAGTCAACTGTGAAACACAGGGATGCTCCTTGCCAGCTGCACATATATGTTTTAGACTGGAAAAAATATTAAAGTTGAGAATACAGTTTTATTATCATTGTTCTTTTTATCCAATAACAGTACATCTTATTTTCTGTTTGTGACAAGGCACCAAGCCCGTTACACGAGGAGAGAATTACAGCAGTCTATTGATTAAAAAAAAATCTGTAAAAATAATATATATTTACAACATAGTATCAGAGATCTTAGGCTGTTTTTTTTGTTGTTTTTTTTAAACAGCTTTTTAGAACCTGGCCAGATCTGACTTATAACTGTCCACTACAAAATGAAAAACTAAACAATCCAAACTAAAAAGAACCATTTGTAAAATCCTCTGAGAGAGATTTTGGAAGACTACTTAGAACTAACTTGAAAGGCTAAATCGATTATATAATAATTGGTTCTCACTCGGTTTCTAACAAACTTTGTGTACATAATCAAATCACTAGCGACTGTCTAACTATGAGATCAGTATCTGTCTGCTTCACCTCTCTGTCTACTTTAACCTTTGCAAATAGTCTGTTTGATTTTGCAAGATTTCTTTAAAGCCTTGTAAAACTACAGTAAGGTACCACCACAGTACCAGTGGGTCATTATTAAACCAATTAACTAGCACTGCTCTCTTGTCAGCCGCTGAAATTGAATGTTAATTCTTTGACCTCTTTTAGGTTAAAAAGATTAAGCTTATGGTTTAACTTGAGGTTAAACTTAACTTGCGGTTAAACTTATGAAAGCGCTTTACAATTAAAAGTCTATTAACATTTAAATTTACCTCTATCCACATCTCTAATAGCATCGGTATTGCAGTTCCTAACCAAAATACACAGTGTGCACATTTAACATATATTTATGTCTTCATGTAAACTGGATTCAGAATGTAAAGACAGGTAGTCTTCAGCGCTCCTGGCTATAAATTTAAAAAGGGGCTGGAAGGTTTCCACATTGACATCAACAGCAAAAATCCCACTGACTTCACTTATAGAGCTACTGAGCCCCTTCTCACGATCCCCACACCCTGGATTTACAGAACACTTTCCAAAATGTTTAATATAGCCTCTTGATTTACTAAAAGTCTGAGTTTTCCCAAGGGAACAATACCTTGTCCTCATATTAATGTCTCATAAGCAGCAATGTCATCTCATCTTTAGAGATTTGTTTATTTAAAATTTTATGTCTGGATAATCTTTTTGAAATGCTAGATCTTAAAAAAGAGAGGTTCTAACAAATGAATGGTTTGTAGGAAATTGATAAATTAATAAAACTCTAGGTAGAAAGTTGATCCTTTTGATATTATTTAAAAAAGTAGTAAAGCTTGAGATGTTGAAAAATAGACATTTTGACATTCTTGAACTTTAGCATTTACTGCTTTTGAAGGTTCTCATTCTAATATTTTAAAAAATCTTATTGTTATGATCAAAATACACATTTTTGTCAAACTTAGTGATAGTCTAACATAAAAGGAACTTCAACTGAGTTACAACATTGACATTTTATATAGCTTACATTTTTTAATGGTTGCAGAGTTGATGTAATTCATCTATCAGTACTAGAGCTGGTTGAGTAATGGGAAAAAAGATTTGTGAATAAGCAGTTTGATTTGCTGCTGTTTGTGGATCATACTATTGGCAAGAATATTAGTGATTGCCATTAAATTATTAATATGTTTATGAGTCTCCAGTATTTCACATATTTATTATAAAACGTCATGAATTGTTATTCACCATTTGTTCTACATTATTCTTCTACTGAACAGATTTTACTGAATTCACCCCTTCTTGTGAACTGATGAGAATAGGCCACTTCCACCTTAATTGAATTGGCCTCGTTAGCACTGACCCCTCACTTGGTAAGGCAACTCCCATCTTTTCATGTGCTGTAATATATATACTGCTTACTGTATTTTTCACTCCATGCATCTGATGAAGTGGGTTTTAGCCCACAAAAGCATATGCCCAAATAAATGTGTTAGTCTCTAAGGTGCCACAAGGACTCCTCGTTGTTTTTGCTGAAAAGATTCTGTCATCCAGGGCCTGATTCAGCAAAGAACTTAAACATTTGCTTATCTTTATGGACATGTTTTTTTAAATCAGGAAGCTAAAAAAACAGCAGATAACTAACCAATCACAAGGCCACAGATAGTAAATACTAAAAGTGAGCAGTTCACAAAGAATTAGCCTGAAATATCTGGTGAATATTGAATAGTTATGCAACTAACAGAACTGGTTTGCAAATGACCTGCAAACTAAAATACAAAACAAAACAACAAAATTTTTCAGTTTGATAAATACATCACCATAAACCTAATCAGGAGCAATCTTCATTAGGGACATGACAGTCTTTTTCCAGAAAACATCTTTCAACAAAAATACTTTGGGTTTAGCTATATCTATTAGGGGAGAAAGTTGATGTTTAACCTGAAAGGCGACATATTGCAAATGCTCACTGACTTAGAATCTGAAAATCTTAAAAGGCCTTAGCTTGGAGGTTATCAAACACTTTCCTGATATGGATCACATATTAATAGAGATCATCCAGAGGACCACCTCCTCTCCCATTCACCAAAGCACAGACTACCATCCCTGTCCAGTCATGACTGTGACAACAACCTTCCTTTATGTTTGTGATTACACAACATCCCTCTGGATGACTACAGCAATCACTGACATGGAAATTTAATATTAGGCACCCATTTAGTCTACTTTTAGTTGTCTTTTAATGTCTTTTACTGAAATCAATAGAAATTAGAAGCCTAAACACCATTGTGGATCTGGGCCTATGTCTCTAGTCAGCTCTTGGCAGGTCCTGAGCAGTATTCCACAGACCACAGTTTGAGAACTCCTAATTAAGATTGTTGACAGGAGAAAAGAATAGTATCACAGGTGTCACTGACCCTTTAAAGGGAAAGAGACCAGTACACCTGTGACTTGTCAGCTCACTCCAGTTGGACTTAAAGGAGGGCACCTGGCTTTTGGATGGGAGAGAGCCCTGGTGAGTCAGAGCTGCCTGAAAACACTGACAGAGAGACAGAGAAGGTCGGGTAAGAGCTGCCTGAGGAGGTAAAGGAGAGACCAGGGTGGGAGGGGGGAGAAGTAGGAGGAGAACCAGTAGCAGCAGCCAGCTGGTGCAGAGAGCCACTGGGAAGAGCAAAAGGTTAATGATGAGGACTGGCCAGTGCTGGGGAACCCTTGCCAAGTTAAAGGAAAGCTCATGCAGGGGCCCTGATGAAGAAGAGGATGAAGCGGGTTAATGCTGATGGTGAATCTCAGGAGGAGGGTTAGGACTCACAGGCAGGGAGGCCTGGCTGAACGGGACACCTGACTTGGGGCAATGGAAGAAGTCTCGCAGGAGAGAAGTGGGTCTTGTAACTCTCAATTTGATGGCCTGGAGAGTGAGACCCTGCTCAAGGCACTGGGACAGAACGATCAATGACTCTGGTGGGTGATCTAGGAATGGTCACATTTAAAAGGGATTTAAGAGCTGCTGTGTTATAATCTTGTTTTACTTTGGGGATTTGAAAGAAACTGTTTTTACTATGAGGGATCTGTGGACTATGGCACTTTATAAATAAAAGAGTTTGAATTTGCCACCAAGAGACAATATTCCTTTGTATGGGTGAATTCCAAAGGGAAACAAAGGTAGTTGTTTGTCATGCCCCAGCCTGCTTTAGGAGGTTGCTCCAGTAAGGCTCCACCTTGTAACACATAGGTTATAGTTAAAATATCTTCCTTGCTTATATGAAATAAAATTTTGTGAACTGGATTCTGACACCTGCCTATTAGATGGAACTCAGGGCATATATGTGTAAGTTAATGCAATTTTTCTCTTGGCCCAAAGTAAATTATTTCAAGATTTTTCATTAAAAACAAATTTCAGACACACCAGAATATTTTAATATTGTGTTTTCCTCAACACAGACCTTCTGTGGAATTGATACAAGGTCTTACTCAGGATTCTGTAAAACATTTCAAAGCAACTTTTCAAATATGCCTACTTGATGACAAATCTATGTTAAAACTGGCCTTTTATGATCCTTATTCATGTTGATGCCATACTTCTTGCTAAAATTAACATACATGAAATCTTTTCTGTATGTCTGTTTGAAGTACCCGCTGAAATGCTAATGAACAGGAGCTACAGTCGTTATTTCCAATAGCTAGAGAACATCAGCATGTACTTTCAATAACTGTTAATATGAAAATACTAAGATGCTGAAGTTACATCTAGTTAAGGTGCCTCATGTCTATATTTCACAAATACAACACATTAAAAGATTAAGGTTGCAAAATCAAGCACTCAAATGGTAGGAAATGCCAGAATTAAGGTTGACTGCACAACCTTAATTCTGTCACCTTGTGCATATGCATTATGATGCTGTCTTTAATTACATGCTCACTGTATCAGGGTGACTTGCCTGTGGGCTGGAGAGCCTGGGTCTAAGGCAGCCCTGACTACAAGAGGGGCTGAGAGAGTCAAGTGATTTAATATTGGGAGAAAAAAGCAGGAAACTGCAGAGTTGTGGCCAGAGAGAAAGCATGGAAGCAGGGCCAGAGGACTGGAAATTGATGGTTTCAAGTAGAGTTTATTATTTTGGACATTATGTTTGATTATTCTGTGATGAAGGAATCTGACGATTTTTAGTGTTAAACTATCCCCAGAAATGGTGCTGTAAGCCATAGGCGCCGACTCCGTGGGTGCTCCGAGGCTGGAGCACCCACGGGGAAAAATTAGCGGGTGCTCCGCACGCACTGGCAGCCAAGCTCCCCACTCCTCACCCCTCCTGCTCCCCCCCCCAGCCTCCCCCTCCCTCTTGGGGCTTCCTGCCCCCGCCCCCCGCCGCCTAACAGCTGTTTGGTGGCGCTTACGACTTTCCAGGAGGGAGGAGAAGAAGTGGCGAAGCGGCGCGCTCAGGGGAGGAGGTGGCGAAGAGGCAGGGCAGGGGCAGGGACTTGGGGGAAAGGGCTGAAATGGGGGTGGGGCGAGGGCAGGACCGGGGCAGGAGGTGGGGGTTGAACAGAGAGGAAGTCGGCGCCTATGCTGTAAACCACAAGAAAGACTTTCTGGACTACTTAAGGGGCCTGTAGGAGGGAGACAGTAAGGGCAGGGTGCTGTAAAAGCAACCCATCATCATGAAGTGGTGCTCCATAAGCAGCCACACCTTGCAGCCACTACAATGACATACTATTTTTTCCCACAGGACCAAAAATTCAGTGCACAGGATGAACCTGCTCAGGGAATAAATCCAGGTTGTGTTGGTAAGGAAGCTGTTACCTGTAGAACCACAACCTCATTTGTTGCAGAAGTTGGAAGATGTGTAGTAAAGGAGGCAGGGGAATTTAGGAAGAGAAAGGATGGTCCCACGGTTAGGGCATTTGAATGCTTCCCTAGAGAACTGGATTCTATCCCTGCCCCTGCCATAGAATTCCTGTGTGATGCTAGTCAAGTTGCTTAAATTCAGCATTTCACAGGTGGTCACTAATTTTGCATTCCTCATTTTCTGGAAGACTGACTTCAAACCCTGTGACCTGACTTCCACTGAGCACTCAAAGCTACCACAGAAATCAATGGGAGCTGTGTTTTGAACATAAAAAGTACTCTGGAAAATCATGTGCTAGGATACCCAAAATTAGAGGATACTTTTGAAAGAGAAATGATATAAGGGTGAGGAAGAGGGATAACAAATGGTCTACATGTAAAGTGGAACAGGTGCAGAGAAGAGCTACGAGGATAATCAGAGGACTGGAGGGCCTATCTTATGAGAGGAGACCAGAAGAGTGTGGCTTGTTTAGTCAAGCAAAAAGAAGGGTTAGAGGGGATAAGATTGCTCTCTATAAATACATTAATCGGGTGAATACCAGGGAGGGTGAAGAGCTATTTAAATTAAATGGCAGATGAAATTTAATGTTGATAAATGCAAAGTAATGCACATTGGAAAGCATAATTCCAAATACACATATAAAATGATGGGGTCTAAATTAGCTGTTACCACTCAAGAAAGAGATCTTGGAGTCATTGTGGATAGTTCTCTGAAAACATCCACTCAATGTGCAGCAGCAGTCAAAAAAGTGAACAGAATGCTGGGAATAATTAAGAAAGGGACAGTTAATAGGACAAAAAATATCATGTTGCCTCTATATGAATCCATGGTATGCCCACATAGAATCATAGAATAGAATCATAGAATATCAGGGTTGGAAGGGACCTCAGGAGGTCATCTAGTCCAACCCCCTGCTCAAAGCAGGACCAATCCCCAATTAAATCATCCCAGCCAGGGCTTTGTCAAGCCTGACCTTAAAAACTTCTAAGGAAGGAGATTCTACCACCTCCCTAGGTAACGCATTCCAGTGTTTCACCACCCTCCTAGTGAAAAAGTTTTTCCTAATATCCAACCTAAACCTCCCCCACTGCAACTTGAGACCATTACTCCTTGTCCTGTCCTCTTCTACCACTGAGAATAGTCTAGAACCATCCTCTCTGGAACCACCTCTCAGGTAGTTGAAAGCAGCTATCAAATCCCCCCTCATTCTTCTCTTCTGCAGACTAAACAATCCCAGTTCCCTCAGCCTCTCCTCATAAGTCATGTGTTCCAGACCCCTAATCATTTTTGTTGCCCTTCGCTGGACTCTCTCCAATTTATCCACATCCTTCTTGTAGTGTGGGGCCCAAAACTGGACACAGTACTCCAGATGAGGCCTCACCAATGTCGAATAGAGGGGAACGATCACGTCCCTCGATCTGCTCGCTATGCCCCTACTTATACATCCCAAAATGCCATTGGCCTTCTTGGCAACAAGGGCGCACTGCTGACTCATATCAAGCTTCTCGTCCACTGTCACCCCTAGGTCCTTTTCCGCAGAACTGCTGCCTAGTCATTCGGTCCCTAGTCTGTAGCTGTGCATTGGGTTCTTCCGTCCTAAGTGCAGGACCCCTGCACTTATCCTTATTGAACCTCATCAGATTTCTTTTGGCCCAATCCTCCAATTTGTCTAGGTCCCTCTGTATCCTATCCCTGCTCTCCAGTGTATCTACCACTCCTCCCAGTTTAGTATCATCCGCAAATTTGCTGAGCGTGCAATCCACACCATCCTCCAGATCATTTATGAAGATATTGAATACTGTGTGCAAATGTGGTCACCCCATCTCAAAAAAGAGATATTGGAATTGGAAAAGGTTCAGAAAAGGGCAACAAAAATGATTAGGGTTATGGAATGGCTTAACAACTGTCATAAATATAAAGGGAAGGGTAAACACCTTAAAATCCCTCCTGACGAGAGGAAAAACCCTTTCACCTGTAAAGGGTTAAGAAGCTAAGATAACCTCGCTGGCACCTGACCAAAATGACCAATGAGGAGACAAGATACTTTCAAACCTGGAGGAGGGGGGGAACAAAGGGTCCTCTCTGTCTGTGTGATGTTTTTGCCGGGACCAGAGCAGGAATGCAGGTCAGAACTCCTGTAAAGAGTTAGTAAGCAATCTAGTTAGATACGCGTTAGATTCTGTTTTGTTTGAATGGCTGATAAAATAAGTTGTGCTGAATGGGATGTATATTCCTGTTTTTGTGTCTTTTTGTAAATTAAGGTTTTGCCTAGAGGGATTCTCTACGTTTTGAATCTGATTACCCTGTAAGGTATTTACAGATTTTACAGAGGTAATTCTTTTACTTTTTCTTCAATTAAAATTCTTCTTTTAAGAACCTGATTACTTTTTCATTGTTCTTAAGATCCAAGGGTTTGGGTCCGTGTTCACCTATGCAAATTGGTCAGGATTTTTATCAAGCCTTCCCCAGGAAAGAGGGTGTAGGGCTTGGGGGAATATTTGGGGGGGGGGGGGGAGAGAGATTTCCAAGTGGGCACTTCCCCTGTTATTTTTGTTAGACACTTTGGTGGTGGCAGCATAAAGGTACAAGGACAAAAGGTAAAAGTTTGTACGTTGGGGAAGTTTTAACCTAAGGTGGTAAGAATAAGCTTAGGGGGTCTTTCATGCAGGTCCCCACATCTGTACCCTAGAGTTCAGAGTGGGAAAGGAACCTTGAGAACAACACTGGAACTTTTCAGCTTGGAAAAGAGATGGCTAAGGGGAGATATGATTGTGGTCTATAAAATCATGACTGGTGTAGAGAAAGTAGATAAGGAAGTGTTGTTTACTATTTCTCTTAACACAAGAACTAGGGGTCACCAAATGAAATTAATAGGCAGCAGGGTTAAAACAATAAAAGGAAGTATTTCTTCACACAACGCACAGTCAAACTGTGGAACTCCTTACGAGAGGATGTTGTGAAGGCCAAGACCGTAACAGAGTTCAAAAAAGAATGAGATAAATTCATGGAGGATAGGTTCATCAATGGCTATTAGCCTGGATGGGCAGGAATGGTGTCCCTAGCCTCTGTTTGCCAGAAACTGGGAATGAGCGACAGGGGATGGATTACTTAAGAACGGCCATACTGGGTCAGACCAAAGTGATGATTACCTATTCTGTTCATTCCCTCAGGGGCACCTGGCACTGGCCACTGTCAGAAGACAGGATACTGAGCTAGATGAACCTTTGGTCTGACCCAGTAGGGCCGTTCTTATGTTCTTAAGGACAATATTGGCACAAGAACAAATGGATATAAACTGGTCTTGAATAGGGTGACCAGGTGTCTGGTTTTCAACTGGAACATCTGGTCGAAAAGGGACCCTGATGTCTCTGGTCGGCACCGCCGACTGGGCCATTAAAATTCCGTTTGGTGATGCTGTGGGTGCTAGTCACTTGTCAGGATTATCTGCGTATATCACACTTAATCATTTCCCTGCCACTGCGGGGGCTTCAGACACTCGTGCACCTCAGTCCCTATTCTCTGCCTGTGGCACATAATAGTCTAGTCTCCTCTGGGCTGTAATACTTTAGTCTAATTTCAGTTGGGTTTACTGTGCTGGGTGGTGTTGGTGGGCTGGGATAAATAGGAGGTCAGACTAGATGATCTGGTGGTCCCTTCTGGCCTTAAATTTTAATGACTCCACATATACTTTTCTCTTGCAGGTTCAGACTCTTAGTGCAGCACTTCATACCATCCGGCCAGACCGCCTCTTCTCAATGTAAAAATCATGGGGGACAAAACTGAGCCTTAATTAGAAAGTGTGATCAAAGAGCTCTTGACATTTTTCCAGGGAAACTTGCAGAAAACTCAGCCCAGCTGGCAACCACACTGTGAATCTGTATAAAGAGCAGGATAAAAGGGAAGGGAACTGAACTAACAAAACTCATATTAATGCTGTTTCAGGAAGTCTGGGATGCTGTCAACAATGCAGAGCACAAGCTGGACTTCAGGAGACCCAGAACTGGACAGATGCATTGGGAATCCTCACTAGCCCATGAACATTTAGATTACATGGTTACATGGTCACAAATTGTATGACAGGTTCTATCCTAACTTTCTTTTTTTTTTCTTTTGGAATTATAAATAACTAGAAGCAGTCCTTGACAATCTAAAGTTTCAGTGATTGTGTAAGTACTAATTCCTGCAATAGTTTAACAATATCTTAGTGATGACTGACTAATTTTCAATATATAAAAGCATACAGTTTAAAATGTAACTTGTTAGGATTGGTTTCAGAGTAACAGCCATGTTAGTCTGTATTCGCAAAAAGAAAAGGAGTACTTGTGGCACCTTAGAGACTAACCAATTTATTTGAGCATCAGCTTTCGTGAGCTACAGCTCACTTCATCGGATGCATACTGTGGAAAGTGTAGAAGATCATTTTATACTCACAAAGCATGAAAAAATACCTCCCCCCTGGAGAGTGGAAATCCAGGAGAGTGGGTTTGTGTGTGGGGGGGGGGAGAGAAAACCTGGATTTGTGCTGGAAATGGCCCAACTTGATTATCATACACATTGTAAGGAGAGTGATCACTTTAGATAAGCTATTACCAGCAGGAGAGTGAGGTCGGGGGAGGTATTTTTTCATGCTTTGTGTGTATAAAAAGATCTTCTACGCTTTCCACAGTATGCATCCGATGAAGTGAGCTGTAGCTCAGGAAAGCTTATGCTCAAATATATTTGTTAGTCTCTAAGGTGCCACAAGTACTCCTTTTCTTGTTAGGATTAGGAGTTTTTCTCAGCTCCCCTTCTGCTCAACACCTACAATTCCAGAATGTTTTACAAAATATTATTTAAAATCTATATTTACTAATTATGTTTGCCAGTTTGGAGGTAACATGCAAAATAATAGCTGAGCATGCAGGATTTAGAGTGAAGAAGAAAATGTAATTTATTAAGAACAGTTCCAGATAGCATCAGAGAGTTCACCGTATTTCATACTCTAACATATCTTTTGTAAAATAAAATATCCCATGAACGAAATGAGATTCAGTGACACTGCTCATGTAAGAATGAAAAATACATTGAGAAAAGTGTGATTGTATAGATTCATTTTAATAGAGTTGACCTGAAGTACTCTATTTAATGCTCTGGTTACCAATGCCTTATCAAGCATGTTATTTCCACATGTCAGCTGAACACAGAGGGAGGGATAGCTCAGTGGTTTGAGCATTGGCCTGCTAAACCCAGGGTTGCGAGTTCAATCCTTGAGAGGGCCACTTAGGGATCTGGGCCAAAAATTGGGGATTGGTCCTGCTTTGAGCAGGGGATTGGACTAGATGACCTCCTGAGGTCCCTTCCAACCCTGATATTCTATGAACACTGGCTCAGGTTTGGTTAATTCTTATACTTGATGTGTGGGGAGGACTACCACTGATATATTTTGTGGCATTGATTCATATGTAATATATTTATTCATTCTGGGCACAGCTTCATTTTGTATAATTCAACAGCAGGAATCTTACTTTTTAGTGCTTTTGATGAGCCAAAATACAACATAAAAATATTGTACCTGCATTCATCATTCTAAACTAATACGAATTTTACACCAACCATAAGTTGTAAATGTACTTTTTAGAATAACCATTAAAAAGTGGACAATATTATAATTCATAAAACAAAATGAATTTACACCTCTGAAGCATTTCCTCTGTAAATTCACAAGCAACTTTATACAAAGTTTTTTATATTTCTGTATTGAACTGGATTTTGCCTGTACATCACAAATATTTTTGGACTCTAATTTTCAGTATATTCATCTTTCGCACAAGTCCATACATATTTACAGCACTATATAACAATTAATGAAAAATAACAGCAAGAATTGATGCACTGCTATCAAAAATAGCAATGTTGCATACAAATCTAGTTTTTTCTTTTTAATAGACATGTTTAGTGCTAAAAATCTTAATCTTAATTCAATTGTTTGTCCTTAAAATTATTTGTATGAAGCATATTTTTTTCACGAGACAATCACTAAATGCACAATCACTGAAAAACAAGCAAACAAAGACTTCATGACAACACAATTTTTATTTGCTCAATTAAAAAAAGTATCTCCTTGATACACAGGAAAATGGCCATTATAAACTTATTCCGGTGATTTATGTCCTATAAAAATTAGTGAGCCTTGCAGGCCACAAAGAACAACATTTAGCACTTTACAATTCTGAAACATCGAGCAAACATTAACCGAGGGCCAAAAAGTACTGCTATTAAAGTCATTGGCAAACATTGCAGAGTTTGTCTGGCACTTCTTAAAAATCTCCCAAAATGGACTTTATCCGCAACGTTAAAATAAAAGAGGAATTGAAGATTTTAAATGGAACATTCAGAACCTTCTCTTGAAAAATATCTCTTATACAAGCCTAGCAGATGTATGCTTTCCCGCAAAAGTACAGGTAACGGAAGGGCTGAAGTGAAATAAGTTAATGAAATAGATATAACAATTTAGCAAAGGCCCTAATTCAGCAAAGAACTGAGCAAGTGAAGAACTTTATGAATATAAGGAATAAGGTAGAGCTCAATGGGATTACATGCAGGTGTAAAGCGACTTGTGTGCCATTCCCTGCTAGATTGGGTACTAACAATATCGCTTAACTTGCATAAATTATAATTTTATTTCAGAGAAATTAATTACTTATCCCAAATCTAATCACGAGGTCAAGGCCGACAGTTTGAACGGAGGATATTTGTATAGAGTAACACTGACACTTATATATGTCCCAATCAGTGAGACATTTATACCAGTTTCACATCACACTTAATAAATTATTTTTATTATTCTTATTTTTAAAGCAAGCTCATCTGAAGTACAGAAAACATGGGAGGAAGAGCTGACAAGCATTGCTAGTACAGTAGCCAAGTGAGTGTTCTGTGCCAACAGTAAGGACCAATTTCGGTAGAACTGGAAGAAGGTTTTGGCCACAGAGTCTTATCGCTAATAGGGCACTGAAAGGTTTTTGCAGCTGAAAATACTTAAATAAAGAGAACATATAAAAATGTTATTTTCTTATTTTGTTCATTTGTTTGCCAGTACACACACACGGCAGGGTTTTCTAAAGCATTCAGGCCTCACCAAACTCTGCTCCCACTGGAATTATTATCCCAGCCATACAAGAAGAAAGACAAGATGCAAAGGATGTGGGCAAATTAGAATGCAACTTTATCAACTCATCTGGGAAATACCTGCCAATAAATCGTACAGTGCAGATCTGTTCTTTCCTTAATCCTTTCCACCTACCTGGGAAGGGCTGCCATCAGCCCCCCACACTGATATTACCCCTTGTGGAGGCCTTAACACCCTCCCCTGATATGAGAACTAAGAGGGGGGCATTAAAGGAGAGCTGTCTTTCTGCTGTACCAGATGTAGGAACCCCAGCCCCGCTTTGTCATCTTTCTTAGGGGCCACCTTCCCTTAAGTCCTCTTCCGGTACTGGACATCTGCCACAAGGTAACAGCAGCAATTATTTGTGCTGCCTCCTCTCTGCCCTCAAACAGTTAATTATTCCCTCCCAAACATCAGTGATAAATATATTCAAACTCCCCACTTGGACATGTGTTCCTTATCTTTCCTTTCCAAGGTGACCATGGGCCAGTCCAACTCTGACTCAGGTGATGACCCGAAAGGATGGGGGGATGCTTAAAGGAGGGATAACCCTTTTTCTTCCCACTGGCCAGACAAAAAGCCCCTGCATTCAAGGCTGAGGGGAGTGCAATAGTAAAACTCCTGTTTACTGAGGAACAGAGTTAGGCCATGTCAAGGTTCCTTCCCCACTCTGAACTCTAGGGTACAGATGTGGGGACCTGCATGAAAAACCCCCTAAGCTTATTTGTACCAGCTTAGGTTAAAACTTCCCCAAGGTACAAACTATTTTTCCTTTTGTCTTTGGACTTTATTGCTGCCACCACTAAGCGTCTAACAAATATAACCGGGAAAGAGCCCACTTGGAAACGTCTTTCCCCCCAAAATCTCCCCAAGCCCTACACCCCCTTTCCTAGGGAAGGCTTGATAAAAATCCTCACCAATTTGCATAGGTGAACACAGACCCAAACCATTGGATCTTAAGAACAAGGAAAAAGCAATCAGGTTCTTAAAAGAAGAATTTTAATTGAAGAAAAAGTAAAAGAATCACCTCTGGTGGTAAATTTACTGATGGTAAATACCTTACAGGGTAATCAGATTCAAAACATAGAGAATCCACCTGGGCAAAACCTTAAGTTACAAAAAGACACAAAAACAGGAATATACATTCCATTCAGCACAACTTATATTATCAGCCATTTAAACAAAACAGAATCTAACGCATATCTAACTAGACTGCTTATTAACCCTTTACAAGAGTTCTGACCTGCATTCCTGCTCTGGTCCCAGCAAAAGCAACACACAGAAAGAGAGAACCCTTTGTTCCCCCCCTCCTCCAGGTTTGAAAGTATCTTGTCTCCTCATTGGTCATTTTGGTCAGGTGCCAGTGAGGTTATCTTTAGCTTCTTAACCCTTTAACGGTGAAAGGGTTTTTCCTCTCGCCAGGAGGGATTTAGAGGTGGTTAGCCTTCCCTTTATATTTATGACAGGCCAATACTGTGTTTGAAGACCCCATACTTAGAATATAACAACTCTGAGAAGGAGGAGGCAGAGATGAAGAGAAGAGTATACATTTGATATAAGGGACAAAGAAATATTACAGCACACTTGATATAATATTGTGGGAGGGATCTAGAACTAAAGTCCTTAGATTTGAAGAGACTGTAGAATCTTGCTCAGTAATATGTTTCCATATATAATAGGCCCCAAAGAGATGCTTTTTTGCCTAGCTTGAAGCTTACAAGGGCTAGAATACAAAATACATGTTTTTTGACTTTTAATGCATCCTTTGGAATTGTTCTTATGTCAACATTTCTATTTTTCATATAATGCATTTTGAATAAGTCTGACTCCTTGCTAATCATAGATGTGACATAATGTTTTAAAAATCTATTAAAAAGGATAACTAGATTGAAAGGCAACACGTGGTATTAATAAACAGTACATTAAGGACATTATTAATAAATATACTTTTCTTTCTCCATTCCACAGATGCAACCCACTTAAACCAGGTGGGTGCCCTAACCACACGACTACAGAGTCATTTCCTGACCCCCCTCCCCACATCTATTTCAGTATTTATCCACAGTTGAACAGCTTAAACGAGAGAATGAGAGAGCCCCATATCAGACTATCCTACAGCTCAGTGGTTAGAGGGCTCTCCTGAATGGTGGGAGACCCTTCTTCGAATCCTTTCTCCCTCTCTGCCAAAGGGGGATGGGAATTGAACTTGGGTCTCCCACACCCCAAGCAAGTGCTCTAACCACGAGACTAAAAGTTATAAGGTGAGCATCCCCTGTTTTGTGTTTAGTGAGACAGGCATCAAACTCATTTCAAGAAGCAGCTTAGGCATCTAAGCCGCTTGACTCCCGGTGGCTGCTTCCCATTTGTGGATCACTGGCAGAGATAGGCAGCTATCTCAGAGAGGGGAGGGGCTTAACACCCCCCAACCCCTTCTCCTTGGCATCTCCCACTCATTAGCTTACGTGGGTCCCCACCTAGTGTGCTGGCTTCTGTGGATTACATTGTAAGGCGCCTCTCTCTCCCTATTAATTGTATAGGGAGCCTAGGTATCTACCTAAGCTTTTTTGAATTGCACTGTTGTTCTTGTGATTTTTCTAGATGCCTAAAAGTTAAACGCTGTGATGCTCAATGCCATGCAATGCCTAAGTCCAACCTGGAAAAATGCTGTTAAGAGAAACATTAAAAGATACATGAGCTTTAAGACATTATACATTAAAAGCAACCTTGTTCTAAAGTGCAATACACATAGCAAAAAGGAGTTGTTCAGATTTCAATATCCCTGTAATTGATGTGGATGCAGCGGCAAAGTGAGGACAGACACATGCATGGAATTAAATGGCAGGCCACAACTTTTATTAAACTTTAACACAAGGCTACCCACTCATTACCCATACTGTCCTATATCAGGCATTTAATTCGTTCTAGTGAGGGAGTTACAGGTCTCCTTACCAGATAACCCATTAACTGGCACCAGGATTAGAGGGCTCCTTACCACACACCCCATAAACGTAGGTGGTACTTGTCAGCCTACCCCTCAGGACTCAGCGCTCTCTGCTTCCTAGCACCCTCCACCTGCTGGGGTGGAGGGGAACACAGTAGGGTGGGGACTTAGACCTGTGATGGCCACAAGGTTTGACGTTGGCCCACAAAGGCCACAATGTCTCACCCTATCACATTAGCCCAAGGCCCATCCCCCAAATCACAGGTCTTTTACATCTGGGAAACGTTCATTTTCTTCTCTTAACTGCACTGGAAACTGGCTACAAGTTGCAACAAATAAACACCACCACCCCAGTTAGGTACTAAGCATGTTCCTACTTAACCCACTGTGGCTTGAAGGTGCTGTGAGGAAGGCAAAAAGCTTCCTGATTCTCTGCCAGTTGGCACACTGGAGAAAAAATTCCTTCCTGACCTCCTAAACAGGCAATCAGCCAGACCCGTGGCATCTGTCAGGCTGGGTTCCCATTCCTAGTTCAGGTGGGTAGGGTGGGCGGAAGCTCCATATGGCCCCTGCACTGAGCTAAACCCTGGGAACTGGGGAATATGGCCATTCAGCACCCCTCTCTCCCAGCTGGCCAATGGGTGCCAGAGTCTCCCAGGGGAGGAGCTACTATTGTCCCTTGGCAAATGTCTGCCATCCTTGCTACTGGGACTGTCCCCCTTTCACTACCAGCCCCATCAATTTCGCCCCCCTGTTGCTGCAGGTGAGTAGCATTTTGATTTAGATGTGATTATTGGGCCCAGGACTCTCTCTATATCAAGGATGTTTGCAATAGGGTCAATTAAATCTATGTCTATATGCAAGTATACAGCGCCTTCACTTAAAAAAATTGGCAATCCATCAGTCTGAGTACCAGAGTGTCATAGAAGTGCAAAATATCTTTTCTAAAGTCCTGGCCATGGCACCTCTGTTCAGGATGACTGGATATCATTAAAGAAATGCTTTTTAAAAGTTTGTTCCATTTTGCATGAAATAATGAAATATTCATTGAAGCAGGGACTTGAACCCCGGTCTCCCCTCTCTGTGTGGAGCACATTCCAAGATGGTACAAATCAGTGTAACATCACTCTAGTCATTGGAACTGTATTGATTTACACCAGCTGAAGATCTGGCCTGTTTTAGATGTATCTGGATTGGATCACATCATAATATTTTCAGCTATTTTATGAAGTAACATGTGAGACAGACACACTATTATTTACCTGTCTTTATCCAGGAATTTGCAACAGCAGAAAGCATTAAGGGTGAAACTGAGGCCCCACTGAAGTCAATGGGAGCTTTGCATTGATTTCAATAGTACCAGGATTTCACCTCAGCTGCTGAGTTGCCAGTTTAACAGGAGAGGAAGTCAGACTATGTGGGCCTTTCAAAAACTTTGTTCTGGTACAACCCAACGACAGACTGGCCCTCACATAATGCAACAGCATTCCATATGATTGCAACAAACAGAACACACATACATGTGGATTTACCAGCTCTGTATTTAGCTGAATCACTATTATTTGGATTTTTGTAGCCAAGTAATTCTCACTAGTGCCTAAGAGAATGCAAGAAAACAGAGCTGAGAGAATATGCATAGGGCAAATGTCTGAAGACTCAGATGGGAAATATCAGTGTGAGACTGATCTGTTCATTAAATGGAATGATGCCTTTACTAAATTTCTGGGGAAAAGGGAAGTATAGATCTTTAAAAAAGATGGTTCTCAGCTACGCCACTGAATTCTAATCTGTGTTTTACCAGACTTCAAAGGTGCTTGGCTTTTTCAGATGGAACATTCCTAGAAAATATAATACAGAATGACAACCTTCTTTAGAGATTTTAAATCAGACAGACAACAGAATTTTACATTATAGCAGGGATAAAATTCTCTACGTATGCAATATGAATAACTTCTAAAATCTGATTAGTTTCATTTCTAGTCAATTCTACAGAACTCTCCCATAACATAATAATAAAAATAGGCGCAGGCCACAAGATTCAGATCTCGAGCCAAACATTTCCAAAGTTCAGAGGTGTTTGGATTTATGGTTCTGATTTGAACCACCTAGGATTTAAATAATTTGCTAATACTCATAGGATTGTATTCTGGTTTTATTAGCACTGTTACTGTCCTTCCACAGCACATTAGTGTGTTGCATTGTGAATAATGTGTTAAATGTCAACTTGTTTTCTATTTTACATGAAAAGAATAAAATGTATATATGCACAGCTAAATTATATCACATTTAGTAATATTTTATCATTTGTTTAATATCCTTTTCATATTAAGATCTTCTAGTCCTGTTTACAATGTAAAGAGGTACATAACCTGATGCGTATAATTTAGCACAGCATATTACTGTCTGAATTATTCAAAGTTTTTGCAAACATATTTACAATTAATCCATAGGGTCCTCAAGGTTTTTCTGCTGTTCTTTGCACTAGATTCAAAATGAATCAGGCTTCAATGACATATCTAAAAATGACCAGGTAAAGTGGAATTATTGTAAGATTCCTGTATATAATGAAAACAATCTAAAATTTAATTGTGTAATTAAACTGGTGCTTCTGGTAACAAACTGATAATTATCTTTTAATGACCCTATAAATCTAACCTAATCTAATTGCTATTTAATATCTCACCTGAATTTATAGTAGGTTTTTGGTTTGTTTTTCAGTGGAGAGTATGGAGTAAATTTTCAAAGTAGTTTACGATGCTCTTCCTGTTACTAAGAGGAGTTCTATGCATAATTCTGCTTCATGTAAAACTGCTTCAAATATAAAGATAATGATAATACTTGGCAACTTTATAGCACATTTTGTCCAACTATATATACCTTGCATTTTAAAGATATTCATTAAACTTCACAATACATCTGTAAATCAAGTATTGTTAACCCTATTTTTACTCATTTTCTTGGTTGATTTCTTCCCTACAAGGATTGGAGTACAATTGATTCATAGATTGTAACCAACAGGGACCACTATGATAATCTAATCAGCCCTCCTGCATGACATGGGCCACAGGTCTTCCCTGAATTAATTTCTGTTTGAACTAGAGAATATTTTATAGAAAAATAATCCAATTTTGATTTTAAAAAGGCAAGTGATAGAGAATCCACTAACACTTGGTAAATAGTTCCAATGGTTAATAACACACACTTTTAAAAATGTGTGCCTTATTTCTACTGTAAAATCTCTGGCTTCTGCTTCCAGCCATTGTATATTGTTGTATCTTTGTTGGCTAGATTAAGGAGCCCTCAATTATCAAATTTCTTTCTCATGTAGGTACTTAGGGCTAGATTCACAAGGGGGACTTAGGTGACTAAAGGGGCAGTTAGATACTTAAATCCTCAAATCTAATCTGTAGGCACCACTGGCATTCACAAAACCACACTTAGCTACTGCCAAAAGTCCCTCAGTACCTAAATTTCTGCAGTGGGCATGTGTAAAGCTGCCTAAATCCTGACACCACAGAGCTGTTCAGCACCTAAATCCCAGTGAGATTCATAAACTAAGCATTCACCTGTTGGGCTTGAGCCAGTCTGTGTTCTCAGAACACACCTAATCCACACAAAAGAGGAGGAGGAGGGTCTTATACCCAGTATCCCAGTGGTTAGAGCACTCGTGGAATGTGGGAGAGGCAGGTTCAGATACCCACTCTGTCTGATTTGAATCAGGGACTTGAACCTAAGTGTTCTGGGGTGGGTATCTCTCAATCCTTTTCAAGCTGTTCCATTGGGTATAAAATACATAGCCACTGTCAACACTGTCAACAGACACAATTAATATGTAATTTATGTAACCAATCATAACTACCCGATCCAGTTCAAATGTTGAATGTCAAGAATCGAATACTCCTGCAGAAAACTCTTTGCTGTTAATCCATAGACTAAAAACGTGTGCAAAAATTCATTGAATAAACAACAGATAAATACACACAAGGAAATAGAGTTATGCAAACAGGTATTCATTCCATCAGAAGAAAGAGATGTTGAATTCATCATATATGTATATTATTCATTATTTATTAGTTGCACACCTCTATTCATTATTTACATAGGTGAAGTGAAATACCACAAATTATTAAATATACTATTGTTGAAAAACTTTGTGTTCATAATTTGCAATATATATCAATAATAGGAGAAGAATTTCCTTTTTTTTCATGTTGGAAAATGCTGGAACATGCTTTTTACAGTTGAGATATTTCCCCTCCCTCAACTTGATACACTACACAAAAATACTGAGGTCAACAAATTAACCACCATTCTCAGGCTGACTGGCAAGGTTAATTCTTCTGATCTCCTGACTCATAGGATTATGTGACAACTGCCAACCTGTTGAGCTATACCACCAAAGAGAAAAAATTGTCTTGGAGCTTCTACCATTTGGACACTATATCATCATTAATAAAAATAAAACAGAGAATGGCTAAAAATGTGACAGCCTTAATCAAGCTTTCTACATGCTCTCAGCTACAACCCAACATCAGACCTAACTTACAGTATGTAGTAACTTATAGCAAATAACATTTTTTGACCAAACAATATAAATGATTTATGAAATGAAGTTATCCAACGGCATCAGTACTGCAGGGAGCAGTTTCATTTGCTTCATGACTTTTTGCTACAGCTCTCATTGGATATAATATTTATATTGTATTTTCAAGAATCAACTCTAATACATTATTGTAAAAGTACAGAACAAGTATTTGCTGATGTAGCCGAGATATTTTTTGGAGGAAGCCAGCCTGGGAGAATGGGTCTACATAAAACAGAATGTTTGGATTCCTACATTTCATCTTGCATACAAACCAAATATTTCTGAAGTTCTAAAAAGTTAATTTCTCACCCTTACTCCTCCATAATTTCTCTTATCATTTGCATATACACTTACTGGTTCTTGCAGAATTTCCTACACAACTAGAAGCAGGAAGTAAATGTCTTGGATTTGGCATTTAATACTAAATTTTTGTGTTTGAAATTGTTGAACACCAAGCCTCTAGACAACTGAGAGAGAGAATATTTTCTCTTCCTATTCCTTACACTGACTTCAGGGATTCTCATGTACATGCTAATAGAAGGCTTTCGCCCAGACATTCTTTCAAAGTATCCTTTCTGTAAGATAACTCCCTCACTGTGGAACCCCAATATTCATGGGCTTCTGAACTTTTTTTATCCTTCTGTTAGCATCAAACAGCAAGTGCAAATCATAATCCTAACCAATTCCAATTCAAGGGCAACCTCCTTTTGGTTGAATTGTCCTTGCCACTGTCTCACAAATTGGTGGTTTCCACCCATTCACTGAGATACACTCCCATACCCCCCATATTATGGATATATCTCTCTCTGTTCTCTCTTGATGTTACTAGATAGAGAGATGCAAAGATGCAATTCTGTCATGATATTCAAAGACTTCTGTGCAGGTCACAAAACATTCAGTCATCCTATCCTACACTCAGCTGACAACCAGATAATTATCTGTGAACAAGGCAGAGGAAGGGGGGGAAACGTAAGAAAGGAGTACAGATAGAGAGTCTAGGGAGTGCTGGTATTCCATCCTGGAGGATCAAGAAACAGTAAGGAGGTCTAGAAACAGCATCAAATTTAGATACAAAGCCAAATTTGAACATTTTGTGTTCATTATGGGCCCAGTATCTCTCTTTCTTGACCAATAAAGAAACCATAAAGACACTGTGATTTATTAATTTGAGCTTTGCTCATTAACAGTCTTGTAATTAAATCAGAGAGGGATTTGACAAACTCAAAACTCCATATATGAATATTCCATAGATATATGCTTAAGGGAAACTCATGAGGGTTCACTGAGTCCCTTGTTAAAATTCTGACTGGAGTTCACCCCATCCCTCTGTCTGGATAATGTTAATTCTTCTGTGTCAAGGATGACTTACCCCTGAGGCTCCTGAAAATAGTTCTGAAGAGCAAATTTTTTGTCTTTGGATTACAAGTGATAGGTATTTCAAGAAACTCCAGGTGAAAATGGCCCTGTTGAGAGATAGGTCTGAAAGGACTAATACCGCACCTGTCCAAATTACCCTGCACTCTACTATTGATACTTACAATTTCAGCAAAGTACAATTAATTATGTTCTCTTGCCAAGGGCTGTTTCCTCCTCTCCTTGGTTATGGTTATAGGACAGTGGTTGTTTTTCTTTGAGTTCATTGGATCCCACAGTGCCTGGCTCCTTCCTCTCTCTGCTGTCATATGCACCTTTTGAACATGGCCTTCTGACAGTCTAATTTTGTATCCGTCTTTTAAAAAGAAATTAGCAACACACCACTTGTATTCCTGCTATCCTTAGCATGGCTACCACTGCCAGAAGAGATTTTTAAGAAGCATATATTGTTATCTTCTCCAGTTTCCAAAGCATTTTACAAATATCCCAATTTACATTAAGATTTCTTCCGCACCACCATAATATTTCATGTGAAATGAAAAGAGAAGCTTCCCAGTAACCTTTGTTCTCGGCATTATAAACGCTTTACAGTTCTGCTCTTAAAACAAGACGCTATCCTGGAGTTTAATGGAATGAATTAGCTCAGCTGGAGTAAGTAATTAATCAGAAATATGACTGAAAGGGTTCAGAATTCTACATGTACATGTCTTGGAATGCTTGTCTTAAAAGTTAACACACAATAGATCAGAAAGTAATTTTTCACAAACTGCCATTTTGACTTTCATGGCTCTATTCAAAATATTTCTGTGAGAATACAATTGCCAAAAAATAACTGAAATATGGATGTATTTATTGTAAAGATCAGGTTACACGAAACGGCACCTGGAGTATTGTTTTACTGGTTTATAATACAACACTTCTGAGTCTCGCTGAAGAGTCTGTACATTTTCTGTGCCGAGCCTGAGAGTGTTGGGAATTAAGGTTCTGAAAGGTGCATTTCTCCAGATAAGTCCATGAAAAAGAGGGCAAGTAGAAGCATATGGCAAGTCGACATCTAGGCTGACTATGGAGGAACCATGGCTGACAAAAATTGGGAAGGAGCTTTCAGGGGGCTTCAGTATCGGAGGTATAAAACTGTCAGAAAGTTGTAAAAAAGTTTATAAAGTTGGAAAGGGAAGTATGTGTACAAGCTAATGCTAAGATATGTCATGTAGTTGTCAACATAAGATTTGCTGGCTACTGAAATATGCAGCCCTTCTTCACTGCCAGCGATATTACTATGTAATACTAAGTTTCAGACACCATTTTTACTGTTAGTGACTGCCTTTGAGGAGAGGACCATCCCAGCCGAGAGCTTGCTAACACCTAATCTTACAGGTGTTTACTTTATGAAGTAAAAGAGGGAACTCTGGAGACTGAAAGGCTTGTATAATTCTCATTGCTCCACATTCCCTGACCCAATTGGCATGAAATACTAGATTAGGGTAAGTTTGTGTGTATATGCAGAGCAGGGTGGAACCTAGGGATGGGTTCACACTGAATCTTGGGCCTTGCAGTGAGGGGCCAATTGAACTGCTTTGCTGGAGACTCCAGACTGGCTTGAAGAATGAATGGGTGAAGGATCATCATTCTACTATTTTTGTCTAGCAGTCTGTTCAATTCAAAGGAGAGATAGTTACACACAAAGTGAATAATTGTCCCTTCACTTAGAGATCTCCAAAATTTTCCAGGACAACAGATTTTGAGACTCAAAAATAAGCACAGCAGAAGTTTAAAAATAGCCAGAGCCTCGCGAACCCACTGAGCGGCAGCGAACCAGCTGAGCAGCGGGGACAGCAGAGCAGCTCACAGCAGGAGTTTGCCTGGGACTGGTAAGTATCCGAGTGTGTGTGTTTGCTTGCTGAGGAAGTATCCGAGCGTGTGTTTGCTGGGAGGGCAGTGAGAGAGCCTGAGTGAGTATCTGATTGGCTGCTAGCCTGCAGGGGGCGGGCATTAGGGTGTCTGTGTGTTTGCGTCAGGGAAGCCTGGCTGTTTAAAAATAGCCAGAGCCTCGCGAACCAGCTGAGCGGCAGCGAACGCAGCGGGGACAGCAGAGCAGCTCACAGCAGGAGTTTGCCTGGGAGTTCGCCTGGAGTGAGCCCAGTGAGGCTTACATCTTGCAAACATCTCTGAGGAAGCTCATAGTAGGTAGGTGATATGGAAGGGGGGGGTTCAGCTGTTGTGACCTGCACTGGATGTGCCATGTTTGTCTTTCTTCCACAGGACAGAAGCGACTTTGTCTGTACAAAGTGCAAGCTGGTCTCCATATTGGAAGAGAAGATTGAAGGTCTGGAGCAACAGATAACGACCCTGCGTTGTATACGAGAAACTGAGGATTTTCTGGACAAAACTCAGGATAGGCTTCTAGGGGCACAAAGCTCTAAAGATATAGAGCAGGTTGCACAGAGGAGCCAAGAGGCCAGTGAAGAAGCTTGGCAACATGTGACCTCCAGAAGAGGTAAGCGGAATGTCCGGGTTCCAGTAACACAGACACAGGTAACTAACCGCTTTCATGTTCCCTCCACAAGTACCATTGCGGAGAGTGGACCAGATGATATGTCTGGGGGGAGAAAGCAGAAGGAGACTCCGCTGGTTGGAAGGCATGAGATGCGATGTCCTGAGGTTGGGGGTTCCACGACCACCACTCCCAAGAGGAGAAGGCGGGTGGTGGTGGTCGGGGACTCTCTCCTCCGGGGGACTGAGTCATCTATCTGCCGCCCTGACCGGGAAAACCGAGAAGTCTGCTGCTTGCCAGGGGCGAAGATTCGCGATGTGACGGAGAGACTGCCGAGACTCATCAAGCCCTCGGATCGCTACCCCTTCCTGCTTCTCCACGTGGGCACCAATGATACTGCCAAGAATGACCTTGAGTGGATCACTGCGGACTACGTGGCTCTGGGAAGAAGGATAAAGGAGTTGGAGGCGCAAGTGGTGTTCTCGTCCATCCTCCCCGTGGAAGGAAAAGGCCTGGGTAGGGACCGTCGAATCGTGGAAGTCAACGAATGGCTACGCAGGTGGTGTCGGAGAGAAGGCTTTGGATTCTTTGACCATGGGATGGTGTTCCATGAAGGAGGAGTGCTGGGCAGAGACGGGCTCCATCTTACGAAGAGAGGGAAGAGCATCTTTGCCAGCAGGCTGGTTAACCTAGTATGACTGCTCAGAGCTCCGGTACGAAACTGTGGAAAAACCTGAGTGTCTCTGGATTAAGTTTAGAAGTGTGTGCAACAAGAGTGATGTAGTGGTGGGAGTCTGCTATAGACCACCGGACCAGGGGGATGAGGTGGATGAGGCTTTCTTCCGGCAACTCACGGAAGCTACTAGATCGCATGCCCTAATTCTCATGGGTGACTTTAATTTTCCTGATATCTGCTGGGAGAGCAATACAGCGGTGCATAGACAATCCAGGAAGTTTTTGGAAAGCGTAGGGGACAATTTCCTGGCGCAAGTGCTAGGGGAGCCAACTAGGGGGGGCGCTTTTCTTGACCTGCTGCTCACAAACCGGGTAGAATTAGTGGGGGAAGCAAAAGTGGATGGGAATCTGGGAGGCAGTGACCATGAGTTGGTTGAGTTCAGGATCCTGACGCAGGGAAGAAAGGTAAGCAGCAGGATACGGACCCTGGACTTCAGGAAAGCAGACTTCGACTCCCTCAGGGAGCGGATGGCCAGGATCCCCTGGGGGACTAACATGAAGGGGAAGGGAGTCCAGGAGAGCTGGCTGTATTTCAAGGAATCCCTGTTGAGGTTACAGGGACAAACCATCCCGATGAGTCGAAAGAATAGTAAATATGGCAGGCGACCAGCTTGGCTTAATGGTGAAATCCTAGCGGATCTTAAACATAAAAAAGAAGCTTACAAGAAGTGGAAGGTTGGACATATGACCAGGGAAGAGTATAAAAATATTGCTTGGGCATGTAGGAAAGATATCAGGAGGGCCAAATCGCACCTGGAGCTGCAGCTAGCAAGAGATGTCAAGAGTAACAAGAAGGGTTTCTTCAGGTATGTTGGCAACAAGAAGAAAGCCAAGGAAAGTGTGGGCCCCTTAATGAATGAGGGAGGCAACCTAGTGACAGAGGATGTGGAAAAAGCTAATGTGCTCAATGCTTTTTTTGCCTCTGTCTTCACTAACAAGGACAGCTCCCAGACTGCTGCGCTGGGCATCACAACATGGGGAAGAGATGGCCAGCCCTCTGTGGAGATAGAGGTGGTTAGGGACTATTTAGAAAAGCTGGACGTGCACAAGTCCATGGGGCCGGACGAGTTGCATCCGAGAGTGCTGAAGGAATTGGCGGCTGTGATTGCAGAGCCCTTGGCCATTATCTTTGAAAACTCGTGGCGAACGGGGGAAGTCCCGGATGACTGGAAAAAGGCTAATGTAGTGCCAATCTTTAAAAAAGGGAAGAAGGAGGATCCTGGGAACTACAGGCCAGTCAGCCTCACCTCAGTCCCTGGAAAAATCATGGAGCAGGTCCTCAAAGAATCAATCCTGAAGCACTTACATGAGAGGAAAGTGATCAGGAACAGTCAGCATGGATTCACCAAGGGAAGGTCATGCCTTACTAATCCAATCGCCTTTTATGATGAGCTTACTGGTTCTGTGGATGAAGGGAAAGCGGTGGATGTATTGTTTCTTGACTTTAGCAAAGCTTTTGACACGGTCTCCCACAGTATTCTTGTCAGCAAGTTAAGGAAATATGGGCTGGATGAATGCACTATAAGGTGGGTAGAAAGCTGGCTAGATTGTCGGGCTCAACGGGTAGTGATCAATGGCTCCATGTCTAGTTGGCAGCCGGTGTCAAGTGGAGTGCCCCAGGGGTCGGTCCTGGGGCCGGTTTTGTTCAATATCTTCATAAATGATCTGGAGGATGGTGTGGATTGCACTCTCAGCAAATTTGCGGATGATACTAAACTGGGAGGAGTGGTAGATACGCTGAGGGGAGGGATAGGATACAGAAGGACCTAGACAAATTGGAGGATTGGGCCAAAAGAAATCTGATGAGGTTCAATAAGGATAAGTGCAGGGTCCTGCACTTAGGATGGAAGAATCCAATGCACCGCTACAGACTAGGGACCGAATGGCTAGGCAGCAGTTCTGCGGAAAAGGACCTAGGGGTGACAGTGGACGAGAAGCTGGATATGAGTCAGCAGTGTGCCCTTGTTGCCAAGAAGGCCAATGGCATTTTGGGATGTATAAGTAGGGGCATAGCGAGCAGATCGAGGGACGTGATCGTTCCCCTCTATTCGACACTGGTGAGGCCTCATCTGGAGTACTGTGTCCAGTTTTGGGCCCCACACTACAAGAAGGATGTGGATAAATTGGAGAGAGTCCAGCGAAGGGCAACAAAAATGATTACGGGTCTAGAGCACATGACTTATGAGGAGAGGCTGAGGGAGCTGGGATTGTTTAGTCTGCAGAAGAGAAGAATGAGGGGGGATTTGATAGCTGCTTTCAACTACCTGAAAGGGGGTTCCAAAGAGGATGGCTCTAGACTGTTCTCAATGGTAGCAGATGACAGAACGAGGAGTAATGGTCTCAAGTTGCAATGGGGGAGGTTTAGATTGGATATTAGGAAAAACTTTTTCACTAAGAGGGTGGTGAAACACTGGAATGCGTTACCTAGGGAGGTGGTAGAATCTCCTTCCTTAGAGGTTTTTAAGGTCAGGCTTGACAAAGCCCTGGCTGGGATGATTTAACTGGGAATTGGTCCTGCTTCGAGCAGGGGGTTGGACTAGATGACCTTCTGGGGTCCCTTCCAACCCTGATATTCTATGATTCTATGATTCTATGAAGTGTATCATTAAAAAAATAGCTACAGAACCATTTTATTCTTCCTTGTTATTTTCCACTTTAGTTATATACTATCTGCTTTTCACACAGCTGATAGATAGGACAACTGTGCGGTAGCTCAGAAAGATCTATAATTTCTTGAAGAAATTATGTGGGAAGAATACTTTATAGTGTGAACACATGTAGTCTCAACATCTCCCAAAAGCCCAAAGATTTTTCAAGCCCGCTCTCAAGACACTTTGAGGAACAAATCAATGTGCATACAAATGTAAAAAAAAAAAAAAAAGAAGTTAAAATAAATGCATTAGTTTCATTCTGTTCCTAGTACTAGTGTTGGTTCTATCCAGCTTTTCACTTTAAGTCACACCCATCTGTGAGGTCAACTATCAACTTGAATCCTCAATATAAAACAAAGCACAAATCTTCTTAAAGACAATTTCCCATTGCTCTGATGTAAGTCAGTCTTTTTTCCAACAGCAGTGGACAAGTGAGGCTATCAGTATAATATATTTTCCCACATCAACATCCCTCTTCTCACTGTCTAGGACGTAATACAAATGCACAAGTTTTCCGGTTGATAATCTTATATATCGTAACACACACATACTTACCTAAAATGACAGAAGAGATTGTTTGGAATGGAAATGGCAATCTACCATGTCTTCAGCATTAACACACAAAAATGGTGAGTAACACACAGAAACAGTCCCTATCTATGCTGTATTCTGTTAATTCAGAGATCAAAAGGACATTTTAACATTTAAATGAACTGTAAATATAGGATATCGCTGTGTTCATCTCTCTTTGAAATATATAGCAAATCATCTGCGAATGGTAGAAAAACAGGCAATTGCCTTATGTTAGTCTCTGTGAATAATTACCGGCGATACTTAGGAAATGGGTCCACTTCCAAGTCCACATGAGTGCCTATTGCTTGCTGAAGAACTACAAGCTGTCACAAGAAGGCCTAAAACTGTATAAAGATGTTTGGGTCCCAATCCTTTTTATCTCAGATCTGCTTAAGGCTTCATGCAGGGGAAGCCTAAGCCATAAGGACTTAGATCCCAGTCCTGACTGGGCCACCCTGAATATAAACATTGGACTATAACCTATGAACTATTTCTGAAAGAACTCTTTGCATCTACAAAGCTCACGATCTCTCCTATGAATCTGAATCTCAAGATTGACTCATGTCTGTATGTGTACTGATCTTTTAACCAATGCTCCCTCTCTTTTCTTTTTAAATAAATTTTAGTTTTGTTAATAAGAATTGGCTGTAAGCATGTATTTGGGTATGATCTGGAATATTCATTAACCTGGGAGGTAATGTGTCCGATCCTTTGGGATTAGTAGAACTTTTTTATATAAGATTTTCAGTAATCTTCATCATACTTGAGGTATCTGGGTGGAGGCCTGAGGCTGGGTTACTTTAAGGGAACTGTGTTGTCGGCTTCTGGGTAACCAGTGAGGTATTATAGAAGCTGTTTTGTGCTGGTTTGGTAAATGTAAGTATTGGAATATCCACCAGTTTGCGGGATTGTCTGATCCATTCTTCGCAGTTAACCCTAATTGAGTGACTTCAGTTGGTTCCCCTTGGGACTCCGATCACAAGCCCCGACTGGGCTCAGCATGAGTCCAGTTCCCTCAGGGAGACTAATCTGGTGCCATTGTGAGGAGCCTTCAGGGTAGCTCAGTCAGCCTCCCCCCTTCAGAGCTGGGATGCTCCCTTTTCAACCCTTTCTCCAGTTGTAGCATGCTCTGCAGGGCTGGAGGGGCAGGACTACCTGGGGCCAGTTCTGTCTTTTAACCCCTTCTGACCCAGTATGTTTGCATAACCCATCACTATATATTCATATTGTATATACAATTGTCAAGTTTTGGCATGAGTCCCCTCCAGTTATATTACATCAAAAGTTATCAAGCACTAAGCTGCATGCCAGAGTGAACCCAAGAGGCAAAACAATGATGCAGTACAGATTTAAAAATCTAAACTAACTAGACTCAGAGATTGCTTGAAGAAAGCATCTTTTCCCAAGCAACCAGTTTGCTTTTCCCAAGCAACCTCTGGATTTGTTTGCTTGTTAAAGCAATAGCTTTTACAGGACTGAATTCCTCTTTTGGCGTCTTTAGCCCTGCGACGTCCCCTTTCCCCAGCACCATCTCCCACAGCATAGTATATTTTTGATGTGCTGGAGTTATGAAATGGTGTGTTTTGTAATAATGGAGTGTACTGTGCTCGGGTATCACCATTAGGAAACCAGCACATATTATATTAGCCATGCTAATTTGCACCAGGGGCTGAACCAGTTCCCCAGCAGCTCGGGGAATTTGGAATGGGGAAGAAGGAAAGCCATCTCTGTCCCTCCTCCATCACGTGCCCCCAGAGCTGGTCTAGTGTATCTGGGGATACAGCTCTAGCTGATCAGCTTTTAATTTGCTTACTGTACATAATGGTAATATTCTATTAGCAAGATTTTAGAGTCCAGAGATTATCTGAACTAAATGAATACGATGAGACTAATTCTGCTTCCAGAACAGCAGTGTAACTCCCATTCAAGAGAAATATATCTTTATATCTGAGAAAAGACTCAGGCTGAGATGGATTTCATCATCCACATAGTGGTGACAATCTGGGAGCTCCTAGTTTTGAGGTTTAAGATTTTTCATTTAATCGAGCAAGGTTCGCTCACAACATTTTACACTGGCATAACTCTTTTGATGTCAACAGAGTCACTCCCAATTCACACACACGAATGTGTATTATGAGAACAGAATCTGGCTAGCTGCTCTCTTTTTAAATTAAAACATTAGGCAGAACAAGAGGATGAACTTAGTCCTTCTGAACAGAAGTTTCATAACCAGGTTTATTCAAAGAATCTCCACAGGATAATGTATTGATTTTACACTTATTACAATCAGGGTAACTTGATTATAATATTCTTGTTGGAACATCTGTTCTCTGAGCTGTCACAACACGTGCTAGTCAGAGAGCGTGCTCATAGATAAATCCATGTTTACATGATTATTAGACTTGCTTCTGTATTCAGTGTATTCACTATGAGATTATTAAAAATCTAAAATTGATATCCAAGTGACAAGCAACAATCACTATCTTCTTATCACTAATTCAAATATTTGAATCAATATCTGGTTACAAACTGAATTGGAAAAAATTAGAACTGCTCCAAATCTACCAGTTGAAATGTAGAGGGGCTTTCTCTCCATGGAATTTCCACAGGTAAACTAATGCAATTATGTACCTAGGTATAAAAATCTCAAGAAATATTAACTAGTGAAGATAAATTGAGATGTTATACTCTCTCAAATCATTAGTGTACAAATAGGTGGCATCCTCTCTCCCTGAACCTGTGAGGAAGGGTTAACACAACAACAATGAATATTCTGCCACTTCAGATTTCGAGGAGCCTACCTGTATTTATCCCAAAATCTTATTTAAAAAAATTTAATAGCATTATTAGAGCCTTCCTGCAGGGCCCTGATCAACGTCCACAATTATCACTTAACAAACTCCAGCTCCCTGTAACCAATGGAGGCACTGCGCTCCCAGACCTACAAAATCACAATTATGATTTTATTATGTCACAGATATCAAACCAATTCCAATATGCTAGCACCCTTATACCCACATGGGTGGAAACTGAATGTGCATTAATGAATTATATTCCCCCTGCAGGTCTCCTCAGTTTCTTTTTTTGTCTGAGGGAGAAAAACAAGGTGCTTACAGCGGTGGCTATCTAAAGGGTCTGTAAAAGCGGGAAAGAGTCCTGTGGCACCTTATAGACTAACAGACGTATTGAGCATAAGCTTTCGTGGATGAATACATTTGCATAAAGGGTCTGGCCTATCTTAGCTAAGAGGTTTCAATTTCAACATTGAAATCATGCAAAATCACCTACCTAGGGTAACCAAGATTTGCAAGTCATTTTCCCAATTAGACAGTGATGAGGACTTTGTCCATTTTCTAACACTGAAGCAACCTTATAACCTGCCACCCTCAGTGGAGTGGTAGTACTTACAACTAAGATACTTGCTAACATATCAGTTTGGTACGGATGCCCTAGGACTGCCAGAATCCACACAACTACTGGGAACCTTAGAAATGCTTCATAAACAGCCCAGGTCCATGTCCACTATGTATACTTTGCTAATGAAAAAGAATCTCATTAATTTGGTGTTCATGAAAGAATGGGAAGCGAAGTTATCAGAGCCCTTAAAAGAATCCAAATGGCAGAGCATATTACATAATGTTAAAAATGTCTTTGTGGATCTCAGGTTATGTTTGATACAACAAAAGATATTATTCAAAATTTACTGGGACGCCAAAGAGGTTGCACAAGATGAAGGCCTTCACTTCTGATGTTAGCTGGCACTGTAACAAAGAAGAAGGAACCCTGATGCACATACTATGGGACCATCCAATAGTTAGGCAGCTGTGAAAAGAGATGGACTCAAGAGTTAAAAAGACTGTCCAGTTTTCAACAGTCAAACCTCAGCCAAAAATGAGGCCTTATAAACTGGCTTTAACTCTGCCACAAGACTTTGATTCTTGAGAGCTGCAATAGTCACCAAGTACATGATTTTACAAAAATGGAATTGTGGGCTTATGCCTAGGGCCCTACCAAATTGACCAAGGGCAGCCCTGCAGGGAAAGATCAAATCCTGTCCTGCCCCAGCCCTGCCTGGACTAGCAGCTAGGAGCCCCCAGCTGGGGTGCACCCAGCAGCACAGGGAAGATCGGATCCAACTCCACAAGCCTCCTCCAGTTGCAGGAGGGCTCTGGAGCTGCTGGTTCTGGTCTGGTTCCCCTCCCCACCCAGAGCAGCTGTGCAGGGGATGGACAAGTCCTGTCCCTCCCCAACCCAGCTGGAGCTGGGAGCCCCCTTTGCTGGGGTACGCCTACGAACAAAGGGACATCAGATTTCATGGGGAAGGGCTTATTTCATGGTCCAGGATGTGTTTTTCATAGCCGTGAAATTGGTAGGGCCCTACTTATGCCCAAGAATAGAGCAGTAGTATTCCACTATGACTGAGTTAGCAGCCAAAGAAAGAATAGCTTATTGCTGTATAGAGCAATTATATGAACCTGAAGAAATTTGGACCCCATTTCTATATAAACATGTTGAGATAGCTTAAAGAATGCCAGACCTCCATTCCATTTAACCTCTCCTCTCCCTTTCCCCATCACCCGCCCCAGTCCTCTCCTTGCCTCCCCCTCCTATTCATGTATAATCTTCTCCTATTTGATTACTGTTACCCCCACCCTAATATGTTATGTCTATGTAGTATGTCTGGTCTTGCTGCTTTGACAAGTTGCAAAATTGCATAGTTCCATAATTCTACTGGAGAGCCAGTGAAGCATGCAGTCTTTGAAAAGTACAAAAGTTGTAAGTCATTTGCATTTCTGTACTTTTCGTTGCCTTTTTCTTTCTGAAAATCAATTTTAAAAAATCACAAAAACATATTAAAATGTCTAAAATTTTCTATATGTTACACTTATTTTAGCAATAAAATGGCTGCAGTAATTAAGTTATGCATTACTTACCCCTGTTCTTTGAACTTCCAAGAAAATTGCTCTTTGAAATGATTTTTCCCATGCTGCCAACTCACTGCCAAGCTCTACATTAAAATAATGACTCTGGCCATGTCCAACCATGACACTGAAACAATATGGCCTCTGGTCTTCAAGCTCATAGTCCTGATGAATACCTAAATACAAGTTTGCTTGTAGCCAACAATCATCAGCAAGCCAGAGCTGAAAGACATGTTTTAGTAAGTGATATTTCAACTAGTACTAAACAAATCATTAAGGCAGCATTGTCTTATGTCTTCAGCAAGTAACTTTGAATCAGAATGCCTGTTCTCAGTTCTGTTACTGACTCACTGTCAATTTAAACTGCTTTGTGCCTCAGTTTATCTATCTGTAAAACTGTTATTTTAATACTTACCTTTCTCAGTGCAGTGTCATGAGAATCAATTAATGTTTGTAAAGGCTACTGCTCTCAGACCCTCTCATTCACAAGGTCAAAACAGACGAGGTCACCTCTATTTCTCTTTCTATCATCTAATCTAATCCAGGTATTTCTATAGTTTGCAACATACCAATGTAAGCAATGCAATCCTTTATTAAATACAATAAATAGTTATATTTTTAAATGAATTAATATTTTCATGTGGAGGTAGGTGGGGGAGAGATGGAGGGGGTTGGGCAGAGAGACGTAAGACTTCCTGAAGGTGCAAGCAAGTATTCTGGAGAGGTACCATGGATACTGGAATTAGGATGTGAAAATGGATCAAAAGCTTCAGATTAAGGCTCTGACAGAGAGCTGGTGACTGCCACTGGATTTCTGGAGGAGTTTCTCAAAGAAAGCTCCAGAATCCTACTTAGTGAATCTAAGCTCTGGGACTCCAAGCTGGAGAGAGACAGAGATACCTATTATCAGTGAGTTGGGAATAAAGATTTTTTTCAGATGTTCATGGGCATCTGCTTAGAAAGGAACAGTATTTATATATTCTTTTACTTTATATGGGTGCATTTGAATTCGTGCTTTCCTTAACAATGTGAACAAACCTCCCATGTTAATATATTTTTGACAGGTAAGCCATGCCTGCTTGGTGTGGTGCTCTGTCCTCCTCTAGTGGCAGCTAGACCAACTAGAGATTGATGAATCTGCTACAGCCATGGCTGAGAGAGCTCAGCCTTTCAGCTCAGACAACAGAGTTCATGCATTAAGATCTAGAGGTCCCAGATTTGATTGCTGCTGCTGGCAACCCAGCTGGAGTATCAACATGACACATGGTGGCCCATAGAGGGAACTGAAGGGGGAAACCTCTGAAGCCCAGAATGCACTTCCCTGGCAAGGGAGAGCAGAGTATGTAAGGCATGCCTGCTTGGTGTGGCACTCTGTCCCCCTCTAGTGGTGACTAGGTTAAATAGGAATTTATGAGCCTGCTAAGAGGGGCTCTTTTAGCTCAGGCAGCACAAGCTCCTGTATCAAGCACCAAAAGAATCAGATTCAATTCCTGTAGCCAAGGGTTTCAGCATTGCAGACAAAAAATTATTCTTTCAAATACATGAACCCAGCTGATTGACTAAATCAGACAATGAGGACTTTTGGTTGAAGCACCTAATCAAAATATTTTTATTTATGAGCTTATTTTGCATGTTCTTAATACAATATTTTTTTCAAATGTCTTTATAGTAGCATTCCTCTAAGCTAATAGTCAGATTTGAAAATAATTACCTGGTATAAATCCATTAAAGTTAGTGGAGTTTTAACAGGGATAAATTTAAGCTAATTATATTCTTATTTTAGGTCACATAGTTAATCTATATACCAATTGATGCAATTTATCTGTTACAGACATTTTGTACACTTAAAATTTTAAAAAGTTTTAAAAGTAAAACAAATTGAAAAAAAAACCCATCCAACAACAAAAAACTCTCTACAAATAAAAGTACTTTTTGGAACTTAAATGAACTCTATCTTACTTAAATTATGCCTTGCAGACACTGCACCCTGATGTGAAAAATAGAAATGCATAAAAAAAACCCAGAACAATCAAATGAGTTTCTTTCATTTTGCAATCTAAGTCCAATCATGTAGAACTCAGAGGTGATATACAGTGGAATTTGCTTATTATGAACTCAGCTACACAGACACCTATGTTTTCAGTGAAATGAAGAGAAATCCCTGAATTACTTAACTGCATGTCAGCTGACTTACACTCATTTTATAGTGAAGTTTCACCACTTATTATATAAGGTTTCTTTCCATTATAATTGGGTTTCACTCTGCTAAACTCATGTGAATGCAGTAATTTATCACAGGCTTATGCTAGAAATGACAATATGGTGTGGCAGAGGTCCTCCAGAGCAACACGTGCTGTTCTGAAACTGGAGGGAGTGAAGAGATACCCTGCAATCAATACAGGGAATAACAGGATCTCCTTACAATGAAGATTTTAGTGAACTAAAATACTTCATTATAAGAAGTTTTCAAATACTTCAGTTGGTTATTGTTTGATAAATACACAGAGAAAAGCAAAACTAGGTTTGAAGGCTACTATTAATTCCCATCTTCATTTAAAAAAATTATAAGGATGTTCTATAATTAAATCCCCAAATGGCATTTGAAAACATTTTCTTTACCAGTTTCAGATCATCTTAATGCTCTTGATTTCTCATCTATTTCTTTATTTCTGTTTGTTGATATGGAAGATGGGAAGAGTAGACAGGTGTCTGCAGTCAGGATCACATTTTTCTGAGGTGATCTTGGCTGAAATATTTTTTTTTTATTCCCACTGCGCCTCCCTCCAAGACTGCAGGTTAGGGTGGGGGAGAATACCCAAGTTCCAGCAAGTTTTGGGCAGGGGGAAGTCCCAAAATGGAAATAATAACCACGTCCCATTTCACATCTCTCCTATTTTACAGAAAATCTATTTTATAAATGTTTTAGAGATTTTTAATTTTTTTTATCAGGACTATTACTACTTGCATTCCCTCATATGAAATGGTAGCTTTGTTAGTTAGGAGTAACTGTACAGAAATCAAAGGGAGAGACACATTAAAACAAGAAGGCAAGATTTGGGTTTAAAGGACACTAGTGAAAATCAGGATACCTCTCTACATGAGTTAGTGAAATTGCAATATATGGGTAGGGGGGAAAAACTAACTGGGCTCAGACTCCAACACACACACACACACACACACCCCATAATTGGGATCAGACTTCAAAATATCCTAAAATAGCATCAGTATACATAAAAATGTAAGCTTTAAAGTCTGGAATCTCAGGACCTTCCAGTTATAGAAGCAAATGTTGTGTGCCTCATAGGACACCAGGAATTTCCCCTTTTCAATAGTAAAGAGCACTGCACTCCATCCTCTACGTACTTTTCTTATGGTCCAAAAAGGATAGACAGCTGTCCCTAATAGGGCAGATAGGATTTTCCTTTGCGTTGGAGAATCACTAGCAAGCATAAGACTGACATAAGTTAACTCTGTGCCACCTGCTGCTGCCAACCCCTGGAGTAGTGGACATTCTGGAGGCTGTCAGAGGCACAGGGAGGCACAACCAGAGCTCCAGTGATTCTGTGAGCGGAACAGCCCCTGGGGCCATTCTAGCTATTGAAACAGAGACCTGAAGCTGTTGAAACTGACCTCCAGCTGCTCCTCGGGATTGGAAATTTGGGGGAGAGGGAGAGAAGTAGAGAAGAAATATGCCTCTGTCTTCTCCTTCTGTGCCTGAGGATTTGGCTCCCTGGTTGTAGCTCTGCAGAGTCATGAGATATTGGGTGTTAAACTTCTAACTGCTGCAGAACTTAATATTGTCTGTCATGGGCGTTAGGCCAGTGTAAGTTTTATTTGTGTGGGGGGGTGTAATTGCACATTTAATGGGATAGAAGGAAACATTTAGTCTAGAAAAGAGAAGGCTGAGATGGGACCTGACAACAGTCTTCAAATATGTTAAGGGTTTTTAATAGATATTTAGGTCAGAAGGGACCATTATGATCATCTAGTCTGACCTCCTGCACAATGCAGGCCACAGAATTTTTCCCACCACTCCTGCAAAAAACCTGTTATAATGAGGACGGTGATCAATTGTTCTTCACATCCATTGAGGATAGGGCAAGAAGTAATCAACTTAGCACGCAGTAAGGGAGATATAGGTTGGATATTAGCAAACAGTTTCTAACTATTATGATATTTTAACACTGGAACAATTTACCTACAAAATTGTGGAATCCCATCATTGAAGGTTTTTAACATATTAGAAAAACACCTGTTAGGGATGGTCTAGGTTTACTAAATCCTGCCTCCAGTGTAGGTTGGATGATCTCTTGAGGTCCTTTCCAGCCCTACTTTTCTATAATTCTATGATTTTCAGAGTGGGTTGAATTTTAACCAATGTCTATTTGATGCTGATGTTCAGTGGTATGAATTTTCAGTAATAGGAAAAGTGCAGGAAAGAGAAATGTGTGGGTTAAATTAAATAAATCACATTATTTCATTTAAATATATGGTTATCACCACTACATAAGTGATATGACTGTATGTATGTAAATGTATGTATTGAATGACACCTCACCTGTGTACACTAAAATATACACAGAAGAATCCATACCCTGTAGAAAAATAGTCTCCAAAGGCAGATTTAGCTTCTGGGTTTAGATAGGACATTTAAAGTTAGGCAAGCATCCAATATATCTAGTCTTGAGAATGGACTTTAAAAACTATTTACTAACTTACTTTCTACCTGCAACAACAACACAACTGTGCTAATTACAATGGGCTTCTGAAATCTTTTAAAAAAATCTTTTCTAACACAGTAGTTTCTCTAGTGCAATCTGGGTCTTAGAGGCTGTAACTGAGAAATTTTAATCTCTTCCAGAAATTAAGGTTTTTTCCATTTTAATTAATTTGCTCTAAATTTCTATCATTATCATTTATACTGAAGTGTCAACAGAAAGGAGGTTAAAGTGTTGTAGTTGAGCTTTTGTGTTTTAGCTAATGTATTCACCAAGACTGACAATTAAGCATTCATTTATTAAAATGTCAAGAACATTAAGAGTCGAGTCTAAGGTAGTTTATTTCCCACTTTTTTTTTTTAATGAAAAAGCAACCATAGAATTTGCTGTAAGGATAGATCGTCCTTGAAATTAACCTTGCCAGAATAGTAAAAGAAGGACTGAGCATCAAATCAGCAATGGTAATAGTCTGATGAGAAAGAAAACACCTCTTTTTAAAAGGCACCAGGAGTATCTACATCAGAAGCATGCAATCATTTTAGCCTGAACGTGTTTGAGAAGAGGACAAGGAGACAGAATCAATACTTTGGGGCAGATTCTCTGCCCTATTTTGCTACCACTGTGCTGTTCAGATGGTGCAAAGGCAGCAAAAGCCACCCACCATGGAGACAGAGTTGCATTAAAGCAATACAGGGCCCTAGACATACCCCTACATGGCTGTGCTCCTCCAGGCCCTGCCCAACCCCACTCCCGAATTGTTGCCTTGCTCACTACTTGAAGTGCTAGTGACAGGAAACCCCTCCGCCCTTCCCACACTGGCTAGGGCAGCAGCATGGGGCTCTCCCTCCTACCAAGAGTGGCAGCAGCTCTTCTCTTTCCATGTTCAACAGACAAGGTTAGGGAGTATCTGCTTGGGTAGGTGGGCTTGGACTCCAGCACTCTGTCTTTGGTGATACACAGAGTACTTATTTGGGGTGGCATCAGCAGAGCCCTTCAGAGCAGTGGGGGCTTGGAGTTGACACCCCACTGTGATGCATGTGAACATTCTAGCCAGAATATGAATAATGGCCCAGGCTGTGATTCATCGAAGCACGCAAGGGCATGTGACCAGCTCATGTAATAGTGGATTCCATCTTGTGCCTGTACTTTTCCACTAACTGTGCTGGGCACTTTACTTGGAACACTGAAGTTCCCTCCACGTGGCAGAAGCTATAAAAGGGGGAAGCAACATTATCACTTGGCCTCACTCTCCCCATAACTGAACAGCTAAAAACATCTCAAAGACTGGACTGAGGAGATGGTCCCAGGCTGAAGAGATTTTGAGCCTGTGTATGGAAGATTGATTGACTGTTTGTACCATCAGAGAGAGACACTACTTGATTAAAATCCTGTCTAGTGTATAGAACTTAGATTGTGATTTTGTTTTATTTTTTAGGTAACCAATTTTGATCTGTACGCTATTACTTACTTAAAATCTATTTTTCTGTAGTTAATAAATCTGTTTTATATTTTTTACTTAAAACAGTGCATTGTTTGAAGTGCAAATGGAAATCTCCTCAGGAACCAGGGCTGGTGCATTGTCCTCTCCACAGTGAAGGAGGGGCGGTTTCATAAATAAATTTAAATGGGTCAGGCTTTTGACCAGGGCAAGATGGTACAGCTCTGGGGTCCTAGGTTGGAAAGCTGGGGGGAACTGGCTGAATCCTTTCTATTGCTGGTTCATGAGTGGCTGTGTGAGAGCAAGACCTGGGGAGGATTGCAGTTTATCCCAGTCTCAGAAGGGTGAGAGGGGGCCCAGATTGGTATGCCAGAGGGCCTAGCGGTACCCCAGCTCCAGGTTGCACCCCAGGAATGCCCATCACAGGCAGTCCCCAGTGGGCACAGAACTAGTGAAGCTTGCTGCTATACCTCCCTGCCCACAGCCTCCAGTACAGAGGGCACATAAGTGATGGAGTGGAGCATCATGGACAGGGAGTGTAAGTGGGAGGAACGTGATGCTCTTTGGTGAGCCCCAGCTGTCACACAGGTCATTGGAGATAAAGCCTGCTGGTACAAGTTTGACCAGTCTCCATGATGCTCTAAACTGGCCTGGAACAGATAAAATGGTTGTTGGATCTCAGATTATCTGAATTTTCCCCTCTCCTAGGCTTCCTTGAGTGACTGTGTTGGGAGGAGGAGCCATCCTTTGCTAGGCACTCCACTACACTAGGCAAAGTTAGTTGAGCTCCTAATCTGATTCCTCCTGCCCTTGGGGATTTGCCCCCAGCAGGTAAGCAGACAATGAAGCAACAGCACGTGGTGGATTGGGGAAATGCTGAGCAGCTGAGCATCAGAGCACATGCAGCTCACATCAGAGCTGCTCCAGGGGCTGCAGGGGAAGTGATGCCTCTGTCTACCTCCCTATATTGACTGATTCAGAGACTTCTATTTAAAAACCACACGGTATGGCTCAGGGAACACATATTCAACATATAGTCAGATATAAATTCTCTTCTTAACACAGTCAGCTTGGAGGGCCACATACGGGACACCAGTGATTCATACTGAACACCAGTGATTTCTCTTTGGACAGTAAGGATAACATCTGCCTGTCTACCCAGCCATTCCTAATGCACCCAACTCCTCTTTTAACAAAAGAGTTTTTAAAGGGGGAAAACATGTAAAAGTCAATTATTGTTTTACAAAAACGCAACAACCCAGTTACTTTGCCTGGTGCAAAACTAAATAAATAATATTAAAAAAAGAGACGTTACATGATACAGGAATGAACTGCATTGCTCTTTGTAAAGATAAGACTACATTCTGAATTGTAATGGCTGTTTATTACTTGTAATCTAGTGCACCACTAATATGTAGCAATGAACTGAATTTTAAATTCATTGCTACACAAATTACAAAATACAGTCAGATTAGACTAACATTCTAAACCACACGTTAACATCACTGTTTTAATTAAAGGTAAATATTTCTTTTTAAAAAATGGCTCATAAAATGGTTTTCTCCCACTAAAAAGTTATAAGATACAGACTTCATTATGGATAGTTGTTTTATTCATTGTTTATATGGCAGGAACTAATACTAATATTTCTTCAGATTGGAAATATTTTAGAAATGTGCTCACTACAGAGATGATCCAAATTCTAAGTTATCTAATATTTATGCAGGAAATAGTTACAGATTAAGAACTGGTTTTATAGCAGTCAATTAACTATTTGTGGGCTGGTCCCTGCTAAATCAAATTAAGCTGAGTCTATCATTTATATTGTTAAATGTTAGGAAATTGTAAGCTACCTTGGTTAAATGATGTAGTCTGTAATTCTCAGAAGACCTACCTTGTGAACTTTAAATAGAACCTCACAGAGGTGATAGATTTTTTCAGCTCGTACCCAGTCTAGTGTGCTTACCTGTAATACCAAAAACAAAAAACAAAAATACCACACCATTAAAGGACATGCTTTTTTATGACAAGGATTTAAAACATTTTAAGAGATTTCACTAATGATTGTTATGTTGGATGGTTTAATCAAATGCCAACCAGTTTCAATTAATGTATTAACCTAGTATCCGATATTAAGGAAAGAGTTCCTAATAGCATCCTGCTTTCATTAGTGCAGTATCCACAGTATTCTTACAATTAAAATTGTAATGATTTGTTGTATTCTTACTTTAGCATGAATGAAACCCCTTAAAATCTCTGTTGTAAGGTAAATCAGTATTGTTTATTTTATAGCATGCTTAGCCAAATAACTGTCTCAGGCCCTCATTCATGAAGGTACAGGTCTACCATGAGTAAATCTGATTGACATCAATGGAACCAGTGAAGTTCTTACAGACAGGCCTGTACTTAAGTAACTTACTGAATCAGGGCCTTAATTTTCATGTTAGAAACTGAAAGGAACAACTATGTTTTTATAATAGATATAACTGAAAGGAAATCCAGTCATGTAATTGTTTCTTATGGCTTGTCTACATGGCCCTGTAGTGCAGAATTTGGAAGCGTGAGTTGAAGCACATACTAAAGTGTTCCATTGGAATTGCCCCATGTAGAGCCAGCTAGCACAAGCTAAAAGGTACCACATTCGTGTTAGTGTAGTCCTGTTTCAAAAAGGACTATGTTGCCTTTTAGTTTGTACTTCAGAGCATGCTGCCAAGCCAGGTAGACAAGCCCGTGGTAATCATAGGATCATAGAATATCAGGGCTGGAAGGGACCTCAGGAGGTCATCTAGTCTAACCCCCTGCTCAAAGCAGGACCAATCCCCAACTAAATCATGCAATAATACTATCCAGTAATAGTAACATACACTGAGGTGGAGTTCTTTGTCTTTTGGTTTTGACCCTGTGTTCTGTTGACACTGTAAGACAGAAAACTTTGCCAACTTGCAGTGATATTGGGAGGGTTTTTTTTAAGCCCCAACTCTGAGAGTCAGATGATTACATGAGAACCTCTGCTCTCATTTTTTAAAAGAGAGCAAGCCTCTAGTCCATGTACAAGAAGGCAAAAATGAGAACCTTCAAGGTTCTTAAACACAAAGCAAATAAAAAAATCCAACTTTTTTTTTTTAAAAATCACACGATAAGCCCAATCTGATGATTTTTTTAAGGCCCAGTTCTTGGCATAATTGACATTATTGTCAGATGGCCATCTTAATTGGAACTAACAAGCACCACTGTTGACTATCCCAAAACCGATCTGAGAACTGAGTTACACTTTCATCCCTCATAGGAGGATTTCTGGTTTGAGGTTAAGGAACATTGGAAGGGAATCTAGTATTGCTCCTGTCCATGCTGTATCTATTCTGTAGGTAGAGGGACTCATCTTCTAGGGTTCTCTATTTGACACTTTTCACAATTTAAATATTAATAAAAAATAACTTCCATACACTGCATGAAAAAACACTGCTTACATAATTATTTTGTAGCAGTTTTACAAGCAGTTCTTCAGGAGCAATAAAGCTCAAGAAATATTACTTAATATTTATTTGTCAATTTGAAATCTAGCATAATTAGTTTTTAACAAAATTAATTAAAAGCAATTTTTGATATCACATCTGTCCCTGAGCCCCTTTATAAAAAGCATGTTGTTTTAGAATCACTTTAGCTCACGAAAGCTTATGCTCAAATAAATTGGTTAGTCTCTAAGGTGCCACTAGTACTCCTTTTCTTTTTCCTAATTTTAAAACAATTTCAAGTCTCTTCTTTCACATGCACCAAATATTGACTTTAAGCTTTTCCTTTACTACTGTTAGAAGCCAGCAATAACACAGGAACAGCGGTGACTAGAAGTTACTGTTGAATCTGATTGTGCAAGGTAATCTTACACAGAACATATTTTCAGTGAGCCAAATACTGCCGCTCCTTGCTTAGTCCTTATTTATAGGAAAGTTCCATTGTCTTTGATGGAGGCTTGAATAAGGAGTGACTAAAGACTACAGGATTTGGCCTAAAATAACTGCTTCATTAAGTGACTTTCATGCTTCTCACAGAACTGCTCTTAACACCATAAACTAATGGTTGACTCATTACTTCTTATCAAGTCACTGGAAGGAAAAGAATCTTCTCCTGAAAAATTAGAGCTAGGAGAATCCTTAGTTCTTGTTAGTGGTCAGAGGAAAAAAATAAGTATGAGAATCTATTTATGGGTTTAGTGGATTTCCATTTATTTCCCCAGACTCCTACCTAGCTGCTGCTGAATGGCAGTTGCATTTGCCTATGTCTTTTGCTTTGGTTCTTAAGATTAAACAGTTATGAAGAAACATCATGTCACAGAACAAAAGTTATGCACAAAATATTAAGGGGACTACAGCTACAATAGTGTATTATAGTCTAATCCTAATCCAAACCCCGCTGAAGTACATGGAAAGAGTCATTAACCTCAGTGACCTTTAGCTCAGGTTCTGGAAACCCTCATTGCCAGACAAATATTTACAATCTGGAGTGTATTCAGAAAAAAAACAAATATTAGGGAGTTTGTGGGACAGATTTAGGAGGAAAGAATAAATGGTTGTAATATGTTATATGGAAGCTTTGCTAATGTGATAACTAAGCAGAAGTACAGTAGAGATCAGGAATTGTATGAAGGATACAGATACAAAGGATGAAATCCTGACCCCACTGAAGTCAATGGTATAATATCCCGTTGATTTCAATGGGTGTAGGATTTTGCTGAAAGGAGAGATAGAATTATTTAGCATTTCAACCAAATGTAATTGGTTAAAAGGGAAAAATAGCTTTACATCAAGTAATATTCCTGCAGTGAGCTGTTCTAACCTGTGGTAAAGAGATGGTAAAAGCACCAAGACTTGGAATTAGGGCTGCAAAGCGATTAAAAAAATTAAATGTGATTAATCGCAGTTTTAATTACACTGTTAAACAATAATAGAATACCATTCATTTAAATATTTTTGATGTTTTGTACATTTTCAAATATATTTAATTCAATTATAACACAGAATACAAAGCGCACAGTGCTCACTTTATATTTATTTTTTTACAAATATTTGCCCTGTAATAAACAAAATAAATCGTACTTTTCAATTCACCTAATGCAAGTACTGTAGTGCAATCTCTTTATCATGAAAATTGAATTAACAAATGTAGAATTATGTACAAAAATAACTGCATTCAAAAATAAAACAATGTAAAACTTTAGAGCCTAGAAGTCCACTCAGTCCTACTTCTTGTTCAGCCAAGCGCTCAGAAGAGCAAGTTTGCTTACATTTGCAGGAGATAATGCTGCCCGTTTCTTGTTTACAATGTCACCTGAAAGTGAGAACAGGCGTTCGCATGGCACTGTTGTAGTCGGCTTCGAAAGATATTTATATGCCAGATGCACTAAAGATTCATATGTCCCTTCATGCTTCAACCACCATTCCAAAAGATGTACATCCAAGTTGATGACGGGTTGTGCTTGATAAAAATCCAAAGCAGTGTGGACCGACGCATGTTCGCTTTCATCATATGAGTCAGATGCCACCAGCAAAAGGTTGATTTTCTTTTTTTGGTGGTTCGGGTTCTGTAGTTTCCACATCAGAGTGTTCCTCTTATAAGACTTCTGAAAGCATGATCCACACATCGTCCCTCTCAGATGTTGGAAGGCACTTCAGATTCTTAACCCTTGGGTCAAATGCTGTAGCTATCTTTCGAAATCTCACATTGGTACCTTCTTTGCGTTTTATTAAATCTGCAGTGAAAGTGTTCTTAAAATGAACAATGTTCTTAAAATGAACAATGTGTGTTGGATCACCATCCGAGCCTGCTATAACATGAAATATATGGCACAATGCAGGTAAAACAGAGCAGGAGACATAGAATTCACCCCAAAGGAGTTAAGTCACAAATTTCATTAAGATATTATTTTCTTAACGAGTGTCATCAGCATGAATGCACATCCTCTGCAACGGTGGCCGAAGCATGAAGGGGCATACAAATGTTTAGCATATCTGGCAAGTAAATACCTTGCAATGCTGGCTACAAAAGTGCCATGCAAACACCTTTTCTCACTTTCAGGTGTCATTGTGAATAAGAAGTGGGCAGTAAGTGATTCTAAGTCTATCTAAGATACGTCGACTTCAGCTACACTATTCTCATAGCTGAAGTTGCGTATCTTAGATCGATACCCCTCCCAGTGTAGACCAGGCCTTAGCGACTGGCTGAACAAGAAGTAGGACTGAGTGGATTTATAGGCTCTAAAGTTTTACACTGTTTTGTTTTTGAGTGCAGTTGTGTAACAAAAAGTCTACATTTGTAAGTTGCACTTTCATGATAAAGAGATTGCACTACAGTACTTGTGTGAGGTGAACTGAAAAATACTATTTCTTTTTAATGTTATTTTTACAGTGCAAATATTTGTAATAAAAAAATATAAAGTGAGCACTGTAACCTTGTTGTAATTGAAATCAATATATTTGAAAATGTAGAAAAACATCCAAAATATTTCATAAATTTCAATTGGCATTCTATTGTTTAACAGTGCAATTAAACCTGTGATTAATGGCGATTAATTTTTTTTGAGTTAATTGCAGCAGTTAACTGTGATTATTAACAGCCCTCCTTGGGACATTTAAAACTAAACCAGATACTAAAAAATGTACAATAGTCTTGCACTAGTAGGGAGATGGAGTAAAATTAATAACTAACTTTATGATTCAGACACAGGATTTAGTTGTCTGTTTAGGCACTCATGGTTAAGCCTGTGCCCTAAAATAGAGTGTGACTTCAATCTCAGGACATCACTTTGGTTCTTGTATATAATTACAATTAGTAATACTTAGCATTAAATAATGCTTTTCATATTCAAATCACTGTGCCTGCACTCATTAAATTATGCATAATTTTTTCTTCCCTTTAATTTCTTTGCAAGGAGGAACACAGATAAATTACAGTCTGTTGGTGTTTAATTGTTTCTATTACTTCAAAAATAAGGTTGCACTTATTTTTCAATTAAAGGAAATATGAATAAAATAGACCAGTTAGGTAGTCATAGTCTTACAGAAATCACTTCAGTGCTACTTTCTTAATCATATTGTAAAGGTATTACGGAATTATGGAGATGCCATGTATCTCCAAAATTAAGGTTGCATTAAGAATTACACTTGAAACATGGATGAAACTATATGCTATCTCTCTTTCTCTCTCTCAAAATAAATAAATAAATAAATAAACAGAACAGTGTTTACTATTCAAATTTACAGTGCTTACTTTGAGTAGAGTACTGTACATTTGTTGTAAATTTTTACTCTGAACATAACATCATCTAATTTATTTTGTGTTAGTAACTTTTGATGAAGAATGAGTTGAACAAGGTATTTTGGCAGGACAAGCCACCAGAGGCAGAACTGACAGAGGAGGCATTCTTTTTCAAAAGGATGGCCCTACAGCTCTGAGAGGTATGTGATTTAGCTCGGGCTTCACCAGATGAGTTATAAGTTCCCAGAGTTTGTATCCTAGATCTTGGGAAGTCTGCAGAAGAGAGTCTGCTCTCCTGTAGAAGTGCTAAAGTTTGCTGGAGGAGAATAACCCTCCTGTGAAAAGCTTAAGGTGTTAGGGGTGAAATCCTGTCTTGGCCTTCCTGGAATCTCTAGAAAGCCCCTTTTTGCCCAATTACCCACAATCTAATGCCTCCCCAACTCTCACCATTGCTGCCCTATACAGCTACACAGCTCCATCTAATTTCAGCTTGTAAACTGTAAAAATGTTTTATGTCTGTATTTTGCAAGCATGGCAGTTTAGATGTGTTGTTCGCAAAAAAAAAAAAAAACCAACAACAAACAAACAAAAAAAACTTCTGGGGCAGCAACATAGATTGTACCTCTAGGGTAGCCCTTTGAGGTGAGGTTGGGCACCTCTCTCATCTCAGACATCCCTCTCTGGCTGTAGGTGTCACTGTAGCACAGGTTTGGAGTGCAGACAGGAGACCACACCCCACAAGTTTTAGGCAGGCAGCCTTCCCACGGGTGTGAACATGCTCCAAAAGAAAGGAAAAGGCAAACAGAATAATCCTGCAGCCCACAATCCATGCTCACCCCAGTGTTCCTTACAAGGAAAAAGGTAAATAGTCTCTGTCAAGGGGCACAGGGTTCTTAATCCCGTGTGCATCTGAAAAGCTGGGGCTGAGAGTTCTGGGCTCTAATGAAAAGCAAAGCACAGCAAAGCAAAGATCCCGCTATCTATCCAGAAGACCCAGGTGGCAGAGACTTTAGTTCTCCCTGCTCTGTGGGATTGAGAACTCTATTCTCCAGCCCTGTTTCCCTCCGAGGGACCTGGATCTTCCATTTTCATGAGCTGCCCCTCAACAAGTGCAACAGGCCTCACACATGCACTGGGCTGGGGGTATTTGTGCCCAGAGGAGCTTTTGAACCCCTCCCCGCCCTTCTTAACTGGGGTGGGAACCTGTCCCACCACAGGTAGTGATAAACGGGACAGTAGATGAGAGACAGAAGGTGCCTGACCAAGACTTAAAGTAGGTGGTGGAAATTGGCTGAAGGTCCTGGGAGAGACTGGCTGTGGAGTAATGCCGGAGAAACTAGGCAAATGGGGAAACAGTCATACTTGCTCAGTTTAAAACCTTATACTCATAACTGATGCTCTAGCTTCTTCCCCCAGTGCTGAAGTCTTTTTTAGTCTGCCAAGCTCGCATAGCTTTTCATGAAGTTTTGAGTAGCACACAGAAGAAGTTAAGGTGTTGGTTATAGTTGTTTGTACTGGGAATGCAGAGTTTGATTATTTGGCTGCTCTGCAGCACCAGTGCCAGCTAGCCCCTCTCTCCAGCCCTGAGCTTTCAGCCCCCATATTTACATGTCTTTTTTTATCCTGCTACATTAAAAAAAACCTAGGAAATAATAATATAAACCCCTATATTAAGGTAGCTCAAGAGAATTTCCTACAATGCAAACAATAAAAAGCAAGGAAATCACAAGTTAATTCACACCAAATTCGAAACCAGCCTCCAAGTATTAGCTCTCTAGCACCTGAGCACCCAACCTGCCAACATATTAATACTGTCTCCAAGACAACCTCTATAAATTCAACAATTTTGTCAATTTCAATGCCAAAATACAAAGAGTCGAAAATCACAGTGCAAAGGGTTTGGGGGATTTTTTCATGTGGGTTTATATAATATAAGCCAAATTCTCCCATGTGTTACAAAAGTGCAAACCCACAGATTTCAATACTTTTTTGTTTTCCATGGACTTGCGTCGGTGGAAATGAGAGGGGAGAATTTGGCTCGGAATGTTAACAATTGTAAATTTATGTGCTGGTTACTTTACCTTACTTAACTCTTTTTGAATACAAGATTCCCCCCACTGATGACATTTGGACTCTCTTTTGTAAACTAGAAATCAATAAATAGCTTCTTTCATGTAAGCTTTTGGGATAAACACATTACAGCACAACTATAAATTCCCACTGTTATCCTTGATAAAGGCCCTTGTTGAGCTGAAATGTCAGCTCTTTCCTGAATCTTCACCACTGAACGAAAGACAAACTAAAAATCTGAAAATTACTTTATTTCTGTTACAATACTGGCAACTTGATATTCCTGGACCTTAGCAGCACTCTCTTTACACAGGTGAGTTACTGGTTATCATTAAATATAGAGGGTGAAATCCGTGTTGCACGAAAGTATTTTGTCACTGACTTCAATTGGGCCAGGATTTCATCCTGTATATTGCATGCAGATGAAATGTGGAAGACTAACGAGGTCACAATTGTTGCAATATTTGTAGATGATGAACAGCATATTATTTTTCTGGTTGCATTTTATCATTCGGATTAAAATAATACACTTATTTTTGCCTTTTAAAATTTTCTTTCAACATAGACTAACAGAATATGTTTGTTTATATTAAGTATGTTTAAACTTCCTATTTTGTTTGCTTAGTGCTCTTAAGCTTCTCAGTCACAGTAAATGGTTTCAACAGGTTACAGATGGGTTGTGCTTGCTGCAGTTAATTACCATTTATATCATATTGAACTATTCAAAAAGAGAACCTTGATGGTGAAACTAATACAAAAGCTTAAAGGTAATGTTACTAGCTGATAAATGTAAAGATTAATACAAAATTGCTAGAGAGTTAAATATTATTCACATAATTTTTAGTTCCACTAGACTCCATTTTCAATACAAAATCACTCCATTTATCTTCTTTCAAATATTCTATTGTATCATTAAACTTTACAAAACAATCCATGGATAATAAACTGTCTATTGGATTAAAGTGCATACGTGAAAGGAAAGTTATGAAATATTTTAATGAGAAATAACATTGGCAGTTACTATTAATCAATAATATTATGTGGTAAAACTCATGCCAAAAAAGATGACAAGCAGATTATATAATACTGATGTGCAGGGACTGAAATGCCTGGCCCCAAGGCTACCTTCCAATAACGAAAATACCTGCAAGCAATTAGAGAAGCCAGAGTAGGTGTGATATTGGGTATGCAAGACTATGATTTTATGTTAAAGTTCCTTTTTAAATGTGAGACCTGGTTTTCTCTTGAAATACTTGCTGCCTTCTATAACAACTTGTGGTGCTTCTCCTGTGGACCACCACTTTTGTTATATTACCTTATACCCCACATTCACTCCATTCACTCTCCATCTTTACAGTCTTTTCAATACAGATGTGCTAAAATCTCTCTCAGCTTGGCTGTCTTAATGCCTCAAAAACTAATGAATCACTCTGTAGCATAGCAAATCCAGAATTCAGACTGATTTCAGCCCGCTTTTGTCTATTGCTGCTCATGCACATGTTCTGAGATGCCCATCCTTCACCATAGGGCCAAACTGAATGCTAGAGAGAAGGAATTGTGCTACTGTCCCTGAACCCTGAATTGTCACTTCTTGTTCTTTTCTTTTTAAAATCTCTACAAAGCATAAAGAGGGGCAGGAGTGGGTGCCATAATAGAAAGAAATCTTGTTTTAAAACTGATTGGGAAGATGGGAATACATCACAAAGAGGAAGTGAGGTGAATTCATTTTATTATTAAAATAAGCTTTCCTTGCAAAATAATGTTAACAATAGGAGGGGTCCTCTGCTTTTGTCCCCCATCTTTATATTACTGGGATGTACCATGCAACCTTTGATCTTGTATAGCTGGGAACTGGGGTACTGCCTTATAAAAATGGAACCTTTCCAGCATCCCTTAATTATAACTGGGCACTTAAAATTTTTCTAAAGTAAACAAAATTAAAATGAATTAAAAACAATTAGAAGTGTAAACTACCTAATAATAGCACATATAGCATATTGTGTAATCACATTTCTTTGGTGTTTTATTTACATATTATAAGGTCTAAATAGCAAGAACTCAGATAGAGTCAATCAGCTATAGTAAAAAAACATACTTTTTAGCCCTTAATTATTCTCTTGAACCAACCATGATTACAGAGAAATTGTCAAGTCTTATAATTTCCAATGCCTTGAGGGTTCCCCTCCCACATTTGAGATATCTCTTTGGTAACATTCATGGTACCAGATATATTTTTAACTACTTTTTGTAAAGGCAGAATAAAACTTGTTATCTGTAAACTGTCAGATTTTGTCCTGAACCCCAGTAAAACAGCCCTTCAAATGACCTGATTGGCATATCAAGTCATATAGACATTTTAGTCCCAGGAGCAAAATCTATTAGAGAGTTCACTGAAAGCTAAATACATCTCTATTGTAAGCCCATTTGTGTTGTCTTCTGACAAATGTTGACATTTTAATACAACCACTGTATTAATCAGATTTTAAACCAATTTTCCTCTATCTAATGCCTTTTCAGGACATTAAATTATTATGGTAAATTTCCTAATTATGGCAGGGTACCTAGACTAAAACATTTTGATTTTAATAATAAAATTCAAAGGGTTTCAAATCCGGCCTCCATTTGTGCCCAGGCAACTTTGTGTTTACACATGGTTAAGTATTCTCTTTAATAAACACATGTAGGTGACTGATTTTGTCTCGTCTATGGGCAAGTGTTTGGCTTTGTACTGGTAAATTCTATCACATGCCTGTGCAAAAGAAAGAACCCAGCAGCAACAGGTGATGGTGCTTGAAACACACAAGGGAAAAGTATGCATGAACAAATGCAAGACACTTTTGGAAAATGTGGCTCTGAGGGTCAAACAAGTGCAAGTTCATGAGATTTTTTCCAGCATAAGAGAAATCCAATAATACTACTTGCAGTATTAGGGAACAAAGACAGAAGATGCATGTTGGAAAATCTATGATGATCACTCAATCTTTGTTAATGCTCTAGGAATTAGAATCCCCAAGGTCTGTACTTCATAGTCTATTGCATACAACTTGTTCTCTGGTGATATTGTTGTAAGCAAGTCTGCTTATTTTAGATATTGATTTTTATGTCTAAACCTGTCCATTTTTTGCAAACTGTTATGTTGACCATGTAGGGACAATATCTGATAACACACATTGACATTACCATGGCCACACTGTAGCACTACTGGATGAATAATATATAGGGCTGTTGATTAATCACAATTAACTCATGAGATTAACTCAAAAAAATTAATTGCGATTAATTGCACTGTTAAACAATAGAATACCAATTGACATTTATTAAATATTTTTGGATGTTTTCCTACATTTTCAAATATATTGATTTATATTTCAACACAGAATACAAAGTGTACTCACTTTATATTTATTTTTGATTACAAGCATTTGCACCATAAAAAAAGAAAAGAAATATTATTTTTCAATTCACCTTATACAAATACACCGGACCCTCGCTAGAACGTGGGGTTTGGGATCCATGGGCCGTACCGCGTTAACGCGGGGACCACATTATAGCAGGGGCCGCGTTACCATGGATCCCAATTGAAATATTTAAATTTGGGATCCATCACCGCAACCGTGCTATATGCAAATCTGTGCTCTAGCGATGCGCGCTCTAGCAAGGGTCCGCTATACTGTAGTGCAATCTCTCTATCATGAAAGTGCCACTTACAAGTGTAGGGTTTTTTGTTACATAACTGCACTCAAAAACAAACCAATGTAAAACTTTTGAGCCTACAAGTCCACTCAGTCCTACTTCTTGTTCATCCAATCGCTAAGAGAAACAAGTTTGTTTATATTTACTGGAGACAATGCTGCCCACTTCATAATTACAGTGTCACCTGAAAGTGAGAACAGGCGTTCTCATGGCACTGTTGTACTTAGCATTGCAAGATATTTACGTGCCAGATGGCTATAATGTGTTAATTAAATTTGTGACTGAACTCCTAGGGGGAGAATTGCATGTCTCCTGCTCTGTTTTATCCACATTTTGCCATATATTTCATGTTATAGCAGTCTTGGATGATGACCTAGCACATGCTGTTCATTTTAAGAACACTTTCATTGCAAATTTGACAAAATGCAAAGAAGATACCAAAGTGAAATTTCTAAAGATAGCTACAGAACTTGACCGAAGATTTATGAATCTGAAGTGCCTTCCAAAATCTGAGAGAGATGAGGTGTGGAGTATGCTTTCAGAAGTCTTAAAAGAGCAACACTCTGATGTGGGAACTACAGAACTCAAACCACCAAAAAAGAAAATCAACAGTCTTCTGGTGGCATCTGACTCAGATGATGAAAATGAACATGCATCGGTCTGCACTGCTTTGGATTGTTATCGAGCAGATCCCATCATCAGCATGGATGCATGTCCTCTGGAATGGTGGTTGAATGGTCCCATATGAAGGGACATATGAATCTTTAGTGCATCTGGCATGTAAATATCTTGCCATACTAGCTACAACAGTGCCATGTGGACGCCTGTTCTGACTTTCAGGTGACATTGCAAACAAGAAGCAGGCAGCATTATCTTCTGCAAATGTAAACAAACTTGTTTTTCTGAGTGATTGGCTGAACAGGAAGTAGGACTGATTGGACTTGTAAGTTCTAACGTTTTACATTGTTTTATTTTTGAATGCAGTTATTTTTGTACATAAGTCTACATTTGTAAGTTCAGCTTTCATGATAAAGAGATTGCACTACAGTATTTGTATTAGGTTAATTGAAAAATACTATATCTTTTGTTTTTTACAATGCAAATATTTGTAATAAAAATAAATTTAAAGTGAGCACTGTACACTTTGTATTCTGTTTTGTAATTGAAATCAATATATTTGAAAATGTATAAAACATCCAAAAAATTTAAATAAATGGTATTCTATTATTAACAGCACAATGAAACACGATTAGTTTTTTTAATCATGCAATTAACCGCAAATAATTTTTTTAATTGCTTGACAGACCTAATAATAAACAAAGCAAATATAAGAAGATTGATCAAAGCTTTCAGTTATTTAAAGGTTTTGCTGTGTACGTACCAAACTAATCAAGGAATAGAATTTTCCCTTTCCATGGATTTTTTTTTCACAAGTCTGGACACAGTTCCTGAAATTTAGATAAGACCTTATCTTTCATACATTTTATCCATCAAGGTAGACAGTGTAGATGCTTAACTAAGGTACCTATAATTCAACTTTCATAAACATGCTGATATTCATAAACAAAATTTCCTTTGACATATACTTGCCAAGATGATGATCTGTCATTTGCAGAAACTATTTTAGCAGAGCAGAGCTCCACAGCGAGTAGCCTTTCAATTGCTAAACATCACTAGACCCGAACCTTTATGAAGTATTTCTTCTGAGTTCTGCTATGGGTTATTTTCATGAAAATATGTCAGCTCTGTTCAAATCCAAGTACGATTTACACTCCATTTAGAGATAGGACTAGAACAAGAATAAAAACTGTAGTGGACGTGCCTGATATAAATGGGCAATAAAGCTGTGAACAGGATCCTCAAGATTAAAGATAGTCATTTTATCGGGTAGCCCGAATTTGTATATTTAAATCAAAATACACACTGTAACATAATTTTAAATATAAAGTGCTTGCCTGCTGATGTTCTCATGGTGCTGTACAGCATAACGGCAACGTGACTAAAATAGAACATAATAACTACCCTCCTAAAATTTAAGCAAACCAATCACAGGAATACATTTGTTTGTGGCACAACAGTTAATTGTTGTTGGAGTTATCTTAATGTTACACTCAGGATTTTCACTTTATATAGGCCATAAACAATAGGAATAATATTATTAGAGAGGGTTTTTTTAAAATGCTATTAGAGTTGAGCCAAAGGGTCAAAGGGGGAATCCAAAATTGGAGTGGCACAGAGTTACACATTTTGGGGCCATTATACATGTAGAGGCCAGGTGTGAAATTTGGATCTGGATCCAGGTTGAAATTGTGAACCTCCAGTGTTCGGGTTTGTTGGATCCTGCCAATTTCCAATTGCTTATTACTTTATTATTAATTATGATTATTATTACTTATACAACAATAAAAAAGTAATGGATATTTAGACTAAAGAAATAAACATAGTCTGAGAACCGCCCTATGAGTGAGTGGTAGAGCCACAGTTTCACGTAACATGGCATTTGTGACATGAATAAAAACCAGACACACTGTTCATTGAGCTTTAGAATTTACCTATTTAGTCATTTATATCATACTCATTACTACAGTATCTGATCAATGGGCACGAACATGACATTAATATAAGATGCCACGTTAGTTATCTTGTTTACTTTTTCACAAGGAGCAATACCACTACAGAAACTCTCCAGAAACATGGCAGTGAAGTAGATATATCAAGATAATGCGGGGAAAATGCTACAATACATTTATTCTCACTTATCTGATATCAGCAGAGAGCTGAATTTTGATAAATTAACTAGTTTATCTTCAATTTGTATCACTGAGATGAATAGTTTTAACTATATCGAATATTCCCCTTCTACAATAGGTCTGAAAGTCATAATTAAGACTTATAAAAGACTGTCATTGTGTGTTGTATTATTTATTGGCTTAATGTTTTCTTTCTGCTTTATTGTCTTTTAACTAGAAACAGATACAATAGGTTAACTGATTTAAATAGTAGTCTCTGAGCTGAGGTGTTTTTTAGTTTACTTGCATTTGAGAGATCAGGATTTAATTTTAAATTGAGTCCTTCACATCTAGTTTTTGTTAACTCCAAATTAAGCAAAAGATTGGTACTTGGCCATTTTTGACCCCCTGATGGTACTAATGTAATAGGATCATTTGGCCTTGAACTGCAGCATAGCGCAAGAGGGACTGTGTTATTGATTGCTACTGTCTAAGGGTTATAAATCATCCTATCTCTCACTTTACCATACTCCAGTAAGACGGTTTACATTTAAAGTGCCTGGATTTGCTCCTATTTCACCTGAAAGCAATGGAAGTTATACTATTGACTTCAGTGGGGGCATAAATAGGCAGTTTATTTGCAGTTGTTTTTTTAATGTTCCTTTTTGTTCTTTACAATTTTTTTTTCCTGAGAGCAACAGCAGTCTATTGTATAAGTGGAAGAAAAAGAAGAATAGGAAGGTTATGATGTGGTATGGTATGGATTGTTTTGAGATTTTTAGAACACTCTAATTTATTTTTATTCAGTTTCTTTCAGTGAAATTTTAGTACTCTTGAAAGGTACGGGATTAGTCAACTGTGGAGATTGAGGTCCTCCATTTTATCTACAGAAAAAGTACAACTCTGACAGTAGCACTACACTTTATCTTACACTATCTCACCAGTATGCTGTAACCTTTGGGGAATGTCTCATGTCTAGGAGGAGGTGTAGGGATAATTTATCCCCTGTGAACATTCAACACATCACCTTTTGGCAAAGATCAACACTAGTTAGTGCTAACTGTGACATGGACTCCTTTCTTAAAGGAGCTAGAGTAAGCACCAGCTCATTTCACATACAGGTAGGCATCAGAACAAATGTAAGATAGCAAATTTTGGTCACAACCAACCTGAGGGGAATTTGAACCAGTGCCTTAAAAACAAAAGCTCTGTGTCCCATTAACAATCCAGTTTTCCCAGAACTTTATGGCTGGGATTATCAAAAGCGCCTCAGGAATGCCAAATTGCAATTCAATAGGATTTGGGTGCCTAACTCTCTTAGGCTCATTTGAAAATCTCAGCCTAAACCTTTATTTAGTAGGAAAGAATTCATTTCCAGTGCTTACAAAAGGATTGCACCAGTAATCAAAACCGTACAAAAAATAAATTGGTTTCTTACCGGTGGAGTGCTGAAAATGTAGAAGGATGAACCCTTCAGTGCCAGGAACTTGTATTTGTAGAGTTGAGATGAATCAGTTCCCTCGAGTCTTTCATTCACCCAGCCCATATGAATAATCTGCAGAGTAAAACCTTTGAAAAATTAGAACTCAAGCTTCAACAGCAGCATAATATACCCTTTACATAGGAGTTCTCCCTCTCCCTAGAACACAACTCAGTTAACGGAGGGCAGTGGCCTTAGATTTGAAACCTGTTGTCCCATCCTCCCCTTTGCCTTCCTCAGCCCTGCTCCCTAAATTATACTCCATGCCAGTGTGTAGGGAGCTCCCCTAGAGGTGTGATCCATATTGCACAGGCTCTCTGAATCCTTTCTGCCCTGTGCAGCAGTATCACATTGATATCCGGTGTGTTGAGTGTGTGCTTCAGCTATGAGGGAAAGTGGATGGGACTGGACCCATAAATATTAAGGATAGGGAAACTTATTCTGATAAAAAAGCTGTCCAAATCTTTTCCCATACTTCAACCCAGCCATTTAGGGTGGTTCCAAAAATGTCACTTATTTAACACTCTATGTGCTGCTGCAATTTCTGGTTTTGGCCAGGATCTGAAATAGCGATATTGAAATGTTACAAAAAGGCTGTTCCCACAGTATTTGTGACATAGTGAAAACCGGGCAGCACTAGTAATTCTATGAGAGTTGCTTCCAAACAAAAGACACGTGGATAAGTCCCTAGGCTTATCTGAAACCAAGTGGTTCACTAGATATTGAAGTTTGCCCATAACTAAAAGAATTAGATCACGTTCTCTTCTTCCAGGGGGTTTACACTTGCATACATTTCTTCAAATGAGAACTGTAGGTGTTTCTGTGCTGGTAGAATCAAATTCCAAGGGCTTTTGTTGCTCACCTCACATATGTTTGATTTACTTTAAAGTTATTACAAATAAATTTGTAATTATTTTACAATTATTTTAAAAGTTGTTTTATGTAACCTTGAAATTCAGGCATAAGTAAGATTTTATTATCTCTTTCTGAGCTAGATAAACCCTAAAGAACCACATTCTAGCACAGTGCTAGTACACTAGCTGGTATGCTTAATTTCACATCACCATGCTGACTATATGGCCTTTAATATGCCTTGAAATATTTATCTGGCCTTAATTATAGTGCTCTGCAAATCTTCAAATGTAAATGGCCAATCTTGATGCCCTTGCTGAGTTTTTGTACTCAGCATGGAATTTCCAAAGTACCTAAGTAACTGAAGAGCACAAGTTCCACGGCACTTCTGAAATCTCGCCCTCAGCCCGCACACAACACAGAACCTTACTTGAAACCAGTGGGAATTTAGCCTGAGTAAGGGATGCATTAACATGTGTAGAAACTTCAGGATTCATCCCCAAGTGAGATTCGAAGAGAAGAAGTGACTCATTTGTATTATGAAATTAAGATAAACTTTTGAATGTGACCAGAGCATGGAGCTGAAACAGAGTACAGTAAGAGCACAGACTGAACACAGAAGCACATTGCTATGGTCACATTTTTATCTTAGCATGATTCATACATTGTTGTCTAGCTCTGTTATTTAATACATAATTATCTCTGCTATCAGTTAACTTATTTTAAAAAATATTCTATACCAACATAGTGCTATTGCTTCTCTACTCTCTTCTACTGAACAATAACTTCATTAAAATGTTAATGTTGTAGGAAACAGTGCAGTAAATACAGTAGACCTTCCAATTCTCACTTTGCTATTGTGTAAAGTCAATAATTCTCACCAAAATATTGCTTCACCACTCACCAGCACAGCTTTAATAACTGAATGCTCACACACTTCATTACTTTAACAAAATATACCACAGTACTGCTCAGACTCTCCTACAAACAATAGCACAGATTGCTTAAACTTGCATGTCATTATCATAATAAATAAAGGGCAATAGCCAAAACAAAGAAACAAAGTACATTTTGTGATGCCAGATCCTTGATATTTTTTAGAATAATATTTGTTTGCTAATTTGCAAACCTCGTTAACCCACATTGGGTTTCCCAGTCATTATTGGAAAGTAAATTAGATCCTATTACAGAGTCAAAGATAGAGTGCTGTGCATGATAATAATTTGCAGTTCTAATGACCCTCTTTCAAATCTAAGGATCTCAAAGCTTCATAATAATTGCTAGGGAACATGGGACATAGTCAGACAATGTAACATGCTCAGGTCATACTTCAAATCAAATATTGCAGAGCCAACAAAATTATAGCTACATCTCCTATATCTCAATCCTGTTCCTTTAAAACAGTAGATCGAGGAAAAGAGGTTGTTTTTGTTTAAGGTTCGGACAGGAAAATCAGAAGACTGATATTCTATTTCTGGTCCTCCACATAATTCATGTGTGAACTTGGATAAGACACGTACCCTCTTTATGGCTATGTCTTCACTGAAGAAAAAAAAAAAGGAACATGTTTACATTGAGGAAGTTATCTTGATGTAAAATCCCAGTAGCGACAAGACACTAGTTTATACTTCAATGTAGCTAGGCAAGATAAATCCCAGGTGGGGGAATATAGTGTTGGCCTTGACAAGCTGCACTGAGGTTAAAACCTACCTGTGCCTTATCTCCAGGAGGATTTTATACCAAGATAGTTATCTCAATTTGCCTATCCCAGTGTAAGAACACACCTTTTTTGCAGTGAAGATATGGCATGTGCCACAGTTTCCTCTCTGTATATGGATATCACAGAGTTGTGAGGACTGCATCTTTAGTATTTGTAAAGTGTTCTGAGATCCTTGAATGCAAGATGCTATAGAAGTGCAAAGTATTATGACTCCAGTCTAGCACTTAAGAAATCCCATTCCTATTTAGCAAAACACTTAAGCATATATTTTAATTTTAAGCACAGGCTTAACGTTCACTGTGCTTTGTTGAAGAGGGAATGATTTAGGCACGTGCTTAAGTGTTTTTGCTGAACTGGTGCCTGTATTATTATTCCATGTTACTGTGATGGTTAGTGTCAAAAGATTTGGTTTGAATACATCCTTCTCCATGACATACCCACACTCTCAATTGTCTGCAAACTTTGGATTGAAGTCTCATGGTAAGATGGTCACTTTGATTTCAACTCCATATGTAGCACAGAGAAGTGCATAGGTACTAAGAAAAGAAAAATTACTGAAATAGTAGTTAACTGGACTTTGATCTGGTTCAATTCAAATTTCCAGTACATATTCAAGTCAGTTTTTATTTAACTCAAACTGATTTTCTCTTTCCTTTTAATAAACAATTTATTTATATCATTTAAATGGCGAAATTCTGCTTGCACGAGTCTTTGCAGAATCAGAAAGTAATGGTGTGTTTATAATGCTGTAGACACAATAAAAGATTTTAGAAATCTAATCACTGTGCCTGATTTGTCAGTGCCAACCAGTAGATAACTAAATTTTGTCGTTATGTTCTTACAATTTTGCATCTACAACTGATTTTTCACTCAGTATGTTGGCACACAACTAAAAGCCATTTTGTTACATTTTAGCTCAAAAAGCAGGGGAAAACTCATTTGAATTCAATTAAAGCTACCCAAATATGCACTCAGAATTTGAACTGAACCTACACATCAGTTGGACTACTCACTTAAATTTATGCACGTGCTGAAGTTTTTGCTGGAATGGGCCATAGAGGGCAGGCTGAGGCCATTTGAAAATGTGGTCCTTTTATTAGCTGAATTATTTCTGAACTCTAATATCATCCATTTAATTTATAATGGAAGCAAACAGATGGATGATCACAAGGTGGACTAATGACTCTACTCTATCAAAGTCTATAGAAAATCAAACACACAGCAATACCTCAATTACATTTCAAATACACTGGACTGCAGAAAATATTCCATAGTGCCTAGTTTGCTTGATTGAAATAGCCCTCAAAATTAACAGCTCAAAATGATAAAAAATAATTAGTTATGACAGCTAAGTTTTATATGCATAACAATGTATGTACAAACCAGATATTGCAGAGCTACAGCTCCAAGAAACAAAAGAAAATCCACCAAGCGGAAAGCCAAATAGAAGAATATGACAAAAGTAAATAGCGATTGTACCCTTAAAATGTCGTTGAAAATGAAGAAAAAGAAATGTTTTGTCTCCCGTACTCGATGATAGTTCCCTAGACATGCCAGAAAAAGATGAAGTGACTTTCAATTTTCAGTAAAAAACAAAACAAAACAACAAAAAAAGAGCAGCAATTATTTAACTTCACTTTGTCAACAGTTTCTGGGGGAAAAAAAGTAATTTTTTGTGCTGTAAAGTACAAGTGAAAGTACTGCTTTGCTGACTTATGCCATTTCATATAAAAGAACACAAAAATTCATCTGGTAAACCTGGGAGGTGAGTTAAAGCCTTATATAAATTAGAACACGACCAATGACTTTAAAGTTTCTGAACTGGGGGCTGTCATCAAAATACCATCAGACACTTAACTTCAGTGACTGTTAGGTGTGAGTAAACAGAATTCAGAATTTCCTGGCATTTATAAAATATATTAATTCATTGGATGCCTAAATCAATAAATTTTAATAATGGATCCATTTTTTCTTAATGAAGTGATGAATAAGGAGCAAGAAATAAACTGTTCCATACATTCAAAAGAATTCCCTCGTCAGACTTCTACTGCTGATTTAATGTGTGTGTGTGTGTGTACGTATACACACACATATATATATACACACACACTGAAGAGGCTACAGTATAGCAAAATGATGTACAATTTTTGTTAGGCATCTTGCTATGATAAAAATTAAGAAGGCAAATAAAATTATATCTCGGGTCCTTTGTTTGGTCTTTTTATTCAAATACAAATTATCAGTTAGCAACAGCAGTTTTTTTAAAAGAGATATTATGGGAAATAAATTAGTAGCTGCTTTTGCATCTCTATTATGGTGCATGTCTCAAGAAAATAAACAAATGGCAATCAAAGCTAGATAGATTTCTAAAACACTTGATATATAAAAAAATCAACATTGTAAAATCTGCTGGAACAATAATTATATAATGGTGACAGGTTTCAGAGTGGTAGCCGTGTTAGTGTGTGTCAGCAAAACAAACAAACAAACAAACCATGAGGAGTACTTGTGGCACCTTAAAAAAACTACAAAAAAACTTTTGTAGTGATAATCAGGATGGCCCATTTCAAACAGTTGACAAGAAGGTCTGAGTAACAGCAGGGGAAAAATTAGCATGGGGAAATAGTTTTTACTTTGTGTAATGACCCATCCACTCCCAGTCTTTATTCAGGCCTAATTTAATGGTGTCCAGTTTGCAAATTAATTCCAATTCTGCAGTTTCTCATTGGAGTCTGTTTTTGAAGTTTTTTTTTTGGAGAATTGTGACTTTTAGGTCTGAAATTGAGTGACTAGGAAGGTTGAAGTGTTCTCCGACTTGTTGTTGAATGTTATAATTCTTGACGTCTGATTTTTGTCCATTTATTCTTTCACGTAGAGATTGTCCGGTTTGGCCAATGTACATGGCAGAGGGGCATGGCTGGCACAAACAAACAAACAAACAAAAAAAGTTTTTTTCTCCTGCTGATAATAGCCCACCTTAATTGATTAGTCTCATTACAGTTGGTATGGCAACACCCATTTGTTCATGTTCTCTGTGTATATATATATATATCTTCCTACTGTATTTTCCACTGCATGCATCCGATGAAGTGGGTTTTAGCCCACGGAAGCTTATGCCCAAATAATTATATAATGGGTTATTTTAACTATCTCAAGATACACTAGTCTAACTGCCTATTGACACATGGATTGGACAAACAATTTATACCATAAATAGTTGGTTTTCAGAGTTTCACAAGCAATTCTTGTAACTCAATTCTATGAACCTTTAAAATGAAGATATTTAAACTATGAAGAAAACTATCACAAACTAGGATAAAGAGGAACTATTTTTTAAAAATCCTTAGTATCCATAGACAAACCGAAATTTATTTTAAAAAGAGAAAGATGTATATAATTTTGAACAAACAGGAATAAAAACTACTATGGCTAAGCAGGAATATGAATGCATAAGTATATAAGTCCTAAAAATGCATCCTTTGGAAATCTTGTTTGCTACCTTATGGTTGACAATAAATCTTTGTAGGATCATGCTCTAAAAAGTCAAGAGCAGAGTCAATGTGCAAAAATCCTTGTCCCCCTTCCACTACATCTTTATTGAATGGGAGTTTCCAGAATTTTTTATTTTTGAAGAAGGAAAGGTGAGTGCTTTGTGCACAATATTGGTCAGGTTATTTAAAACATAAAGATCATCACAAAGAAGGCAAAGTTAACAAAGGTAGCAGGCAAGAGGGAGGCTATGATGAAGACTGTTCTCAGTGGTATCAGATGACAGAACAAGTTGCAGTGGGGGAGGTTTAGGGTGGATATTAGGAAAAACTTTTTCACTAGGAGGGTGGTGAAGCACTGGAATGGATTACTTAGGGAGGTGGTGGAATCTCTTTCCTTGGAGGTTTTTAAGGTCAGCCTTGACAAAGCCCTGGCTGGGCTAATTTAGTTGGGGACTGGTCCAGCTTTGAGCGGGGGTTGGACTAGATGACCTCCTGAGGTCCCTTCCATATGATTCTATGGTTCAATGAAATGTAGAAGCCAAATAGGAGTAAAAGATAAATGCAACCAGAATTTTTCTTAAATAAATAATAAATAATAAATAATAATAATAATAATAAAAACAGCTTGGGGGAGGTGATCAGGAAGGTGAAAATTAGAGAATCAGGAATGAGGCAGAATTGCTAGCAAGGTCTGACCCCAAGCAAATGCCTGTCCTCACTCCCAAAGCTCATTTTATCCCAGTCCTTTTTATTTCCTATTACCAAACATGAGTAAAAGAAACATCTATTTTTTTTTAAATTACAGCTTAGACTGTGACATCACATGACTCCAGGAGATGGGACACTAGTCATGTTCCTAATGAGTCTCTGCATTAATGCAACCCTGCACATCCACACGTAACCACTCCTCTTCAATTCATATAGCCCTCCCTTAGTTCTCACTTTCTCCCTCTGCCCCACTCCTCGTCAGTGCCTAATTTGTGCTGGGGCTGAGCCCTGGCACCTCTAGGCTTGGCAGTTCATAGCCACAGCACCTCTGGGCTCCCAGCCAGCCGCCACCATTCTCCATACCATGCCATGACCTGCCCTGCTGCTGGTGGCGCTGAGCTGAGTGCCCAGCCTGCAGATCCTACTCTCTGCTCACCTACCAGTGCTTAATTTGTGCCGGGGCTTGCTGAAGCTGAGCTCCGGCACTCTTTCCTTTCAAATTAAGCACTGCCCCTTGTATATGATCTCATTTTCTTCTTCTCTTACTGACTTCCCCTCCCCAAAACTTGTTCATTCTCTCCCTACCACTCCCCTTCACTCTCTCACACACAACTTATTCTTCTCTCCTTTCCTCTCCTCACTACACACACTCACTCACCCAGGCACTCTTTTCCCTCTCTCTTTCTGTTCCCCTCTGCAAACTCTCCCTTCCTTTCCCTGCTCTTCTGACAGGCACTCTCAATCTCTCTGCCTGCAGATTCTCCCACTCTTGTCTTTCTCTTCTTGCCACTCCTAAACTTTCAGTAGTTTAGCTCAGTGTGAAGGAGAGAAGTCTGCTGCATAACAGCATAAAGCAGCCCTGCAAGATCTCTGTTTCCTCCTCCCCCTGCAGTTGTTGCAGGGACCCAGGGTTACACCAACAAGGAGTGTGTGTGTGTAGTGGGAGGGAATGGTTTGGTCCAGAAAAGCATCACACAGAGAAGCAGCAGCACATGTGTATATTTTAGTGGGAAAGGGCAGAAGCCTTTTGCTTTAATCCCCACTCATAGGTAGGCAGAATTGAAAGGAGCATTCCTAAGGAAGTGGAGGGACAAGTTGTGAGGGCAACATGTCCCGCCCATTTCCCCCAGTGATTTTACCTATGGAAGAGAAGCTGAAGGCAGAGACCAGGTGGAAAGCCAAATACAGAACATACTTCTAGATCCTAGACAATGGTAGCCCTGTACTGTTTATATTTTTACTTTATCTAAAAAATTCTAAGAGAGATTGAAGAAGTCTAGAGAAGATGCTTAGAAGTTTGGCAGGATATTGCAATGACTAGGGGGACATTTAGTTTGAAAAGATATGACTTCAGTTGAAAAGTTCAAAATTATGAAGGAGAATTCATAATATGAAATAAGGGAACATTTGATTCAATTAAGTGGGAGATCACAAAGGGAAATGCTACTTCACACTACCTATAATGAACCTCTGAACACAGTCACAATAACTTAACCAAACCCTGTGGCTGAATTGTAGTAGCCAATGACTACTAACTACATATGTATCTAGGGAAACTAAGGGCTCAATATTATCATTATCAAAGCCACATTTGGGGTTGGGTCATATCTCCCCTGCTTTTGTGGGAGTTAGGGGAAAAATTACTCTGAGAAAAAACAATTCCTCTTAGATACTTGGAATGCAGAGAGAGTGCATTAACTGATTCAGGAGATGCAGAACATAGAATCATAGAATATCAGGGGTGGAAGGGACCTCAGGAGGTTATCTAGTCCGATACCCTGCTCAAAGCAGGACCAAGATATCTCCTTCTGCTGTGCTACTCCCAGTCGCGGGCAGGCCCTGCCATCAGCCTGCAGCCCAGAGTGGTAGGACCGTCTGATGGCTGGTGAAAACAGCCAGACCTGTCAGAGGTGTGCATACGAGAGGAACTAAAAGCACAGCTTGCCCTGTAACTGTGATGCATGCAATGATGGATGGGGTGGATTACCAAAGGGGGTGCAGGGATGGAGCAGTAGTTCCCTAAGCACAGGCAGTTACTTGGGCTGCACAGGAGATACTTTCCACCCATATACTTAGCAGGCACAATCAGGACCCAAGATAATGGTAAGGCAATATATCATCAGACTGCAGCACGTAATATGCTTATCACAGGGCAGTGGGAGGGATGATTTGCCACTGATTTACATGTACAATTCTCTTGCTGATGTGTGGGGAGCTAACCATTTTACACAGAGCATCAGGTATCAGCCATAGTTTAAGTAAGGATGGTTGATAGCTGACTTGATGGACCTTTGTTAGTGATCAATTAATACTTATTAAGAAAATAATCTATTTTATGTATCAGAGGGGTAGCTGTGTTAACCTGGATCTGTAAAAGCAGCAAAGAGTCCTGTGGCACCTTATAGACTAACAGACGCATTGGAGCATAAGCTTTCGTGGGTGAATAGTATAGTGAATAGTATAGTGAATAGTACCCTAAGTGGGTATTCACCCACGAAAGCTTATGCTCCAATGCGTCTGTTAGTCTATAAGGTGCCACAGGACTCTTTGCCGAATCTATTTTATAAATCTTTTTGACAAGTTCACCAAAGCACATCATTGTCATGTCTACTATTTTTAATACTTTTACATTTGTAAATTGTTCTATTAATTACATTGTGCATGGAATTTCTTATCCTTGGACATGATAATGGTCAAGATCATGTTTTGCTGGTTTACAAGGGTTCATTGTACTGTTGAAAATTTGCTTGGTTAAATGCATAGATACTAAATAACATTTATAAATGCTGCTTTTAATTTTTATAATCCAGCGTAATATTGGTTAACTACCCATTCATGATTACATGTGTCTTGGTTACCTGTGCTTTTATAGATTCATAGTAAGCTGTGCTTTTAGACTCCTTGTAGTCGCTTTCGAGTGCACTCTTCTAGTGACAGGTTTGGCTGCCTTCATGCAGCCCTACCACTCTTAAAATGAACCTCTGGGCTGCACCCTTTCCCTACCCTCCATGCTAATTTAACAAGCTCAACTGAGTTTGGCCTCTGTAAGCCCCTTTTCTCCATAAATCAGACCAATGAGCCGATTAAAGTGATTCAAAAACACGTTCGTCAAAACAAAGCATTATTTATTCTTTCACCCACAGGTGCAGAGCGTGTAGAGCGCAAGTGTAAAACAAAAGACGGCTATACACACATTTCCCCTCACCAACAATTTAATCTTTCCTTGGAAGCTATGGTAAGCTCCATTCAGCCCAGTTACCCTCATCTCTAGGCTCAAGAAGCAGCCTGCTTGCTGCAGCTTCTGTCTGTGTTGACTCAGCCTGTGTATCAGCCTCAGTCTGCTGGCAACCTTTCTTCTCCTCCTCCTCCCTCCCCTTCCTGCCTAGGCCAGTATCTTTGAGGTTTTAATATACCTTTTGATCCTAAAATCAGCCTGGGAAGAGTAAACTTTGCAAACCTAGCACGTGACAGACCGGGGATTATTTCCCACTTAATGATTTCCCCAAGGACTCTTCGTATTCCCTAGGACAGCACCTTCTCTTTGCCATTGTTTAGTTTCCTGCTTACAGCCTACTTTTGAGTTAAGTCTATGCATTCAGGCAGGATAATATCACACAGATAAAGTGCACACAATATTTATAAAAATATAATATACAGAACTTGTTCACTCTCCAAAACATGTTATAATATGTTTCTCTAATATTAAGAACATGTATCATTGTATCAATAATATTAGCATAAACAAGGCCAGATCCTCAGCAGCAGCAATGGAGTAGTCAGTGAAGGGAGGGTTGCACAGAAGAGTTCTTTCCTTATCCTGGTGTTCCTCTGCTTCATGCTGGCTTCATGCACATTTGAGAAACAGTTTGTACTTGTTGCCCCCGGCCTCGTGACCGTTGGTCATTACTGGGATGAAAGGGAGTCCCAGCCACACCTTGTGCACTAATAGCTGTGAGAGGTGGTAGCATAGGATTAGCTATAGTGGCATCTATAAAACCCAAAAGTCACCTATGCATGGGAGAGCCTATGTAGAATGAATCAAATTAGTTTAGGGCTGCTTTATGCTAGAGGACAATGAAAAGCATTCAGAGTGTGGCTCCAACTCAGGGCCAGTAAGTACAACACACAAGTCTGACAAATATTGTGGCCTTTTGATGCTGTTAAACTTTTACTTTGAAGGCTTATTTTCTCCTGTTACTGTTTAGTGAAAATTCCCTTATGTATCCAATAAAGATAAGACCTTTTTTCCGGTTTTCATGGTTAAGCTCATCTATCATATTCTGGAGATCACATATGTTGGATACCAACAAAACAAGATTCAGAGTGTCGGAATCTAAGTATGTTTCTCCTCTCTAACCCCTTTCTGTTCAGTTCAATCTGTAGAAAATGTTTTTGAAATAAATCATAAATAGTCTTTGCTTTGACAAAGATTGTCACAACCTTTTATCTCTTTGTAGTTTTATTTCCCCCCTCTGTATTTTCCCCTAACATCTTCCCTTGCTAATACCTCACAGTCCCAGCCACTGTGTGTTTGCTATTTAATTCTCATGCAAGTCATGCTTTGATGTACTTTCTACCAGAAATCAGAATTAATTTTCCAAATTGAGTGTAAATGTTCATTCTTATTATTTTCATGTAACCTAGGTTTATTTCTGTTCTGTTTATGCTGATCATTTATGCTCCCTCTCTCCCTCCAGACTGTGGTTAGTATCTCAGCAGTCTGTGGTCATAATCTATTTAACTGTTTGTGATTTCTCATCTTTAGTTCTTCCTATGTCTTGCACATTACTTGAGGCCAGATTCTGCTTACTAAGGTTGAGTGGTAACTAACTTATTTTAAAGAAATAAGGCAACTTGTGAAGTAAGGTACTATTCAATCTGAGTAGGCATGGCAAAATTGGTCCTTGGTTATGTTCTTTTTCTTAGCTCTATCTATTTAACCAGTACTAAAAGCAGCATAAAGTAAACCTAAAAAGTTGTTCTCCTCCTGACTAACCAAAGGGTCAGATTGCCTCCTCCTCCACAGCAGAGGAAATGAAAATTTCCTCAATCCTCAGCTTGACCAAGAGAGGCACTGAAGTAGAAAGCAAAACCCATGCTTCCTTTAGATCATATAAAGGACCACACATGCATGCTGTGCAAAAGTGTTAAATTTTGTTTGACTCCAGTTTTGGCTGTGAAAGCTTCGGATGGGAAAGATGCCAAGGGAAGAGTCCAGTGCCATGGAGCTGAGTGGAGGGACAGTATGTCCCAGAGGCAATGTGGAGGAACAGGTCTTTGTGCAGGCCGCTCTCCCATCTAGCAGCTCTTCTATGATCCAAGGCATTTGGAGGCTGAATCTCCCTCCCCATGACAGAAGAGTACAGAGAAAATGTGAGGAGAACTCCCAGTTTCCAGCCTCCAATGTGGGTTTTTCTCCACAGGGAATTTTGCGGGGGCTTATTGCTGTGGTGCTTTGCAACTTCAAAAATGTGAGCCAATATCAGCTGACTCACAAACCCCAAAGTCTTTCTGATATGAGCAGAGATTTCTGGAATGTTAATTCACATGACTAGAAGTCTGAGAGTATTTTCTGAAACTCAGTAGTCTCTCATTTATCTGAGTGAAGAAAGTGAGATCTAGTGAAATCACAGAACTGCAAGCTAAGATTTCCTGAGTCAAATATGTACCAATTTGTTGTGTGGATTTTTGCAAGTCACTTAACCTTTTTGCTTTGCAGTTCTTCATCTGTAAAATGAGGATAATAATAGTTATCTACTGCACAGGGGTACTGTGAGGATTAAACATACCTAAGTGAGTAGAGCTAATATTTGTCTAGTGCTTTGAAGTGTGACTAATTTGTCATTACAATTCATTTTTATTTTCACTGAGACTTGAGTTGCCAGAAAATCAGTGAAGATGATCAAGAGAATTTCACAAAGAATTGTGAAACTGTCCTTCACATAAACAAAGTAGGGGCAATTATCAAGACAGATTTTAAATCTAACCCCCAAGAATTTATGCATTAAGAATGGGAAATATTGATATAGAACATAGCTGAAGCCCAGGTGGGTGTAGAACAGCTACTTAGGTTATGTCTACACTGCAGAAAAGCCTTGCGGCAGTGAGTCTCAGAGCCTGGTTCAACTGACTCGGCTTGAAGGACTTATGCTATGAGGCTAAAAATAGCAGGGTAGACATTTAAGCTTGGGCTGGAGCCTGGGCTCTCAAATCCAGTGGTCTCAGAGCCCAGGCTCCAGTCCAAGCCCAAACATCTGCACTATTTTTAGCCTGTAGTGCAAGCCCAAATCAACTGACCCGGGCTGCAGACTTGTTTTTGCAGTGTAGAAATACCCTGAATGACTGTTCTACACCCAACTGAGTGTCAGACATGTTCTATATCAATATTTCACGTTCTTAGTGCATAAGTCCTAGAACTGTATTTTGAAGTAAACCTTAATCTTTCTAATTTAACAACTAGAAGAAGCTAATTTTAGCAACATTTTATATATTCAGAAATCATTTGTGTTTATTGTAAGAAAATGAGAAAAAAGAGATTAATGCTATGAGGATGTGCGCGCTATTTCTTTAAATCTGTAGCAGGAAGCCTAGCAGGAAGGGGCTTGGGAAGCTTCTAAGCAGTCGCTCTATAGTGAAAGAGCTACAGAGAGAAGCCTTAATGCTAATACTGTTAAAGTTCCTCGTTCAGTATCAGAAGAAAGTGACTCTCTCTGTGATTCTTTTGCCAAATGAGAGATGACAAAGAGCCCACTGACTTCAATGAGAGTCATACTATTGACATCAATAGACCTTGGATCAGGTCCTAAAAGGACAATACATCATTCTAAACAGGGATCCCCAGGATGAAGAGAAGAGAAGGCTCAGAAAGCACTTCCTTAGTTTAGCATAGTGTAATTTAAATGTACACTAACCCGCAGTAACATTGCAGACAGGATATTATTTTAACCAATGGAACCAATTAGTATGAGAAATTCTGATATAAGTTAATGGGAGTTTCATGTGTGGAATGGCTGCAGATAAGAATCCACTATTTTTGAGGCAGCTGAAATATATACAACTGTGGTACTGTCATCGGTCACCCTGATTCCCACAACTCCAGGTTCTAAATCTCTGTATCCGTACAGATTGCTATCTAGACAAGCCATTGGATGGTGGGACAACTGGGCTCATGAAAAATGAGAGAAAGGCAAAGGCATCATGACACCTGATCTGTGAACATTACTGCAGTGGGGTGAGTCATGCCCTGACAGGTTACAAGTGAGTTCCATTTAGAGTACATCACCTTATCTCCAAAACTGGAAAATAAAATCGAATTGCAAATAGAGCTATTGGGAATACCCTGTATTCCTGTAAATGTGCTTTACAGCACAAACTAAAAATGATAAATACTGGATTAACCTTTGATCAATACTGCTCTATTAATGTGGAAAAGAAATCACACACTTTTACAGTTTCAATGAGATGACAGGACGGTAACTCCTATTAGCCTGTAAAAACCCCTACAGATGATTCTGTGTACAGAAAAGTATCTAATTTAATGTTTCATAAAAAATATGCAGTGATTCAATGATGTGTGTCTTTTTGGAAATTGAGTAACAAATCTTACTGCCTCCTGATAATACACTCAAGCGCTTTCCAGTTTCTGGAACAGTATGATAAATTATATCAAGCAGAATCAGAAGGTGATAATGTTTGGACAATGGTCATTGTAAATATCCTACATGTCTAACAAAATTATGTACAGTATATGTTACAACCTGGACAGGCACTGGTCTGTTGTCTTGTGATTACTTGGCCTAAAACTTTACCCTAATTGTAAGCTTAAATGTATAAAGTATGTTTAAGTTCATAAGATGTCACAATAACTTATGATTTTTTTTTCCTGCTTGGGAATTAACTATGGAAAATAGGTCAAGTTGTGTTCAATAATAAATATTATGAACAAGTGCAAGAAAACAAAACAGGAAGACTAGATTAGTCCAGACAAAAAAAAGGCCTATTGATATGATTCAAGGACTGTGTTCAGCTTGGACTTCATAAACAAGAAGATATGGGGTCCAGAAGATACAGAGTGCAGAAATTAATGGACCAACATTGGTGTGCGGCCTAATTGGTGAACAAAATAATGAGGGCACAGATTACGTCATCCGCTTTTCCACTTATTGGGGATCTTAAAAAAAAGAGCCGTTGAAAAAAATCTCATCTTTCCAACTCATGTCAGCTCATCTCAATTCATTCATCTTCCTAAATCCCAAAACAGAGGAAGCAGACAGGAGTAAAAGATTTTCTTCCTGGGAGGAAGGTCATTAGGCCTTGCTTTGTTTAAGAAACTGTTTTTCACCTGAGAGTTGTGAAAGTCATCATATCATCATGACATCCAGTCCCCAGCCCATCAGTGAGGATACCTAATTGCCAGCACCACAGATGCATGTAAGATCCCATTCTGTTTCCCTTTCTTTTGTGTTACCTTCTGCTCCTCTTCTTGTCTTATCGCTCACTGTCTTGGCTTTTCATCGAATTTTGAAATCAACTGAACTACATCAGCACAGTAAGATGAGTGGGATACCTGCCCTATCTCAGGAGAAAAGATCCAACCAAATGATTTCCCTGACTCGAAAGTGAACCATGGCCAAGCAACAGGTGTCACGGTCAACATACCAGCTAAAGCATCCATTTGTAATGGACCAGCCGTTCAGCATTCCAAAAATATCAAAAAAAGCCATAGTCCCTCACACCCCCTTTTCTATCCTATCTCATCTCTCCTCCACTTTTCATCTGTTCTGTCTGTTAAAAACAGGACTTGTGAATACCCTTCACACATCAGGACAGAATAAAATTAACCCTTTCCTTTTAATCAAAGAACATTTGTTAATGAAAATAAGAGACTGATATTTTGCTTCCAAAAGGAGATAAACTTTAACAGGTTTTGATTTAGTTTATTTTGTGTAATCACTCAATTTCATAGACGTTAAAGCCAGAAGTGACCATCATGATCATCTTGTCTGACCTCCTGCACATTGCAGGTCACAGAACCTCACCCACCCTCTCCTCTAATAGATCCATAACCTCTGGCTGAGTCACTGAAGTCCTCAAATCATATTACAGAGAATCCACCATTTAATCGAATTTAAACCAGCAAGTAACCCGTGCCCCATGCTGCAGAGGAAGGCAAAAACCCAGGGTCTCTGCCAATCTAACCTGGGGAGAAATTCCTTCCTGACACCAAATACAGCAGTCAGTTAAACTCTGAGCATGTGGGCAAGACCCAACAGGCAGACACTTGGGAGAGAATATTCTGGAGTAGCTCAGAGCCCTCCACATCTGGTGTCCCATCACCAGCCATTGTGGATCTCTGCTGCTAGCAGTCTCAGATTGACTACATGCCATTGTAGGCAGTCTTGTCATATCATCCCCTCCATAAACTTTTCAACCTCCGTCTTGAAGCCAGTTAGGTTTTTTGCCCCTTCGTGCGCGACTGCTCCCTGTGGGCGACTGCTCCCGATAGGCGATTACTCTAGAACTCTACTCTGATGGTCAGAAACCTTTGTCTAATTTCAAGCCTAAACTTGTTGATGGCCAGTTTATATCCATTTGTTCTTGTGTCAAAATAGGCATATAACTTAAATAACTCCTCTCCCTCCCTGGTATTTCAGTCTCAGTATACATGCTTATTTTAATTTCTTGTGCTTTCTTGTGTTTGATCAATAAATGTTCAAAATTAGACTGAACACTTTTGGGTGTTTGCCAAGAAGCAAGTAAACCACAGCCTCTGTAGAAAAAAAATGGACCGAAATATCACTGTTTTAACGTTGGACAATGAAAAAGTTTATAAACACCTTTAACTCTTTTGGCCCTTGAGATTAATACAACAGTTGTGAAAGGACCCAACCACTGGATCCCACATAATTCTAAGCCCCCTAGGCCTGGGTAGTGACTGGCAGTGGTGCCCACGGTCATATGCACATTACACATGGGATATAGCATTGGCAAGGGCACCAAGTCATCACTTCTAGGCCCTCCCAATGGCAGTGGCGAAGAGAAAGAGCACTGGCCACCCCACTGCCCACTCAGGCTTTGCTCTGCAGCCCATCTGTCATGACGGGGTGGGGAGGACTTTGGGATCAAACCTAAGCAGTGCTGTGACCCCCAAGAACCAGATTGCAATACCACTCAATCATTTTTGGCCCCATTGTGATGGAGAGTCCATAGGGCCAAACTTGAGTAGGCAGTGAGGTGGCCAGCACTGCTCCTTCTTGCTGCTGCCTTGGGGACAGCTCCAGCACCAGAGCTCCTCTCTCAGGAGCCTGACAGGCTTCTCCCTGCTTCCAGCAGCCCATGCCCCCTCTGCTCTAACCACAGGGTTCACTCAGAAACAGCCTCAAGACCGCTACAAGTATGGGGAGCTGCAATAAGTGCCTGTATGGGGGAGCCAGCTGGGAGAGGGGAAGCAGGGAGCCCTGGGGCATACCATGTGAAAAATTCCTGGGGCCAGGTTACTGTTCCTAGTTCTGGGTCTCTGAAGCACACTCCAGAATCAGACCCCATGTCTGATACCCTTCTTGGCCCTTCTTGGAAATTTGGGACCTCATAGTTTGGCTGCCTTAGCTCCTGGCACAAGTGCTTAGCCCTTGGGAGGTCCTAGTTGCGTAAGCACATTTTCCCAGAGAACACTGAGCTGTGGGAGCCCTGGTTCCTACTTAAACTTTTCAGGAACAACGTGGCAGGAAAGCAAGAAACACGGACTTAGCAAATGAATTTCTTAACAACAGACACTTCACTCTTGAAAGCACTAGAGAGTGACAGATGTGTGAAAAATGGTCAATGGTCCTTGATGACACTCTTATTGTAAGCCACTGTGGTGTTCAGTGATCACTCAGTGCTCCATGTACTTCAAAGAGATCTGCTTTATTCTGTGATGGATTCCAGCTGGCCGTGCAGCATAACAACAACATGAGCTTCTGCCGTGCCCCACTCAGACTGTCTGGGAAGCTCAGCCTTTAAAGGCACATCCCGTCTCACCAAAACTTAGCAATATCATTTTAAAAACCAACATTAATATAACACACAATTACAAATGCTTATATGTAATCTGTAACTAAACTTACTAAAAATATTAAATTGTCTTTGAGGTGCCTTTTGCTGTCATTTGGATCTGCAGCGCTCCTCTCAAACATCAGCACTGCTGCTGTCAGGAGGAGGTGAGTCCATTTGTTCCAGTCATTTTATGTTTCGAGCCTCCATTGTCTCAACCTGCTATGGTTGTTGCCTGTCTGAGGACCTCCTGGGTAAAACAGCAGACTGGGATTTGGAGGTATCACCTATTTCTTCTTTGTATGGTCCATTAGGGTGACAACCTGATACGACTATGGGGTAATCTCTTGTGACACCGCTGCTGTTTGAGACCATTGTTTCCCATCATAGATATGCACAGTGTCATTTACATGAAGTGCTGGCAGCTCCCCTGACTCCAAATCATATTGATTTTTTTGTTTTGTCTTAGCTCTCTGTACATCTGCAAGTCCCCAGTGACTCTGAAATTAGTTTGTAATAGTGCAGGCATTCTTGTTTTACGAATTGAACAAAATCTCAGCAGGTAACAACCCAGGCATCACTGGTATTCCTTTCTGTAATTTACCAGTGCTAAATACAGATCAGAGTCTGACTCTGTAGTATTTTTTCAGAAGATGCTTTATTATTCTGACACTGTTTTCCACAACTTCATTGGATTTGGGATAATAGGGACTAATGGCTACATGTCTCAACTTGTACTTTACTGTGAAGTGCTTAAACTCAAGTCCACTAAACTGTGGCCCATTGTCAGACATTACTAAGTGAGGTATACCATGTCCAGCAAAAACAGACTTGACATGCACTATTATCTTGCAAGTGAGACTCACAGTCTAGCATAAGTACATGTTTTTTTTTTCCAGCAAACAAAGAAATTATGCCCACTTTTTTATTCCAACGGGCAATTTTTTCCTGTGCCACCAACATAGTTTTTTTTTTTTACTTGGCCTCTATTTTTGGCATGTAAGATAAGTTTTAATAGCATCCTCAGTGTTGCTGTTCATCTGAGGCCATATAAAATTCTTTTAGATTTCTCAATCCCTAAATGACTTTCATATATCCTTTTAAACAAAATCCCATCTAGTATTGAGAGCTCTTCCTTACATCGATAATAGGGGCCAGGAACCTCCCTAACTTGTGCTAGTAGCCTTAATTACTTTCTGCAGGGTCTTATCCTGAGCAAATGACTCTGGCGAGCACAGTCCACTTTTCATCTGAAACAGGATACATACAAAATCTAGCTCGGGAATTTGCTCTATTGTACTTTTGTCAAACGCTCTAGAGTGTGTGTCTGCAGCCACCAAACCCCTCCCAGGTTTCTAATCAAATCGCAAATCATACACTTGTAGCTAAAAAAAAAATCCCCATCAGGGGATGGGGGCAGGCAGATTTGCCGGGCCCCTTTGACAATGGGAATAAGTGGTTCATGGTCAATTTCAGTTAACACAGATCTGTCATAAATAAAGACATGAAACTTTTTACACGTGGACTAAAGTGAAAGCCTCCTTCTCTTTTTGAGCAAATTGACACTCATTTTTTGTTAGCACCCATGATGCATAAGCCACTAGGTCTCCAGTATTAACTAAACTATTGTACGAGGACTGCACCAATACCTTCCTTGGAGACACAGACAGCTTAGGTCTATGCTAACTGTCAGGACTGAAGCCTCTTTAATTAAATCCTTCTGTTTCTCAAACTCTGTATTAAGATTTGCATCCCATGTCCATTGGACATCATTGCACAGTGGTGTTCTCAAGTTGCTGATTTAGGCAGTTAGATTTGGCTTTCCTTACATAGTTCACCATTCCAAGGAAAGTTTTGTACTCCTTCCTTATCTGTTTTGGCAGGCATGTCCTTCAAGACCAGCTGTTTGTTGGGTGTCTCTAATGCCCTGCACCACTTCCCAGTGGCTGACAGGGGAACCCAGGCCCGGCCTCTACATTGGTTTCCAGCCCAGGGACCCTATAACAAGAAGCCTAGGTCTGTACAGTTCTACCCCTGGGCTTCTGCTGTTTCTCTGGGCTTCTTCCTACTTATCTGGCTCCCCCCCCACCCCTTTCTGGGTTTGCCAGCCCAAGCCCCCTCCTCCCTATAGACTACTTCCTTGCAACCTGTTGCTGCTCACAGCTCCTGCGCTTTATGCAGGCCCTTCTTGTTCCTGCCCAGCTGATCCCATTTCCAGTTAGTGGCCTGCTCCCTGTCTCAGGTGCATCCTGGGTAGTTAATTGGCCTGCCTAGCTACTTTAACCCTTCGAGGCCTTATGTGGGATGGGCACCTCATCACAGGGGGATATGAAAGAGGTCTATAAAATCATGAATGGTGTGGTGAAAGTGAATGGGAAAGTCCTTTTCCCTTCACAAGCACCAGCGGTCACCCAATTAAATTAATAAGCAGGAGGTTTAAAACAAACAAAAGGAAGTACTTCTTCACACAACACACAGTCAACCTGTGGAACTCATTGCCAGTGAAGGCCAAAAGTATAACTGGGTCAAAACAGAATTCTATAAATTCATGGAGGATAGGCCCATCAAATACTATAAGCCAAGATGTTCTGGGACACAACTCCATGTTCTGGGTGTCCCTAAACCTCTTGCTGCCAGAAGTTTGGACTGGACAATCACTCGACACATTGCCCTGTTCTTTTCTTTCCCTCTGACGCATTGGGCACTGGCCATTGCTGGAAGACAGAATGCTGGGCTAAATGGACCAGTGGTCTGACACAGTGTGACCATTCTTATGTCCTTAGTTTACTGGAACAGTGCATCCCAATGTTTTGTTTTTCTAAGAGCAGCTGCCAGAAACACGATGATGCATTAAATCTAGAAAAATAATTAGCATCAGTCATACCCCCAAAATTTCTCCCCTTGCATGTAGTACAAAAATGTTCCCTTAATTTTTTTTAAATTTTTCGGGATCTCTACATAAGTGAAGGGCTCCATCTTTTTTCTCCCGACAATGACCAACAAATGTACCCACTCTGTCAATTCTTCTCTTGCTCCATGATTCCCAGAGCAATGAGCCTATTGAGCTCTTTTAGCCTTCTCTTTTGGGCAAAGGGAACTCTCTTAGGGACATGGATTGTTGGGCAGTTGGGTTCTTTTAGTTTTCTTCTGTGCTCTCTTGAGAATTTCCCTATCCCTTGGAAGATGCCCTCAAACTCTTTCTAAATTGTTGTAGTCCCCATCCCTCTAAAAGAGTACCCTCTTGATGAGACGAAGCACTTGACGCACTTTTAACCAATAACAGGATCTCTTCCCCCTGGTGACTGTACCAGCTTTATCCTGGCTTCTCCAAACTCAGCTGTTGTGGGCAGGATTTCCCCAGTTTTCAGTGGGAATGCTAAATTTCTTGAGGCCTTGCTTGACCTTGACACTCTATCAAAGCTTTGGCCTTCCTCTGTGTCACAGGCAGTTCTTAAGTTGGGCATAGAGCATGGCAGAGGATCTTGAGGCATGTGCTCCATGTGTCCCAGCCAGCGAAGCCTGTGAATGTCCAGTGTAGTCTGCATAGACTGTAGGCTGGTTCTTTCAAGGATCTCATTATTAGTGATCCATTGGTCCCAAGTAACTCCAATGATTTTTATAAGACAATGGAGTTGGCAAATGTTCAATCACCACTCCTGCTTGATTGCCACAGTGTGTGTAAATCTATGTGCTGTTTTTCCTGAATTCCAACTTTGAGGCCCACATGATTTTCTGCCTCATGATTCTTCTCATGTAGCATTTGGGATTTTCTATCATGTCTATAGCGTCAGAGCAGTGTCCATCCTCCATAAGGACTGCAACTTTCTTTGCTTGGCAAATTTTAATTGCTCTGTCAAAGGTTTCTTCTTCCAGTAGTCTGTTTCTGAGTATTTTATTCCAGATCCCAGGCACGATCTAGCCTCTTGTCAGAGACTCAGTTAGCCCCCCAAATTGCAAGATTGGCTCTTCAACCTTAGATCAGTAACAAACTCCTCTATGGTTTACCTTCTTTTTGTACTCCCTGTTTAAAAATCTCTCTCATGTTTCATTGTGATGTGAAGTGCAGTACTCATCAAATTTTTATAGTGCAATTTCATAGTGAGCCCCTGCCTAAGTTAACTGAAAACTATTAAACATACCAAGTGCTTCAGAACTAGCTATTGTCAGAAATAAGGCTACGTTCTCACTGTCATCTTTCTTGCTGGCACCCATTGTTGCAGATATAGAATAAAGTGCTTTTTAAAGCTTCTCCAGTTATCTTCCATGTTTTAAGAGCATTTCATTGGCTGGAGCTTTTAACTGCTCCATTCTCCCAGTCTAGTATTTTCTTAGTTCCTTTTTACTCCTGGTCCTGTGTGGCGTTCAATGATCCTTCAGTGCTTCAGGTGCTAGAAAAAAGATCTGTGATCTGCTTTATTCTGGTACCCGTTTCAACTGACTGCACATAACAACAACATGAGCTTCTACAATGCTCCCTTAGACTTCGTTTCTGGAAGTCCAGACACTAAAAGAATAGTCCCCAACACCACAGTCCTCTCCAAGGCATTTCCCACCCTAGCATGAGCACACAGTGTCTAGAATAAACTGATGTCATTAAGATTAGGTTGGTTTTCAGCACAGATGCAATGTCTTATTTCAGGTCCCAGTGCAAAGTGAAGGTCACAATGAAGGTTTGATGAAGTACATACCGACCTAACCCCCCGGTGTAGATAGCTCTATGCTGACAAGAGGGCTTCTCCCATCGACACAGCTACCACCTGTCAGGAAGGTGGAGTACCTACACTAACGGGACAAGCATAGGTAGAGTCTTCAGAAGACAATCATACGATAAATGAACTTGGGGGTTTAAAGTTCATGGGGAAAACTGTGGTTCCAGAATGAAATAGAAATGAAAGCCATACACCCTATCTAACTATACATGCTCAAAAACAAACAAACAAACAAACTCCACAGAAAGCTTCTATCTTATTTTTGTAAGAATTTCCAAGCCTTAAAATACACAAATATCCTTCCACAAATTCACATCAAAGTAGCTTTTCAAATCTCCTTCAGTTTCTCAAATATTTTTTCACCACCTACCCTGTAAGTTTCATTCCCCTTTACAGTCAGATGTACTAAGAAACAGTAGAGATTCACAAACCTATGTAGTTTTGCACTGATAGGCTCCATTAAACTTAAGCATCTCAAATCCTCTTCTGCCCACCATTTCATTTATTACTGCAAAGTTTTCTTTCCAAAGTCCAAATAACCACATTCCCTGGTGAAATGTACACAAGAGTTTCATATTTGGTTGAACATTTCTTTAGGGCACAATTTCACAGGACATTTCAAAGTCATATTGTTGTTCCTTTTATTCACTTCATCTTGCCAAGTTCTATATAATCTTTGTTTTCTTTTCCCTTTTTGCATAGTACCTTCCCCAGCAGAGTCATTTATAGGCATACCTTAGCTTCTGCTGTTCCTGAAATTAATATTCTGATTTCGTTTCTTATAATATGTTTGCATCTTGAATGGAAATAGAATTGCTCTATCGAATGTTGCAGAGACAAGTATTTCTTTTGAAAAACAAAGTTATGTGTACTCAATACATATTGATCAAACATTAACATTAAGAAATCAACCACTTGCAAAAGTCAGGAATTAAGGGGAAAAGCTCATAGTTAACTCTGCCCCATTGTCCTTCTCTCTTTAATATCTTGAACTAGAGCATTTGCACCGAATCCTGCAAATCTTTCTTCAGTGAAACTCCTGTTGATTTCAAACAGAAATTTTTATTCAGCCTTTCACATAGTAAGTTATAAAACAGATGCTATTCAACCTATGCTTGATTTTAGCATCCATACAGATCCATAAAAGTGCTCCCCCAAGTGCGTTAGGTACCAATGGGAGCACAAATTACATTATTAGTAGTATTTGTTATTTATACACTACCACAGGTAGGCAAAATAATTATTCAGAATATCTTTCATCAACCCTTATTGGATATCAATTTAAATAAATAGCAGTACTTCAAAAAAGAGTCTTAAGATGCATATTCTTCCCTGCAAATATTTGCTTAAATTTCAGTAATTGAGAGATAATCTAGCAACTGACACCTAGTTTCAATGATTTTTTTTTCTAATCTTAATTATATATTTTATCCACATTAGGCTGTTTCAGGAGAAAGAACTATGTGAGAAACTAAAGTTTCAATGGAACATCCATTCATTTTGTTTTTGATGTAACTTTTGGGCTCATTCTCTAATGCACTTAAAATTCTTTTATAGTTCTCGAGTTATTTAATTCCGCACAATATTGATTCTCCCATAAGAAAAGTGAAGTGATTTCCTAGGTACAAAAATTGCTACTGGGTTAGAAATTTAATAAACCTCCTAAAAGTTTCTATAAATCTCCCAACAAGATTTTAAAAACAAGATGACAAAACAAAGTAAGAGATGAACTAATGTATGAGTTGTTAATTACATAACAAACTTATGTTTGACTCTAACAGGTTTTAGAATGATTTTAGAATCAGCCTTTGATTGCAGCACAGTTCAGTTTATGAAAATCATTTCCATTCTAGAAGTATAATCTGGCTAATTCTCACTTCACCAATCTGAAAACCCATAAAACAACTCATAAAAACAAAAAAGTGGCCTCTCCCCATTTCTCAGCAAGGATTGAATAGCAGGCTGCTGCAATGACAGACCATATTAGTAAGATTTCATTATTTGTATAAAACAGAATGCAATTAATTTGCTAGACTATTATGATTGTGGAGGAAAACTAAAATTATACTTTTCAAAGTAAATGAACACAGTGCATTTGTAATGAAGTATCCTTACAGTTTACTATTATGTTTGTTCTGTCTACATGTAGCTCCAAACTTTTTGCATCCTACAGCAACTGCATGGAGGCAGATTTTTTCCCCAGCAATTTTTAAAGAGATTTCATTAATGGTAAATATTTATGGACAATACAATTAAAATCTTACCTGGTCTGATAGAGAGCAGCATTTATTTGCCATTTTCATCTGCAGAAAAACGGAGATTAAAGAGTAGTCAGAGTGATGAATATATTGATGCTGTCATTTGTCATATTAATTCATTTTCAAGGACATATTTAATACACATTTATATATGTTTCCATACAAAAATACAACATTAAAAGAAAATCAGGGTTGCAAAATGAAGCCCTCAAAAGTCAGGAACTGACAAAATTAAGATTGCCTATATAAATTTAGCTCTGCCACTCATGTGGCTGCGTTATAATGCATTCTTTAGATACATATTACCTTCCTCACTTGCACCCCAATTCAACAAAGTGTTTAAGCACTTTGAAGTTAAGAATGTGCTTAAGTGTTTTGCCTCTGTGCACAATTTGGAATGGGACAGAGATGAAGGCAGTTGTTCAATATTTCTCTTTAGTTCATTGTTCAATGTGAAGCTGCTCATCTCTCTTGCTGCACAATATTTAACTGACTGCACCGAATATGGAGTTCTGTTGATTTAGACTTTTCTATGTCTCCCTGACACTTCTGATAAATTTCACTCCTTTTAAGTGAAATATTATTACTACTATACAGCAGAAACAGAACTTAAATACGGAAAGATTAAGTGACTAGTCCAAAATTGCACATGTAGACTGTAATAGTTGTAGGGACAGAACCTAGTCTCCTGGACCTCAGTTCACTGCCCTAACCATAAGACTCCGATAAACTAATCAACCTATTTCTCCTACAGACTGAGAAGGAAGAAAGATTGTTACTAAAATTTTTATTTTATAGCAGTTGGGATGTGCTCATGGCAAGGCGTACCATAGAATCATAGAACTGGAAGGGACCTTGAGAGGTCATCTAGTCCAGTGCCCTGCATTCAAAGGCAGGACTAAGTATTATCTAGACTATTCCTGACCCAGGTGTTTGTCCAACCTGCTCTTAAAAATCTCCAATGATGGAGGTTCCACAACCTCCCTAGGCAATGTATTCCAGTGGTTAACCACTCTGACAATTAGAAAGTTTTTCCTAATATCCAATCTAAACTGCCCTTGCTGCAATATAAGCCCATTGCTTCTTGTCCTATCCTCAGAGGTTAAGAAGAACAATTGTTCTCCCTCCTTCTTGTAACCTTTTATGTACTTGAAAACTGTTATATCTCCTCTCTGTCTTTTCTTCTCCAGACTAAACAAACCCAATTTTTTCCAATCGTCCCTCATAGGTCATGTTTTCTAGACCTTTAATCATTTTTGTTTCTTTTCTCTGGACTTTCTCCAATTTGTCCACATATTTCCTGAAATGTGGCGCCCAGAACTGGACACAATACTCCAGCAAATACATCCCAGAATGATGTGTGCTTTTTTTGCAACAGCGTTACACTGTTGACTCATATTTAGCTTGTGATCCACTATGACCCCCAGATCCCTTTCCGCAGTACTTCTTCCTAGGCAGTCATTTCCCATTTTGTATGTGTGCAACTGATTGTTCCTTCCTATGTGGAGTACTTTGCATTTGTCCTTATTGAATTTCATCCTATTTACTTCAGACCATTTCTCCAGTTTGTCCAGATCATTTTGAATTTTAATCCTATCTTCCAAAGCACTTGCAAACCCCCCCCCCAGCTTAGTATCGTCCACAAACTTTATAAGTGTATTCTCTATGCCATTTTCTAAATCATTGATGAAGATATTGAACAGAACTAGACCCAATCCCTACGGGACCCCACTCATTATGCCCTTCCAGCATGACTGTGAACCACTGATAAGTACTCTCTGGGAAGGATTTTCCAATCAGTTATGCACTCATCTTATAGTAGCTCCATCTAGGTTGCATTTCCCTAGTTTGTTTATGAGAAGGTCATGTAAGACAGTATCAAAAGACTTACTTAAGTCAAGATATACCACATCTACTACTTTCCCCCTATCCACAAGGCTTGATACACTGTCAAAGAAAGCTATCAGGTTGGTTTGACATGATTGTTCTTGACAAATCCATGCTGACTGTTATTTATCACCTTATTATCTTCTAGGTGTTTGCAAATTAATTGCTTAATTATTTGCTTCATTATCTTTCTGGGTACACAAGTTAAGCTGACTGGTCTGTAATTCCCCAGGGTTGTCCTTATTTCCCTTTTTATAGATAGGCACCGTTTTTGCCCTTTTCCAGTCTTCTGGAATGTCTCCCGTCTTCCATGACTTTTCAAAGATAATTGCTAATGGCTCAGATATCTCCTCTGTCAGCTCCTTGAGTATTCTAGGATGTATTTTATCAGGCCCTGGTGACATCTAACGTGTCTAAGTATTTTTGACTTGTTCTTTCCCTATTTTAGACTCTGATCCTACCTCATTTTCACTGGCATTCACTATGTTAGACGTCCAATCGCCACCAACCTTCTTGGTGAAAACCAAAACAAAGAAGTCATTAAGCACCTCTGCCATTTCCACATTTTCTGTTATTATCTCTTCCCCACCCCCCATTGAGTAACAGACCTACTCTGTGCTTGGTCTTCCTCTTGCTTCTAATGTATTTGTAGAATACATTAGATCAGATCAGTACTATGGACAACAGCCTCATTCATGACACACCATACAATTAGTACAATGAATAAGGAAGGATTCTTTGGACCCTAGACCAGTTCACCACCCAGAGAGTGAAGTGACACAGGGAACCTGGAGAAAACAAATAAGTGATCATATAGTTACTGTATTGTAATGCATTCAAACTGGGGGAAGGTCATGGGTTGCACATGCAACCTTATTTTTGTCACTTCCTGACTTCTGACTTTGCAACCTCTATTTTTAATGTAGTTTTTTCTATATGAAATTCATGTTTATAAAAAAAAATGAAGCAGCAAAAAAATTCCATCATGTGGTACAGGGATGTACACATTTTTATTCAGCGGGGGCACTAGTTAAAATATAATAAAATAATAGCTACTGAATATCACTTTAATGAGTAGTATGACTAAATTTGTCCACTTTAATAAAATGAGATAAATGAGCTTCTGTTCTAACTAAATGTTTCCTTTATTTTTAAAGCAATCCTTCAACTTTTTGGCGGTAATGGGGGCACAGGTGGGGAAGCCTCTAGTTGTCTACTCTCATGTGCTACTACTTGCTAGACAGCCACAGAACGCTGTGTAATGCATAAGGTGCAATCCATGAGGCAGAAACCTTTGCCTTATTCCATGTGCAATTTTTATGGGTTATAGAAGTAGTCAGGATTTTTTCAAGGACCTGCCTTAATCCACATTCACCCCACCTAGTGTGAGTAGGAAAGCAAGATTCCTTGGCTCCTGTCTCAGATCATATGCAGTTTCACAGATCATATTCCATAATTCTCTGTCTAGTACACCTGAAATTTCACTGTGCTTTGCTTGGCACACTTGTGCACATATTGGAAACATGAGATGTTATCTACTCAATGGGAGTTTCACCTTAGTCTATATACACATACATATTAATTTACAGTGGAATTTTGGGTTATATAATGTTATCACTTATCAGCCAATATACAGGCATAAAGGACAATTTTTAAACTCGTATAATTCATCCAACTCAAATCCAGTGTTCACTGATCAGATGAATGATACATCCATGATATAGGACTTATGTCCCTATTCTGAGGCCAAATTTTAAATTTATTTAATCTTCTACTGAGTCTTTAGGGCTGTATAATAAAAAGGTACAGAAACAATGGTTTTCAAAGCAATTTTTTATTTAATTTTAAAAAGGAGAACATACTAATTTTAGGTAAAAGAGGTACATTTTTGAGAAAAGTGTAAGTACTTTGAAAAGGGCCTCTATAGTAGAAACACACAGGCAACCTTAACTATAGGTGTTGCCAGGTGTGCTGCCTATAATACCCTTCTCCTGATGCTCTGTTTAGGATAATAGAAATTAAGAGCTGTGAGAAGAGTTAACAAAAATCAAAAGTGATTTAACAGATGGTTAACTGTATACTATGGAGAGAATGCAGGGAACTGGACCAGATGACCTCTCGAGGTCCCTTCCAGTCCTACGAGTCTATGATTAATTCTGGGCTATTCTACAGCACTCCCTCCCAAAAACTGTCCAGTTAAACAGTGTTGTCAACTCAGCCTACAGGAGACCCTTTGACTATACACACTGAGAGAGAAGTAGATGCAGGTCAGGCTCCTTTCTATGCTGCTAGCTCAGCATAGTCTCAGTTCCCCTGCCTGTGGGCTCCTGTTCCTTCTCTCCCCTTAGAGGCTACAGGCTGTGTTGGGAAGCAGAGTACTGTAAAGAGACCAGAGAAGTGCATCTTTCTCCTCCGCTTCCTTCTTCTTCCAAACGTAAATATTCAGGGTGTGGGGCAAAAGGGAAGGGGATGTAGCACAGAGTGCCACACTGGTGGAAAGGATAATAGGAAAAGCAAAAAGAAAAGGAGTACTTGTGGCACCTTAGAGACTAACCAGTTTATTTGAGCATGAGCTTTCGTGAGCTACAGCTCACTTCATCGGATGCATAGCATATCGTGGAAACTGCAGAAGACATTATATACACACAGAGACCATGAAACAAAACTTCCTCCCACCCCACTCCCCCGCTGGCAACAGCTTATCTAAAGTGATCATCAAGTAGAGCCATTTCCAGCACAAATCCAGGTTTTCTCACCCTTTCCCCCCCCCCACACACACAGAGTTTGTATGTGTTGGGGGGGGGGGGGAGGAAAGGGTGAGAAAACCTGGATTTGTGCTGGAAATGGCTCTACTTGATGATCACTTTAGATAAGCTGTTGCCAGCGGGGGAGTGGGGTGGGAGGAAGTTTTGTTTCATGGTCTCTGTGTGTATATAATGTCTTCTGCAGTTTCCACGATATGCTATGCATCCGATGAAGTGAGCTGTAGCTCACGAAAGCTCATGCTCAAATAAACTGGTTAGTCTCTAAGGTGCCACAAGTACTCCTTTTCTTTTTACGAATACAGACTAACACGGCTGTTACTCTGAAACCTGTCATTAGGAAAAGCAAAAGAACTTGGGGAATGGGATGGGGAGAGGACTTCTTCAAGAAAACTGCAGCATGTGTTCTGTTTGTAAGTATGATAGTTACTATCAGGCTTTTCGCAGGAAGCTCATTTTGGATTATACAGTAATTAGTAGTGCTGAAAGAGTCAATGCGTTCTCCTCCTCCATATCCTGTTCTTCTCCACCGTGACCCTTTAGTTCCTCTTTCATGCCCCTCCTCTCCATCTTTCTCCTCAGAAGTAACTGTCTCACAGTAGAATCATAACAATTCAGACATGCTCTTGGTAGACACACTGACATTCCTAGGTACCCTCCTGTAGCTGGACAACAGCTGACTTCCTCTGTACTCAAAGATAACATGACCACCCCAGGTCCCCTGACAGCCTGACTTTGCTGAAAATGTTTCTGTGAATTAGGTCACTGCTTTGCAATGAGCAGAAGTTCCTGATTGTGATGAAAGACCTATGCTGGCATGGCCGATATTAGTATTGTCTCCTGGCATCAGTGTGGCATCTAAATAGATCCTTTTTGGTTGAACTCTCACTCCACTGTATGTACGGATGGTAAAGTATATTCCAAACAGAGCAATGCTTAATTTACAGGCTTGTTGAGATGTTCCCCAGACTGCAGGTCTGACCCAGCCTGTTAAAGGAATTTGATCATATCCTTCCCAACGAGGAATGGGAATGTACATGCACATAAGATGTACTATTGTGTTACTCTGGTGATCCGTAACAGAAAATTGGTGGAGATATGAAATATCTCAGGGGTGGCCACCATGGCTCACAAACCACATGCAGCTCTTTTACAGTTAAAGGGCAGCTCCCGGAGCCCACCATGCCCCCCCTTCTCTGCCTAACAGATTGGTGGGGTTTCTGGGGTTTTGGGATTGGGGTTTCTGCCCTCTGGCAGGGTCATGTGGTTCAGGGCTTCAGGTGCCTCTCATGGGGCAGAAGCCTCAAGGCCTACCACCCCGCCGCAGGGCAAAAACCCTGAGCCCTGGCAGTTGTGCCCCATTGGGCTGAAGCTGTCAGCCCCGACATTACAAACTTTACTTTTAAATGTATAGCAATATCTTAATTCTGATACAAGCACCTTTTTACTGGTACAACTGTGACCACACTAGAGGATTGTAATGCTTTAGCTACATCAGTTTCTAAACTCATTATAGCAGTAGAAAAACTGCATATAGACCAGCCCTAAATTACGCTGATTTAGTTACAAAGTTTCCCTTCACATACTTCCAAAACAAGTAATGCAAACTTCTGAAACCAGATTTCAAGCATACTTTAACTGCAAGAATTTAAAAAGAATACATTTAGGCCTTATCCAAAACTCAATGAAGTCAATGAAAAGACTCTTCTGATTGGGCCCTACACAAATTTTGAAAGTAATAAAGTCACCCTGCGGTTCTGTTGTTCTCTATTATATAATAAGATTGTATTTTCTTGGAGATTTCAAGGTAAAGTGTTATGCTATTACAATTTTGTTTCTTCCCCCTCACTCTTTTGTTTTACATATTATACCTTATATACAAATTATTATACTATGTTTGGGAAATTAAAAATAATTTAAATATAGCAAATGCAGGAAAATATGCAGAAAGTAACGTACATTTTGAAGTGTCAAATCACTGATGTTTGTTGATAATGCTCTCAGCCAGTCAGCACACTCCTGCGCTGTATAAAACTGAAGTATCCCAGTACTAACTCCATCGAGTGCAAGCACTTCAAATGCATTAGATCTGCAGTAAAAAGAAATATATATAACAAAGTTTTCATAAACTATCCAATAGTTCTCAATCTTCATCTGATTTTTAGAACTTTTTACAAGTTTCATTTTTCAAATTTACAAACAGAGAGAAAAGCAACAGAAAAGGGGAATAATAACCTACAGTATCAGGAAACACAGACACAGTAAATGGTTTATCTTTATCAAAGTTTATAAGTTTTGATTAATTATTCACTTACTGTTGTATAATTTATATGTGTATAATCACTAAACTTAAGATATTTTATTAAGGATGCATCAATTAAATCTAAGTAAACAATTATGCAACCTCTTGCCACCAAAATAAATGTTTGATACTCTAAAAATTTACAACATGAGTCACAAAGCAAATATCTTCATCTATTTTTAATTTCTTGAAGTGCTGTAGGTTTAAAAAAATTACAAGCAATCATTCTTTAGAGCTCATTTAATGTGTATGAAAATCCAAATACTTTATACTTCTTCAAAGGGGCTCAATATGAGCACCCAAAAACTGAGGCCACCGCTAAAAACGTAGACCAGACTAAATATGTTACATTCTTCTCTACCTATAAAACTGTGTTCACAAACAAAGTAGCTATTTGGCTGATAAAGATTGTGTGTCACTGCTTTACACTCAGTAGATACTGTGACATTACCAAGACTTATAAGAACTTTACACACCCACTTTAAATCACTCTACAAAAGCTCATGTCACCCATCTCTGACTCAAACTAAAGACAAAACCCTCTATGTAACGCAGAAGTCTCCATTTCAACAGATGAGTCAACTTATGGAATTTGTCGTACTTTGGCATGACAAAGTATTCTTGACCAGAAAGGAACAATCACTGAATACATCACACGTAAATGATATCATTGAGGGACCTGTAATTTATGCTGCACAGTAGAAGAGGCTGAAGACCTTCAGATCTTGAAAGATTTGTACCGCATGATTACCACCAAAGAACTCATTGGCTCTGAGAGGCCACATATCCACACATCTCTAATATGTCTAATATGTAGCATACTAGCAATTCTTCTTTGGGTCTGTCAGGAGGATCAGGTTGAGAGAGTCTAACCTTTTAAGTCTGTGTTTTAGGGAAAGTTGAATTGAATGTGAAAGACCATATTTCTGTTTTGTAGGTGGCACGGGGAAAACAGAGGTGTTGCGGATGTGGAGAAAAGTCTTGGAAGAAGGATATATTTGCCCTTTAGTGTTTAATATTTTTAATTTTAATTGCTACAGCTCTCTGTCTCTGTTATTGATTTCAGGTACATGCTATCCTTGCCAAAATACCAGAGTCTGCTCTTTCTATTTTGAATCTGTCCCCTTTTCCGGGATTTCAAGTATTTGTAGCCAGAAAAAGAACTCCACAGGATCTTGGTTTTCTCTTCCCTCAGGCAGTCCAATTATCCTTATCTTGTTGTGTCTATTACCACTTTCATTATCTTCATTATTTTCTCGCAGATCATAACTTTATTTTCTAATGACTGCAAGCATTTCTGCACAGTAATGTTTGAGCCCTGCACTGTAGCCACCAGCTGTTCTCTACCCTCAAGCTGCTCCCAAAGGCTATCCACTCTCACTGTGAAATTAATAAGTGATTGCTGCCAGGTATTTTGCATTTCTTCAGTGTTAAAAGCTAATGCTTTTACTAAGTTAGGAATGATTGCAGCTTCCATCTTGCCAACTAATTCCCTTATCTTACACAAAGTAACTGTTGAGCAGTAAAGAATGTAGAACATGGAGAGGGAAAAAGGAGTCAAAGGAGAAATCAAGGTGAGTAGGAGAGGAAAAGTGTGTTTTTTGCTCTTCAGTTATTTTGCAAAACACTTCAAGAGTCCATTGAGTATAGTACAATTATTCTGATAAAATCAGATCCACTTAGAGGCAGTGTGGCCTAGTGAACAGAGCATTGGACCGGGATTCAGGAGACGTAGGTACTATTCCTGACTGCCACTGGTCTGCTAGGCCAGTAACTTCACCACACTATGTCTTATTTTCCCCATCTGTAAAATGGAGATAATGATACTTTATCTCCCTTTGTAAAACACTTTGAGATCTACAGATGAAAACTCTGTAAAAGTACTGGATATTATTATTAGATTGGAGACTACAGAAAGAGAAGGTCAGAGAGAACATAATCAGAGGTATGAATATTCATTTACCAGATGAATGTTTCCTAACTGAGCTTGTATTAATTAGATGCAAAATGCTCACTGCAGCTACTTGTCTTCCCCAGATTTAAAGGACCAACAACCATAAAGATATTCTGAGAAAGGCTCAGTTGAACTCAGATTCAGCAGTCACTGGGAAACCAGCTGTTAGGGAAAGGTCTGAATTCCAATCCTTCTGAGGGCCAGGGATCTCAGTAGATGGCATCCGAAGGTTTTTAAGGCTTGTGCCTGCTGTGTTTGAAATAGTCATGTCCTTTTGATTTACTCTAATATTATGTTTCCTTAATACAAATCTGAATGCTTGTCTAACAGCAGCTCCTTCCTCCATTTAAAGTTTCCCACTGCAGAATTACAAATAGACAGACAGACTAGATTAACCTGAGATCCTGATCAGTGGTCAAGCCAGTTTTCTTTGCTGTGTTTTGGTACCTCCTTTGCTTATACCATTATCTAGAAACTTGGTCCTATTAGTGTATGTAGCTTTTGAGTGAATTTTTATTTCCATCAGTGTGGATTATGACAGGATTAGAATGGGAGTTCCCAGAGAAGTTTTCTAGTAGGGCCTCTGTATTACTTCATCTCTCTATAAATGGAAGTTAAAATCCACTAATTTTTTGGTAATCTGAATTTTGCATCACTTCATAATTCTGGGTAATGACCAAGGATGCTTGTTTGTCATGGCTAATGCCGGATATGTCATGACTGCGTCAAAACATGATTAGGATTTTATAGAAAAGTCATTGGTCACATTAGTGCAAGCAAAATACATTTTATTTTAAACTAAAATTGTTTTCAATCATTTAATAATACTAGCTAATAGTTTAAAACCACTCAAAGATGCAGGTCACTTCCTATACTCTGTATTTCAGTACTCTGAACATGTAAAAAGTCATAGAAAAAGTTCACCCAGTAACAGATTGGCTTGGGTAAATATTTCATAGGTGAAGTCTTTTTTTTATTATTTGTTTTGTTACCAAAGTCAGGGTATAATATACAGCCATGGTACTGTGGCCTGGAACACATACTAAATCTTCAGCTGTCAGAGTAAGGAAAATTAGTCTCAGCACCCAAAGGAGTGGGAACCTGATGGGGGTCTATTTATGGTCTTCAAGTATGGGTGAGATTATCGAAAATGGCTTATTCAGAAGAATTCCAAATACAACCAGTAAGTCAATTGAAATAGAGCAGTCAGGGCAACCCTACAAAAATGCAGTGTGTGAGACATGACCCTTTTTTCATCAGTATTGTTTTTAAAGTTAAAGATTGACTCAGCAGTTGAATTCACTCATTTTGTATGTTCTTCCTCCTTGTCCTCACTATTTCAAATTGCCACATGTAAACATCATGCAGAGGGTACAATTAAAGTATCTTCCTTTGTACTGGGAGCAATGATATTACCAGCATGAGTACCTATTCCCTTCACTTATAATGGGGGTATATCATTAGAATATTTTACTTGCTGGTTAAAAGGCAAAAGGTAGCTTTCTAACTATGTCCACTATATGAGAAGTTTTCTATAATCTACTGAACAATCATCTGATAAATAAGATGAATTGTCATTTTTAAGTGAGTGATGCGGGGCAGTATTTTTTGTCAGGTACATAAAAGAGTAAAGGCATATAAAAGATGGAAATGCTTTCAGAACATATACGCCTGTTGCTCACTTTGGATAGTGTATTTCTGATGAATGTTTGACATTAATCCTCAATCCTTTTACAATCAAATTGTTCAATTAAATCTAAGTGTGGTAAGTGTTGGGTGTCTACAGGCTGAATAAAGTGTAAATATCGAGAGGGACTACATAGAAAAAATATCAAAGTAATACTTAGTCCCAGTGTGGTTCTCCCTGAGAACAGGAGCTACTTGAAAATGCAAACACTGAAAGATGGCATATTTAGTATATCACATTGCTACTGCACTCTGTAGGATGCAGCTGTGTCTACCAGAAGTGAGCTTTGTGGGTGGCATGTGAATACAGTGTGTTTATTTCTCTGTGTGTTCTGTAATAACAACATAATGTACTTGGCTATAATTATCAGTTATACAAATAAGGGCCCCAATCCTGCAAAGACTTAACTTTAAGCACGTGGGTAGTCCCACTGAACTCAGTAGAAATGTTCAGGTATTTAAACATAAGCATGTGCAGAGAAGCCTTTGCAGAATCGGATCATAAGTCAAAACAAAATTGTCAATACTTGTTTGGAAAGTGTAAGATGATTGCTGAAATTAAATAAAAAAAATTATATACAGAATATCAGATAGGATTTGGTTTCATTCACCTTAGTGAATCAATTGGCAAAATAGATGTCAGTACAGTTAAATAATCATTAACTTTATAAAATCAATGCATTTATTTATAGTTTATTCTGAATCATTAGGATGATTGGAATCACATGCTATTTCTTAATAGCTTCTTAAGCACAATGGGAATGTGTGGGAGAGGTAAAAGCGTTCGGTAATAAACCATCCTGCTCCATTCTATGTAAGTCTTTGTAGGCACACTGCATTTATCTTAATGATGACTTTACGGCTGACTTGGTAGGTCAACTCCTTCAGTCTTAAGGTATAAAACATGTGTGTCTCTAGATATTCCCTGACCCATAAAATGGCTAGTAAAATCTAGATTTAGATAATAGCTACCAGCCTGCCCTGTCAGTTTGGTGCCAGTCAGGTAGTTTCATCTCCTACCCTATAGGCATTTTGGCAGCAGGACAGTCTACAACCTGTGAAAAATGTACTGCATTAATCTCTGTCAGTGCCACAGTAAGCCTCATGTACTTTGTGGTTAAATTATGGCAGATGATTACTGGTTAAAGACTTTCAGTTCTCCATTTAACGTGCATGCGTAACTCCCATTACTACTGATAGGACTTAAACATGTGTGTCTGGGAAAAACAGACCTCTATGTTTGACAATGCATGACAGATTTACTGCATCCCTCTCCATAGTTCTGCTTTGAAGTTTCCAAACTCAAGGGTTTTTGAAGGGACATTATGACAATGCTGGCATAGATTGTCTACCCAGTTTATTATTATTGTGCTAAAGCACAGTTATTTTTAACATAAATATGAAGCAGTGAGATTTTCTTTTCTATGATAAACTTCTGAAAACAGGACATATTAATGAACAAACTGACCAACTATAATGCCCAGAATGTGATTCATAAAGTTTTCCTTTTTGCAAAGGAGAGATTTAAAATCTAAAACAGTCAGCTTCTTCCAGATTCACTCTTTATATGTTAATGACTGATTTACAGTAATTGCACTAGGAAGCAAGCAGGTCTGCCAGGGCCTCAAATCCTTTTTAGTCCTCTCCTTCAGGAGGTCACTGATCCTGATGCATTCCCTGAGGATGGTGGGAAGAAGTAGGTCTGCTGACCAGGGCCTCTTCAGGATGATCCTGCCAAAACATTGCTGTCTTTGGTGCACTCCTAAATGATGATGGTGGTAGGAATGTGTAGATCCAGATACGAGCTGGTTGAATCATTTGTTGAAAATATTTTAACTGCAAATTTAATCCTTTTCTTGGTTTGTAAGAGAACCTTGTTTACAACATATTCATTGTTGCATTCACTGAATAGCATGGAGAAGCAATTTTCAGCTCCTGAGCTGTTCATTTCAACTATTCATTAGTTGTTATTCATGATGTGTGATTCTAGCTATGTTGTTGATATGTAACTGTGGTATCTAAACCTCTTACAGACTTTCTGTACTATAACCTCACAATCTCTTTATTGGAGAGTTAGCATAGGCATGCAAAGTCCCTGGAATAATTACATTTAACAAAAGCTTTTTGTTACTGGAAGAGGGCATAGAAGAGGGTATAGTGAAGCTCCTCCCCTGCTGTTGGTGCAGCTTTGCTTTCCACCTATGGCAATTTTTTTCAGAGATACCTGTTGAGACTGTGGTGCAGCCTCACGTTGGAGACGCTCTCTGTGGATGTGTCAAGAAACTCCTACTCATGCTGCCAGGCAGCACAGTAACTTTGATGCGCTATTTATCTTCCTAACACCCCGGTGACATAGGAAATTATTATTACCATCTCCATTTTATAGATGGGGACCTGAAGCAGAGAGACACTAAGGCTCAGATCCTCAAAGGTATTTAGGTGCTAACTCCTACTGATGTCAATGAAAGCTAAGAGCTGAACTCCCTGTCAGAATCTGAGCCTAAGTGTCTTGTCAGGCAGCCTGTAGTGGAGCAGGGAGCAGCACTTGGGTCTCCAAAGTCCCAGGCTATTGTTCTAACCACTGGACAACCCTTTTTGTGTAAGTGAATAGCCATGCATGCCTCGTGGTTATAGCTCTACTCACTGACTAGATGACTGAAACTTTTAAAACAAGAGAATCGTCAATAGAGAATATTGCACTTTTGATACATGTTGTCAGATGAATCATTCAAGATAAAATTCCTCAGACTTTTAGAATTCACAGACATGTTCATCAATATCTGGCAAGCATTTTCCTGTACACAATGCAGACTCCCAGAAAAAAATGTATAAAGCCACAACCTTATCCTGTGCCACATCCCCTCTTAACAATCATTTCTGCTGAGAGGAATACAGAACACTGCCAGTCGATAACAGCTAGGCAGGTGACCAGTTCGATTATGCACACAGCTAGTATATCAAAAACTGCTTTATTATTCCTACCTCTTTCTCCCGCTGACTCCTATCTGTTTGTTTGTTTGTTTTATCCACCAGCTGCATGTTATCATTATCCTAAGGTTACAAGATCATTTAGGTAGGGACTAGATGCCTAAAAGAAGTTAGGTGTTGTGACACCGAGAATCACAGCACCTAACTTTTACATGCCCAGAAAATCACTGCAATTCACAAAGCCTGAGTTAGGTGCCAAGGTTCCCGATCCAAAAAATGGGGAGAAATAGGGTTGTGATTCATATAAACCAGCACACTAGGCAGGAAGCCATGTAAACTTGCCAATAGATAGATGCCTAAGTCTGGGCTGCAAGGAGATACCTATCTCTAGTTGTTATTCTCAGCTGTGAACCCTCTCCTGGAGTTAGGAACCTATGCCATTTTTTTTAAGAAGCCAGGAGGAAGAGATTGTGGTGCCCACCTTATAACTTTTAGCCCAGTGGCTAGAGCAATCTGTGGAATTTGGGAGACCCAGATTCAGTTTCCCCCCACACCCTGCCAGAGGGGGAGAAAGTCACAGTATAAAATGGTGGCATTTTATTCAACAAACCTCTTCTCTATGTTTATCCTGACTCAGATTAACTTGTTTTTATGAAAAAAGTCATTTTTCAGTCTATTTTGCTTCTGTCAGCACTGCAGAGTCTAATGCAGCTAAGAAAGTTAAAAGGATTCTCTTCATTACTGTACATCATCTTAACAGATTTAAATTAGCTGCAGAGGTTAGGATTCCAAAATGTGTTAGTAGTAAGCACTATCTGAGAATAATTGAAAGATGAGAAATGCACTAGGTGATTTTGTCCCTCTCCCAGTCAGTGCAAGGTATTGCCAGCTATATATTGAAATGTATCCTAACACGCTGTTACTGTTTTCTCTGAAGATACTGCACTGGCTGGGTTCCTGCTTTTAGCGGTAGTACTTCTTCACCAAGGCAGGTGGATCTCCCTTCCTACTCAAGGGTTTTTGGCTGTTTTCCATCCTCCAACCTTCCCATTAGAGTTGGGAAATGAAACATTTGTTTTCAATTACTGACTTTCCGGCCATGACATCCATATGCTAGGATAGGTACAACTCACATTGAATGGTGTTGTGTGATTTGAATTGGCTGCTTATTGATTTCTGGATATTGTTCACGCTATTGTTTATTAACCTATAAAGTGTGGAAGAACTTGGCACCCAGGTACACCAGAGAGCAACTAGGTCTGAATTTGTTGATCTGCAAATGGTTTTCTGTACCCTTTAGGGAGAGAACAGAATGGTGAATAGTTAAATCAATTTTTCAGTTGATGTGTAGACAGGATAAGCTACAGAATTAGTTGGTTTTGTAAGAATTGTGCGATGTACAATTATGTGAGAAGTACCTAGAGGATGAGGTATGTGCCTTTCAGGTATGCATATATTAAAATAAGTAAATATTTCTAGCACAGTTTAACAGGGTATTCTGAGTGCCATAAGGAAGATGTATGGCTTCTCACAATCCTATTCAAGCAGCAAGACATCATGGGACTCATCTTTTTCAGGGATCATGTGGCTGCAGGATACAAAATAAGATTTGCCGAGAAGAGGAAGCAGGATATCTAAGATAGCTCCTGCTCCCCAGTAAGAAAGAGACTAGAGAATAGGCTGCACCTATTTTGGGGTCTTTCTACAGAGAGAAAGAGAGAGATTGATCTCTGGCTAATATAAAATGTCCTATCAACTCAGAGAAAAATTAAGGTACAGTGGTGAGGGGAAACTGAGGGAGTCACTGCATCACTATGGGACACAGTCTGACGTCCATGTTGAACTACTGATTTTTGGAGGTTAGGGAGCACTTTGCTTTCTGTTCCTAATAAACATATTAGATGAAGAGAAGTGAAGCAGAACATATTAGATGACACAGCGGCACTGGCAAGTTGCTTTGTATGTGAAACCTAACAGTGCCTCAAAGGATCAACAGCCTTTGAAAGCTAGGGGATTTCCCTTCTGCTTGTGCTACAGGAGCAAGACCCAGGAGTAGGAACCATTTGAGTGATATCTACAGGAAAGTAATTTCTCCTTTAACTCCATTAAACAATGAAAGGCCAACACCACCAAGGGTTCTTTATTGCCAACAGAATGTTTAACTAAGTTCCAGTTAACTAAGTTCCACCTCAAGATGGACTAGGCCTTAAAGAAAATGGTTTGAAAATGTTCCTGTTTATTTTCTGAAAGTGTACCGCGTCTTTATCTGCAGTATTCAAAAAGCATTTTTTTTCAGTTTTCCCAGATGATGTGTTGCACTGGGATACTGATGTCATATTTCCTCAGTCATATTTATCCTAGTAAACAGCACATCCTAACAAGTCTGAGACAGCAGTACAGTGCATTAGAATTTGGTGTATTGCCAGCAAGCAGAACAAAAGGTGAAACAATTCTCCTCCCTCTTGAAAACAAAAACACCACACTGCCTGTGATCAGTTAAGAACAATAATATTGGCATGAAAAATCCTCAGACACTATTAATATTTCAAATCCAAATCAACCAATTGTTTTGCCAATGTGATAATTTGAAAACACTCTGATATTCATGGGGTGGGAAATACTGTGCATCAACTGGGAATGTTTTCTCAGCTATATGGGTGGTACCATTTACTGCCCCCCCCCCCGATCTTTCACAAATTCTGTAGCTTTCTTATAATAATATAACACTAACATTGATACAGAGTAACAAAGAGACCACATTGACACCAAGTGACTTAGCTGATAGCATTTTTTTCTCATCTTTAGGTTGACAGAATACGGAAGTGACACTAATCCAAAAAGTCTACATGTTGATTTGGCTGATGTTATTTTGTTAACGGGTCCTCATTCATGCAGAAATTTAGTGTCCGGTACACTAAATGTAATACATTCTTAATGAATCTCTTTTAAATTAAACTAGATCAGATGTTAAAATATTCAAAGCCAACTATGGCAAATCAACATATTGAGTTAAATGTTGAGAGAAGTCATTTGGGGACACCAAGGGGGTATTACTAAAAGTAATGGGATAGATAAAGGAAAGCGTAGGATGATTAACAAGGAAAATATCCCAACAGGTGTTTTAGAACTAGAGCTGATTGGATAATGAAAAATCATATTTGCAAAGATATTTGTGAATAAATGGATGATCTTGCTTCAAGAAGAATAGTGGCACAGGTTAGTAATTCAAACATTTATGAATAATGAATATCATTTGTTTGTTCCAGTAGCACCTCAGTGTCCCAGCTAGGGATCAATGTCTCTATTGCACTATGCAAACATGCAGTAAAGCCACAGGGCTGGATGCACAAAGGAAGTTGGTGCCTAAGTCTATGTTTTAGGCACCTAAGTCCCAATTTTGGGACCACTGCAATGCACAAAACTCCTGTCAAAGCCCTGTAGGCCTCTTGGCCTCTAAGTTTTCAAGGAGAAAGTTCCCTAGGACCCTATGTTTCTGCCTCAGAGTATGCTCACTGCCATCTAATTCTAGGTATCCAAAACCTGTCTTCCAGCTAAGTCCCAGAGCAATTGACAAACCAGGGGAAGATAGGCCTTTGGCTGCCTAACACATGTGCGGGTCCTGGTCTGGCAGGCATGTTCAGAGGCCACCTACCAGATTGGTTCCCATTCAAAATCTGGCCAGAGGAGGTGATGCCCACCGTATAACTTTTAGCCCAGTGGTTCATACTAGTCTCCCAAGAGGTGAGAGACCCCCCCGTTCAAGTACTACACTTTAATTATAATTTTTTTAAAAAGAGTAATTAACAATCAAAGAGGAAGGTGCCATCCGGTGACACAAATGAGCATTGAAAGGATCGGCTTTCCTGTTAAAACTAAGCAAGGTGAATACTAAAGTACTTATGATTTGGAAGAGAACCAAGATGAGACTTTTAATCCAATCCCACTAAAAATATACTAGAATCTAGCTTGGCAGACAGAATAAACAGACATAGTGCAATAATAATAAGGCCTAACTCTCTTACAGCACTTCTTATCTGTAACTCTCAGACTGCTCTACAAAGGAGGTAAGTGTAATTATCCTCATTATCATTATTAAAGAGAGGCAAACTGAGGCACAGAGAGGTGAAGTGATTGTCCAAGGTCACTCATGAAGCCAGGCATAGAATCTATATCTTCTGAGTCCTAATCCAGTGCACTATCCACTATGCAACACTGCATCTCTCATGGTACCAGTGCAAAACATGTCTGATACAAACAGAAGTCAAGAAAGGTCAGCACAGAGTTATAATCAATAATGTCAACACACTGACATGATATTCTTTGTAAGACATTATAAAAGGAACAGCAAAGACAAACTTGAGTAAAGTTGCACATAGTTTAAAACCCTATGACAGACAATCTCAGTTTTGTTCAGATACCTGTCTGAAATGCTTGAAGAAAAGATTATTTACAGAAAGAAAGAGAAAAAGCTGAAAATACACCTTACTCACAACAATCATGGTTAAAAAAACAAAACAAATAAGATCAGCAAGGTCATTTCAAGTTGCTGTAACAGTCAGACAGCAAGAATAACTGGATTGACTTCTGCCCTGTTTATGACAGTTTGTATAACAAAGCAAATTCACGAGCAAGAAACAGAATATCTGAAAGATTTTTCAGAAACGTAAGATGTGACTTCTTACATTGCCTCTTACTAGTTTCTTACTTGTTCAGTGCAGATAACGTGTTTGGTGCCATACAAAGCAATTTTTCTCTCGTCCCTGAGAGAAGATGTAAAGAATCTTAAAAAAAAACTTTTCAAAACAGCATCAGACCAGCAGGCACAATTAAATTAAGGCTAATCTTTTAAACAGCCTACTAAGCACTGAAGATCTTATAACCTCCTATAGGTAAATATTTTGAAAACGCTGGCCAATTATTTGTTCTTCCCTTGCTTATAAAAATATTTCTTCATAGTATTATATTTGGCTTTTGGTGTACACCAATTGGCAGGTATTTTCAAAATATTTTTCTATTGGAGGTTAACCTTGGACTGCCTTTCTACAAAGTAAAATTACAATGGTGTTAAAAGAACATAATTTTGATTGCAAAGTCAAGCTCTTGAAAGTTAAATAATTCCCAGGCAACCTGAATTCTGTCTCCTTTTGCTTTAAGATAGCTTTAAGTAAATGATCACGTACAATCAGGATCTATGCCTCATTCAATGCACGGGATGATGATGCTCAAGGAAGGAGGCAACTATTCAAAAATTCTTTTCATTCTCATCATTCAATGTGTGGCCCAATCTGATCCCTTACGTATTGCATGCCATCCAAACCCTGAATACAAAATTATTCATTTCCTTGCCGTCTTTTTTTTTTTGAAACCCACAGTGACTGCATGTGTAACCAATGTTAATGAATTTATTTTCACAATTTGCCTGGGAGATAAATTATTATCCCACCCTACAGATGTCTTAAGTGATTTGCTCAAGGTCATGCAATGAAACAGAGGCAAAGTCAAGGTTAGAACTCAGTCTCCTGACTCTCATCCATGTGCTCATTCCTCCACACTACACTGCCTGACTGAGAATCATAGACTATCAGGGTTGGAAGGGACCTCAGGAGGTCATCTAGTTGAACTCCCTGCTCAAAGCAGGACCAAGCCCCCAATTTTGCCCCAGATCTCTAAATGGCCCCTTCAAGGATTGAACTCACAACCCTGGATTTAGCAGGCCAGTGCTCAAATCCCTGAGCTATCCCTTTCCCCTTTGGGGTTCCCTTCATGACACTCCTGGACCCAGCACATGGCCCCAACAGCCCATAGACTCATAGAATATCAGGGTTAGAAGGGACCTCGGGAGGTCATCTAGTCCAACCCCCTGCTCAAAGCAGGACCAATCCCCAATTTTTGGCCCAGATCCTTAAATGGCCCCTCAAGGATTGAACTCACAACCCTGGTATGTGAATGGTACTGAGCATTCACATTTCCCAGTGACTTCACCTGCAATTAGGGTGTCAGGCCCCAGATGCCTCAAGTCAGGTGCACAGGAAATCAGGAAACCACATTTGGTGACCTCGTGTCACAATTTTAGCTAACATGACTTGCTTAACGTCACACAGGAAGGTAGTCTGTGGCAGAAGTAGAGACAGAAGTTAATTCTCCTGCATATGGCTCATTGGGGATTGAGTTCTAGATCTCTCTCAGTACAAATTTCTTTACTGCTTTTCTCTCTTCAGAGACAGATTTAAAATGTGTCTCCTCCTCAAGCCAAACTGTGGCCACTGGGAGCTGCGGGGGGCCATGCCTGCGGGGTCAAAGTAAACCCAATGTCTCGCGACCTGCCTTTGGATTACCTTGATGGGCCACATGCCGAAGGTTGCCAACCCCTGTGCAAGTTTTTTTTTTTAATGTTGTATAAATCTAAAGCCTTCTTTACAAGTTTTTTTTTCCTTTTAGGAAACTGTTAAAACTTTGATAGCATTTAAAAAGTGGGTGAGAAACAGCATTCTTATCTACTGTTTTACATAAACTGTTTTTTTCCTTTTAAGTTAGGATGTGTGTGTCTGTGTGTTTTGTATAAAGTTAAAGATTTCATTATAAAAGTTTTCTTCTAGGTAACACTTTAAAAAACATTGTTTTTAAAAAAGGTGAGTGTGTTATGTGGTTTTTTTTGTTGTTGTTTAAATGAGCCAAACAATTGTTCTTATTAAACTCTGAGATTAGGACAAGAAACAATGGGCTTAAATTGCAGCAAGGGAAGTTAGGTCATTAGGAAAAACTTCCTAGCTGTTAGGGTGGTTAAACACTGAAATAAAATGCCTAGGGAGGTTGTGAAATCTCTGTATTTGGAGATGTTTAAAAGCAAGTTAGACAAACACCTGTCAGGGATGGTCTAGATAATACTTAGTCCTGCCTGGAGTTCAGGGGACTGAACTAGAAGATGCCTGCAGGTCCCTTCCACTCCAATGATTCTCTGATCCTATTAAAAGTGCACATGACTGGATACGGACTCGGAGGACGGGACAAATGCAAAAAGGGTGTGCACAAACCTTTCAAAAACACATGGTGATCAACCCTATCAAACATATTACTACTAGACCTTATTTTTTCTTCTCTTTTCTTTAATAAACTTTATTTTTCCTCTCTTTCTTTAATAAACCTTTTTGCTCTCTTTCTTTAAGAGCCCTTATTTTTCCTCAGTGTTCTTTAATAATCTTTATTTTCTTCTTTCTTTAATAACCCCCTTATTTTTCTCTCTCTTTCCTCTCTGTCTGTAATAACCTCCTTATTTCTCTCTCTCTCTCTTTAATAACCTCCCTTATTTTTTATCTCTTCTCAGAACCTGCCTTATTTTCTGAATTATCTAAAAATCTATTCTTCACACATAAAATCACATGCACACAATGATCCCTAACATTCCCCATGGAAAAAAAAAAGTAACAAAACTCATATTTTCCCCCAGATGGCTGACCACACCAGAAGGGTATGTGACCAGACTGAGAACCGGCAGACAGGATGTAAGGCGAAAAAGGGGTATTGAAACCTCTTTAAAAGACCTGGTGATGAATCCTATCTTACTTACTTACCCTATCTTACCTACTTATTTTATTGCCCTTTTTTTACTTTTTCTTTGTCTTCAACAGTCCTCCTATGCATGTTATAAATTACAAGAGAAAATAGGCAGCATGGTTTTGTATAATAATATGAACTAAAAATTTTAATCTCTCAAGTAAAAGCATTCTTCCGCTGCCAATACCTTCACAATAAAAATGAGGTGCAGTTAGTTAACCCACTTCTTTCCCTTTCAAATTACAAACCTTAATTTATCTGTTCCAGCTTTGTATCTTGAGATTCGAGCTATCGACAGAGGAACTGATAGGGTGTCTAGCCAGTGCTTTTCATATTTTGGTTCATTAGCTATGGGTGAGGAGGGAGATGATGGAGCCTGTAGAGAATAAATGAGAATCAGTAAGCACAGTCTATCAGTTCATACAGTACAGAAAGCACTGAAATGCATCTAGAGCTGTGCGCTCTTCAAAAGCTAGTAACACAGAGTAATATAAATTGTTAAGAAACAGAGTTTAGGAGAGAAATTAAAATAAGCATTTATGTGAAAACAAAACAGAGATCTTGGTGCTATGCCTGTGTTTTGATTTTATTATTTGTGTGATGTTAAATCCATTTATGTTTTAATTAAAATTTGAAGGCCACTTCTAATTGATGATACAAATAGGCTCATTTTAATGTCAGTGTTTTACTCATAAATCTCTATTTTTCTCCATCCAAATTCCTTCTGATTACAACGTAAGATCACTCCAGGGTAGAACTTCATTTGGAATGTGTTTGTGCTTTCCCTTAAATATCTATACACAATTGTCAAGAAAAAACAGTGCATAAAATATATTGAAGTAAGGACTACTGCAATCATGCAACAAATTTTGCATATATTGATACATTGTGACATTTACCCATGCCTTCATTTAGCCACAGATTTGAAAATCCTGAATCACATGTTATACCTAAGGCAGGAAATATTCATATATGGACTAGTAAACTTTGAGAGTTTCAATTTTAGAGTTTTGTTCAAAACCGTTACATTGGGCATTTTCTCTCCCTGAAGAACTGGATACATGGATCCTGGGATACCTGCAGAAGGCAGGATCCTCAACATTATAACAACAACATGTGATGTGCATCAAAGATGTTCCAGATTTTTGAGGATCTGGGTAAAGTGGAAATTATTGTTGATCTACTGATTTGGGGTGAAAATGATGAGCACCCCAGCATTCCAAAGAAAACCTTAAATTAAACAGGAGCAAATGTGAGCTAAAAACTGAATTAGATTAATAATTTAGGACACACATTCAATGACAAAGGAGCTCAAATCAAACCTAAGAAAGGAGGTTTTACAGAGGCTCATGAGCATGTTAATATATCTAATCCCTAATTTATCACAGTGAAACCCTTCATTTGAAATACCGCATGAAGATATTACAGAATGGAACAGCAATGATTAAAAAAGAATTCTTTGGGGAATTAAAAAAGTTGTCACAGAAGCACAGGTACTGAAATACTTTGAGATTAACAAAAGGCCCAACATTTCAGTCGATACAAGATCACATGAATTGTGAACTGTTCTTCGATAAAATGATGGCCCTGAGGTATGTACTTCTGTAGCACTCACTAAAACACAATAAAACTGAGCTCAGATTGAGAAAGAAAAGGTGGTAATTGTTTTTGGTTGTGAGTGATTTCATGAATATGCTTATGGACAGCAATCAGTTGAAGCAGAAACAAACTAGAAACTTTTGGAAACCATTGTTCGAAGCATCACTTAGATTTCAGAAAATGATCACGAAAACTGAAAAAAAAAACACCCTTAATAAATGTGAAATACAGAACCAGCAAGGGGCTTCTTACAAAGCAAGTAAAAACAGTGAAAGTTATCTAAGAGACATGGTCCCCATTACTGTAATATTGAATATTTAACAATTTTTTATTTATCCTCACCACACCCTGCTGGGGTAGAGCAGCACTATTTCACAGAGGAGAAAATGAGGCCTGGCTAGCACTAAGCCACTTGCAGGAGGCCATATAGAAAATTTGTGGCAGAGCAGGGAATTGAACCCGGAGCTCCCAAATCCCAGGTTATTTATAGAAGAGCTTCAAGAAGAAGATTTTGATGCCAACGTGACTGGAGTACTATCCATTTCTAAAATAAGACCCAATAGGAAACAAAATGACCCAGCCTGAGCACTGCCAACCCTAAGCATTCATTAGTCAGATGGCCAAAAAACTAAATAACAAAAAACAAACACACCTTAAAATTCATGACTCTTTAAAAAAGTAATACACTCTGGGTTCTCTTTATTTGTGTCTGCTTTTTGAGCTTTTAGTCTTCACATTTTCAAGCTTTTCTCTACAATCAGCAGGGCTGAACACTTATTTTTTTTAAAAAAATTAAAGCTGTATTTAACAGGCACCCTAGGAGATAAGGGTTTAAGAAGAACACCAGTTACCATGAGACTAATAATAAAATTGCTTGGGTGGACAACACTGCAACCTACAGCAGCTTTTAGACTGTAAACTCCTTGGGGAAAGGAACATCATTTATTATTTGTGTACAGCGCCTAGCATAATGGGGTTCTGGCACAAGTGCTACTACAGCATGCATATTAAGTAAAAATACTACTATCTTTAGATAGGTTTCAGAGTAACAGCCATGTTAGTCTGTATTCACAAAAAGAAAAAGAGGACTTGTGACACCTTAGAGACTAACCAATTTATTTGAGCATAAGCTTTCGTGAGCTACAGCTCACTTCATCGGATGCATCCGATGAAGTGAGCTGTAGCTCACGAAAGCTTATGCTCAAATAAATTGGTTAGTCTCTAAGATGCCACAAGTACTCCTCTTCTTTTATCTTTAGATAGTAATTCTAGATAACTATCCAATACAAAAACTGTTCATCTTGTAAGCATAAAAACGTACTGGGACCATTGGATGAAATTGCTACGTACATTGGGATTCTGTATAAATGATATTGTGACATATCACAGTCCAAGATTGGAAATGCAAACTATAATTCACTGTATCCATCTGGATATTGAGAAATGTAAGAATAAAGTAAAAGTCTGTTGTGGCTAAGTCTGACTCATGCCTAGTGTAAAATGTGAAATAAATATAGGAAACAGACTGGAAAAGGAACACTGAAACCACATGAAATTCCCAATCACCTTGGTACAAGATTGGAACCGAGCTATTTGAATTAAACAGCAATGCTTATGGTACGTTCTTTGTGGACCACTAATTCGGTTTACACATCAGTGTTGTGATGACACGTAAATTAATTTGCTCACCATGAGATTCCAGCTGAATTACTATCAGAACTCACAACTGGTTCACTCAGGCAATTTTCTTTAATATGTCAGGCATTCCTCATCAAGCCCTTATTATGCCCCAGAGATGTCAGTTGATAGAGTAGATAACTTGATTTAAGCAAAACCGTGGTAGATTCAAAGGATCTACATTTTTCATTGTTAGACTAGCCACCTCACAATGCTTCATTAGGTTCGCCCATTCAAACAGAAGGAAGAAAAGATATCTTTGTAATAGGATCTTTACTTGAGCCAAGGACAATTAACCTTTAAGTTAAGAAACTAAAATGGAAGAAATACAAGAACAAAATGTTAAACAATTACCCTTATTGCAAATGGGAGAGTGTTAAATTCTAAACTGAAAGTGAAAAAGGCAGATTTGCCAAGATAACAGTTGGACCATCTACACAAAGACTTTAACAACCCCCAAAAGAACTGATGACATGTTAACAAAACCAAAAAGAACATTGGCTCTTTCTTTCATGAGGACATCCAGGATGCTCCTGAGCTTGTGTGTTGACAGAAGGAATAGATGTCAACTCATTGACAATGAAAAACATCAAGAGCAGTGTCTAGGTTCCTCCCCCACTCTGAACTCTAGGGTACAGATGTGGGGACCTGCATGAAAACCTCCTAAGCTTACTTTTACCAGCTTAGGTTAAAACTTCCCCAAGGTACAAATTAATTTTATCCTTTGTTCTTGGAATATCCACTGCCACCACTAAACTCTAACTGGGTTTACTGGGAAACGTAGTTTGGACACGTCTTTCCCCCCCAAATCCTCCCAACCCTTGCACCCCACTTCCTGGGAAGGGTTTGGTAAAAATCCTCACCAATTTGCATAGGTGACCACAGACCCAAACCCTTGGATCTGAGAACAATGAAAAAAGCATTCAGTTTTCTTACAAGAAGACTTTTAATAGAAATAGAAGTAAATAGAAGTAAAGGAATCACCCCTGTAAAATCAGGATGGTAGATACCTTACAGGGTAATTAGATTCAAAACATAGAGAATCCCTCTAGGCAAAACCTTAAGTTACAAAAAAGACACACAGACAGAAATAGTCATTCTATTCAGCACAATTCTTTTCTCAGACATTTAAAGAAATCATAATCTAACACATACCTAGCTAGATTACTTACTAAAGTTCTAAGACTCCATTCCTGGTCTATCCCCGGCAAAAGCAGCATATAGACAGACACAGACCCTTTGTTTCTCTCCCTCCTCCCAGCTTTTGAAAGTATCTTGTCTCCTCATTGGTCATTTTGGTTGGGTGCCAGCGAGGTTACCTTTAGCTTCTTAACCCTTTACAGGTGAGAGGATTTTTCCTCTGGCCAGGAGGGATTTTAAAAGGGTTTACCCTTCCCTTTATATTTATGACAAGCAGTAAACAGAGTCTACAGTTGTTGGATCCACCTCAGCAGTAAAACAAATGATTGCTTTTGTTAACTGCCTGTATTAGATTTATGATGGCTATTACTGATTTATTTGCATTTCATTATTTTAAATGTGGGGGTTGGGAGAAGAAGATGCAACAGTAACTACTGGAGTCAGTGGATACAGACTCCTGTCATGTGACTGAGGTATATGATCATTTGTAACCATGGCACATGACCAAAGCCAGAAAATCAGCATTCCTGTGTGTCACACCTTTGTTATACTTTTAGCTGCCTTGGCTTCTCTCTGCCCCATAATAAATCTGGTTACTTCTGGGCCTATGCTGTTCTGTAAATCTGACCTGTGGCTGCACCTCCACACATCATTCCGCTCAGGCAGGAATGGCTGCCATGTAGCAAGAACTACAAACATTGAGCGTGTGGGGAGCACATGAAACAGAACAGCAGCTTCCTGGACTGGACTGTCTGTGTGCAGACTCTGTAGCATATAGAACTAGAAAGAGAATGCAAAGGAGCCACAGTAGTCCCCATTCCATGGGTTGGTTTACTAACGGGCTGCATTTTATAACCCAACACACATTGTAGTGGAGGATAGAAAGCATGCCTCTATATTTTTCAGAAAGTATATTCAATTTTCTTAGGAAATAGTGCAGACATATTAAGATCCCCTAATATATATTGTAGTCTTTCAAGCATATTTTACCTTGTTAAACAAAAGAAAAGAAATGGAGAATGCCATGGTGTTTAGAAGGCCTATGATGGCTTCACTGGGATATTACACAATTTGGAAAACTAAGAATAAGATATTTACTTACCACTAGATTGTGCACATTGCATATAGCCATGGCATATTCCCTGCATAGCATAGCTCTTTGGCATGTAGGGGGAGTACACAAACTACTACATCCACATGGCTGCCAGCTCTGCAAGGGCTCCATGCCGTTCCATGCACCCTCGGGAAGCAGGGAGAGAGGAGCAAAAGGTTTGGTATCTGATTAGAAATAACTATCATGTCATAACCGGTAACTGGTTAAAAGATAGGAAACAAAGGGAAGGAATAAATGGACAGTTTTCAGAATGGAGAGAGGTAAATACCAGTGTGCCCCAGGGGTGTATCTGGGACCATTGCTGTTCAACATATTCATTAATGATCTGGAAAAAGGGGTAAACAGTGAGGTGGCAAAATTTGCAGACGATATAAAACTATTAAAGATAGTTAAGCCCAAAGCAGATTGCGAAGAGTTACAAAGGGATCTCACAAAACTGGGTGACTGGGTATCAAGATGACAGATGAAATTCAATGTTGATAAATGCAAAGTAATGCACATTGGAAAATAATCCCAACTATACACACAAAATCAGGGGGTCTAAATAAGCTGTTAGCACTCAAGAAAGAGATCTTGGAGTCATTGTGGATAGTTCTCTGAAAACACCCACTCAATGTGCAGTCAAAAAAAAAGTAACAAAATATTGGGAATCATTAAGAAAGGGATAGATAATAAGACAGAAAATATCATATTGCCTCTATATAAATCCATGGTATGCCCACATCTTGAATACTGAGTACAGGTGTGGTTGCCCCATCTCAAAAAAGATATATTGGAATTGGAAAAGGTACAGAAAAGGGCAACAAAAATGATTAGTGGTACAGAACAGCTTCCATATGAAATGAGATTAATAAAACTGGGATTTTTCAGCTTTGAAAAGAAATGATTAAGGGGGGATATAATAGAGGTCTATTAAAAACATGACTGGTATGGAGAAAGTATATAAGGAAGTGTTATTTACTCCTTTTTATATCACAAGAACCAGGAGTCATCAAATGAAATTAATAGGCAGCAGGTTTAAAACAAGCAAAAGGAAGTATTTCTTCATACAACACAGAGTTAAGCTGTAGGACTCTTTGCCAGAGGATGTTGCCAAGAGTATAACAAGGTTAAAAAAAGAACTACATAAGTTCATGGAGGATAGGTCCATCAATGGCTATTAGTCAGGATGGGCAGGGATGCAAAAGTATGCTCTGACGTGTCCCTAGACTCTGTTTGCCAGCAGCTGGAAATGGGTGACAGTGGATGGATCACTTCATGATTACCTGTTCTGTTCACTACCTCTGAAGCACCTGGGATTGGCCACTGTCGGAAGTCAGGATACTGGGCTAAATGGACCATTGGACTGACCAAGTATGGTCGTTCTTATGTTTTTAACCAGAACCAGGGTTTTGGTCTAGGCTCATCTCCAATTTTATTTGGAGAATTTTAGGAAATTGCAAGTGAAAGCAAAAGTGATGTGGGTGATTGGATTGGAGAGACTTTCAAAAGCTTGCAGCTTTTATTAGAACCAGCTTCTGATTATTAGCATTTTTTTCTAAATGAGAAAAAAATACATGTAATACAGAATAATTTCTTTAAGTATTTTATATAGCTACTTTTATAAGTTTGGGATTTTCTGTAGTGCTCAGCATTGGCTTAGCCCTATTCCCATTGAAGTCAATGGTAAAAAGCCTTTCAACTTCAACAGGAGCAATTAGGCCACACTGATTGCTTTTGAAAATTCTTTAGTTTTGTTATTATTGTTGAGAATTTACAGCTTATCAAAGATGCTGATTTGACACCCCTGAAAATCAAAGTCTGCATGTAGCATTATTGTAAGCCTTTCCACACTTCCTCTCCTAGAGTTTCAAAAAATTGGCTCTCTGGGGACCATCTCTGGGATAAGATGATCATTTATACTCAATATTCATTTCACACCTTAGTCTTTCTCTTTTTGATGAGACTGTCAATTAATGCCAATTTATTTCTAATATCTGTCCTTTAGGAAATGCACTGAATTCAGGAATCTTATTGTAGACAGAGGACTGAACAAGCATCTAGTCACCAGGACAAACTTCAACTGGTGAGGAGAATTTAGGAGACAGCTTCTGTAAAATTTTGAAACATATTCTACAATAACTCATTGGGGTCAACCAGCAAGTTCTCTGATAAGTAGCAGAACTAATCAGACATGCTTCCACGTTGATGCTTCCACAGGGAACATGGGGAGAAAAAAAAACAAGAGATTGGTGGAAGCTCACAACTTTTCAGTTTCTTGTGACAAGTGATCTGCAGAGCTTGGGCAACTTTTTTTTTTAAACTGTTATTGTCCCCTGTAAGGAAAATATCATGTCTAGAGAGATAAATAACATTTTGAATCTTCTCTAGTAATGTAATTTACAGCTTCAATTAGGGCTGCTGCTTGACAGCCATAGTACAGTGTTCAAGGTTAACATCTCAAATATTTATTTTTATCAAATGGAATCTGGAAAGGATAGGCTAACTAAGCCAAAATTGTAAGTACATGTTATGATCTAATTTTTGAAAAGTCATATTCATATAGCTACACTGAAACCTGTTTGGAATCAGATTTTCCTCCTAAACCTTTTGTTTGATTATGGGTTATATATTTTTATTATATTTTCATAAAATGAAAAACAAATATTAAGGGTGTGATCCTGCACTCTTTGCTTACCATAAACTCTGACTTCAAGATGGCCATGTTTGACTTCAGTGCGTATTTTGGGAGTATAAAGAAGGCAGAATTGAGGATTGGGTCCTTTAGTAGTTAATATATTTTAACACTGAAAGACTTTCTCCATAAGAATGAAAAAATTGTGAAAATATAGAAATATCAAACAATAATTTTGCATTTCCTGATGCAATCTAAAATTCTTACATTTACTTTTTAATAGCATGTGTATTACCATATATAATCAGCTTGAAATTAGTTTGATGATTATTAGTTGTTTCTGGCAAGTGTTGTGCTAGGTGCTGTACAAACACAGAATGGTGCCTGGTCAAAGATTTTATGTTCTGAGAAAGGCAAAACAAACAGGCAGAGAGAAAGGAGATCAGCAAACAAGTAAAGATAATTAGTGTGTCCATTTGTTACAACAGAATTTTCTTGGTTACCACACATGCTACATTATGTATCAGTATATGCATGCTCTCTATATAAGGTATATATTCCTACAATGGGTCTTAATATAGCACACTGCTGTCGGTGAGCACTTATTAGCACAAAGAGTTCCAATAACCTTAGTGAGGCTTCTTGCATTAGTAAGAGCTCACCAACATAGGTAAAGGGTTCCACAATGAGGCCTATTATTTCATTATATATAAAAGACATAGGGTGGATCTCCACAGCCTAGTGGGCTATGGATGAAGCAGAGCCAACTTGGTTTCACAATGCCAGGTTGAGAGGTGGGGGAAATGATGTGGGAAGATTGTATTAGGGATCCACAATACATGCATGCCTAAGATCACAACTCCACAGGAGTTCCCTGTACCTTGCAGATGGGATTTTTCATGGTGAGGCAGCTGGAGGAGGGGGTAGCATGAGTGGATCCATTACTGAAGGATCCATCAACCATTTCTCTCCCCTGGTGGTGGAGTGCACCAGCTGCAACACCTGCTGAAGTCCTGGGCTGCAGTAACAGTCAGGGGTAAGGCTGCAAGTCTCTCACATAGGTCATGGAAATCACAGATTCCATGACTTTCTGTGACCTCTGCAGAGGCCAGCACCAGCAATTTGGATGTGTGGGAGGGGACTCAGGGCTAGGGGTACGGGGGTTGAGGTAGGCGTTTACCTCAGGGTGGGAGGCTCCCTTGCTCCCACTGGCATGCCCCCCCTGCAGCTCCTAGGTGGCAGAGAGGCCAGGGGAGGGTCGCCACACCATGCGCTGCCCATGGCTGCAAGCCCTGCCCCCGCAGCTCCCATTGGCTGTGGTTCCTGGCCAATGGGATCTGCGGCAGCTGGAGCTTGTGGCAGGAGCAGCAGAACATGTGCGCTGGCCCCTCCGCCACCTAAGAGGTGAAGGGACGCAGAGCTGGGTAGGAAGCCCCTGCCAGCTGCCCTCCCTCCCCAGTACCAGCAGGGGTCCCGGGCCACCTCACCCACCACCTCCAGCCCTCCCCTCCACAAGTTTCAGTCAAGGAGGGTATTTTTAGTAAAAGTCATGGACAGTTCAGGGACCTGTGAATTTTTGTTCATGGCTCATGTCCTGTCCATGACTTTTACTAAAAATACCTGTGACTAAAACATAGCCTTAGTTGTGAGTAGTGGCTTAAAGTGAGTGCAAGGAGGGGGGATTAGTTCTCTCCCTTCCCCACAGCACTACAAATCTTCCAAGCACGCAACTAATAATGATGCTGAGTAATGGGGACAGAATTTAACTCTTTCTCATTATTTCATAACTTGTTACATTTCAGTAAATAGCTATTCTATTTCATTTTCAGCAGCGTTTGTTGTTGTTACCATCAGTGTTTCAAGAAAGAAAATTCTTACATGAGACACTCCAATCTGTCTGTGCCATACTATAGAGCTCCACTTCCAAGAGAAAATATAGAGAAACCAAAGCAGAGAAAATGGAAGAAAGAGGAAAGACTAATACTAAAGAAAATCAAGAACATGGTTCCTTGTCATCTTCTTACCTCCTCAATAGGACATTTCCAAGCCTTCTGCCACCTGTCCAGTGCCAGAATCCAGATGTCAAAATTTTTAAAAATAAATTTAATAAATTCATCCCACATTGTTCTGTTTAGTGCTAAATTACCTTGTAATTTATGGGTTAAATCATAGAATATCAGGGTTGGAAGGGACCTCTAGAGATCATCTAGTCCAACCCCCTGCTCAAAGCAGGACCAATCCCCAATTTTTGCCCCAGATCCCTAAATGGCCCCCTCAAAGATTGAACTCACAACCCTGGGTTTAGCAGGCCAATGTTCAAACCACTGAGCTATCCCTCCACACTAACATTTAATGTTATATTAAATTTATTATCTGACTGAAATAATTTCACGAGGAGTTATTCTTTGGAAACAGCTGGAAAGCCAGAGAAATCCAGCTAACTTCTCCATCTAAGCTGACTTCCCCAAAACAGGTAATTGTACAGACTCGGGTCCTTCTTTCCTGGAATTCTCTAAATGTCTCAATTACTATAAACTTTCAATGCTGACTACAAATAGCACTGAAATGCTCAAAAGACATCTTTGATTCTCTTCAAGATACTGTTTCTTGTGATCAATAAAATATTTCCTTAGTTTGAAGCTATCTGACATGAATGGTAAAACTGCATTGCTCCAACTAACTTCAGAAGGTCATAAGAACATAGTCCGAAAGATCATTAAATAAAATAAAGGGAAAAATGGTAATATAAAATCTTTTGAAAACAGTCTGCAAGTCAAGGATGTGAGAACAGTAGGGAGTCCAGATTCTGCTAATTCTAAGAGTATGGATGACATGTTAAAATGAATCTCTGGTATGTTAAGTACATGGTGACTTTTTGTTATCTTAAATGCACAGTAACTTTCAGGGCGTATTTGGCTTGATTCATAAAGGATGTTTTGTTAAATAAACTAGCTGAGAAGAAAGAAATCTACAAAGATAGAATCATTTCCTCCACTTTGAATCTTCTAAATTAAATTATTTCAGTGTCCAATAAAGCTAGAGAGATTTGTTGTAGGAGGACAGGGTGCACTTTTATCTTTGAACATTCTGCTTTCAATCTGTCCCCAGTAAAGTCAATGGGATTTTTGACATTGACTTAATAGAAGCAGCATGTAACCCCCACTAACTTATCTTTAAAAGTTCTATTTTTTTGGAAATTATGGGCCAGATTTTCAAAACTTTCTAAATCTTTTTGCAATTTAATGAATTTATAAACCAGATTGAAATCCTTTAGAAAAATTGGTCCACTGACAGGTGTAAGTAATTGTGAAGGGAGGTAGAGTATTTATAGTGGAGCTCATCAAATATTTTGTCAGAAAATTTCAGCCTTGCCAAAAAAATGTTTTTCCTTCACTAAATTGACAAATGCTTTCCTGGAAGGCTTCTGAGGCTGAGCTACCTGAATCTGCCTCCCTGTCTCACCCCCAGCATTGGGGCTGGAGAGGCAGAGATCCTGGGCACTCAGGCTTTCAGCTTACCCTCCAGTTTTAGGACCTGAATACCTGGGCTTTCTGCTCTGGCCCCAGAGATGGGGGAAAGGCTGAGCAGGTGGGTTCGCTGTCTCATCAGCACCTGGACAGGAAAGCTCTAGTAAAATTGACCAAAGCTTTCCAGGGGGGATGCTGATGATGATTCTCCACCTCCCTGGCTCTCGGCCTCCCTCACTTGACAATTTCACAACTTCTCAAGTCAATTTCATTCAGGGGGACAGCTGGGAAGCAAAAAAATTCCATGTAGGTTCTCCTGAAATGGAATTTTTCTTGGAAATCCTGCTCATGAAAAATGTTGTGTTTCTGACATTTCATTCCTATTTGGGTTGAACAATTTTTTCAAAAACTCAATTTTCTTTTGTGGGAAGGAATTTCCATTTTCTGGATAGTTCTTGTGCCGAGCAAAGGGAGCAGCTGGGACTGGGGATGCAGCACTAATTAGTTTATTTTTCATTTTTAAAAGATACTATGCAAATTATTTATCAGTGTTCATGAGAGACACAGATTTTATTTTGTTGTTGTTGTTGTTGTTGTTTGGCTGTTTTTTAATTTGTTTGGAATTTGGAATCCAAATCTACCATACTTAATTAGCCACCACTCTCACGGAAGTTAATCCAGGTTAATTCTTCTGATGCATTCCTTAAGACCTTGAATTTTAAGAAAAGCACTTAAGCCTGTTCTTATTTATGAAAGCACTTACATTCTTGCTTAGCTATATGCATGTTCTTAAGAACAAATTTGCTTTCTTGAATTGAGTCCTAAGTGTTTTTTGTGATTTTTCCACATATTATAACATAAGTCCATGGGAGTTTTGCGTTGCTATGAGCTATAAGATCAAGCCTTGTATTGGCTGAAGGTCTGCTGAACTGATTTACATCAGAAACATAAAAACAATATTTTTAAAGGGGAAAAGTGCATATCATATATGTAATTATTTTACCATTAAACATGTATAGTTAACCTTGCAAAATGTAGTTGTGAAATAATCCTTGTAAAAGAAGACATCTCACTGAGAATGTCTTTAACTGAATGCTCAACTCAATTTCTCTCAGATATCCCTCACAATTTAGTGCTAAAATGAACAGTTGGAGTGTTTTTTGCTAGAATGCATTGAAATGATGATCTTGTTCAATAATACCTGATTGTAACTGTTCCTGACTTGCATTGATGAACTAGTGTATATGTATATTTTATAACTATATGGATCTAAATAATTTTACATGTTGAAAATTATTTATGAAAGGACAAGTTACAAATTATAGATTAAAAAACCCCAACTTGGATAACTTAAACTGAAAGACTCAAAAATCTTATTTACTTTTCACTGTTTATGCTGTTAGATTACATTTTGCATTTCTCTCAGATAGAATAATAATAGATTCGTGTATTTCGTATTTATTTGTATTTAATTTCACTTTCCAGTTTTTCTGTAGTAGCACAATGCCAATGTGTGTTTGGCAAGCACTACAGAAATTTTATTTTTAACCTGTTTGTAAAGGAATTTTTAAAAATGGAACCATTTCATTTGTTCTTAGGTTTAGTTAAAGCTTAGTTTTATCAAATTCCAATTATGAGGCCATTTTGACCTGATATGTCCCTTCTGCTATGGTAAAATATATATAATATATATTTGGGGGAGTTTAATACTTAATTCTGATGATATACCCCATCTGATTACTGAAACTTTCCTCCATTTTTCAGGCCAATACAATATTTACATTGCATGTTCCCCTTAGGAAGAAAGTAGAAAAAAGTAGCAATGCAAGTCTTACTCAAATTCTATACAGGTTCTTCTACTACACTCATCATCATAGTATCAGAGTGCTTTCCAGTAGTGCTTTAAGCAGTATGACTATCAACTGTCACACGTTATTTGTTTGCTAATCCTCATCCCAGGGGAAGAAGTCTATGCAGTAGAGTATTTTGTTTTGTGAGAAATTTTTAAAAAAAACATATAGCATATTTGCACATAGCACCATGTGTACACACACACACATGCACACAACACAGGTATGTGTTTGTTAGAAAGGCAAGGCCAAAAAAAGGAAAGGTCAAAGAAAAGGAAGTGGTGAAGTTTGTGATGGTCCTTGGTTCATGGGGGAGTTCATTCCATAGTGACAGACTGGCCCTCAATAAAGTTCTATTCTATGAGATCTTGAACTTGGTTTGGTGTTCTGTGGGAAGCTAGTGTAGAGAGCAGAGGACAGCTTTGTAAAATTAGCCCTTATAAAGCACCCAGTATATATAAAACTGGATGAGACTTTATTCTGTTTGCATATTATAAATTTGATCAAGTCATGATCATTTGTACCTAAGTTACTGTTCATTTTTAATTCTGTGATCAGTTCCTCTTTTTTTGTCAGATTATGTCAAATATAGAATTCTCCCATATTGGATGTCTTGTTTAAGCAACGTTCGAGTTTCAGATCCATATGAGAGCATTGTAATTATGCAGGTTTTATAAATCTGTACTTTTGTATATTGTAGGCTTGGCTTGACATAAGTAACTTGCCTCATTTCTTAGTGCCTTGAGTAGAAAGCTGAATGGAAGATTATGTTGTCATAACAAGCAGTATGCTGGAATCAGGATGGCTAGCTAAGAGCAGCAGGAACATCCTGGTATTATTAAACAAGCCTAAATATAAGATAAGGTAAAGGTTAGATTATGCATGAATAGCACATGGACAGAGCATGCTGTACAGGGATTGGTTCCTGCTCATCCATGAAGTGTATAGTTAGGAACTAGTGTTGGTAGAAATATATATAAGGAAACGTTTTGTTGCATGACTTTGTATCTGTGATGTACACTGCATCCATCACCTGCATTTGAGTCTGATCAACTCAATATAGCTTTACTAATGTGCCAAATAAAGGAACCTGAGTGATGAGTTTGGAGTCAAATTAAGTTTTTGGGGGTCTGAGTGGAAGAGGTGTCGAGGGAACCTAACATATATAGTTCCATCTTCTTTTGGCTCCAGACCCTGTGCTAGGTCCTTCATGACTAAGGCTGCTAAAATAATTCTCTTTAGGATGTTTGGCTGACTGTGCCCTTTCGATGACAATTTACTGCCCAGATAGATGAAGTCATCTACTACCTACACAGTTTGTCTGGAAGCACAGATGTGTTGCACCAACTTCTGGATTTTTGTTTTTGCCCAATAAAACCCTTAGCCCAAGGTCAGCTGCTTTGTGCTGGAAGCTCTCTAGTGCATCTTTGAAACTGTTTGTTTCCTGAACAAAGAGGTCAACATTATTTGCATAATCCAGGTTGGTAAAAGAAGAAGACCCCATAGTTATACCGATATTTGCTGAAACATGTTCAAAGAGCTTATTCACTGTGCACAGGGCTGGGGCCAAGACACATTCCTGTTTTACCCCAGATCTAGTGTAAAATCTCTCAGACCTATGGGTCCCCTGAATTATTATGTAGATCTAGAATTAGCCTCAGGAGGATGTCGGGAACACAGATGACTCTTGTATGGCCTTCCACAAGGCAGCTCTAACAATAACTTGTAATGCTGTCTTTAGATCTATCTAGTTAAATTCATGATGGATCTGAGGCCTGGTCTACACTTGGAGGGAGGGGATTGATCTAAGTTACGCAACTTCAGCTACATGAATAATGTAGCTGAAGTCGACGTACTTAGATCTACTTACTGTGGTGTCTTCACTGTGGTAAGTCGACAGCTGACGCTCCCCTGTCGACTCTGCCTGCACCTCTCGCTCCGGTGGAGTACCAGAGTCGACAGAAGAGGGCTCGGCAGTCAATTTATCGCATCTTGTCTAGATGTGATAAATTGACCCCCACTGGATCGATCGCTGCTTGTCAATCCAGTAGGTAATGTAGACAAGACCTCACATAAATGAGAGAGCAAGTATAGTGTCCAGTGTAGATTGCCCAGCAGTGAAATCCGATTGTCCTGGGGGATGGTGTTTCACAAGGAGAGGCTGGAGTCAGGTGAGTAGGACATATGTGAGGACTTCTCTAAGGGCAGGGAGCAGAGTTATTGGTCTTTAGCTACCATATCCAGTGCATGGGCCTTTCCACTTATAGGGTGAGATAATGGTCCCTTCCTTCCACTCTGCTGGTACCTTCCCAGTAGTCCAGGCCCAGAAAAATACTACACTCATGGCTCTATTGAAGAAGTTCAGGTGTTATGCTGTTGGCTCTAGTAGCATGCCTGCTTCGCAGTTTCTTTATGGCAGAGTGAACCTCTTCCAACTAGATGCAGCTATACAATCAGTTGCAAACACACAAAATGGGAAATGACTGCCTAGGAAGGAGTACTGAGGAAAGGGATCTGGGGGTTATAGTGGATCACAAACTGCATTTTCCTTTTCTAAGGAAAATACAGAAGATGACTCCTCTCCTCTCTCATATTTCATTAAAACAGAAAAAGGGAACTAACACAGTGGTACTGTTTACTTTCTTTTGACACCTAGTGCACTTAAACTGTGACTGCTGCAGCAGCAGCTGCCATCTGAAATATTGAAATCTGCCTGGCAGTGCTCATCTATTGTGACTTGTCCCTTTTCTCCTCAGCATTCCCAATGGAAGACTGAGATAATGACGACTACTTTCACGAGCATAACCAGTACTAAAGAAGGTTTCAGGGTCAGGGACTGCGTCTGGGGGTTGCAAATATTTTGGAGAATAGGATTAAAATTCAAAATGATCTGGACAAACTAGAGAAATGGTCTGAAATAAATAGGATAAAATCCAGTAAGGACAAGTACAAAGTACTCCACTTAGGAAAGAACAATCTGTTGCAAACATACAAAATGGGAAATGACTGCCTAGGAAGGAGTACTGAGGAAAGGGATCTGGGGGTGATAGTGGATCACAAGCTAAATGAGTCAACAGTGTAACACTCTTACTGTTACAAACATCATTCTGGGCTGCATTAACAGGAGTGTTTTAAGCAAGACACAATAAGTAATTCTTCCTCTGTACTCCATGCTAGTTAGGCCTCAACTGGAGTATTGTATCCAGTTCTGGGTGCCACATTTCAGGAAAGATGTGAAATAATTTGAGAAAGTCCAGGGAAGAGCAACAAAAATGATTAAAGGTCTAGAAAACCTGACCTATGAGGGAAGGTTGAAAAATTGGGTTTGTTTAATCTAGAAAAGAGAAAACTGTAGGGGAGGGAAGTACATGATAACAGTTTTCTAGTACATAAAAGGTTGTTACAAGGAGGAGGGAAAAAATTGTTCTCTTTAAACTCTGAAAGCAGGACAAGAAGCAATGGGCTGAAATTGCAGCAAGGGCAGTTTAGGTTGGACATTAGAAAATCTTCCTTTCAGAGTGGTTAAGCACTGCAATAAATTGCCTAGGAAGGTTGTGGAATCTCCATCATTGGAGATTGTCTAACCTAATTTTAACAAACTCCTATCTGGGATGGTCTAGATCAGTGTTTCCCAAACTTGGGACGCCGCTTGTTCAGGGAAAGCCCCTGGCCCAGGTTTGTTTACCTGCAGCGTCCGCAGGTTCAGCCAATCACGGCTCCCACTGGCCGTGGTTTGCTGTGCCCGGCCAATGGGGGCTGCGGGAAGCAGCGGCCAGCACGTCCCTCAGCCTGCGCCACTTCCCGCAGCCCCCTTTGGCTGGGCACAGCGAACCGCGGCCAGTGGGAGCCGCAATCGGCCGAACCTGCGGACGCGGCAGGTAAACAAACTGGCCGGGCCCACCAGGGGCTTTCCCTGCACAAGCGGCATCCCAAGTCTGAGAAACACTGGTCTAGATAATACTTAGTCCTGCCTTGAGTGCAGAGGACTGGACTGGAAGACTTCTCAAGGGCCTTTCCAGTCTTACGATTCTATGATCTACTGCTAATGCATCCAGATCTGAACATGGAGTTGGTTCAGGATGGTTAAGTGCAGACTCATAATATTCTTTTTACCTTTGCAGAACTTTTTCTTGTTTACGAGCATAGACCCGATGCAAAGTCCAGTTTTGGGTCAAAGTGATTGAATGGTTTTGCATGCAGTTTGGAATTTATTTGATCTAATTCCCGCTTCTGCCTCTTTTGTCAAGTTCTCAGAATAAGCTTTATGATCCACTTTTGCTCTCACTTAAAAATACTTTGTAAATGTTTATGTTCAGTGTCATCATAGCACTGTCTGGCTTCAGATTTCTTTTGCAAAATTTGAAGTATCTCAATTGCACAGCCAGGGGCATTGCTTGTAGGTTATGGGATGGCATATATGGCTTCTGAAATGCCTGTTCTTATGGCCGTTTAGGCTAATTCTACATCAACCAGAAGAGTACGTGGTGCATCAAATTTGTTTTTCACTGTGACGTGTTAGCAAGTGCTGAATTTTTATATATGTGTTGTGCCTCAAACTTAGTTGAAATCAAGCAGCAAATGCCATTTTAGCCACAAGAAGATGATGACTAGTGTTTCCCGGGGCTTCTGCACCTCTGTAGTCCTAGTATTACATTGCTATACTACAATTCTGGACTGATTCAGGGTCCAGCTCATTCCTCATCTGGCCATTGTTGGATATCGACGTTTCCAGATAGATATCTAAACACCTGAACAAACTGCCAGTAATGGTAATGTTGTGATAAGCACAAAGGGACAGTAATCTCAGAGTTGTCATTTATTGCTCTGGAGCAAAATGGCCTGAGTATAGCTCTGAAGAGATTTCTGGGATGACTAGGTACAACATCATGTCTCCAAATATAATAAATTGCATGTGCAGTGGAATAGATTGCATCATTGCTGCCAGTTGCTGATAGAATTCATCTTTAATAGCATCTGTAGCTTCCTCAGTGGGGGTGTAGACTACAGTGATGGACAGAAGCCCATTGCAATGCCTCTGGTTTATAACAGTCAATCAGACATAGGGTTCGACGTTTTGAGTGATTTATTAAAAAGTAGTTAGAGGATGAGTGCTATCCTGTTTATATGCCTGGTTCCTCCAGAATACAGTAGACTTGCATTCACGTCAAAACGTTGACCTTTATTCATGAGTCTCACACTGGCTATTCCAGCATCTGCAATGTTGTATCATTTCAACTGTTGGACTAGTGAAACCTGGTGATGACCTTATTTAGGGTTAGTACATTTCAGGGGGGAAATCTGCAGATGATACAAGCATTACAGAGTTTGGCCTAAAATGTGGACCATATTTCATTGAACACCCACTGGCTCGCTGTATCTCCTTGGGACAAAGGAGATGTAGAGTAGTGATTTTGTTTGGGGACACCAACCCCCTTCTTAGAAACCCTTTTGCACATAGCAGATTGTTCTGAGGTTGTAGCTCTTCCACCTTCACCACAGTTTGGGGAATAATTTTCCCTCCTCTAGATCAGCTGTTGGCCTTCACTTGTAACCCGGAGCAGGTGCCCTTATTGGATACTACTGTCCAGAGCAGGTAGTTTATCTGATCCTTCTTGATCTTTTTTTTTTTTCAGATGAAATATATGGGGTTGAGCCATCTCTTATTTCTAAAACTGAAGCCTCTCATCCTGATCATGAATCATTATATTATCTTCAATTTTTCAGTGAATATTGGTTTGGCTGGAATTAAACGTCCAAGATCAGTAAATGCTAGTTAATGTTCATTCAGGTTGCACTTGTTAAACACTTTTTGTTTCTTTTATCTCTGCAGTATTATTTACACTTTCAGAAGGTTGTTATCGAAGGCCCTGATTCAACAAAACACAAATGTACTTAACTTTAACTTCAGTGGAACATAAGTGAGCACTTAATTTCTTTGCAGAATAGAGATGGGATTACTCACCTGCTCAATCAGGCCTAAATTCATAAAATGAGCACAAACAAGGTTGGTTGAAGTATTAAAAGTGGCAACGGTGAGCCAGATATTAAAATACTAGTGGGGTAGGACTTTCAAACATGCCAAGCATTGGCTTAGATCTGCTCCCACTAAAGACAACAGTAAAACTCACATTAATTCACAGTTAATTAGATCCCAACCTAGAGATTCTATATGCTGTTTTACTCATTATAAAAAACATTTCCTAACACTGAGAATAACTAGAATATAAAATATTTTCAAAGGCAGTAGTGAAATCTCCATTACTTGAGTTATTTAAACAGATTGCATAAAGAACTTAAAAATATAGTGAAGGGAACAAATCTACCCTGATAGAAGAATGGAAAAGGTCATATTATAGGTTTTTTCCTACTTCTCATATGTGATTTTCTCAGAAATGCAACCTTACCACAGCAGTATTAAAAAAGAGTGCTTTGCTTTTCTAAGGAAAATACAGAAGATGACTCCTCTCCTCTCTCATATTTCTTTAAAACAGAAAAAGGGAACCAACACAGTGCTGTTTATTGTCTTTTGACACCTAGTGCACTTAAACTGTGACTGCTGAAGCAGCCGCTGTCATCTGAAATATTGAAATGTGCCTGACAGTGCTCATCTATTGTGACTTGTCCCTTTTCTCCTCAGCATTCCCAATGGAAGACTGAGATAATGATGACTACTGTAATGAGCATAACCAGTACCTAAACAAGGTAGCTATACTTAGTATTTGTCACATTTTATGCTCATACATTTCTAAATGAAAGAGCATGAATTGGAAATCAACTAGAGATTCAAGAAATACACTCTTAATAGTGTTGCTCCTTTTCATTCCAAGTACCTAGTCAAAGTTCAGGGCCCTGGGGATGTTCCAGCTGGAAGTAGAGATAGACGAAGTCTGGTATTTTCTGCAATCTTGTTTATTTACAAGTAATGTACAATGTCCTGTACATTACCCTGAGCAAAGGAGCAGTTTTTTAGCTTATAAACCAGAAAGCTCTTTAGCCAACATCAGATCCAAAAGCTCCATTCTAGCTTTTTACACACACACACACACACACACACACACACACACACACACACACACACACACACACACACACACCCCCCTCTATTTCTCTATGCAAAACAATACTTAGCCAAAAGCTCCTGGGCATGTTCACACACACCATTTTGTCTTAACTGTAAGCAAAAGCCCTCAACTATGTTATTTGAAGGGTGAATTCACACTTATCAACCTCAATGGGGGTTTTAACTCAACTCATAACAAGGATTCATCCAGCTCATAGCCATATGTTTTCATCCTGATGATGGAATCCTAGATTTTCAGATGTGGAATGGAGGTTGATTCTACCAGATATCACCAGGTATGTTACTTTCATAGCCAGGACACTCATCTGAAATCTTGAAACATCACAGGAAAATTAAAAGAAAAAAGCTGCAGGAAACAGATATTCAGGATAAACTCAAACTTCAGAGTTCACTAGACAATAAGAGAAAAAATGGTCTGTTCAATTCGAAATGACAGTCAATATCTAAATGTTCAAAAACAGAACTATATATTGTAGAGAAAGGATAGAAGTGGGATATCCTACTCACTGGTCTGGCTACTTGCAGCCTAAACATTCCCCAGATAACCCACCCAGGAATCTAGATAGGTGGGTTAGCTGGGGAATGTTTAGGCTGCAAGTAGCCAGACCAGTGAGTAGGATATCCCACTTCTATCCTATCTCTACAATATATAGTTTCTAAAGCACATTTCTAAAGCACCTGCCACTATAGTATCTGTCATGGTTGCAGGGCTAGCTGCAATTCTGCCCCTTTATTAGTGTCTCCAAGAGCACCAAACTCAGGTCTTAGGTCTCTTGCTCTTAACTGTCTTGGGGTAGAATCATACGATTCTTCCACTGGGAGCTAATTACAGTATCCTATGCGTACCAAGCGCTGATCACCCTTCAGGCCTAACTGAGTTTTGGCCTCCTGCATTTACTCCTTTTGTAAACCTGTGAACTGTGGTATGGTGATCAAAAGCCTTCTTAAAACAAAGTATTTTTATGTGACAGTTGGAATAAAGCATTAGAGAAAAAAAGAGGATTTTAAAGCAATGCACAGCATATTTAATCTCATCTCATTTTATGCTTCTCCACAAGCTAAATTACACAGGATTCCCTCTTCAAGAGAACAGAACAGAACCAAGTTACATTCTTTTAGGAAGCAAAAAAAATGGGCTCTTGGGACCTAGCCTGGACACAGGAATCTGAGTTTTCTGAAAGTCCCCACCCTCACCATTTGTCTGGGATCAACTACCATATTGCCCAATGGTGTCCTTTTTACAGGGCCAAGATATTAATTCATGCTTTTGCATCAAACTAGTTTTCCTAGTGGACCAGCAAGTCCGCGTAGGGGAATACCCCTGTGATGGTCTAACTACCCAACAATGGAACAAGCTATTCAGACTAATGGCTTGTATTCACTGCTCTTGTGACTGTATCTACGTGTGAGTGTGTTGGGAGTGCATAGGAACTTCTCTGTTTCCCTCTGATAGTCTAACACACCACCCCAACTATAATGGGGGATACAGATCTATAATCATTACTAAGCAGTCTATCATTCATCACAGAATCTAAGCACCATGCAAAAGGTGTAAAACAAAGGCACAAACAGTTCTGAAAGGTACTTTTCTCTTTCTTTCACATAGTTCTGGTGAGTATGTGGATATTTTTATTTAATGGGACTCATTGCTAAGGAAACAGTTTATTGACAAGCATGTGTATTTCTGATGTGAGCACACTTGAAAGCATGGTCTTGCAGGTAAGGCACTAGACTGGATGGCAATCAGAAACTATGGTGAAGGGCGTCATATAGGTACCCAAGATAGACAGACAGATTTGTAAAAGGGACATAATAATTCCCTTCTCCAATCTCTGTCTTTTTAGATTGCATGCTTTTTGGGGCAGGAGTTCTCTCTGAGTATCTGTATGTTCGTATAGTGCCAAGCACAATAGGGAACTGATCTTAGACAGGGCCTTTAAATACTACTGCAATATAATAAGAAAAATAACAAGCATGCCTGGGCTCAGTCTGATCTCCTCTGTCCAGGAGTTCCATTAAAGGGTTTTGAGAATCATCACAAAGTATGACAGCAAATTGGGCCACTTTTAGAAGTGAGCAATTCGTGAAAAACAATAGTCCTGGTTTTGTTTTGTTTTTTTACTGTGTAAATGATGACATTTATTAAAAAAATAGAAAAACCCTTTGGTTTCAAACTGACATTTTCATGACCTCTTTGCTGGCCTGTTTTGATCACAGTTTACTTTGATAAAGTATCTCTGCTTCTATGCTTTCAGTGGGCCACCTCAGAAGCTAAGACCACTTTCTTTTCAGAACATTTGAAATCTTGCCTTTTCATTTGCTTTTTCCTGGAGTAATGGGCAACCTTTTCAAACTTTTTCCTATGAAAGGATGTCATGACTTTTCTATTGGGCCAGGTATATACCAGGAATCACTTTGCTCTGCTTAACCTTTTTTCCATAGTTTCTTGTGTACATACTTGGCTCCTCTTGTGAGACTGTAAAACTTCAGAAGGATCTGGTCCAAGGATATTTAAAAGCTAAACTATTTCTAGATATTCACCCCTCTTTTCTTTCTCTCTCTCCCTACAAGATTTTGAGCTTTGCCGACAATCTTCAGTGTTCCATCTCAGCAACATAAACTCTGATTTCTTTGTTATGGGGCCATATAACTCCAATCATTTATTTTTAATTTTATACAATAACTAAAAATCAGCATATGGGGTACCCAAGACCAGTAATACATCACATAGTAATCACCCAAAAGGAGGGAGTATTCCCAAAAAGCACAGTAAAAAGGCAAATCATATAGCAAAATAGTATCCAACATACTCAGTCCTCAGCCATGCACTAGACTTTCTATCTGGTCATTTATGCTGGAGTTCATCACTGTGTTATCTGGGAACCATAGCATAAAAACCACCCATCCCAGATGGAGGGTGAAGGAAGTAGCCTACAGATGTCTAGAATCTGGATAGGTACCACGTAACTGAAAGAGACCTTAGCAATAGTTTTCTAGTATCTAATATTATTTATCCCATAGCCGCCATCAGGAACAGGTCCTCATTTTGTTAGGCATTGTAGAAACATAAATGGTCCCTGCCTCAAAGAGTTGTCTACATATCTGGCCCTGTTGATTCATCTTTTCATTATTCTTTTCTTTCTCTTCCTCATCTTTCTTCTTCTTACTGTTACACCCTATCTTAAATTAGATGTGAGCTCAAATAATAGAAATCCAACAATAATTATTTCAAAGCAGCATTTTCGTGCTTTCTCCCATGGTGACCTCACACATGGGAGGAGCTCCTTGTAACATCTGCAAAGTTTCTCCATTCTGTTTCTTTAAACCCTCCTTAAAACTCTCAAGGGCTATGATACCTATAAAATACTTTACAATGATAAGCCAGCTGGTGTGCTGAGACCACTGCCTATCATGCTGACCAGTACTGTCTCATTGTTTCCCTGTACTTCCTGGTCTGTGTTTACCTATTGTCTGTAGCCTTATAGTTAGATGGTAAACTGTCTTTTTTGTTTCCAAAGATAATTCCTAGTGCATAATTCCTAAAGCATATCTTTTAGAAAAAACATCCTGTCTTGGTTTAAAAATTGTTAGTGATGGAAAATCTACCACACTTCGTAAATTGTTCCAATGGTTAATTACTCTCACCATTAAAAATGTATTTCCAGTCTGAATGTGTCTAGCCCAGTGGTTCCCAAACTTGTTCTGCTGCTTGTGCTGGGAAAGCCCCTGCCGGGCTGAGCCGGTTTGTTTACCTGCCACGTCCACAGGTTCGGCCAATCGCGGCTCCCAGTGGCCACAGTTCGCTGCTCCAGGCCAATGGGAGCTGCTGGAAGCGGTGCGGGCCAAGGGACGTACTGGCCACTGCTTCCAGCAGCTCCCATTGGCCTGGAGCGGCGAACCGCAGCCACTGGAAGCCGCAATCAGCCGAACCTGCGGACGCGGCAAGTAAACAAACTGGCCCGGCCCAGCAGGGGCTTTCCCTGCACAAGCAGCGGAACAAGTTTGAGAACGACTGGTCTAGCTTCAATTTACAGCCATTGGATCATGTTATACTTGTTTCTGCTAGATTGAAGAGCCCATTATCAAATATTTGTTCCCTGTGTAGGTACTTATAGGTAATAAATAAGTCACCCCTTAAACTTCTCTTTGTTAAGCTAAATAGATTGAACTTTTTAAGTCTATCACTGTATGGCATGTTTTCTAATCATCTTTATCATGGGGTTAGACTAGATGACCCTCACAGTCCCTTTTAACCCTATGGTTCTGTGTCTTTCTATGATCATTCTTATGGCTCCTCTCTGAAGCCTCTCCAATTTATCAACATTTCTTGAATTGTGGACACCAGAACTGAACATAATATTGAAGCAGTGCCAAATACAGAGGTACAATAACCTCTTTACTCCTACTAAGATTCCCCTTTCTATGCATCCAAGGATTGCATTAGCCCTTTTGGCCAGAGCGTCACACTGGGAGTTTACGTGCAGCTAATTATCCAACACAACCCTGAAATCTTGTCCAGAGTCATTGCTTCCCAGAATAAAGTCCCCCGTTCTGTAACTCTGGCTTACACTCTTTGTTCCTAGACATATACATTTACATTTAGCGATACTAAAACATATTTGCTTGCTCCCAGATTACCAAGAGATGCAGGCTGCTCTGTATCAGTGACCTGTCCTCTTCATTAATTACCACTTCCCCAATCTTTGTGTTGTCTGAAAACTATAATTGATGGTTTTAGGTTTTCTTCTAGGTCATTGATAAAAAAGTTAAACAGTGAAGGGCCAATAACCAATTCCTGTGAACCCAACTAGAAACATACCCACTTGGTGATAATTCCCCCTATCTAGCTACAATTTGAGACCTATCAGTTAGCCAGCTTTTAATCCATGTCATATGTTTCATGTTAATTTTATATTGCTCTACTTTTTTAATCAAATTGCCATCTGACATCAAGTCCTAGTGGTGGAGTGAGTATGAGCCTTATGGGTCAATTTGGGAATGGGCATCATCAAGGGAAGATGCTATGGGAGAAAGTACAATGATGTTTCTGAGAGCAGCAGACATGCAGGCTGTAGAGACAGACAACACTGCCTGGGCTGAAGGGATGAGGGGACTGACACTATGAATCAAAAATACATAAGCGTGATGAGCCTTGATGATATGGCGAAGAAATGTGAATTTGATGCATTTTGCATCAACAGACCTATTACAGCAAGACCGTGACCCACAGTGAGAGTGTCTGCAGAGGTGCATTATCTCAGTCGGAGCTCCTGGAGACAATGAGCTGGACTGATGCACAATGCCTCTGGGAGTGCTGGGGAAGCATGGCTAGAAGTTTCCTACCGCACCCTTTTACTGCGTACAATATGTGTTTTCCTTGTTTCTACACTAGCCTCACTCTGTTGGTTGAAGTAACAGGTTATCACGGCTATGGCCGCACCACTGCTCCTCCCCTTCCCATCCTCTTTGGGAAAGCTGGCAACCAAGTGTAAAGATTAGGATTGTGACAAGTCAGCAAAAGAAAGGTGTGGGTGACGATGTAGAGGCTGCTTGTGTCTTTTGTCTTTTTTTGCGTACCCACAAACTTCATATTAAAGAAGCAACAGTGCTATCTGCTAAAACTATCATACATGCCATAGCTTTGGTGAATAATCACCTGCCTTGAAAAAGGCTCGAAACAGCAGATCCAACAGACCATTGCATGGTGTTACACCTGCCCATTTCTAAACTACATGCTGTAGAACTGTAAAATAGCTGGCATTCATTTTGGTTCAACTTAGACATATTGTTAATACAATGTTCTTATTCCCTCCCCCCGCCCACCTTCCTTTTTTCTTTTTCATGTTCTCATTCCTAGCATGTAAATTGGTTTCTCACTAATTAAATCTTGAAATACCTTCTGGCATGGCAGGAATATTTTGGCTTCTGTATTTCTATGAAATTCAATAAAGCATGTGAAAGTTCACTTGAAAAAGTATTGTTTCCAACTTTTCGAAGTTAGCCAATGGCCTTATGATAATATCCTAGACAACTAAATAATTTAGAAGAAAATGACAAGAGATTCATTTTGATTCACCATTTGAAATTAGGTTTGTGAAGGTAGTGGTAACACAGATTATGATCAGACTAACTGGACTCAATTTGCTTACTGTGTTAGTTGAGTTTCCATTCAAATGTAAACCACTGTCAAAGAGAGGTGAGGAAGCTCCACTGCTATGATCACTGGATGGTCCAGGGGAACCTGAAAATCAGAAGGTAATAGATAAGTGCTTAACTATGTTAAAATATTAAACAATCCATTATTATTTCAACTGAGGAAGGATTACAATGTGAGAATTGGTGAAATATGAACAGCATTATACAAAAACAAATGTGACTGCCTTTTAGCATGAAAAGCAACAGCATGCATCTGATCATAGGCTGTACTTTACAGGATGAGAGAGATGAAGGCAGTTAGATATCTTTATGTATAGACTGCTCAATGGGATTACTCACATGTTTAATGACAGGTTTCAGAGTAACAGCCGTGTTAGTCTGTATTCGCAAAAAGAAAAGGAGTACTTGTGGCACCTTAGAGACTAACCAATTTATTTGAGCATAAGCTTTTGTGAGCTACAGCTCACTTGCATCCGATGAAGCACTTGCTTATGCTCAAATAAATTGGTTAGTCTCTAAGGTGCCACAAGTACTCCTTTTCTCTTTTCACATGTTTACGTGTTTGTCAGATTAAGCCTTTTTACAGTCAGGTTGAGTTTTTGAAAACTGAATAGAGAATTTAGCCATACATCTCCCATTAAAATTAATAGCTAAATTCCGTAGTCACGCGTTAAGGGCATATGCATGCACTGGTTTGTAAATACATCTTAGCTCTTGGCTTGAATGGTGCCTATTAAGTGGACATGTAAACTTTATTAATGGATCTGATTTTTTTTGTTGCTGAATGCCTGTTATTTTAGACAATTGGAGATATTCATTATTTTGATTGGGAAATTAAATGCAAAAAACCACGTTAATATTGCATGGTTATGTGCTCAAAAGCCAAGTTTTGAGCTAATTCTTCCTCGGGCATGTATGCATTTGGAGGTTGTCTGTAAATATATTGGGTGATGGCAGCTTATCTGAGATATGTATGTCTATTTAGGTGACAGATAACATATATATTATATTAGAAATAGTATGCAATTACATAATTAAAGACTATTACAATACAAATGCCAAAGAGGACAGGGTTTAGGTTTTGCTTTTAGATTTAATTCTTACATTTTTTGTTTCTTTTCATGCTTAATTGTGCAACCTTCCCATTAAAATAATGTATGTTTTACATTAAGTTTACTAAGGCAATCTGAATATATTGAGAAATGCATGTAAAACTCAAACTCACAGCTCCACATTCATTATCACCAAAATTCATTATTCTGTCTGCAGCAATCACTTGAAATTCCTCTTAAATCATTTCTCATTAATAGGCCGATCAAGTCTCTAACTTAATAACACATAACAGAGGATGACAATCATTTATGTCTAGATGCGTTTTTATGCTTCTATTCCATGCACATTTGTTGGGCTTAGCAAAAATGGAAATACATTCATAGAACTGTACAATAAGGCTCATCTTCTCCATAACAATTTATGCACATATTTTAGCTAGAGAAGAAAGAAATGATTCAACTTTATTTAATTTTTCCAAGCAGCCAGAGCACCTGTCTCTGTATCTCTCATAAATGTTTGTTATATAGCCAGACGTGCTAAAACCACATTCGATGGGAAGGTTACCGAATAAACCCCTACCAAGTTTTGAACACTACTGGGTATGTTTGGGTTTTTAGTAGTTTTTTTCAGGCCTTTAAATCTGTTAAAAACAGGTATTTAAAATTACTCTAAAATGCAGTGGAAGTTTGCTGAAGGGCTCCACGCACTGTCCCAGTCCCCAGCACTGTCCCCGCAGCTTCCATTGGCCAGTTCCAATTGGCCAGTTCCCTGAGCAGGCAGCACTTGTGGGAGCGGGAAGCACATGGAGACCAACTGCCCCACTCCCGTTTAGGGGGCACAGAGATGTGCCAGCAGCCAGCCACTTCCAGGAGCGGTGTGGGGCCAGGGCAGGCAGGCAGCCTGCCTGAGCCCTGCTGCGCTGCCGACCGAGAGCCACCTGTGGTAAGCACCTCCCAGCTGGAGGCTGCATCGCGCACCCCCTCCTGGACCCCAACCCCCTGCCCCAGTTCACAGCCCCCTCCTGCACCCAAACTCTCTCCCAGAGCCCAGACCCCTCCCTCCTCCCACACCCCAACACTCTGCCCCTTTTCAGAGCCTCCTCCTGCACCCAAACTCTCCCCAGAGCCCACACCCCTCACCCTCTCCTGCACCTCAATCCCTTGCCCCAGCCTGGAGCCACCTTCTGCACCCAATCTCCCTCCCAGAGCTTGCACCCCAACCCCCTACCCCAGGCTCAGCCAATCCATACCCAGGAGTTGAGAATGTTACACTGATTTGTGACAATCCCTGAAGGATTTTGGATCTATAAACCACAAATGACACTAATAAAAAGTAAAACTCATGAAGTGTCCAGTGGATTCTATGAGACTAGGTGCAGTGTGACCATATTACGCCTGCACCCAAACTCCCTCCCAGTGCTTGCACCCCTCACTCCTGTACCCCAACCTCCTGCCCCAGGCTCAGCCTGGAGCCCCCTCCCACACTCTGAACCCCTCAGCCCCAGCCCATAGCCTGCACCCCCTCCACACCCCAACCCTCTGCCCCAATCTGGTGAAAGTGAGTGAGGGTGGGGGAGAGCGAGCAAAGGAGGGAGGGGGGAATGGAGTGAGGGGGCTTTGCCTCGGGGAAGGGGCAGGGTAGATCCTGGGTTGATCTTAAATTCAAAAAGTGATCTTTAGCGTAAAAAGGTTGGAGACCACTGACTTAGGTATTGCAACACAGAGCGCAGCAAAGCCTATATATATTTAAAAATCTGGGCCTATATTCTTACACATTGAACCTTAAATAATAAACTACACTAAAGAATAAACCTTCTTGCAGTAAAACATCTGAAAATAAGATTACTATTTCCGTCAGTGTCTGTTCATTATGAGAAATATTGCAAAGGGAAAAAAAATTACCTGTACCCATTAATTTCTTCTTACCTAATGGGAGCTTTAGAAATGATGGAGCTTCCCTGAGGTACTGTACAGTGATGGTAACTTCATCGCCAGCATTTCGCAGTAGGTGTACCTGTCAGTGTGACAAATCACAGCTACTTTTTATCAAAAGAGAACCAGCCACAGAAAGCAAAATAGTCTGCAACAAAACCTCCATCTCTGTTGTTTTGACAGAAATACAACAATAATGTTTATCGTTGGAATGAAGAATATCTTGTGGGTCAAGCCACCCCATCAAATGATAAAACCAAGTATACCCACAGTTACTGAAGAAACTGAGAAATATTAAAAGTTGAAGGACAATTTGTGTTTACGTAAAGACAGAAAAAAACCCAGTGATCTCTGAAAACAATTTCGTATCATACACCTGTCGTGACAGGTAAGTGGTACATTAAGGATGAAAAAATTAAATGTAGTGCAAGATTTACATTTCTGTTTCCTGATTGATATAGACTTGTAGCAGGAGTTCATTTTCCTTGGCCACCCAGAGCACTTCAGCCATGTTAACAGGATACAAGAATTGTCTTTTAAATATATACCGAGTTAAAATAATCAAAAGGTTTGTACTATAAGGCCTCTTTGCATACAATTGTTAGATGATTTTCCCAAGGTATTTCTCTCAGTGTTGATATAATTGCAATTGTACCATGAGTTCAGCAATATCTGATGTTTTATTTACAGCCCCAGCTGCTGAAGCCAAGTGCTTACATGAGAACCTCAGTTTTCATTTAGCAAAAAGCCCTACTGGATGTGGGGGAAAAAGCTGCAAACATGGCCTGCATGCACCCTGGAAACTCAAAAACCAGATGGAAAAGTAAAAGAACTATTCAGTCATTCATTCTAAATCTCACAATTGCAAAGCCAGTCTCATGATTTTGGGGTACAACTCCTTATATCTGAAGATGGGTGGTTTGCAATATTGGTCTTCCCTGCCCCCCAACATACAGTAAAGGGGATGCCACCTGTAATAGCAACCGCAACACCTCTCCTTTTGCTCCCCATCCTCAACAGAAATATGCAAACTTACCCTTGATAGCTGTTAACTCACACACATCCTCCCCAGCCTCCATTTACTTGTGTGTTCACCTATTGTATCTCTTTGGGACTGTCTTTGTTTCACCCCTTTGCACAGTGTCTAACACCACAGGACCACGCTGTCTGATTGGTGCTTTTATGGGCTACCACAATATAAATAAAAACAGAGAGAACTGACAAGCGGAAGATGGAGAACTTATGCATTGGCAGGCTAAATGACTTGTTCAAGGACACACAAAGTCTGTGGAAAGGCGGAGGACTGAACCTAGCTATCCTGAATTCCAATGCAGAGCTTAGGCCACAACATCATTCTTCTACCCCAACTTCTATAAAAATTGTTCATTAAAAGCTGAGACTGAGTTGTAGCTCTGCCAGTCATGAACTGTATTATACCACATTCCTGAATAGTTCAGATAACTGATTGTTTTATGTGCAGCCTATTACATATCTGCACATATTTTAGAAACTTCAGTTGGTATAAATAACTGAATTTGAACCTTCAGCTGAAATGAGTAAAAAGGATGGTGGAGAAAGCATACTTTGGGAATGCATAAGATCATTTAGGTTGTATTTGTTAGGCATCTTTGTTCATGGTAAGATTTCACATTATTTTTTAGTATTTTTCAAATTCCTCAGTTACTAGATGACCATTTATTTTTTAATTAACACTGATTTAATAATTCTTAAAACCCCTATTTTGACCTTTTCGCAAATCTATGAAAATCAAGATTTTTTCTCTTTCCAACAGTACAATTTGTGCAATTCGGTGCCTGACCCATTCTGCCATGTCCGTACAGAATTGTTTTGAAAGCTAAATCCAGTACTGGCAAAGAAGTACTTGCCATTCAGGTCACAAAAGAAAAAAAAAGTAGGGCAGCTCAGATCTTCAGTAAATGGAAAGTCAGTATTAATCCATCCTTCCCGCACAGTAAGAGTCTGAGCAGAAAGAAAAGTGAGCAATCTCAAGTAACACTTTACATTGAAAAATTAGTATTGTGCCTTGTAGCATTAGATCAGCTACTTTGTTTGAAGAGGTGGGAAACCCATGGGAACCTACAATAAATGATGTCTTGGCTTTTAGTTTTAACAAACCCTGTCTTACACACTAGATTCTTATGTAGCCTTCATCACTTATTTATGTGCATCACAGTCATTAATGCATTTTACCCTCACAACATCCCTGTGAAGTATGTAAGTATTACGCTTCATCTTACAGAAACTGAGGCACAGGGTAGAGTAAGTGACTTACCTGAGGTCACCCAGGACTCTGTGATTGATCAGGGACCTGAATCCAGGTCTCCTAGGCCCCCTTTCAGTGTCCTATTTACTAGACCATCTTTCCTCCTAATGTACTATATGTATAATTTGATTAATGATTAATTTTAGCAAGATTTGGGATTTTAGCAAGTTCTGTTTTGAAGAACATCATTGATAAATTGGATAACAGCTGAAAAAATGCACAGGATTCATTTTATAGGCCATTACTCAAGCCTCTGATTCACATTGTTACAACAGTCTATTTTAGCTTTGCAACTGGGCAGTCATAAACAGTGTGTACTGTGACAGGGTCAGGCCAGATGACTACAGGAGAGTGACAGAAGGCAGATATATTAGCCCCAGATTAAGCAGGTCCCTTTTCCCTGAGTAAGGTAACAGGGGCGGTCCCAGAATAATCAGGAATTTGCTGGAACTAATTAAGGCAGGCAGGCTAATTAGGACACCTGGAGCCAAATAAGAAGCTGCTAGAATCAATTAAGACAGGCAGGCTAATCAGGGCACCTGGTTTAAAAAGGACCTCACTTCAGTTAGTGAGGGGCACGCAAAGAGCTGAGAGTGACAGGGTGTGCTGCTGGAGGTCTGAGGAGTACAAACACTATCTGGCATCAGGAGGAAGGTCCTGTGGTGAGAATAAAAAAGGTGTTGGGAGTAGGCCATGGGGAAGTACCCCAGGGAATTGTAGCTTTTACACAGCTGTTACAAGAAACACAGTAGACAGCTGTGATCCACAGGGCCCTAGGCTGGAACCTGGGTTCCCCCTCTCTCCTTCTCCCTTCCCCCTATTCAATATAAGAGGAGTTGACCTGGACTGTGGGTTCCACCAGAGGCGAAAGTCCTTGGCCTGTCCCCTGACCCACTAGGTGGATCAGCAGAGACTGTGGGGATTGTTCTTCTTGCTTTCTCCCATGCTGGCCAGTGATGAGGTTAGCTGAGTGAATGGCAGGTTTGAGCCACTAGTAAAAGTGGCCAAACTGAGGGCTGCCGTAAATCTCTGAGGGGAGCAAATCCACCAATAAGTGCAGGACCCACCAAGGCAGAGGAGGAACTTTGTCACAGTACATAAAGCAGTCTGTGATGAAAAATGCTCATGATAAAGGTTGAGGAAACAGTTGGTAAAGCCTTGTATATGTTTAAATGAGTCAGTATTTACTTTTTTTTTATATCAGTCACAGGATGATGAATGTGGCTTCCTGAACTCCATTAATACACACATTAGGATTTGAAATGAATTGATGTACTCTTTCGAGGTCATTCATATCAACTAATCACTTTGTGCTATTTATACTAATCTGCATGTTAATCAAACCAACATCCAACGTTTTTAAATTTGAAAAATACATTTCTAAACTTGAAAGAGTAAGTCAAGATCCTGCTGCTCTCCAAAGATGGAATGTCTGAAATTTTGACTCATTAACCAAGAGGGTATAATTTGGAGAAACATCTTATTAGGTTGTCTTTAAAGTTAAAAACAATTAATTGCATTATTCTAAAATATTGTAACTAATTAAGAAAGTTTCAATATTTTAAACCAACTGATATAATTTAGTCCCTTAGTCATTATATCGCAGAAAAATATGTGAAATTCCTCAGTGTTCCTTTCATATATATGGACTTTGACATGACTTGCGTGTCTCAGAATTAAAGAGACAAATTCAATCAGATTCTTTGGAAGGAAGTGCAGACCCACACAAAGGGTTCATGTCTGCAGAAAGTCAGTCAGGGAGTTGTGGCGGTGCGAGGTATCCATAATGTCTTCTTTTCTTTGTCAGATATGTTCATGTCATAGTCTGTTAATCTAGTATTGCAACTAACCATGGGAGAAACCAATTCTGACAATATGGACTGAGACCACAATAGGAGATATAGACATAAACATTGACATAAATGGCCCCTTTCGGGGCCTCAGTCCAAGACTGCACCTAAAATTGCCATTTCAATATCTGCAGAGAAGTCTGACATTCTGTTTGGCATAAAAGTGCCTGCAAGAGAGACAGAGAGAGACAACCACACCAAACATACCTGGCGTGTATATTGCTGTGAATGTCAAAAGCAACACCTACAGTAGCACAATTCATGTATGCAACAAAAGACTGGTGAAAAACACTGTTGTGAAACACCATGGTACAATGGAACTTATTGAACTCAAACAAATAGCAGTGATTTCTCTTTAAAAACTACCCAAAGAGTTAGCATGGCCAACTGACTCTCCCCTGCCAGGAAACACCACCACCACCCCTCCACATATCTTGGAGTATAGGCAACTTCAAAAGTCAACACCATCTGGGGATACTCCAACAATGACAATAATGGTGAAAAAGTTGAAAAGCAAGCAGCAACAAACAACTTGAGTTTGCTCTATGATTTCCAGGATAAATATACTTTCCAAAGTGCACAATGGAACAAGAGGAACAATCCTGACTTCGTCTTTGTCATCTCTGAAAGTTCAGAAAGGAGGTCATGGCAAAAATCCTAAAAATCATAACACTGACCAGTGCAAGTGACAACAGAGGCTGCAGTACAACCTAAGAAAACAAAGTACCTGCTGAGATTCAACTTCAGAAAGGCTGACTGGGAAGGCTTTACAGCTGAATTGGATGGATCCATTTGTCATATTACTCTAACACACATGCACTATGGAGAGTTTTTCTCCATGGTGTGGGAGACTGCCCAACAGCAAATCCTAGGAGATGCTGGATGTTATACATGCCCGGACTTTCAGGACAAACAAGTGAACAATATTAAAAATATGTCCAATTGTTTGACTTGGATCCCTTCAGTGAAGAAACCATTGTGCTCAGGATAATGCTTATAAGAGAGATCCAAAAGGAGCAGTGCAACTACTGGAGAGAGCTGATTGAAACAACAAATTTGTGCTATAATAGTAAAGAACATGGGCCATCATTTGCAAGCTGAACACTGAAGGACAACCATCAATGCATATCAGCACAGTCTCTCCCAACCAAGTAGCACACCAATTTATTCTAATTGGTAAAACAGTCCATGAAGCAAAGCACAAAATGAAACAGATTAAGCAGGAACTTCAATCACTTCTCAGACACAATGAAGTCCGCAATGAGTCCCTCAACATTAAGGAGTTGACGATAGCCATGAAGATACTTAAATGTGGAAAGACAGCCAGACTCAATGGATATAATGAACTATTACTGTACTTTGAGATGACAGCAAAGAAGAGGCTACTTGATTTTTTGAATTCTTGCAGGGAGACAATACAGATACCCAGGCCGTGGAAACAGGCTAACATGGTTGCACCACTCAACCATGTACAGAGGCTAATTCTTCAAAGAGTTACTGACCAATACTCTTACTCTGCTCAACCTACAAGCTATACAAGAGGATTATAATGAGTAGAACAGCACCAACAATGGAAAGCCAGCTGTTTGATAACTAAACCAGTTTCCGCCCAGGACTTTCATGCTGTGGTCAAGTTGCAAACCTATCTCAATACGTCAAAGTTGGCTTTGAAACTTGCAAAATGAGAGTGGCAGTTTGTGTTGATCTGTCTGCTACTTATGACACTATGAATCATCATACACTTCAACTGAAACTGGCAAGAATTTTGAGACATAATAAGATGGTCCAGCTCTTCTCCACCCTGCTCAAGAATTGACATTTCTTTGTCAATATGGATGGTCAGAAAAGTTGACGGTATACTCAACGGAATATATAGTAGAACTTCAGACTTATAGATACCTCAGAAATGAAGGTTATTCGTAACTCTGAAATGTTCAGAAACTCTGAACAAGATGTTCTGGAGGCATAGGGGTTGGAGCTTCAGCCACAAGGTGCGGTGGTGTCAGGGCTTCGGGTGGGGTGGGGGAAGGGCTTCTGACCCTCGGCGTACCAGGGCTCTGGGAGGGGGACTTAGGGCTTTAGATCTGTGGGGGAGCGCTGGGGCTCAGGGCTTCAGCTCTGTGGCTCTGCTCCCTGTTTCAGCTTCGTGAGGGGCCATCAGAACTCAGGGCTTCATCCCTGCAGCTCCATTCCCTGCTAAAAGCCCCATGGATAACAAAAATTGGTTACTGTAGCAAGCTTCACCATCATGCCTGCCACTCCCACCATCTCTTGGGACCACAGACCTTCATCACCCCAATCCTGAGGGCTGTCCTGACCAAATCAGGCCACAGAGCAGGACCCATATGACATCATGACCTCTACCAGCTCCAGCTGAATCCCAGACAGGATCAGACTGCTGTAAATAACAATGATTATTTGAGAAAGAGGGAGTGGGTTATTATTTTAGTTTGCAGCTGTCACAAGAGAGCACTGGACATTTGCAAAGAGGAAAATAATAATGCAGAGTTTTCAAAAACAAAACCAATGACCGATTTTGGTAAAATTCAAATTCTTCCCTTGTTTCATTGCTAACATTAACCAAAACAGTAAACCATGCCATGGAGTTACAGGCTTGCAGGATGAAATCCACCTGCTTTTTTTTTTTTTTTTTTTAATAACAATCACATTCCCCCCCCCACCTTACATTCTCCTGTTCTCCCTGCCTGTAGCCAAGAGTGATCCATACCACATAGTCCGGTGGCAAGAGCAGGGAACCCAGAAGCTTTAGTCAAAGGTGTCACCCACTTGCATGTGACTTTGAGCAATACAAAATCTTGTTGTGTCTCAATTTCTCTTCTCTATAAAGGGGATCTAATGTTTACATGCTCTGCCTCACAGGGTTGCTGTAAGATTCTGTTAATATTTGTGCCCAGCTTTGAAATTCTAATGTTATAAAAGTATTTGCTTTTACTATAATAAATATGAAATGTCATCTAATCAGCCCTGCCTAATGCACATTAAAATAACCACTTGCTTGAAGAGCTAGGGAAACCACAATCCCACAGAAAAAAATTCTTTAATATTTTTTTATTAATCTGGTCAAATTTCCATATCCACATATACAAAACCTCTATAACCCTTAGCAAGGGGTGGGGGTGATTACTAACGGCAGCATAAGTAGCTTTTGTTAAATGTTATTTATTAAAGCACACTGGTAATTCAATAATTTTATCAATATTAAGTAAATCAAATGCACTAGGCAAATAGATCTTTGGCTATGCACATGGAACATGAAATCCATGTTAGAGGGTAGGAGTGAGGTGCAAGGGTGGGTAAAACTGCCCTACACACTCCCGTGATCCTGAGCTAGTTTTGCATTGGTCTAGCACTTGTGTAAATTAGAGCAGCCTGAATTATTTCCTATGTTATATCAGCTGCCAATGGCTGCAAGAGTGGAAATGGCAGCCAACGATTCCAAGGGCATAAGAAGACCTGGTCATATCCTTTTTCCTCTGGCCAGACCTCCAATGATGGCAGTGAAGGTGGGATTTAGTGTAGGAGCCTGTATAGCAGCTTTCAGAGTAGCAGCCGTGTTAGTCTGTATTCGCAAAAAAAAAAAAGGAGTACTTGTGGCACCTTAGAGACTAACAAATTTATTTGAGCATAAGCTTTCGTGAGCTACAGCTCACTTCATCGGATGCATTCAGTGGAAAATACAGTGGGGAGATTTATATACACAGAGAACATGAAACAATGGGTGTTACCATACACACTGTAAGGAGAGTGGTCACTTAAGATGAGCGAATACCAGCAGGAGAGCGGGGTGAAGGGGGGGAGAGAAAACCTTTTGTAGTGATAATCAAGGTGGTCCATTTCCAGCAGTTGACAAGAACGTCTGAGGAACAGTGGGGGGGGGGAATAAACATGGGGAAATAGTTTTACTTTGTGTAATGACACATCCACTCCCAGTCTCTATTCAAGCCTAAGTTAATTGTATCCAGTTTGCAAATTAATTCCAATTCAGCAGTCTCTCCTTGGAGTCTGTTTTTGAAGTTTTTTTGTTGAAGAATTGTCACTTTTAGGTCTCTAATCGAGTGACCAGAGAGATTGAAGTGTTCTCCAACTGGTTTTTGAATGTTATAATTCTTGACATCTGATTCGTGTCCGTTTATTCTTTTACGTAGAGACTGTCCAGTTTGGCCAATGTACATGGCAGAGGGGCATTGCTGGCACATGATGGCATATATCACATTGGTGGATGTGCAGGTGAACGAGCCTCTGATAGTGTGGCTGATGTGATTAGGCCCTATGATGGTGTCCCCTGAATAGATATGTGGACAGAGTTGGCAACGGGCTTTGTTGCAAGGATAGGTTCATGGGTTAGTGGTTTTGTTGTGTGGTGTGTGGTTGCTGGTGAGTATTTGCTTCAGGTTGGGGGGCTGTCTGTAAGCAAGGACTGGCCTGTCTCCCAAGATCTGTGAGAGTGATGGGTCGTCCTTCAGGATAGGTTGTAGATACTTGATGATGCATTGGAGAGGTTTTAGTTGGGGGCTGAAGGTGATGGCTAGTGGCATTCTGTTATTAATAATAACAACATTAATTTAAATATCTATAAAACACTGCTGCGCTTCCCACTTTCAGCTGGTGGATTTTGTTTTGCTCCATCAACAGATGTAGTTTGGCCAACTCGTATGCTAAGAAATGTTATCATTTATCTTAGTGTCTTATTGATCAACCCACTAGATTATGTGCATAGTATAGGCTATTATGTTCTCTGTTGATGGCCAAATATATTCTCATTCTCCCTCAAACCTTCAATTTTACTTCTGGACTAAGCTGGAGACAAATATATACCTTTTCATGATGAGCAGAATAACACAGCTGAAAACTGCTGATAGTATGTATAATGACTGGTATAGCATGACATTCTGTTTATATATCTATATAGTCAGCAGTTGCAGATAGGAAGCCTGTGTTATTCAGTTCTCCATCACCAGTGGAATGTAGAGCCTTTTAGAGATGTTAACAGTTAAAATGTGTCCTAGATTAAAATATGTCAGAAAGGTATTATCATCTGACTGTTGCTTGACACCCAGAGGGAAATGAGTTAGTTTCAACCCATTACCTAGTGGTCAGATAGTCACATCACAAAAAACATAATTAGACTTGATACCTTTGTTAGTAGACTCCCCACAATGGTCAGGCATGTCTTAAAAAGACAGTTTGTGCTTAGGAAAATATTTCTGCTTTCTGACTTCTTCCATATTGTAGAAGTCAACAAATAGTAATATCTCCATGCTATAAGACTGACCATACACAAATAAGTCTTTTTGTTCTGAATAATCTCTCTTAATATGCCAGCAAACAACTAAAAATGCCTTTTATTTAACTTACCTGTTGAGTAATTTATTAAGATATTGGACTGAACCTCCCTGTCTCTTTACACCATCTTCTCATCCATGCACTGAGACCCCAATGGTCCTGTATGTGGAACCAGAATAATTTCAGAGAAAGCTACCACAGAGGCGCTATATAATCATCTAAATTGAGCTTCCAGCACCTCTCCTTTACATCCTCCTACTTCTTTGGTATCACTATGTACCAAGTTCACAGACTCCATCGTTTGAAATTTGTCTAGATAGCTCAAGAGATTCACCACCTTCAAAAGCAGTTGGCAAGTCACGTGGTCATCACATATCAATCCATGAATATTTCTAATGATCAAATCCCTTTTCACCACAGCCTACGTTTCACATGTTACCCGCATCTGTTGGAGGGACTTTTTTATTGTATAAGGAATGATCAACCTTCTCTACCTCTGTTAGAAGGTGTGTCCCATGTTCTACCTTGGTCTCCTCCTAATATGAGATGTAGATTGGGGAAGTCAGTTTTGTGGGATAGATGTGAACCTTATATGGGACCTTATATTCTGCCTCTACAAATAATTCTACCTCTCTGCTCTTTTATTTCAATAATGCCAGGCTGTAACATGGCCTCTGAAGGCCACAGGTTGCTTGCAAAGTATGCACATACACTCCACAAAGTAAATAGTCACACATTCTGCACTCCATGAAATGAAGCTAGGTAGCCTCAGACCTGACTTATTTATTGCTGGTCTTTCGTCTCAACTGATTCTATTAGAATTCCTACTTTGATTGTGTATTCGGTTATTATTTATTTTAATATAGCCTCCAAGACCTTATTATGCCTGGCACTGTGCAAACATAGGCAGTCCCTGTCCCAAAGAGTTCACAGTCTAAAGAGACAAGACAGAAAAAGATAATGATACAACACTCTGCTGTTACTGATATTATCCTTAGGTAATGGTAAAGATCTCTCCGTTCTGAGTCAGCTTCTAAAATATAAAGTCCTCTAGTGCTGACTAATCAGCTGATTAGCATCTGACATGTAAAAGTTCCATTTATTTTTGGCTATAAATCAGCAGAGAATTGTGACTTCAGTAAAGATGCTATTAACAACAGATTCTAAAGGGAAATGAATTACTCTCAGAAGCAAGGTGTGACTCTAACCATGGGAAGGGTTAGCAGCAATTATACAGTTTAAAAGCAGAAAGATAAACCATACTGAGAACAAATAACTTCTATATTAGTTTAATCTTTTTAACAAAATGGAATACACAGAAAGTTATTTTTTCCCCCATGTTCAGTAGGAACTAATACAGACTATTCAGTAATGTGCTGTGGGCTCCATACAATGTCCTTACCTAAAAATAGCACTTGCATTATTGCATCACTACAAGTAAGCTGTGCAATAAAGTGGAGTTCTCTGCATTCTGAATCAGCCTGTAGCCAATTATTTTATGTAATAATTTAATAGAGAGATTTATTGTTGTGGTTAATTGTTAATGTGCGATGGATAGGTTTAAGCAGGATAGTATTATAGGACTATAAGGCTGATAAGTGGTATCAATCAATAAGGCCACAATCCAGACATGCAGCTGTCTAGCCCTTGTGTCAGAGAGGTGTGGGGGGAAGTAGGAAAATCAGGCTGGTAGCTGGAGTGGCCAATTCTCTTGCACATAGAATCATAGAATCATAGAATATCAGGGTTGGAAGGGACCCCAGAAGGTCATCTAGTCCAACCCCCTGCTCGAAGCAGGACCAAGTCCCAGTTAAATCATCCCAGCCAGGGCTTTGTCAAGCCTGACCTTAAAAACCTCTAAGGAAGGAGATTCTACCACCTCCCTAGGTAACGCATTCCAGTGTTTCACCACCCTCTTAGTGAAAAAGTTTTTCCTAATATCCAATCTAAACCTCCCCCATTGCAACTTGAGACCATTACTCCTCGTTCTGTCATCTGCTACCATTGAGAACAGTCTAGAGCCATCCTCTTTGGAACCCCCTTTCAGGTAGTTGAAAGCAGCTATCAAATCCCCCCTCATTCTTCTCTTCTGCAGACTAAACAATCCCAGCTCCCTCAGCCTCTCCTCATAAGTCATGTGCTCTAGACCCCTAATCATTTTTGTTGCCCTTCGCTGGACTCTCTCCAATTTATCCATGACACACAAATCCAGAGAAAACCACTGTAGAAAAATCCCAGGCAGCTAGTCTTCACCAAAACAGTTCACCCCAGGACTACCTCCCTGCTCAGAGGCTAGAGTAAATTGTTGACTTGACTGGATTAGCTGCACAGAACACAATGTATGGATGTGGGAGGTGGAGTAACTGGCCTGGATACACCCTGCTGCTCCCTGTGGCCTGACACTTTTCCTCCTGTTCAACCCCCTTTAGCACATTTGCTAAACAAGGTAAGCACACCTTTGGTTCATAATAGTTCTTGCAAAACAGGTTTTTGACCTGGATCTATGGCAGACAAGCTCCAGCATGGACCACTCTGCATCAGCCATTGCTACATATATCACTGCCAGATTAGTAAGAATCTATGCAGCTCTACATTTAAATAAACTGTGCTGAACTACAAGAAATAGCTAATAAATATATTTATGCCACTTATCACTTAGAATAATCCCCCCTACCACATTATCAAAATAAAAACTTATTGGATTGTTCACGGATTTAAATTAAAGGAACTAAATTCTCTTCAATAGCTCTTTCCTTCCATTTCTGCCCTTAAATATTTTAAAGTGCACTTTACCTTCGTCAGCCACAAGACTCACTTATTTCTTTTAAATAAATAATGCTGCTTTTCACTGTTCTCACAATCAGGAGCAACATACAGAAGGAACAAACAGGTATTCTGTGACTTTGCAAGCTGCTGTCTGAGTTTGATGTTGAACCGACACATTATTGTGTTCCACTCTGAATTTATACTTGCACAAATTTGTGTGTGAAGAAAGAACCATCCATATATGCTGGATAGGCAAATAAAATCTGAGCCGATTTCAGTTGCTTTATGAAGCAATGGAAGTTTTTTTAAAAAATTGCTCATGGCTAGCTATCAAATGTAGCGTGAAGCACCCATCCATGGGATTATAACTTTGCTATGCTTCAGAAACTCCAGGGCCTTCAGAACACCAGCATGACTTATGTTTGCAGGATAAACTAAGGTGTTAGGTCACTTTCACCTCATATCAGTGGTGCCTTAAGTGAGCCTCATAGGAAGTTATTTGTGAATTAAGCAATATATTATATCCATCAGACATTCCAATATACTAGTTGTAAAAAAAAAGAGCATTTGTTGATGCGATACATGAAGCGGGGAGGGAGTAGCTCCCTTTGATGGACACCCAGCCAGCCAGTTAGCTGTAAAATCCCTCTTGGTCTGTTCTCTGCTTGCTTTACCTGTAAAGGGTGAGCAAGCCCACAGGTAAAAGAAAGGGGACCTGACCAAAAAGAGCTAAGGGGAAGGCAGAACTTTTTAAGATTGGGAAAGAAACTTTCCCTTCATCTCTAGGCTGCAAGGATGGAGCAGCAATGCTGTGTAAGGCTTGAACCAGGTATGAAAATTCATCTTCCATACTTAGAAGAAATTATTTGGATAGGGAATGTCTAGTTAGACACAATCAGGTTTATTTTTTATTTTGGCTTGTGGATCTCTTCTGTTTAACCCTAGATGCTTTTGTTTCCTTGTAACATTTAAGCTGAACCCCCAAGAAATCTATTTTGGGTACTTGATTTTTGGAATTGCTCTTTTAAAATCTAGCAAAAGACTAAGTTCCAGATATAATCTTTTCCTTTTTGTTTTCAATAAAATTTAAAATGTGTGTGTGTGTGTGTGTGTGTGTGTGTGTGTGTGAGGGCTTAAGGGTACCCCACAGGGAGGAATTCCCAAGTGCTTACCAAGCCCAGGTCAGAGAAAAGCTGTAACCTTGGGAGTGTAATATAAGCCTGGAGTGGCAAGTATTAATTTTTAAAATCCTTGAGGGCCCCTAGTTCCTGCACTCGGAGTGACAGAGTGGGGATTCAGCCTTGACAGTTGACATGTCAAAAATACACACGATTACCATTATTAGGGTAAATAATGACAAAATCACCAGGAAACAAGGCAAAATTCCTAACTTCTTAACTAGAGAACTTCTAATATATTTAGTTATTTTGAACACACATGAACAACAGTATCTAATTGTCATTCTCCCCTCAGATCCACAGGTAGAGCTCCCACTGAAGTTGATGGGAGTTCTGTGTTTATCTGCTGGGGGGGGGGGGAAATGGTCATTTGTAAACAGGAAAAAAAATTGATACTTAACTCAGCTTATTTAAGTTTATGTAAATTGGAGCATCTAGTACCCAAGGGTTCATAAGAACATAAGAATGGCCCTACTGTTTCAGACCAAAGGTCCGTCTAGCCCAGTATCCTGTCTTCCAACAGTGGCCACTGTCAGGTGCCCGAGAGGGAATGAAGAGAACAGGTAATCATCAAGTGATCCATCCCCTGTCACTCATTACCAGCTTCTGGCAAACAGAGGCTAGGGACACTACATTATTCATATTCTTCAGGTATATTAGAAACCTTCCTAAGTGATAGTTAAATGACTATGTTAGTGTGAAAGAAAATACAAACTCTAATCAACCTAGACTGATCTAAAGAGACTAAATGTAGTTCTTGATGTGATCTTTTTGTAGCCATTATTGTTCCAATTTTCTTTGTGAGTGTTTGTATTCATAACACACCTACCGACTGCTAGCAAAAGGATTATATCTGATGAGAACTGTCTCTAAATAGAGAGAGCCTGAAAACCTTCACCTTCATTCAATTAGCTACAGCATGAAATGACAATGAAAACAATTCTGGCTGAACGATAGTCAATAATCAATGCAGGTTGTCTTGTGCTGCTGAATGCTAAACTAAACTAGAAGCTTGTGATGTTATCAGAGGCATCAGTTCTTGGGTTGCATTTACTGATTTAATATTCATATTTGATATTGTTGATATTTTGGAGGCCCTTTCAGTATCCTCATTATACACCTCTCCAGTCCTGCACCTTTTGTTCTGCAGAATACATGCCTGGCCAAGGAGGGGTTAGTCAGGGCCATCCCTAGCTATTCTGGGGCCCTACGCAGCCCCCCAGCCAGGGCCAGCTCCAGGCACCAGCTTTCCAAGCAGGTGCTTGGGGCGGCATTTAGAATGGGGCGGCAGTCCGTGTCCCGCAGCGACAATTCGGTGGCAGCTTTGCCGCTCTTCCCGCCGCGGTGGCTTTCGGCGGCAGCTCTGTCGCTGTTGTGGTGGCAGCAATTTGGCGGCGACTGCTTTGGGCGGCAAAATTGGTAGAGCCACCCCTGCCCCCAGCGGGTGGGCATGGGGGGAACCAGGCCTCTGCGGGGGCTAGGGGGGCTGGCTTGAGGGGTAAGGGGAACTGCCCCCCCAGCACTCACCGGTGGCACGGCTGGGTCTGGGTCATGGCACTTCCCACCACTTAATGCAGGCCCAGCCCTGCTGCAGTCCTCAGGGGAGTTGGGGTGGGGCTGGGGTGGAGAAGGGGAGGAGCGGGTGTGGGGGAGCAGGCTGGGGGCTTTGGGGAATGGGTGGAGTGGGGGTGGGGCGGAGCAGGGGCAAGGGCCATGGGGAAGAGGCAGGGCAGGGCTGGAACAGCACGCAGCTGTGCAGGGCACCAGGAAATTTGGTGCCCCAAATTTCCTGGTGCCCTACGCAGCTGCATACTTTGCATATGGGTAGGGATGGCCCTGGGGTTAATATCTCCAGAGACTATGTTATCTCCAAGTAATGAGCTGACCAGAAAAATTCTCCATGGTCTTTTCCCCTAAGGAGAATATCAACCTTACCCGTAGTTCTTCCACCTGGAGAGCTAGAGACAGAGTAACTGGTATCATTGATATAAATATCATGGGTTTACAAGATACTAAGTGCCTTCATATGTCATTGATTTCATTGCAAAATCATGCCCTGTAGGAGTTGACGTTGACTTTATGTTCCTGTTCTTTTTAAAAATTTCAAATTAAAAGTGTTTACAAAATATGTAAGAAATAAGAGAACATGAAATGAAAACTTTTAAAATCCAGCATCCATAGAGATGAGGGGAAAATATAGCAACCCATTAGCCATAGCCCTATCTTGAATATCTTATCAACAGTGATTTTTTTCTGCATAGATACAATTTTTTGCTGAGCATATAGTTAATGACAAAACTTTAGTTGCTGCTCACCCCATTATTGCACATTATAATTACAGCTTGGAGAAAGATTAAAGGCCTTGGGCCTGATTTTTTTCTCTCTCTTATGGTTGATTTTATACCAGTGTAAATCCACTTATTGATTTCTCCGTCCCTACTGTGCCTAGAAAAATGGGACCTCAATCCTGAGTAGGGCCTCTCGGTGTTAACATAAAGCAAACAATGAATAATAATTTATCTGAAAGAGTTCAAGAGGATCATCCCTTTCATCTTACAATTCTTGGATATAGTGCTGAATATCTGAATCACAGTAGAGTGGGTTGACACCTAATAACGCCTGGAACAAGCAAGACTCCTTGTGTCGTATTGACACTTCCCTTTTTAAAAAGAACACAGTACAGGAAAGCTGTATTGCAGGGTTTTATATGAAAGCTGTGAAGTCAAGGAACTATTCTTTTTCACAAAAATTTCCATAGATGTTAGTGCTTTTCATGCATGTGATTCATGAATTCCAGAGGATAAAACTGATGACTAACCGACATATAGGAAACTATTTAACTTTTAAACAAAAAGTTCTTATAGCATGAGAGGTTGTTGGAGATGTGGCTATGGGACCTGTTAAAATATGACTCACAAAAATCACATACTACAACTACATACTCATACTCAGTTGAAGTATAGATAGAGGACTTGAATCCAAAGACTATTGAAGTCAAAAGAAAGACTCCCATTGACTTTAGTAGCCTTTGGATTGAGAAAGAAAAATACTTAATATGTGAGTTTACAGGATTTATTTTAAAATATTGAGTGCACTCCTAAAGTATATGGAAATATATACCAGACTATACTATAGATAAAGTATAACATACTACTGTGACAGGAGCTATCTAAACACCTCACAATCTTAAATGCATTTATCTTCCCAACACCCCTATGATGTAGGAAAGGACTGTTCTCTCCCATTTTAAAGATGGAGAACAGAGAGGCCAAGGTCACACAGGAAGCTTGTGACAGAAGAGGGAACTGAATCCTACTCTCCCAAGTCCCTGGCTAGTACCCTAGCCCCAGGGCCAAACTTCATCTCTTGAAGTTATGTACCTATCTTGGCCAAGATTTATCCATCATGTGCTGGCATGATGTATTTTATTTACTTTGTCAGTCAAATATTTCCTTCGGCACCTTTTTATCTGTTCACCATGCATGGAATCCTGCTTGCATCTTTATCTTTATCTTGGAACACCCCTTGTGATTCCCAGAACACACCACATTGTGCTCTTCTCAATAATTATCACCTATTCCTCTGATGTGCTGATTATGGCTGGGTAAGGTCAATAATAATCATTTACCTGTGTCAGGTAAATAAAAAAATGTCCAGAATGCAATTCAACTGGATTTGATTTTCTGGTCCGTTTCATTATTTTGATTCAATTCATCAGCTTGTTCGCTGTCTCAGGTGTATAAATAATTTATGTTCTATGAGTATATTTTGTGTCTACCAACCACAGGCAGGCACCAGGGCAGAGTCAGGCTCCTAAATCCATCTCCATCTAGTGAAAAGACATGCTTTCCTAAATATTACCCATAGCTATGAACCCTATTCTGCAGTCGTTAATTACTCCTTGCTTAGTCTCAACTCCCATTAAAGTATATGGTCTTCGGAAATGAAGCAGGCCCTTTGTATAGTCTATAGTACATACAGGAATTATTTCTAAAACAATGATCCAAAAGGGAGTTTCATGCTATACATCTCACCTACTGTCAGGATATAGCACCCCACTGCTAAGCTTGTCTTACGTGGAAGTAGCCTTTATATAACTTATTTTTTCCTTCCCTATTCAGGGGGTGTATAGGGTGTAAAGTGATTGAGTTCCACCATTGTAACCAACATGAGCCTAACATCAAAAGCCTATGCACCAACTTTCCTTACTTGAATGATTCAACACATGAGAGTACACATACAAATCAGCCCATGCCAGTACAATATTTTCTATTCTGAAACTCAACCTTCTTAACAACATAGAGTGGAATTCTGCCTCATGCTAAGCCCCTTGGCTGGAAGGAGAGCAAAAAAGGGAAGGGCTTTCTATAATCAAGGAGCTGGACAGTTGGTGGGAAACAGGCAATAGGTCTACCAAAAGATATATGTGAGCAGCAAACTATTCCATTACAACTGTAGTTTTTTCATCACTTCATTACTGAAGGGGCTGAAAGTTAGGGGAAGAGACCTAGATTTCAGAATTTTCTAGTACAAGAAGTTAATTTGTCTATCAATTTTAATTATAGTAATTCTGCTTTTGTGCTCAAAGATTATGCAGGCAAGTTGTAAGTGCTGGTAATACCAAACTACTTGCTTCTCTTCTGATCAAGGGAATTAAATGGTTGCAAAATAGATGTGTGTGAAATAACAGTACTGTGATGGGGTATATCAACCCCGCACTGGCAACACAAGGGTTAACCCACTCCTTTGGCACCAAGAGGCCACACCCTCTTGCCCCTACTAGACATGCTCCCAGTGGAGGGAGCATACAAAAGGAAGCAGCCCAGCTCAGTTGTTCAGGCTTCTGCTAAGAAGTCACTGGAGCGCCAAACTGCTGATGCTGAGCTCCCCAACTATGTTGCAGGAGCCCAGATGACTACAGAGACTAGAGGGGATGACCAGTTGCTACCAATGGAGGAGAATTGGGACTAATGGTAGGGAGTGACCCATGGACCATATTTGCGCATATTAAGACTGGACCCTAAACCAGGTGTGACGGGGCAGAGTGGCCAGCACTGGTACTGCAGGTGTTAACCCTTCCTTCCTAGCAGAGGAAGCCCCACCACTGAGGCTTTGCTGGGCATGCTTCAACTGGAGAACAGGTATAAAAGCCTGCGAAGCTGCTCAGTTGGGGCTGACCATCGGAGGGGATGGAGGCCCGCTGCCAGCTCCCGAGGAGGGACAGCCTGCACTCCAGGATCTGGAAGTCAGCAAAGCTGGGATGCGCCCAGACGGAGCGCATCACCGCAGGGGAACAGACTGGAGGACCTGGAGGTTCTGGTAGGAAGTGACCCAGGGGTCCTTTAGAGGAAAATGGTGTTAGAGCCATGCAGGGGTTTGGCATGTTTCGGGAACTTGTCACTATCAGGGCCCTGGTTCGGGACCTAGTGGAGATGGGGGCCCGGGTCCCTGTACCACCTCCCCAGCCACCTGACCCCCCCCCCAGGTCGGGGGGGGGCAGTGGCTCAGCACAGAAATCATATGGACTCTGGCCGCTAGGCCCCACTACCCCACCAGTGAGGGGTGATTATATGAACTCTGCGCACTACCCTGCCTGCGAGGGGGATTTATATAGACTCTGGCCACTGGGCTGCACCGCTCCGACACCGGGATTGAGTTTTATGGACTCTGGCTGCTAGGGCCCACTACCCTGACTAAGGGGTGATTGAGTGGAAGAAGGCCATCAGGCCTCATTGGGCCGCCCACAGAGAGGCGAGCATGCGAACTTGGGAGTGACGAGGTTCCAAGACACCATTCCCCCCGCCCCAAAGGAGCGGTAAGGTGCCAGGCCTGCCACACCGGGGTATCTGCTTATCCTAGGGCCCTGCGTCAGAACCCAGTGGAGTAGAGTGGGTCCAGGTTCCCCTACCCTTCCTGTACTTGCTGTTGAGCAACCCAGCCTCCGGGAGAGGTGGCTCATAGATTCTTGCCACTAGGCAACCCTGCCACTGGGAGAGGTGGCCCCATAGACTCTTGGCGCTGCACAGCCCTGCTGCTGGGAGAGGTGGCCCCTTTATACTTGTGCCACTAGGCATCACCACTGCTGAAGTATGCGGCCTCTCACTGACACTTATCACTCGGTGCAACTGCCGCCAGAGAGGGGGTGGCTTCCCAGGCCCCCCACTGACCCCCCTGGCAAGTACTGAATTGTAGAACTACTTCAGCTTCTACTTGGTATGAGCTCGGAAATGGGTCTGTTTCCGTGAAGAATTTAGAGAAATTATGTAATATTTCTGAGTAAAAGGAAGCTTTTGTACCCAGCAAAGGCATAAGCTAATATTTGGGAGGATGGCAAGGAGGGTCTGAAGGTTCTGAATGCTTTCACCACTGTTCAAAGCAAACTGTAGAGGCATTGATTGTTTAGATGTCAATCTACAATATTTGGTATTATTTTTTTAAGTGGCACTCTAGTCTGCTATTTGTTGTGTGGTCTGATATACTGAACCCCAGAATGCCTATTATGGCACAAAGGCACCTGAAAACTATAATTTTGTTATCTATTTGTTCCCAGCAAGACGCAAAACAGTGATGAGGAAGGGCTGTTGTCCCACTGTGACAACCACATCATGATAAAAGTACTATAACAGTCAATAAGGTATGTGACCTATTATTTAGGAAAGCTATGAACATCAAGGACTCAGTAAGGTGCTCGGATGTATTCCACACACGTCTTTAACTGTGAAAAAGATCTGTACTAAACCCACTAATAAAACCTTACTGTAAAAAGGGTTTGTTCATTTCTTTCCATTCCTACTTGGGCCTTAGATGCTCACAGCCTCTCTCTAGCTATCTGTACTTAGGTTAACAGATGAGTACAGATCTGTGCTTCTCACATAACACACGGACTAAAAGCACTTTTTCTTGACTGACACAGGCAGTAACAAAGGACAGAAAATAGCTCAGTGAGAACTACCAACATAATAAGAAAATGAAATGTTCAGAGCCTAAATAATTGTTGTTCTTGGAACAATAAATACATTAAAATGTTTAAGAAAAACTGAGACTTAAATATTTCACATTTAAAGCGCCATTCTTAACAGTATGATAATTTGACTTATCCTTTTCAATAGCCATTTAGACACCTGGGGCAAAATCCTTGTCTCACTGAAGTTAGTGACAAAACTTTCATTGGAGACACTGGGCCAGATTTTCATCCCTCTTCTATTTTCTCTCTCTTCCTTCCTCACTGCCTTTCCCTGCACAATGCCTTCAAAAGATGAGCCTGGGAGCTTAAATTCCTAAATTTGGTAGACACTAAAAATCCTGGTCTTAAAAAGACACTGGATTTATAGTTTATTACAACAATCTGTAACCCACTAACTTTCACTTTTTTGTCCTATGACTCCTAAGGCATTAATGGGCCACTTCGCTTGAATAGTCCCTTAGAATGTGTGTTAGCATAAGAAGTTAAACCATTTCTTCCACCTTGTATTTAGCTGTGACACTGAGTACCTTTCTCAGACCTGAAGAAGAGCTCTGTGTAGCTTGAAAGCTTGTGTCTTTCACCAAAGTTGGTCCAATAAAACATATTACCTCACCCCCCTTTTCCCTGGAACTCCTATGTGCTCTCTCTGGAACACAGTATGCTTTATTTAATTATTCTATTTCATATCTCCTTATACTCCCCAGGAAAAAACATACATACACACTTTTCCTACTACAAGTTCACTACCATTTTTATGAACACTGAGTCCTTATTTCCACTCTACTGCACCTATATTACTCAAACATGTGCTAGTTTCAGGAAATAACTTCCTGACATGATGAACTGTAAATGAATATTAAGATAAAATAGTAACTTAGTGATAAGTTTTCAAAAAGTATCACATTTTTTATATTTGTATTCACAGAATAGGCTATAGTTCCAGTTATACTTTGCAATAAAGTGTTTACACTCATTAGGGAGATCAAAACTTTTTCTATGTTTAAAACTGTTTATATTTAAAAGTGCTTTTCAGATACATCCTGAGTGTTCTTCTTAAGAAACAATAACATTACCTCAGCGTACCTTGGTCATTTCCTATCCCCCACTCACCCTCAGCCAGGGTGATGGAGAACAGCGCTTTGGTCAAAGATACCTGAAGGACCAAGCATGTCCCTGTCAGAAGACCAAGTCCAGCTTTGCATCCAGCCATCTGATTGCTCACCCTTGGTCCTCAGTGTCGGTGTACACTGCAGCTGGGATGTGCCTTCCAGCCTGGGGAAATGGACACACACCAGCTCTGTTCAAGATAGCACACTAATAAAAGCAGTGTGGATGTTGGCACTTGGGTGGCAGCATGGGCTACTCACCTGAATGCAAATGTGCCCAACCCCCTTAGAACATACTTGGCTGGCCCATGCCATAACACCCACACTGCTATTTTTGGCAAGCTAGTTCAAAGAGAGCTAGTGCAAGGCTGCCTATCTGGGCTGGGAGGCATTCCTATCTGCAGTGTACCTGTACCCATATCCTAAGGAGACCCAGATTGTATGGCAGGGCTGGAAAACCCTTCCTACTTGAGCACATGGTACCTGATCCATCCACCTTCACTCATCAGTCTCCCCTCATGGGTAGCAAGGAAGCCTCTTTCTCTGTACTTGTAGAAGTGGCACAGCTGGTGAAAGCAACCCTCACCTCCTTCCCCCACTACCAACTTGTTTGATAAGGTAGCCAGTCACTCCACGTGTCCTCCATCCCAGGTTGCGTTTTCTTGAAGGATGCTTTTTTTTTTTTTTGGACTCTCAGTCCCAAACACATACAATCTGTTATTTTTCCAGCATGTGTATCTTTAATCCTCTGTTCCAACCATGGCAGGACATCAGTACAGGTATACAACAGGTGGCACCTTCTACACAGCTTCTCTCGTCCATCCAGCTCACCTTCTGAGCATTCTCCTGCTTCCTGTTCCTTCCAATTATATGTCCTGCCAGTTACTGAGCTGATTGTCTCATTAGCCCAGCAATTACCACCAGTGATCCCCACTAGAAAAAGGTTGATTGCTCCAATTAAACCTGCAGACTTCTCTATGTTGCAGCAACCTCTGTGACCAGAGTACTACAACTAGCACTCTGTCACAGTCCTCATTCAAACGGGACTTCATCCACCCCTGCGAGACAGGTCAACAACACCTTAACAACCAGTGTGATCAAAGACAGCTGACAGATGGAAAAGAACCAACATAGAGACTTGGGGTGAAATCCTGGCCCCACAGTAGTCAATAGGAATTTTGCAACTGATTTCAACAGCGCCAAGATTTCACCACTGATCTTTGTCTGTTATGAGATTATCAGTGAATATATGGTCTCTATACATAACCAGTTCCAAAACCAGACGGAAAGGGTCTAAAAAGATCTGAGGCCTCAAGATATTGCCAGAATTGCCTTGCTTTAATTTTCTCAATTTACCTCCAAATGGAAGATCAGAAACAGGGAAATAACTCACTAGACTGACATCATAAAGAGTTTCTTTCTTGAACATAGGCCTCACAATTTTGTATTTGAAAGGCTGGTGCCTTACAGATCCGTGACTAGTTCCACTGACTATTGCCCTTACTCTTGTCCACGCTTATTTCTGTTTTATTGAGTCACTTCAATGGGCCTACTTCTGTACCTGAAGTTAAGGAACATGCATAAGTGTTTTCAGGATCTGGGCCCCAAATTTTAACTTAGATTACTACATTTATGAAAAAGTTAAAGTATATTCAAAAACAGGCTAGCTTACTACATAAAGGAAAAACAGTTATTCTGTGTAGTATATAATAGCCCGTTATAAGAAGAGCTATTGATCTGCTTTCTCTATCCTAGATGCTCATTCCTGTCTTTTCTATTTTATGTAATAGAATTGTTTAGTCTCTACATGTTACATATTATATTACTTCCATATATATTGTTTATCACTACTGGGGATTAGAGTGCATTTTTATGTACCAGGTTAACCTAATTTGGTCAAAAGATAAACCTTAGCTATTTGACTTCAATAGGACTGTTCACATCCTTAAAATTTAAGCATGTACATAGGCATTTGCAGGATTGGGGCTCCCCCCCGCAATTTAGTTGGGTTTGAACAAATTAGCAACTTCTATAAAAATCTCTGAATTTGAGTTCCAGCAAGGTCACTATGGCATGGAATACAGGCCTGTAACAGTTTTGATTGTCATTTTTAATTTTAAAACCAGAGATCTCTGTAAGCTCAACAGAACAGTTCTCTTAAGTGTGAAATTCTGAATTTGCTCCAGCAGTCACACTTAGCTAACCAGAGATTATCTGAGACCAGCAGAGTCAACTGTCACTTTTCATGTGGGTTCCAAAAATAGTTCACATTTTAATGCTAAGGTAAGATTAATGTTTTTACCATTCACTGTCCCGTACTACTATAGTATTCCAGAACCTACTCTAGTTCACAGAAGTTTGACATGTCACATTTCATTTTAGCTACTGCAGTACTAGAGAAAGATACAAATTTCCTAAGCAGTATTGACAGAAAAATCTTATGAACACCAACCAAAAAGAAAAAATGCCTGTAGATTTGTATACCACAATTACACTACAGTGATTTCAGATGTTCTACTTTAGGATACCCTGTAAAATCAAAAATAGGCACAGAGCAAAACAAGGCCTAAGGGAGCACTGCATTCATCAACACAATAATATGCCCAAAATTGAAAACATAGAAAAGACAAAATGTTTATAACTTTTCCATTTAATATAAAGTAATAATGGAATAGCAGGTGTCCTATTCAACTTATTCATAAATGATCTGGAGAAAGGGGTAAACAGTGAGGTGGCAAAGTTTGCAGATGATACTAAACTGCTCAAGATACTTAAGACCAAAGCAGACTGTGAAGAACTTCAAAAAGATCTCACAAAACTAAGAGATTGGGCAACAAAATGGCAAATGAAATTTAATGTGGATAAATATAAAGTAATGGAAAAAATAACCCCAACTATACATACAATATGATGGGGGGCTAATTTAGCTACAACTAATCAGGAGAAAGCTCTTGGAGTCATCGTGGATAGTCCTCTGAAGACGTCCACGCAGTGTACAGCAGCAGTCAAAAAAGCAAACGGGATGTTAGGAATCATTAAAAAAGAGATAGAAAATAAGATGGAGAATATCTTATTGCCCTTATATAAATCCATGGTATGCCCATATCTTGAATACTGCATACAGATGTGGTTCCCTCATCTCAAAAAGGATATACTGGCATTAGAAAAGGTTCAGAAAAGGGCAACTAAAATGATTAGGGGTTTGGAACGGGTCCCATATGAGGAGAGATTCAAGAGGCGAGGACTTTTCAGCTTGGAAAAGAGGAGACTAAGGGGGGATATGATAGAGGTATATAAAGTCATGAGTGGTGTGGAGAAAGTGAATAAGGAAAAGTTATTTACTTGTTCCCAGGATATAAGAACTAGGGGCCATCAAATGAAATTAATGGGTAGCAGGTTTAAAACAAATAAAAGGAAGCTCTTCTTCACTCAGCGCACAGTCAAACTGTGGGACTCTTTGCCTGAGGAGATTGTGAAGCTAGGACTATAACAGGGTTTAAAAGAGAAACTGGATAAATTCATGGAGGTTAAGTCCATTAATGGCTATTAGCCAGGATGAGTAAGGAATGGTATCCCTAGCCTCTGTTTGTCAGATGGAGATGGATGGCAGGAGAGAGATCACTAGATCATTACCTGTTAGGTTCACTCCCTCTGGGGCACCTGGCCTTGGCCACTGTTGGTAGACAGGATACAGGGCTGGATGGACCTTTGGTCTGACCCAGTATGGCTGTTCTTATGTCCTTCCTCCCATTTTTTTTTTTCAAATTCTTGATGTATCTGGCTTATACAAGTAAGATACCAAACCCTGGAGCCCTTATTCATTTTTCTTCTCAACTAAAACTGGTATCAATGGGGACTTTGCCTATGTATGAGCTGAGTAAAAAAAAAAACAGACTAAGGATGTCAGGATTGGTCTCAAGACAGTCAAACAGAATAAAGACTAAAGATGGGTCAAGAGAGCTGAGCTTTGGTTTTGCAAAACTCAATAGTACTGGTGCTCAGGGTACAGGATCAAGTTTTTAACTGAAATACCAAAACCTTAAGACACTTGAAGGGGATTGTATACAAGGTTCCAGGTCTAGATCATCTCTAATAGGAACCACACATGAAGTGCTCACCCAGTTTTGTGACTGCTTGTGCAGAAAGTAGATTTCAGTTTAATTTGAGAGAAAAGCTGAGGTTTGAGGCCCATATTTTCCAACACAGTTAACACATTCCTAGAAAAATTAATACTACTTAAAATTATAAACACACATCAAAGGGAGAATGGTTGCCTTCCGAGTACATGCAGAAATTTTCCACAGACCACCACAGCATTTCAGATTTTACAATTCCACAACAATTATGATGCCATGCTATCTCCTCTTAAGTACTGAAACTTACCATGTTTATCAGGTGTACCTGGAGTAGTAAATGCTGAGTATTCTATAACACCAACTCAACAGTCATTACTGGCTTCATCAGGCTGGCCCTTTATATTACCTCCATTCAGCTCTGCCAGGATGGGCAGCAAATCCTCTCAAATACATAAAACAAAAATCTTCACAATCAAACATCCCTTTCTCCCCATGCATTCCTCCTTGGGTGGGGAGTTTGGCAATGCTACTCCAGAATTAGGAGGCATAGTCAGTTAAATTCAGTCTCATTCTCCCTGGCCTTGGAGAAGTTAGCAGCCAGTCTTCTTTTTACCAGTGTTTCTCTTCCTATGACAAAGAAGGGAGATTACATGCTGCCCTGATTTCTAGGACTTGCCCTGTTTGGCAGAGACATAGTGTCTTGCCCTACCCTGCCCTACACTACAAAGCCCCTGATCCCAGGACCTAAAAAGAAGAGTTGTCTAGAGATTTTCCAGATATTAGCTAAGACCTGAGTAAAAGATTTTTGTGTGTAGACAGTAGGGAGATTTGGGCTAAAACCCAAGAAAGAGCCCGAAGTATGTCTGCAGTGAAGACATAACCACAGCATCTGCCTCTGTCATTCTCTGAGTCTTTATCTGTTGCAGAATGACTGAAATGGGTTAGCTTTACCCTGAAACTTCCCCTCTGATCTTAAAAGGCCGTTATACCCTGTTACAAGTCATTTTTAAAGAGAGTCCTCGGTCAGTGGTTACCACATTATGGTATCTTTAATATTAGATCTAGTCACATAATGAAGAAATTTAGTCATGAATTCAATGGGGAAAATGAACAAGAAATTATTTGACCAGCTATATTAAATACATCACATCACTATATGCCCATACATATACAATTTCTGACTACATTCCCATGATATGTGGGCTGTGGATAAATGGTGGTGGCACAGTTTGACATCCTACAGACTTTTCTAAGATATGGAATTCTTTGCATGGACATGATCCTTGCCAACAATGATCTGTCAATAGTCTAAAACTAAATGTAAACAAATAAGAATCTTGTTAAAGCAATCCTTTAAAATTGTCATATAAACCTAGCCTTCCAACCTTCCCCAGACCTCTGTAACATTCTAGTTTCATCCAGTGTAGTACTACAGAAAACAATATAGTGAATGTGGCATACTCTCAAATTTGTCAGGTGACAGAGACTGACAAGGCCAGGAGCTCTGAGATGAAAGGAAGACACTGACAAACATTACTTATGTGGTGTCAAAAAGCCTGACCACGCGCCACTGAAGTCAATAGGAATCTCTCCATTGACTTCAAGGAGGTTGAATTTTGCTTTTTGTAGGAAATTGCCATTGAAGAAAAATAGGTGTAACAGACTTAGGCTTTCAAATAAAGTATTAAAGGAGGAAACAATGCACATTCACTCCTTGTTTTAATAAACATAAATGACTTCCAATGCCAAGGAAGAAAAAGACTGATGAGAGGGTAAAATAAGGGCCTTGAACTGTGAAAGAGACAATTGTATTTATATTCCAGGTTTAGAATACCGTTTATCAGAAGAAATGTTTTCTGTTTGTACTATATAAAATGACAGTCTGATAAGCCATTACGGAGGCAAAATAATCCTTCACCATCTCAATCAAACAAAAACTGTATCACCATTTCCTGTCTTCACCTCTTTGAATCTCATCAATCATATTTCTAAAAATAAGCTTATTTTCAAGGATATTTAATTATTTTCAGTACTTCAGAGTCTCTTGTACTATTTATTATACCAGTATCATTTCCATCAATCTTCATCTCCATGTTTTCAATTTTTCTTTCAGTCATCAACATTCTTGAACTGAAGTTTTCAAACTTCTTATCTGCAGCAATTGTAAACTCACTTGGAATATATCCAATCTTTTACCAATATCCATGGTGTTTTGAAGGCTGTCATGATTTGATGAGCCAGACCTGTGTCTTCTGATAGTGTAAAAATGAAAACATACATGGTCTCAATGCATACAGATTACACCAAGTTTACAATGCAATTTCCAATCTTCCCTGGAATTGTTTCTTTTTTGTTTAGTGTATTTTAAGCTACCTATAATGAATGTGATCCAGATAAAATAATTAAAGACATAACATTCCAGAAATTGTGAAAGTAAATCTCAGAGTGTATTCCCGTATAAGACAACTCCACTTCATATATTCTAAAGCCTTGATCCAAGAAAACACTTAAATCCCATTTACTTTGATGGGATTGAAGCACTTGCTTAAGGGTGATTGCTTGACTCAGGGCCTAAGACAGGAATGAACATACATACACCTGGCCCCCACTGTGGCCAATTTGTCTTTGTCTACCAACACAAAGCTGCTTTACTGGTAACCTGAGGATTCCCTCTGCATATTTTGGTACTTTTATCTGGTTGTGAGATGCCTATGGAACAGTGGCAGTGAATGGGAAGCTAGAAGAAAAGGATAATGGCAAGAAGAGTGGTGAGAAGGACTAGGAAAAATGGAGGAAGTAAGGTGCAGAAGAATCAGAACAGATGGCATGGTAAGGTAGAACTGACATGACAAGTTATCAGATGGCAAAGGACAAATGGATAACAAGAGAAAAGACCATCAACACCAGCACCAGGGACCAGACAACTAAGGGCACTACAGAACAGGAATCTTTTAGTTCATACCCACAGTGTCCACGTGGGGGAATTACAGAGCAGCACTTCGGTGCACAGTGCTATCTGGAACCCTGTAGTCCAACTGTGGGACAGTGTAGCCAGGCCCTAAAAGTGTTGATATGGAGAAAGGCAAGCTCTGCTATTAGGAGTAGAAAAGGACAGGAAAGGCAGTTTGCTGTGAAGCTGTATTCTTGTTGGGAGCTCCAGCTGGCTGTTGGGCTTTCAGGGGAGCTGGGAGCTTTTAAACTCCACCCCTGGAAGTGCTGATGGTCACATAGGAGGCCACCTATGGAGGTGCTGCCAGCATCAGTCATCCTGAGGTAGGATCCCAAGGGCTCCAGTTGTGCTTCAGAGGCCAAAAAGGCCCTGTTCTCCTTACCCACTGATGCTGCTGATGGCCCTTTGCTTAGATCTGAAATTAGTGTTTAATTACACATTTATCCAAACTGAACACCTGTCACTAAACTACAAATGAACATATAGAGGAAACCTTCAGCTTAAAAAAAGAGAGATAATTTAACAGTCTGCAGTTGGCCATAGCTCCTCCCTAGCTGGTGGTTGGACTAGCAATTATTCTGAAATGGTAAAAATTAATAACAAGGAAAAAACTATCTAAGGTCTCCCTAGGACTAGAAAGACTAGAAAGTTTTCCTGACATTCTGAAAGATACAAAGAGAACTCTTGCAAACCATTTTCAAAGTTTACAACTAATTAGATTCTACACCATGTGCTGTGTTTCAGGGGCCACTGTCCCTGAGCAGCTTAGCTCCTTGTTACGTGATACAATATTGTAGCAGGCAGTAAATGATCAGAATAAAAGTGAGATTATCAATGTATTGTGTAAACCTTCTGCCAGGTGGTTAAGAGCAGCAGTGAGGGCTGGGTTCAATGTATCTAGTGTTCCTCTTCACAAATATATGAACTGACTCAAGACCCCTCTCAGAAACCTAGGAAAAAGAAACAAACCCATCCTGGGTGTCCTTAACAGCCAGAACTTCCCCACTTGCAAGCATTCCAAGTCTGTTTACAAACAAGTGAATCTTTGTTAGAGGGAAGGGAACACATTCATAAATGTGGGAAAACACAGCAACCAAATATGTGCGCGCGCGCGCAGATGTGCGCGCACACACACACACACACAGAATAACAACTCTCTTCCAGCCATTTGGCAGTAGTCCACCTAACTCCCTTCCTACCCACTCGTGAGACTGTCCCATAGCTGAGAGTCCCATGGCTGCACCACATCATCCATGTACCAACCCTACTCATGATTTGCCTCAGTGACACAGTTGTCCAATTTGCAGGTATATCTCCAGTCCCATGGGAGATGCTTGACTGGTTCTACCTCGAAGAACTACCACTTAACCTAGCTTAATGATTCAGCTTTATTAAGGTGCTGTGTAGGCAGATAAAACTCTATACCAGCACTTGTATCTTTTTACCAATAGAAGGAGTAGAAAGCTGTTTTTCCTCTGGAGCTTCTGGCTACATTGTTTAGAACAGTTTCTGTACATTCTGTCTAGGTTTCTTATTAGGTAACACATATTGATTACACAGAATTCCTACATATACCACAGACAGCAGTACCATTTCTCCAACCTTCCTCACCAATGCAATGTAACCGAGATACTATGCTGGCTGGTTGAATGAATATTTCTTGGCATTTCCTGAAACAGCCCTTAAGGAGTGTGGCTCCTCCCAGTTGATGGGAAGTGACTCTGTGAAGAAGTTCAGTGTAAGCGTATGCTTCCCGCATCAGGAGAAAGGGAACTTGTCCTGCTGATGATGTCCAAAACAGAAGCTCCAGCAATAATAAATGGTTGTGGTTCTGTTGCTTACTGTGCCTGTGTTTTGGGGATTTGGCCTGACTAGGCTTATCCACCAGGAAATAGACGGTGAGGTCACATAACAGTACTTTAACCCTGACCTAGGATCATATCTAGATAAGAAAGGGGAAGTTCAGTCTCTTTGCCCATTCAGTCCTTTACCTTTTTGATGAGACCATCAAAAGTTAGTGCCATTACTGCCAGCTGTAGGGGTGTTTTTTTCAGATGTGAAAACTTGTCCACCAGGAACTAGGTTTAGGCTACCATTATTCATTTCCACATAGCTAATGAACAGTTGTCAGCTGGTGAGCACTTTTAATCAATACTGAGTTGGGTTGGGTTCCAGATAAGAACTGTATGTAGCTGTATGTAGTCTGAAAATGAACCAGATTTAATCTTGCATACAATCAGGCTGATCAATCAAATGTGCTATAGCAAACACTATTAGCTTAGAGAGATGGTAAACATTATGGTGGTGTGTGCTTTAAAAACACATTTAATAATGGCAATAATAATGGAACAAATCCTTAGGGGAGCTGAGCATTCTGCATTCTTACTGATAACAATGAGAATGCCTGTGCTCAGCATTTGGCCCAATAATCATGATACATGCCAAATAAGGCGCAAGTAGTATCATTACCCACTGCTTGTCTGGATCTATTAAACTTTATTGTTTTAGGCAATACTTTATTAAGTTTGATGGTAAAGTTTTCTGCACATAAAAGTAGTAACTCTTTGCTTATAATTTTTCTAGTCTCCAATGTGTGATTTCCAGTGGTAATGGCTTTAATGACATTTGCCCAATTATCCAGCTGTCTGAGATATTTCTAAGGTGCCTATCACCATGGTATCTAAGCATTGACAAGTATATGACAGGAATTACATAAAAGAGTAATGTGTTCTATAGTAAAAGGATAATTCCATGTTTTATAGTGTTTTCTTCAAAAGAATGCAACCACAATTCATTTAAAAAAGAATACCCTTTTCAATGAAGCAGAGATAAGAGAATTTGTTTTTCCCCAATGTGAAACTTCCCTTCAATTATGATAAGACAGATGCTCTTGCCATCTCAGTTCTATAAAACAATAAAGAAAACCTCTTTTGATAATTTTTCTTTTAAGTAAAACAAATGCTCAGTCAAATACATGGGCATAATAATATCAGGTAATCTTTCTGATCTACTTATGAGAAATCGTATTTCTCCCCCGAATTTAAGTCACTGGAAGACGGTCCCTTTTTTGAATACCCCAGATGAATGTTATCAAAATAAATGTTCTAACTAGAGGTAGTACATTGTTCTGTCTTCTGTCTATCATAGTTCCATTCACTTTAAGGCTCATAAAAAAGATACAAAAATCATTGGAATTAGGGCATCCCAAAAATTAGCTCACATCAGCAAAACAAAGGAAAAGCAAGTATGTATGTATCAGACTTTTTTTTTTTTAATTTTCTACATTCCCAGTTCAAAACTATCTTTGACTTTTACTTAGGAAACTTGCTGGACTAAAATGGAACAATCCTCTCCCCCTTGGACTAACCCTTACATACTTTATTTGGCAACAAACAAATGATCTTTCTGCACATCTGATACGTGATTTATATCTGGAACTGAAATTCTAAATTACTGTACATTAACTCTGCTTTCTCTATTCCTCCCATTCCCTCCACTACAAATATTGTATTCTTTACATCCAAAAGCCAAGCTAAGGCATTTATGGAAAGACTGAATAATCCTTATTAATTACACATCATGTTTATTGACATGTTGTTTTTATTTGTATTCTGATAATATCTAGAGGTCCTCATGACAGATTGTGCTAGGCACTGTACACATACAACAACATAAATGGTTCCTGCCTCAGAGAGCCTGCAAGTTACAAAAGGTCATGTAATGTCTTATCATCAAGTCACAGATACTGTTCACTCTGTACATTAGTATTTGCCGCTGAGATATCCCCATGTTTTCAACAAGATACTGCTTCTTTGGAATTAAGCAGAAAAGTTACTTGATTCTGCAAATAGCAAAATCTACTTGCTTAAATGTATTCTCTACTCCTCAGTCCTTACAGGGCTCAATCCTTCAAGGTGCTGAGCACTACTACAAAGTCTTGAGTCCACTCCACTCCTGCTGAAGTCAGTGGAAATGTAGAGTGATCAGCACCGTGAAGGATCAAGCCCTTTTCCCACAGGAGGACCCAATTTTCAAATGTGAGCACCTAAAGCTAGGAATTCGATTGTTTATAGAACCAACCTCAGTGCCTGATTCTGTACTACTGAAATCAATGGGAGCTTTGCAAGACCTATCAGATGGGCATTTCAATATATTCTCAATGCTGGAAGGGCTCTAATGTGGTAGGTAGATTTTCTACCTTTTTCTTACATATGATGTAATGGGTATCTGCCCCACACTCACCCTGCAGGATTTAATGCAGGCCAGATGAGCCAATTAACCAATTAGGCAACTAATTAAGGAGGCTCAGCTGGATAGGAATAGATGGTTCCTATAAAGCTCAGGAGTTGAAAGCAGAAGAGGCTACTGGAAAAAAGTGGACACTCCCATGAGGAAGGGAGGAGTGAGTAGGGACTGCAAGCTGCAATCGCTCCTTGGGAAAAGTGAGGAGACTCTGGGAACTGGTAGGCCCAGGAAGAAAAGGGGAACCATTAGTAGGAAGCAACCCAGGGAGAGAGCAGTGAGGCCAGAGAGAGAGAGAAGGCCCAGACTGCTGAGCTGAAGGTCCCTGGGCTGGAACCTGGAGAAGTAATCAGGCCTGGGTTCCCCTACCAGCCACTGGGTGAATGGCACTGAAGCCATGAGCAAGAAGACTGCCTGGGACTATTGAGGAGCTAAATCCATCCAGAAGGGGGAAACACAGATAGACACTGTGGTTCCTGAGGCTGCAAAAGGGGCTTCAGGGGGACAACAGAGATGGAGGGATTGGCATTGGCCTCAGGCTAATCCCCAGAGTACCAGAAGGTGGTAACAGCCCAGTGGTGAACGGTGTATCCCATCAAATATGGGAATAGCAAATGTTTTCAATATATTCATACTAGATTGTGAATGCATATGGAAATTATCTTTTTGATGTTTACAACTGTACCATAGACCAACTGACAATGCATAGTCTTCATATTTTCAGCAGTAGGTCTTAAAGAATAAAACTGTTTATTGTTGTGTAGGCACATGGATGTTGTCATAAATATAAAGGGAAGGGTAACCACCTTTCTGTATACAGTGCTATAAAATCCCTCCTGGCCAGACGCAAAACCCTTTCAGCTGTAAAGGGTTAAGAAGCTGCGGGGGAGGGGGAGAAATCGATCTAAGATATGCAACTTTAGCTTTGAGAATAGCGTATCTGAAGTCGACGTATCTTAGATCAACTTAAAATCACTTACTTCACATCCTCATGGTGCGGGATCGATGGCCGCCACTCCCCCGTCGACTCCGCTTCCGCCTCTTGCCGTGGTGGAGTTCCGGAGTCGACGGCAGAGCGATCGGGGATCGATTTATCGCGTCTACACTAGATGCGATAAATCGATCCCCGATAGATCGATCTGGCGGGTAGTGTAGAAATGGCCTCAGATAACCTCGCTGGCACCTGACCAAAAATGACCAATGAGGGGACAAGATACTTTCAAATCTGGAGTGGGGGGGAACAAAGGGTTTGTCTGTCTGTGTGATGCTTTTGTTGGGAACAGATCAGGAATGCAGCCTTACAACTCCTGTTAAGTTAGTAAGTAATCTAGCTAGAAATGCGTTAGATTTCTTTTCATTTAATGGCTGGTAAAATAAGGTGTGCTGGATGGAAGTTATATTCCTGTTTTTGTGTCTTTTTGTAACTTAAGGTTTTGCCTAGAGGGATTCTCTATGTTTTGAATCTGATTACCCTGTAAAGTATTTACCATCCTGATTTTACAGAGGTGATTCTTTTACCTTTTCTTTAATTAAAATTCTTCTTTTAAGAACCTGATTGCTTTTTCATTGTTCTTAAGATCCAAGGGTTTGGGTCTGTGTTCATCTGTACAAATTGGTGAGGATTCTTATCAAGCCTTCCCCAGGAAAGCATGTGTAGGGCTTGGGGGGATATTTTGGGGGAAGATGTCTCCAAGTGAGCTCTTTCCTTGTTCTTTGTTTAACATGCTTGGTGGTGGCAGCATACGGTTCAAGGACAAGACAAAGTTTGTACCTTGGGGAAGTTTTTAACCTAAACTGGTAAGAATAAGCTTAGGGGGTCTTTCATGCAGGTCCCCACATCTCTACCCTAGAGTACAGAGTGGATAAGGAACCTTGACAGATGTCTTAATGTATTATGAGCAATTTTCAAGTGTGAGTAGTAGCCTTATGAATGGTTTATATGAAAGAAACTTTTCATGTATTAGAAAGATAATGTCAGGTATCTGAACTGTGTTGCAGCATCTCTTTTCTATGGATTTAAGCAGTTTTTTGTGCAGTATCTATTTTGTAGTGATATAGTGTGAGATCCAAATCTGATTGAAGTCAATGGCAAAGTTCCCATTTAAGGAACTACAGGCTCAGGGCCATACTGAATACAACATGCCATAATTTTCATTATTTTTATATGCACCTCAAATATTTCATCTGGTATTAAAGTATAAAAGTTACATAAAACTTACCACTTCTTCATGGGTAGCACTTTCTACATTTATGCCATTAACCTAAAAATGAATATACCATAGAAAGAAAGTGATTTGTAACATATAAATAACATAATAAAAATAAACATTAAAACTTGTTTAAAACAAGTATGTGTGTGGAATAAATGTACAATTTACTGACCTGTATTAGTGCATCTCCTATAAATAACATTCCTGTTTGGTCAGCTGTGGGGGTTACAAAAGCAGTATGTTAAGTGAAAGACTTAAATAATGACATATATTGCTTCAGCACTTGTTTAAGCACACTGTTTGGAACAGTGTAACATTTTAAACTAATTTTCTTGTGAAAATGCCAGTGGCATAACGATCAGGAATCATCCAGTAAACCTAATAGATTGGTACCAATTTTAAGCAAATTAAGAGAGTTACTTTCCATGCACAAAGGACTTATTTAATATGGAAAACAAATGTCATTTCTCACTAATGAATGATTTCATTAAATTATCTGGAAAGTGTGATTCACATTTTTCATTAGTCTTGCTCAGACAGTAAAACAGAAATTCTAGAAGCTACTTAGAATCTTTTTTTTTTTTTGCCTGGAACAAATTTACAGGAACTGGTATAATTAAAGAAGCTGTGCCTAGAATTTAATAAAACTATTAAAGATTAAGTTTGAATTTGCTCTGTTCAGGAGAATAACACAACATATTATTTCAACCAGTAATTTGCATATTTTCTACATCATGAAATCAACAGGAATGACACCCTGGAAGGGCACACACAACAACTCTACTTCAAATGTGAACTGTCACTTTTGGGGGGTGAATTTCTCCGACTTCTGATGACATGAGTATTTAATGTGCATTCAGGGAGTTTATCATCTCATAGAAGATGGTCGGCTGTTCACACTCTGATCCTGCAAACACTGATGTGGTTAACCTTAAGCACCCCGGTAGTCTCTTTTTTTTATGTAACTCTTTTGAGACTACTCATGTGCTGAAAGTTAAGCACACATGTAAGTGATTTCGGAATCTGGGCCTGAGACTTGCAAGATTTTAAAAAATATAACACTCAACTTAATATTTTGGGAAAGTGAAATGGAGGGAAGGAAGACTGTGACCACACAGTTGTTAGGGGGCTTATTCCTTCACCCACTTACTTCCCTGGTCCTTCTCGCATGAACAGAGAGCAACAATACCGGAAGTCCAAAGGTGCAAACAATTCCATGTTTACTGGGGTGAACTTCCAGCAAACATGATTCCAGTTTCCTTCCTTAGTGTCCCCCTTCCCAGCTCTGACACCACAGAGCCTTACCTGTGGCCCTGTTCCCATTCCTGCCCTTAGCTAAACATGATTCCAATTTCCCCAGTCCCTTTCCCTGTTCCCATTTCCCCCACCACACACACACACAAACTTCCTGATTGACTGCAGACTATAAAGTAAAACTTGAGCTCTGCTTAGCTATACCTTAACCAATCATTTTCCTGAAATTTAACTAACCAATCCTAACATATTGTAACATGATTATTTAACCAATTATATCCCACACCTTAATTAGTTTACACCCAGCAAAATTAATTATACAGCAGACAGAAACAATCACAGAACCAGACAGAGATTATACAGACAAACAATAGGGAAATGGGGACTACAGTGATAGAACAACAAAGAAATGAGGATTTCACATCCCAGCTATTGATAAGTGAGTTCTTGCCAGACAGGATGCTATCAAACTAAGTTTCCTTTTAGATTTTCTAGGCACTTCCCTTTCTCTGGAGGCGATAGGCATTATCAGGACAGGATTGTATTCCTAACAGCCCAATAGCACCTGATTTCAATGTGACTAGTTTGGAATGTGAGGATGTGACTGTTCGCTTCCCAGCTTATGGCTGCCTCTGCTGCTTAGCCAAGGGCCTTAGCCTAAGCACAGGGCCTCAAGACTGTCACAGTGAGAGAAGGCCCTTACGCCGGCAGACGGTGATTTTGATTCTTCCTTTTATACCTCTATAACCAGCCAAGTGATAAGAATACACTTAAATTCTTAGAGTATACAGACAGGCATGAATATCTATATCCTAACAACAGTACTTTCTCAGCTTCTGCCATATTGGATTTGACAATATGAACAATGATGCTTTCATTCAAAATAGTTTTGTTTCTGAAGACATCAGGGTTGAATTTGGTGCCATCACTTTGGTTGGATAAAATAAATACCTTTACTTTATTAATCTAACTTTACTTGATATTTGTTAGTATTTAGGCAACATTTAACTATTTCTTGCATTAATCTATTTCAAATGACAGCTTGTATATACTATTAATGTAAAGTAAATGTTTTTTGGGGATTCTAACCTACCTTGTATTTAAAAAAGAATAATCATGCTTGCAATCTCTGGTGTGTATGTGTATATACACCTCTACCCCAATATAATGCGGTCCTCGGGAGCCAAAAAATCTTACCGTGTTATAGGTGAAACCGCGTTATATCGAACTTGCTTTGGCCTCGAGCATTTCTGTTATTAATAGTCACTTCCCGCCCCCTGACTGACCCCTCAGAACCCCCGACACATCGAACCTCGCCCCGCTCCTTGTCCCCTGACTACTCCCTCCAGAGACCCCCCGCCCCAACCACTCCTCCCAAGACCCCACCCCCTATCTAAGCCTCCCTGCTCCTTGTCCCCTGACCGACCCCTCCAGAGACCCCCCCGTCCCTAATCACCCCAGGACCCCACCCATACCCAACCCCCCTGCTCCCTGTCCCCTAACTGCCCCACCCCCAGAACCTCCAAACCATCCAACCTCCCCTGCTCCCTGTCCCCTAACTGCCCTGCCCCCAGAACCTCCAAACCATCCAACCCCCCCTTCTCCCTGTCTCCTGACCGCCCCCCAAGACCCTCTGCCCCTTATCCAACCCCTCTGCCCCAGCCCGGCACCCTTAACACATCACTCAGAGCAGTGTGTCAGAGCCAGACACTCTGACGCACTGATCCAACGGAGCATGCAGCCCTGCCCCCCAGAGCACTGCTTTACCGCGTTATATCTGAATTCATGTTATATCGGGTCACGTTATATCGGGGTAGAGGTGTATACATAGTCAGCCTATAGTGAGGGAAATGCAAACAAAAGAAACACAGGATATGTCTATGCTGCAGTTGGGACAGTATAAGTAGGCACACCCACGCTACCTCTAATCATGCTAGCTCACTAAAAATAGCAGTGTTGCTATGGTGGAATAGGTGGTGACACAGGATAGCCCTCTGTTTACCTACTTATGGTCCCAGGTGGGATTGTACTCAGATGGCTAGCCTGTGCCACCACCCATACCACCACAGCTACATTGCTATTTTTAGCAAGTGTGGGCAATCAAAGCTAGCTTGGGTATGCCTACATGTGCTGCAAATGCACCTCCTAATTGCAGTGGTCAGAAAGGTGACTGAGTGAGTTCCACTGAGTGAACATCAAAATAAGGCACTTAGCAATAATAAGTAAATGTTTAGCTTCTACATAAAAGCTATGCTGTATGCTTGATTTTTGTGCAAACTTCCTAGTGACATTGGTGAGAGTTCTGCTCTGGATCAAGATCAGTAAATGGCCTAAAATTTATACTCCAGTCCATGAGTTTAAATTTAAAATGGAAGATGGCTCTCTCCAGAATGTGTTTGGCAGTGATGAACCAGATTCTAAAGACACACCATTTAGTTACCCAGACAACAGACACTTACAAGTATGTACAAGAAGACGAAACACAGGTTAATATATTTTACTGGATCAAAAAGCAGATGAATGCATAAACTTGGAAGGCAGAAAGTACTGCAAAATAGGTATATTTTAAACTTATAAAGGCATCACCATATCCATTCTTTCACAAGAAGCACTACATCTACAAACACTGTCTTACGCAGGTGCTAAAACAAATTGAGATAAAATATATAGCTCCTATTGAAGTCAATGGGAAGATTCCATGGAAAAAGTCCAAAATGTTGTTTTACTTCTCATAGACATTCTAGATCTTGCTGACAATTGGATACCAAATTTTAATTTTTATTGACATTTTGATTATAATTCTTTTTGTTCCATTATAAGAGTAAACCATTTTCAGCTGGTGGATACTGTTTTTGTGTGTGACTCTATCTAGACATCTTTGGGCAACAAACACACCAAAAGGAGTCTAATCTATGTGAAGGATAGTTTCACAATTTAGAAAGTGCAGACACCAGTGCAAAAGCCATCCTGAATTTACTTCATTCCAACAGTGAAATTGAACTTGAGAGTAAATAGGGAAGTCTTGGTATGAAGGAATCACAAGCTATCATAGGCCTTTCATTGTGTTAGACACCTCCTCACCTCCTCTAAGGGAACTGGGAGGGACAAAGGAGTGCTGGACACATGTTCCTTCCCCACCTTCATCTGCAGAACAAGTCTTGTGCATGGGAAGAGTACCACCAAGTGTATTCTTCACCCAATGAAGGAATGGAGTAGTAGGTGTGCTACCCAATAAGCTAAGTAGAGATCATAAACATTCCTTTCACTGCAGTGGTGCAGTTCCACACTGTCCCCAATACGTCAGTTCCTATGTGGCTCTATAGAGCTGTTAGGAAGGATATGTCAAAAATAAATGACCCATGGCATGGCTGCAGCTGGCCCAGGTCAGCTGATTTGTAGAGCCCTGCATGGATAAAAATTTATACCTGTGGATGCGGATATCCGTGGGTATAAATCGGTATTTGTGGAACCGCAGGGCTTTCCTGGGAACCACAGCCGCAAAAGGAGCAGAACGTGGGGCCACTACTCCCAGGAGCCAGCGCCCCATGCCAGCAGCTCCTCTGATGTGGCTGTACAGGGCTCTACTGACTTGGGCCCGCAGGGGTATAAAATTGCAGCATAGGCATTTGGACTTGGGCTGGACCCGAAGCTCTGAGACCCTTGCCAGGGAAGTGGATCTAATAGCCCTGGCTCCAGGCTGAACCTGAATGTCTACACTGCCATTTTTAGCCCTACAGTCTGAGCCCTGCAAGCTCAAGTCAGCTGACCTGGGCTCTAAGACTCAGTGCTGCAGGTTTATCGCAGTGTGGCCTTACCCATAGTAACAGACAACCAGGGGAAAGAAAATCAAAGCCAAATATTCTACTAGAACTTCAAAATACGAAAGAGATTGAACCTAGTAATTATCAGTTATGTGTAACTTTAATCCCTTATAAAACATGGACCAGTTGAGAGAAGCATCTCTAGCAATTCAGAAGATAATGGAACAATGAACAGTCAGTATCATGCCAGACAAACTTGATTACATTTACTGATTCTCTGAAAAAAGTGATGTTCCTGAACTTTACTAAAGCCTGGGGATATACTATTTTACATAGTTATACCTGAAAAAACAGTATTTCAGGCTGACCTTGAACTGAACAATTTCTGAAAGAAAATAAGCACAGAGTAATGATAAACAGCACTGTATCATGTTTTACAGGAATGCTTAGTGGTTGCCTTAGGGATTAGTGTTAGACCCCCTCTTACTCAACATCTTCATTAATTATCTGAAAGAGGAGTAAACAGTATACTAATTACATTCATAGATTATACTAAATTGGGAGGAAAACTTCAGGGTGGTCCAAAGTGTTTTAACTCGGAGTAATGGTACGAAATGGAAAGAGTCTATTAGACTGTGAAAAACTGTCTCCCAAGGCAAGTAGTAGAAGGCCATTCACCTCAGTAATTTAAAAATAGACAAAACATTATAGTGTGAGAAACAAGCCTTCATCAGATAAGGGATGGACTGAAAGAACTAGCAGTTGTTTTTTCTCTCTCTGTTTTGTTTGGTTTTTCCCATTCATTAGGACTGTGGATATTGCATTTGTGTTAGTATAAGAGGGCTAGCCATAAACTGTAGAAGGCCAAATTATCAACAGTGTGAATGCTAAATAGTACAAGCACAAACTTCAGCACACCTATGCAAATCCTGACTTGTACCTTCATATTCTATGCACAGAGTTAGCATGCACAGACAGGAGTTGACACATAAGTTAGTGTGCATATTTTCAAAGGTTTGCCATGATACCCCATTTCTTGTAATATACCTATTTTATTATGTTTAAGTGGTATTTTTGGGAAGTGAATTCTAATAGGCAAACAGAATAGAAGTACTGTTAGGATTCATTGAAATAGTAGCATCCAAATTCACTGCATTCTCAACTGAATTTTTAGGAGGTATAATATGCAAACACATTTAGAAACATACAGATCTTTTTAGTATGATTGCCATGGGGCTTATGAATAGGACATTATCTTTATCCTGAATGGTTAGAAATACAATTACTAAAGTTTGCTTATTTTAATCCAAAGGGGAGCAATTAATCACCTTTATTTTATATTATATTCAAAGTAGCACTGTTTCAGCCAAAACTCTGCCTTGATAATGTACAGTTCATTAAAGCCAAATTTTATCAGATCATGTTCATTCTCACTCCATTTGTCCTGAGCAAACAACCCCTACAAGTCTTTAATCTCTGTTCCTGGCAACAAGCTTTTCTTGGCTTGTTCTTGTCTCCTATTTACATACAAATCTTTTCTCCTATTCATCGTATGATGAAAAGCTGATAACTCACCCCCTAAAATGCACATAAAACATTTCCCATATTATCATTTAGAGCTTTCAGAAGGAATAATATTAAGTAAAATAATGTGGGAATACAATTTTTTTTTTAATGACTGACATTTTTTAATATACTAAAGAGGAATTAAAACACCATCTACATGATATGGAGCAACTCTCCATCATGGTAAAAAAAAATCTGCCCTAGCTAGATAAGGCCACATTATCCAGAGCTGAATATGTGATTGCATGAACAAATGCATTCTATATATTTTTAAAAGTCCAATCCTGAATGTGTCATGTACTCTTAGAAATATAGTGTGTAATCCTTTCCACAGCTGTAACTGCAATGTATGTGTGTATAAGAATGGGAAAGAAAACCAAGCCAGATTTCCCTTCTCTCAACTAGCCCAAGACCTAGTACCTAGTGCTCACAAAATCCCACCTCCCTTTTGGGGCACCAACCAAAGTAGCCAGTCTTCCAACCCCCAGAGGCTGGCTGTGAGGAGAGAGGAGGAAGGAGAAAGCCAGGGCAGGCTCACCCAATCATCCCTTGGATCTTGCACAAGGATGAACTGTATCTTGTAAAGTTCCTCTACATGTGGCATTTCCTAACTTTCAAGTCTTTTTCTTTGCAAGCAAAATAACATTATTTTAACATATTTATTATGAGAAAAAACAAACAAAAACCACAAGTGAGCAGTTTTTGCCTAGCATATTGACTTTAGTTATGGATCTGTCTATCATCACATCTGATTTCAATTTCTTCTCCCAAAATTATAATAATTCCTTTTGATTTTATAGTGAAACACTGTTAGTAAATTTAGCTCATTGACTCTTGTCAATTTCCTCTGGGAGAGGGTGGTTGTCTGAGACATAGCTACAAATGGTTTTAACATTGTTTAAACTTGCATTGTAGACAAAGTTTTAAAGAAGATGGATATATACTGTAGAATCTGGAGAAGAAGCCAGAAAGAGGAGATGTGATTGTTACGGACTAAAGGGTCAAAGACTGTAATTAAAAGAAAAAGGGGGAGATTCATAATTTAAGGGAGTTAGAATGGGATGATGATGTGGAAATAGACTCAAACTAGGAACAGAAAAATTAAAGTACAAAATCTTTTTAAATAAGACTCATACAATTTTAAAAAATGCTCAGGGAAATAATCAAGGCATAACTAGCTTCTGTAGAAAACAGATGCAACGCTTAGGGCAGAATATATAAACAATAGTTTCTGCTCTATTTTCGGGCCTGGAATTCATGACGCAAACAAGGTTAATTCCAGCTATGAAAAAAATTGTTACATTATACTTAATTGTGTTTGGTTTTGGGAAATTAATACATTTGATGGAATTTAGTCCAATTACAGAACTTCAAAATTTGTTCTCTGTTCGCTTTAATTAGGAATTCACCTGATAGAAACTTATGAAATAATTTTAAAATTCTTAAATGTAAGAACATTTATCTACACTAAGGTCACGTCTACACATGAAAGGCTTTGCCAATATAGCTATACCGGCATTGATCTCCTAGTGTGGATGCATCTTACATCGACAGGCAAAACTGCTTGTATGGCTTATTCCTGCTCCTTGCCCACTACCCCAGGTGAAATAAGCTATACCTGCAAAAGTACGTTCAGTTTTTCAGGTAATAATGTGCCTACACTAGGAGCTTTTATCAGCACAACCATGTCTGTCAAAAATCACACCTCATTGATAGAGCTATTCAGGCAAAAATTTGTAGGATAGACCTAGTTAAAAGAGATACTCTGGCATTTACTCCAGCATAATTACAGTGATAGATATAATATAATACCTACTATTTTATAAAAATATAATTAGGAAAGCAGGACCTGGGGAGTAAACCAAGCAGTTTTAAAAGAAATAAATATATTAACTAAGTATGATTTTCTTGGCAAGAGGAAACCTCATAGAACAAACCTGGTCATTTTATTCTAACTATGGTTTATCTATTCTTGCTTACTACTTTTTCCCACCACTGACACAGCTCAAAATATAGTTTTATAGCTTTTATTTATTTACTGTCCCAAGATTACTATAGTGCTAAGATAAACTTATTGAGAGGAGAATTGTATGAATTTGTAATGCTGTGAGCCTTATTTCACACAGTATTGTTGAAATGGAAAGGAGAAAGCAATTCCTACAACACAATAATAATCTCTGACCTTACACTAGTATGAAATAAAGCTTATAAACCATATATAAATTCCTAGAGCAAGCCTGTAGAGTAAGTCTTCAGCCAGACTAACTCAGGATGTAATTGCATCAGATTTCACAAACCAAGTAGGATCAGCCCTACTGACCACTTGGATGGGAAGCCCTTAAAAGTAGACTGTGAATAGCCAGTGATGTTATTGATTCAGTAAGTTTAACTCTTCCCATGATTCAATACTGAACTAGTGCCCTAGCATGATGTTAGGGGGTCATTATCGGGATGTCTACACTGCAGTGAAATACCTGCAGCTGACCCATATCACCTGACTGAGGCTTGTGAGACTTGGGCTAAGAGGCTGTTTAATCGTGGTATAGATATTCAGGCTGGAGCCTGATCTCTGGGACTAGGGTGACCAGACATCCTGATATTTGTCTTACATAGGCAACTATAACCCCGTCCCCGCCTTCCCCGCACCCCAAAAAAAGGTTGATTTTTCACACTTGCTATCTAGTCACCCTATCTGGGACCCCACCCAACCTTGTGGGTCCCAGGGTGACCCGAGCTCCACAAGCCCGAGTAGCTGATGGGTAGCCAGCCGTAGGTTTTTAACTGCAGTGTAGATCTATCCTATGTTCCTAGGACGAACAGTGCTATTGGAGAGAAAATAGATGTAAAGCCAAGTTCCTTACTCCCAACTACCTGTGGTCATTGAAAATCCTTTATCCCTTTTTTATAAAGGCAGAGATGTTAATCTCAGGATATGTCTATAATGCCCCACAGTTCACACTATGGGGGTGTGAATAGCGGTGTTCATCAAAATGGTGCACTGTAACTCCCCCATGCGGATACCGTGAACTAAAAGGTTCTGAGTTTGCATTAGTGGTTTCCTGTTTGAAGAAGGTTACATTAATGTGAACTAGGAATCTTTTAATTCACACCCATGGTGTCCACAGGAGGGTGCTTGCAGCACTTTGGTGTGCACTGCTATTAACCCCCTCACTACTTACTCTGGTATTCCAAACTGTGGGGCCGTGTAGACAAGCTCTCAGTGTTCTGGCTAAATTCCAATGTGAGTAATTACTTAAATTCCTGATTTAATTTCGCTGGGAATTCCAAGTAGAGGTGATGGTGTTTTTCACTTCCTGTCCTAAATTACTGTTAACATATGTATATATACACACTGTTTTTTTTTTTTTTAAAGAAAAACAGCAACCTTTTCATTTGAGGACAATAGAGAAACATTATTTTTCTACCTTTAGTTCAGGGGTGTCAAACCCATCTGTGGAGAGGGCCAAAATCTATTTTTAATTATGGCCTGTGGACTGGAGTATAAATTTACTCATGCCAATAGAAGGACTGCAAACAGAGCAAGGGTGCATTACAGCATTTATGTAAAAAGAAAAGGTGCCACAAGTCCTCCTTTTCTTTTTGCGGATACAGACTAACATGGCTGCTACTCTGAGACCAGCATTTATGTAGTAACTAAACTTTAAGTTATCAATCTTTATTCAGAATAGAGCTGGTCCAAAAATGGCATTTTTCCCCCACACAGAAATTTGCCACAACAATGACAAAATATTCATTTTTGTCAAAATGCCATAGAAAACTTTGTTTTTTTATTAAAACATAAAAAAATGGCTGAAAATGGGAGTTCTAGTGTGTCATTCTGTTCTCTTGTGTATCATTGAATCCCTGGATGTGGTGAATAACAGGAGATGTAGACTAGCTAGGAATCCCAGACATAGAGGAAGATGGGAACATGAGAAGCAAACTACAACCCCCATGAGGCACTACAACTCACATTTTCAGACAAAACATTTCAGGTTTCAGCAGAAATATATTTCAACACAAAAGTCAAAATTAGACATGGAAAGCAGACACTGGAAGGGGCGCGGGGGAGTTGAAAACCTAATGTTCATCAAAAGCAATCAGACCAGTCCTGGTTCGTAACTTTATTGGCACATTTAACATGTTGAAGTAGGAAAACATATTCCCTTCTAGAATCACCACTATTAATGACTCTTCCTTTCTCATCCTCCTTTATTTTTGTCTGTCTTTTTTACCACTGCATTCTAATACAGCAGTTCACAAATTCACTCCCTTCCTATCTATTTCCACATTCCTGCTGTCCTATCTATTTCCACATTCCATCCACTAAAATGATCAGTAATTGTATTGTTAATTCCTACATCCAAAGTGTCACCAGTAAGCTTCGAAGTGAATATTCCAGTGAAATTAATTGGATGCAAGGCCGTTCATACCTCTCTGAACTATTATTTCAGGCTGTCTGCAGATGCAGGCAGACAATCCTACATCATTTTGACTTGGTTAATGTTTTCAGCATGTTCTTTACTACTGTGGGGTTGCTAGATTTTTTTAATGAAATCTTAGATTCCAAATTCTGCATATGCCATGCCAGCCCCCCAAATTAAAAAAAAATGCTTCAAGAGGAGCAGATTTGTCCCACAAATATTTGCTACCTCTGATTTAGCTGCTCACTTCTCCTTTCCAGATGATGCAAAGAAATGAGCAGATCTTTGCAGCAAACTGCTTGTCATTAGAGTTCCCTGAAAAAATGCCTACTTTCCCCAAAGGGCTAATTCTGAACAAGATTTTGCAAGGAAAACTAATACATCTGGAATATAAGCAATGTTTAATATTCTCACAGGGATCTGTATTAACAAGGGTAAATATAGTTTTTGTGTAAACAAATATAGTTCTCTATGAAACAAAAAAGATAAAATGAGACAAACATGAAGGTCCAAATGGGAACTGGGATCAAAAGGTGAAGTGAACATTTAAAAATTCTACTTAAAACGTCTTAAAGTCCCACGATAAAAGCCCATATAAGGAACTAGAATTTATTCAGAGCTCTTGGCCTGGATGGTTTCATTAGAAGAAGATTTCTGACTCCTGTTGAGAAATTTGAAAGAAACTCCTACCTGTCCTGATGGAATGGACTGAAGAGAGATGGTACTGTAATGATCCTCTGGGTCTCTGGCCAATATTACCTTATTTCTCAGAGGGCCTATAGGTATGCATAACTCAATCACTTCTACAAGTACTGGGTGCTGACCTGACTCGGACAATGACCAATGCAGAGGTCAAAACAGTGGGAGACTATTAGAGGTGGTAGGAGCCTTGGGGTCAGGGAATTTTCCCTTGCTTTAATATTCACTGGACGTTGATAGGCCTGCAGTGCCAGTGGAGCGTTGTCATATTTAAGCACTTTTTTCCCTAAGTAGTGACTTTTTATTACAGGCATTCAAAAGGTTCTCTGATATTGGCAGGCTGGTGGTATGAGCTTCTACTGCAGTTTGGCATGTTGTTTGGGAGACATGTCAGAAGGCACAGCAGGAAGGGGAACTAGTCTAAGTTTCTTTAATATACACAATGAGGGAGTTGAGAGGAAAGAAATTCAGATAACAGGATCCTCAGCCTTACCATTTTTTGCAGTCTGGCTATTTGGATGTTCCTAAAACTAGAGACTCTTCTAACATGTTTCTGAAGTGGAGATAGAGAAATCTGGAAGCTGAAGTGGGCCTAGAGAAACCTGGAGCGCAGGATCTAGTCCAAGAGGTAACAATAACAGGACCGCTTGGAAATAGTGACCATAATATAACAACATTTAACATTCCTGTGGTGGGAAGAACACCTCAATAGCCCAACACTGTGCCATTTAATTTCAGAAAGAGGAACTATGCAAAAACGAGGAGGTTAGATAAACAGAAATTAAAAGGTACAGTGACTAGAGTGAAATCCCTGCAAGCTGCAAAGACACTTTTCAAAGACACCATAATAGAGGTATAATTTAAATGTGTACCCCAAATGAAAAAAATAACCACAGTAAAAGAACTAAAAAAGAGCCACCGTGGCTTAACAACCATGTAAAAGAAGCAGTGAGAGATAGAAAGGCATCTTATAAAAAGTGGAAGTCAAATCCTAGTGAGGTAAATAGAAAGGTGCATAAACACTACCAAATTAAATGTAAAAATGTAATAAGAAAAGCCAAAAAGGAGTTTGAAGAACAGCTAGCCAAAAACTCAAAAGATAATAACAAAATGTTTTTTAAGTACATCAGAAGCAGGAAGCCTGCTAAACAACCAGTGGGGCCCCTGGACGATTGAGATACAAAAGGAGCACTTAATGACAATAAAGTCATTGTGGAGAAACTAAATGAATTATTTGCTTCAGTCTTCACGGCTGAGGATGTTAGAGAGATTCCCAAACCTGAGTCATCTTTTGTAGGTGACAAATCTGAGGAATTGTCACAGTTTGAAGTGTCACTAGAGGAGGTTTTGGAATTAATTGAGAAACTTAACAGTAACAAGTGACCGGGACTAGATGGCATTCACTCAAGAGTTCTGAAAGAACTCAAAGGTGAAATTGTGGAACTATTAACTATGGTTTGTAACCTGTCCTTTAAATCAGCTACTATACCCAATGACTGGAAGATAGCTAATGTAACACCAGGATTTAAGAAGGGCTCTAGAGGTGATCCTGGCAATTACAGACCGGTAAGTCTAACGTCAGTACCAGGCAAATTAGTTGAAACAATAGTAAAGAATAAAATTGTCAGACACATAGAAGAACATAAATTGTTGCACAAAAGTCAACATGGTTTCTGTAAAGGGAGATCATGTTTTACTAATCTATTAGAGTTCTTTGAGGGGGGGTCAACAAATATGTGGACAAAAGGGGGATCCAGTGGACATAGCGTACTTAGATTGCCAGTAAGCCTTTGACAACTTCCCTCACCAAAGGCTCTTACGTAAATTAAGTTGTCATGGGATAAGAGGGAAGACCCTTTCATGGATTGAGAACTGGTTAAAAGACAGGGAACAAAGGGTAGGAATAAATGGTAAATTTTCAGAATGGAGAGGGGTAACTAGTGGTGTTCCCCAAGGGTCAGTCCTAGGAACAATCCTATTCAACCTATTCATAAATGACCTGGAGAAAGGGATAAACAGCGAGGTGGCAAAGTTTGCAGATGATACTAAACTGCTCAAGATACTTAAGACCAAAACAGACTGCAAAGAACTCCAAAAAGATCTCACAAAACTAAGTGATTGGGCAACAAAATGGGAAATGAGATTTAATGTGGACAAATGTAAAGTAATGCACATTGGAAAAAATAAACCCAATTATACATACAATCCGATGGTGGCTAATTTAGCTACAACTAATCACGAGAAAGCTCTTGGAGTCATCGTGGATAGTTCTCTGAAGACGTCCACGCAGTGTGCAGCAGCAGTTAAAAAACCAAACAGGATGTTAGGAATCATTAAAAAAGGGATAGAGAATAAGATGGAGAATATCTTATTGCCCTTATATAAATCCCTGGTACGCCCACATCTTGAATACTGCATACAGATGTGGTTCCCTCATCTCAAAAAGGATATACTGGCATTAGAAAAGGTTCAGAAAAGGGCAACTAAAATGATTAGAGGTTTGGAACGGGTCCAATATGAGGAGAAATTAAAGAGGCTAGGACTTTTCAGCTTGGAAAAGAGGAGACTAAGGGGGGATATGATAGAGGTATATAAAATCATGAGTGGTGTGGAGAAAGTGAATAAGGAAAAGTTATTTACTTGTTCCCATAATATAAGAACTAGGGGCCAATAAATGAAATTAATGGGTAGCAGGTTTAAAACAAATAAAAGGAAGTTCTTCTTCACTCAGCACACAGTCAACCTGTGGAAATCCTTGCCTGAGGAGGATGTGAAGGCTAGGACTATAACAGGGTTTAAAAGAGAATGGGTAGCAGGTTTAAAACAAATAAAAGGAAGTTCTTCTGCACTCAGCACACAGTCAACCTGTGGAACTCCTTGCCTGAGGAGGATGTGAAGGCTAGGACTATAACAGGGTTTAAAAGAGAAACGAGATAAATTCATGGAGGTTAAGTCCATTAATGGCTATTAGCCAGGAAGGGTAAGGAATGTTGTCCCTAGCCTCGGTTTGTCAGAGGGTGGAGATGGATGGCATGAGAGAGGTCACTAGATCATTACCTGTTAGGTTCACTCCCTCTGGGGCACCTGGTATTGGCCACTGTCGGTAGACAGGATACTGGGCTGGATGGACCTTTGGTCTGACCCGGTATGGCCATTCTTATGTTCTTATATCTCAGCCTCTAGGGATGGAATCCTCCAATGCAAACCTAATGGAGAAGCAGCTAGACATGGTGTCTAAGCTGAGTTTGCAAGGATGCCCTCCTAATGTCTGCTCTCATCACCATGGATGTCAGGAAATCAGTTATGAAAGGAAAATAAAAAAAGGAAAATATAGAAATTCAGACAACCAGATCCTCTTCATTTGATCTAATCTTTATGGGGCAAGAAAACATTTTAAGATAGAAATGGCTGTGTGTTTATTTCTCAGTTTATAAATACCCGCCATGTTCCACCTTAAGAGAAGTGCCATGTCAGGAGGAGAGCAGAGTAGTATTTTTTGAAATTATTTTTATATATTATTTGAAAAATATATCTTAACAGCAGTTGGGGATCCTTTGAGATCGAAGACTGTACTGCGTACAAATGCAATATATTTTTATTTATTATTTGAAATATATATTTCACAACTACATTTTATGAGTTCCATCTTTTTTTGTTTTTCTGTTGCAACAGGAAAAGAAGCAAGTATTAAGTAGCAAAAGCAACAATTACACTTATGAGTGCTTATGTCTACAGCTCCAAAAAAGCAGTTCTACCTGCCAGGAATAAGTAATGCTCCATTAAAACTCAGTGTAACTCTTAGTTATAATAACAAAAATGCAGTCTTTCTTGGGGGAATGTTGAAATAGGCTGGTGAGGCTCTGTACGTTTTCTGCATATACGCTCTATAGAAACCGAGGAAATTTTCCAAGCCTAACAACACTTTAAAAACCATTACAATGTTTTATTGGTAAAAAGAAATTGTCAGCTGTGGTTTTCTAATAAATAGATGAGGAACTGAACCTTTACATTTCTCTAAGTTTCTAAATCCATTACTTTGCACAAAAAAAGGAAAAATGAGTCTCTTCAAAGAACTGCAATACTCTAAAACACACGGGTTAGCTCCAATATGGACATGATTAATATCACAGGTCAAAGGCTTACTGAACTGAATAATGTGACACCATATCAAATAAAGTTATGAATATTTAAAATTGTATAAGGAAATAAAAGGAAGGTAGTCTGGCATCTTCAATCTTTCCTCTTGAAAGATGTCATTGGATTTCCATTAGATCCCATTATCTACCTTAATAGAATGCAAGAAAGGGAAAGAAAACCTTGGGATGAAAACTGGGAAACAGATGACAAACTGAAGAGAAATCAGAAACAGGAGAAAAATGTTCATTAAATGAGTTACAAAAAAGGAAGAGATATAATAGGAAATATAATCCTAAAATAGAATAAAAGGTCTCTGATTCAAAAAGGAATGAAAAATTAGAACATGTACAAGACCAAAAATAGCACTTTTTGAAGTTGTATGTCTATTACCAAAGGATTATATCAGCTATCTTTTACCGACACATAGCACTTCATCTCTAAGCCACCCCACCTGTCCATATTTTGTCCTTCAGTCAAAAATGCTGTCCCAGGTCTGACCATTCTCCTGTCCAAACACATCCTGATGCATCTGCTTCCAGACTTAATTCGTTTCTTTCTAGTAGCTTAGAAAGTTTATTGTAGTAGCTGCCACCCTAGAATGCTGGTCTAAGAGCAAGGATCCAACCCCCAAGTTCCAAACTCTCACTGCCTTCACTAAGATTCTGCCTGGTATTAGACACACCTAATTGACTGAGGCAGTCTGAATGGCACAGGGTACAAATCCCTCTACATGGGAAAATTCTCATACATGAGACATATCCCTGTGCCACATAAATTTTTAACCACAGTCAGAGGTTGAAATATCTAAAGTGCTTGGAACAAACGGATGACCAAAGTCACTGTAATTCACCAGCATTTAGTATTAATTGTAAATTCATAGATTTTAAGGGCAGAAAAAAACATTATAATCATCTAGTCTCTGCTCCTGCATAATACAGGACACAGAACCTCACCCAGTAATTTCTGCATCAAGCCCACCGCTTCTGTCTAGATATCTTTCTAAACGATTTTCTGTAGTTTAATCCTGATGTAAAGACATCAAGTGATGGAGAATCCACCACATCTTTGGGTGTAAGTTGTTCCAATCTTTAATCACCCTCACTGTTAAATATTTGCACCTTATTTCTAGTCTGAATTTGTCTAGCTTCAACTTCCAGTCATTGCATCATTTTCTGCTTTTGTCTATGAGATTAATGTTGTTTCAGTGATTAATTACCCTCTTTGTCAAAACATAGTAATTGCTGAGTCTAATAAAAATATGTAATTAAATATAACTATAATTAAAATAATCAACAATATCAGACGGGACTGGGGAATAGCTAATGCTGTACCTATCTATAAAAATGGCACACAGGTATGTAGCTTCCTTGCTATGTTTTGCGCTTTACAGAAGCAGTGCTCAGAAGCACCCACAAGCAGACAGATGGTCAGCACCAGAGACAGTGGCTCAAAAAATGAAATGTAAATTCCCTGCCTAACCTGTGTGCTTGATACCCACATAGGCAGTGGTGGCTGGGACAGAGAAGAGGAAGAGGAGTTATTTGGCCAGAATGCCTAACACCTAGGGTATGTCTACACTGCAGATGAAGCCAAGGCTCTGACTCAAGTTTGAGCCAAAAGACCCCCCTTACTGAGGTCAGCAAGCAATCAGGACCCAGGTCCTAGGACCCTGCTATGGGATAGGTCAGAACCCAAGTCCTGATGAGATTCCAGTCCAAGCTTTGTCATTTTTCAGTGTGGCCGCAGCTCAAGCAGCAGACCCAAGTAAGAAGCTGGAGTATGGATGTGTTACCATGACTGAGAGACCCAGGTATAGCAATTGTAAGCCCAGGTTTACAATGTACTGTGGATCCTCAAGCACAGACCTGAGTTTTCAAGGGTGCGTACACAGTTACCTGCATATGGCTGGGATTGCCAAGTTATTTGCATCCAGCCCAGACTAGCACAAAAGTATATTATTTGGGGGGAGATAAGAAATTCAGCTTCCAACAGCACAAAGAGATACAGCCCCACATGCTGCTCTCTAACAGGACCTACTCCACTCCGGTGGGTGATCAGCCTGCCTAGCAATGCAACATCACAACACTGAGTAATGCCTATAATACCCTTAGTTAAGAAAGAACTCTGGAGTGAATTAAGACCTGGTGTATGCCTTGGTCTACATTACGGATGTTTAGATTGTTTAGAGTTTAGATCAAATTTAGCAGCATTAGATTGATTTAACCCTACACCTATCCACACAATGAAGCCATTTTTGTCAACTTAATGGGCTCTTAAATCGATTTCTGTACTCCTCCCCGACGTGGGGATTAGCACTGAAATCGACATCACCGGATCGAATTTGGGTTAGGGTGGACGAAATTTGACAGTATTGGCCTCCGGGAGCTATCCCACAGTGCTCCATTGTGACTACTCTGGACAGCACTCTCAACTCGGATGCACTGGCCAGGTAGACAGGAAAAGACCCGGGAACTTTTGAATTTCATTTCCTGTTTGGTCAGCGTGGCAAGCTGATCAGCACAGGTGACCATGCAGATCTCATCAGGAGAGGTGACCATGGAGTTCCAGAATGGCAAAATGGCAGCATGGACCGAATGGGAGGTACTGGATCTGATCACTGTATGGGGAGATGAATCCGTGCTATCAGAACTCCATTCCAAAAGACGAAATGCCAAAATATTTGAAAAAATCTCCAAGGGCATGAAGGACAGAGGCTATCATAGGGACCCACAGCAGTGCCGTGTGGAAACTTAAGGAGCTCAGGCAAGCCTACCAAAAAACCCAAGAGACAAATGCCCGCTCAGGGTCAGAGCCCCAGACATGCCACTTCTATGATGAGCTGCATGCAATTCTAGGGGGTGTCCTTACAGCTACCGCACACCTGTATGTGGACTCCTGCAAGGGAGTCTCACGCAACAGGGAGGAGGATTTTGGGGAAGAGGAAGATGATGATGAGGGGGAGACTGAAGATAGCGCACACCAGGCAAGTGGAGAAACAGTTCTCCCCGACAGCCAGGAACTGTTTATCACCCTGGAGACCGCCCCTCCCAACCCGTGCTCCCAGACCTTGAAGGCGGAGAAGACACCTCTGGTGAGTGTACCTTTGTAAATATAATACATGGTTTAAAAGCAAGCATGTTTAATGATTAATTTGCCCTGAAGACTTGAGATGCGTTCGCGGCCAGTACAGCTACTGGAAAAGTCTGTTAACGTGTCTGGGGATGGAGCGGAAATCCTCCAGGGACATCTCAATGAAGTTGTCCTGGCGGTACTCCCAAAGCCTTTGCAGAGGGTTTCTGGGGAGGGCAGCCTTACTGCCCTTTACCACGGCAGGCCAGTAGCACGTAGTCTGGAATCATTGCATAAGAAAGCATGGCAGCGTGTGGACTGAGTGTTTGCTGGCATTCAAGCAACATCCATTCTTTATCTCTCTGTGTTACCTTCAGGAGAGTGATATCATTCATGGTCACCTGGTTGAAATAGGGGAATTTTATTAAGGGGACATTCAGAGGTGGCCAGTCCTGCTGGGCTGTTTGCCTGTGGTTGAAAAGAAATCATCCCCGCTGTTAGCCATACAGAGTGAAGCGATCATCCCAGAGAATTGGGGGTGTGTGTGTGTGTGTCTGTGGGGGGGGGGGTTAGTTGGGTTTGTGCTGCATGTTAACCCGAAAACATCAGCCCCTCCTTTTAAATGGTCAATTTGTCTTTTTCAATTTTACTCTCCCTTTTTTTTCCTCCTGCAGCTTCAAATGTTTCAACGCTGCCACTAGCATCTCCATCCCAGAGGCTAGCACAGATAAGAAGGTGAAAAAACGCACTCGCGATGAAATGTTCTCTGAGCTCATGCAGTCCACCCAAACTGAAAGAGCCCAGCAGAATGTGGGGGGGCAGACAATGGCAGAATACAGGAAAGCACAAAATGAACCTGAGGACAGGAGGGACGTGCGAGAGGACAGGTGGCGGGAGCAACAGGAGAGGTGGCGGGATCAAGAGGAAAGGTGGCGGCAGAATGATGAGAGGAGGCAGGATGCAATGCTGAGGCTACTGGAGGATCAAACTGATATGTTCCGGCGTATGGTTGAGGTGCAGGAAAGGCACAGACTACCACTGCAGACCCTGTGTAACCAACCGTCCTCCTCCCCAAGTCCATAGCCTCCTCACCCAGACACCTAAGAACGCGGGAAGGGAGGGCGTCCAGGCACCCAACCACTCCATCCCAGAGGACTGCCCAAGCAAAAGAAGGCTGGCATTCAATAAGTTTTGAAGTGCAGTGTGGCCTTGTCCTTCCCTCCTCCACCACCCCTCCCGGGCTACCTTGGCAGTTATCCCCCTATTTGTGTGATGAATTAATAAAGAATGCATGAATTTGAAACAACAATGACTTTATTGCCTCTGTAAGTGGTGATCGAAGTGGGGGGGGGGGGGGGGCGGGTGGTTGGCTTACAGAGAAGTAGAGTGAACCATGGGGGCAGGTTTTCATCAAGGAGAAACAAACCGAACTGTCACACCATAGCCTGGTCAGCCATGAAACTGGTTTTCAGAGCTTCTCTGATGCACAGCGCGCCCTGCTGTGCTCTTCTGACCACTCTGGTGTCTGGCTGTGCATAACCAGGGGCCAGGCAATTTGCCTCAACTTCCCACCCCACCATAAACGTCTCCCCCTTATTCTCACAAATATTGTGGAGCACACAGCAAGCAGCAATAACAATGGGAATATTGGTTTTGCTGAGGTCTAACCAAGTCATGTGCCAGCATGCTTTTAAACATCCAAATGCACATTCTACCACCATTCTGCACTTGCTCAGCCTATAGTTCCAGGTGAGCCTTGAGTGGGCCTCACTGTTATAAAAAGCCAGTCAGCTGCGAACGAGCTGAGCAGCAAACAGCAGAGAGGCTAACAGAGGGAGTTTGCCTGGGAGTTTGCCCGGGGAGAGCCCACTGAGGCTTACATCTTGCCGGCTTCTCTGAGTAGTTACTAGAACTCCTGAGGAAGCTTGTGGAAGGAAGGTAATATGGATGGGGAGCATTTAGCTGTTGTGACCTGCACTGGATGTGCCATGTTTGTCTTTCTTCCACAGGACAGAAACGACTTTGTCTGTACAAAGTGCAGTCTGGTCTCCATATTGGAAGAGAAGGTTCAAGGTCTGGAAAAACAAGTATCGACCCTGCGTTGCATAAGAGAAACTGAAGATTTCCTGAACAGACATCAGGATATGTTTCTGCGGGCACAAAATTCTGAAGATTCAGAGCAGGCTCTGCAGCGGGGACAGGAGGACGATGAAGAAATTTGGCAGCATGTGACCTCCAGAAGAAGAAAGGGGAGCATGTACCAGCAGCGCAGATACAGGTAAGCAACCATTTTCATGTTCTCTCCACAGGTACTAATGCGGAGAGTAGACTAGATGATACATCTGAGGGAAGGGAACAGAAGGAGACTCCACCGATTGGAAGGCATGAGATGCACTGTCCTAGGGATGGAGGTTTTTAAGGTCAAGCTTGACAAAGCCCTGGCTGGGATGATTTAGTTGGGGATTGGTCCTGCTTTGAGCAGGGGGTTGGACTAGATGACCTCCTGCGGTCCCTTCCAACTCTGATATTTTATGATTCTATGATAGCTGAACTGCTCCTTACTACTGTCCAGGATGCCTGTGTATGGCTTCATGAGCCATGGCATTAAGGGGTAGCCTGGGTCCCCAAGGATAACTATAGGCATTCCAACATCCCCAACAGTTATTTTCTGGTCTGGAAAGTAAGCCCCTTGTTGCAGCTGTTCATACAGACCAGAGTTCCTGAAGATGCGAGCGTTATGTACCTTTCCCAGCCATCCCATGTTGATGTTGGTGAAACATCCCTTGTGATCCACCAGTGCTTTCAGCACCGTTGAAAAGTACCCCTTTTGGTTTAAGCACTGGCTGCCTTGGTGGTCCGGTCCCAAGATAGGGATATGTGTTCCGTCTATCGCCCCACCACAGTTAGGAAATCCCATTGCAGCAAAGCCATCCACTATGACCTTCACATTTCCCGGAGTCACTACTCTTGATAGCAGCAGCTCAGTGATTGAATTGGCTACTTGGATCACAGCAGCCCCCCACAGTAGATTTGCCCACTCCAAATTGATTCCCGACTGACCGGTAGCTGTCTGGCGTTGCAGGCTTCCAGAGGACTATTGCCACTCACTTGTGAAGCGTGAGGGCTGCTCTTATCTTGGTATTCTTGCGCTTCAGGGTAGGGGAAAGCAAGTCACAAAGTTCCATGGAAGTGCCCTTACACATGCGAAAGTTTCAGAGCCACTGGGAATCATCCCAGACCTACAACACTATGCGGTCCCACCAGTCTGTGCTTGTTTCAAGGGACCAGAATCGGCATTCCACGGCATGAGCCTGACCCATTAACACCAAGATGGCCAAATTCCCGGGGCCTGTGCTTTGAGAGAAGTCTGTGTCCGTGTCCTCATCACTCTTGTCACCGCGCTGCCATCGCCTCCTCACCTGCTTTTGCAGGTTCTGGTTCTGCATATACTTCATGATAATGCCCAAGGTGTTTACAATGCTCATAACTGCTGCGGTGATCTGTGTGGGCTCCATGCTTGCCGTGGTATGGCATCTGCAGGACAGCAGAGTTGAAGGGGAAGCGGTGGTTGGATGACCAGTTTTTCAGACCTACTGCACCGTCTGCTGCCAGGACACATCAGCTGAGTGGGCTGCATGCTTGCCATGGTATGGCGAGACAAGAGCAGCCGAGCAGAGTTGCAGCGGAAGCAGCCCTGCAAGAGCACCAGGAGAGCAGAGTGCCAGTGGAAGCAGTGGATGACGACGATGGTTTGCAGAACTACTGCACCAGCTGCTGAAAGCAGTATGGCGCCCGCACGGAAAAAAGGTGTGAAACGATTGTCTGTTGTTGCTTTCACGGAGGGAAGGGCGACTGACAACATGTACCCAAAACAACCCACGACAATGTTTTTGCCCCATCGGACATTGGGAGCTTAACCCAGAATTCCAATGGACGGCGGAGACTGCAGGAACTGTGGGCTAGCTACTCGCAGTGCAACGCTCCGAAAGTCGACGCTAGCCTCGGTACTGTGGAAGCACTCTGCTGACTTAATGCACTTAGTGCATTAATGTGGGGGCACACACAATCAACTGTATAAAATTGCTTTCTAAAAAATCAACTTCTATAAATTTGACCTAATTTCGTAGTGTAGACATACCCTATGTGTCTATGTACAAGTAAAGTTGAACAGGTGTACCAGCCCTGCTCCACACTGTAGTCAAGCAAAAAATCAGGTCTTCAATATTTATTTGATTATTCTTTGCAAAATTATTTATTTTAAATCAATCCCACAGAGTTCCAACACACACACACACTACACACTAGCCACCCGATTTGTGGAGGGATCCTGCAGGTACACCATTTTACTTTTGCTTTCTATTTGTGGAACTCTGGTTATAGCCAAGCATTATATGGGATGTAATCACATGTGAGCGGAAGGATCTGATTAACCTACATTATAATAATTTATTCACTGGTACATCTGTTTCCTTTGATTCTCTTGCATTTTTCTTTTTATCTCAGGTTCGTATCCCTACCTCTTTTTAAATTTAGCCCTATCCTTTTCCCTAACAGAATGTACGTTTCTTCCTGCAACTGGTTGTTCATTGTTTTGATTAAAATGCAGAAACTGTTAACTCCCTCGAGGTCATAGGGCCTGGGTACTCATTTAGTCACCCTACCACAAGATGGAACCACCACATATTCCAAATCTAATATAGTTCAAGTAAGATAAGGACTGAGGGAGACCAGCCATCAACCCAAGGATCACAAAGAACTCAGGGCCCATTGGTCTTAAGGTGGCCCTCTAGTGACTTAGAAGGGGAGGGGGCAAATGCCCTCTACCATTCCTGGGAATCATGGGGCTGTATTTAAATCTAGATTCAGAACTTATGATTTTGTGTCACTTTAAAATCTCCTAAATGAAGCACTGAGGATTCTTCATATACTGTGCTTACATTTAGTGATTGGGTGAATCAAAGAATTATTTTTGGTAAGAAAATCAGACACTAATTTAAATAATCTCTTTGGGATATTACTCTAATGATAACAATAATATTACAAACCCAAATTACGTCTGTCTTTTTGGTTTAATAAGTTACTATGGGTAGCCTTCCAAGGCAGATATAGAGTATGAAATTACCCAAAGACCTAGCACAGAACTCCCAGAGTAAAAATACTGTATAATTTACTTTTGAAAAGATTGACAATATTTAATGATATTCTCAGGGCAGGAAAATTAATTTGAGAAAAGCCACCCTTTCTATTAGTGATTAATTTTCCTTGAATGCTTAGGGCCTGATTACTGATTACTCAAACAGACATATTAAAGTCTTGCATACAGTCTCACTATATTTATATACTTATGGGAGATCCAATCCATTTTTCTGTATCATGAACTTTCTCATATTAGGCCCCAATTCAGCAAAGCACTGAAGTAGGTGCTTAAATCCATCCCTATTAAAGTTAAGCCAGTGTGTCCCAGTGACACACACAGTTCCCTACAGTTCCCTACAATTAGGGTAATAGTCTACTGCTTCATACTTCAGGATTTCACAAACTCAGCCAATCCCATTGCCTGACGGATCTCCAAGTCCCAGAAAGAGGACATCACTTTAGCATGTGCTTTATCTTTAAGCTTGCACTTAAATCCCTTTGACTTCAATGAGACTTAAACATGAGCTTAAATGTTATCCTGAATAGGGATGTTTTCCTGAATCAGGGCTCAAAATAGGTCCAAGGGACTCGCATGCTAGCAACATACCTTGCACTGCTCCTGAATAAATTGCAGGGATGCCCCTTGTCTCATGATTCAGTGCCTATTCTGACCTGTCGCTTAACGGGCATAAAGAATGAAAACCAAAGAGCTAGAAAAGCTCCTGTATGGCTCATCAAACTGGACAAAGGACTACAGGCACAGACCCAAAAGTGAGAATCCCATGCACATGGTACCTTCAGAGAAGATACATTTCATACTTTTTTGGTCAATCTTTGTTTTTCAATAATAAGGGGAAATAAGATGGGCAAAAGTAAAGACTACAATTAAAAAACCCACATAAATATTAACCCAATTGTTCATAAGTTTTAAAAATTATGTTAGGAATCATTATTCAAATGTGAAGAACCATTCAATTCTGCATGTCCATAGAGCTGTCTTGTATGATCTGAATGAGTTTGATAAATGCCTGTTAAAATATTATCCATCTGAATGAGGGCATAGTTTTCTTCTAAACCCTATTCTTTAGTCTTCAGGGTATTTGTTTCTGTACAATACAAAAACATGAGACCCATTCTAACATGATAGACAATGCTATCATATGAGAGCCACCACAGAGGAGACTTCCTGAGGAATTGATAATGAGTGCAGGCTTTCCACTCAAAAATATCTTTGCTTGTCATCTATACTTTAGTGAAACTGGTACAACACCTTGATGAACAGGCACAATGTCCTCCGAACAGATGGTCCTGAATGTATGTAGCCAAGAACATCAAATGTGTTTGTGGAGTGCAAGGTTTCAAGCCAAGAATTTTTAAATGGCTGTCTTTCTTGAGCTCATTCCAATTATTACAGGGTATATGGTATCTCTGCTCAGAACTGGATTAAACGCAAAAAATAAGAGTTTTTCCAGGAGAACACAATGTGAGGTACAAATCATTTTTAATATTCCATGGGTGGGGGGGATGCTTTCAGATTAAATCTTTAACCAATGTTGGCTCTCAGTATAAAGCCCTTTGTGAACTGGCAAACCCAAAATTCTCCCCCTTCCACCAGGGCTTATTTAATTTTATTTAACCATTTTGATGATGCTTTGGTGAGCTGAATCCACCACTCTGTTTCTCTGCTGATGCATGTCTGACTCTACATGTTATATCAGATACCTGCACAGCACAACAGCAGTAAACAGTCAAATTACTACAGTCCCGCAGCTCTCACAGAAATGGAGTGGTGAATTGGGGCAACCATCACATAATTGCAAAGCCCATGATTCTATGGTTTGAAATAGAGTTTGTATTGCTTGGGCAATAGGAAATATACTCTATTTACAAAATAAACCAGTGCTGATGCAAAGAAAAGTTTCATAGGGGCATAATTATTATTTTAATATTTTTGAAGAACTTTCAAAACAGACAGCTTTAGATACAGCCTCCCACCACATTTCCCAGATTAATGGGGACAGCTTAATCATGTCCACAATTAAAGAAGGGGTGCAGGAGATGGCAGAAATCAAGAATAAAAGCAAAGACGAATTATACAATTTATACCGTAATTCGGAAAAGAGATTCACGTGTATGGATCCTTATTGCCCTTTATAGAAATAATTAGATTCTATATGGACATTAGCGGCTACCTGGTCTGAACTCTTTGAAAGACAGGAGCCTTTCATTGTGAATTCACTGAGAGCAAGAATCTTTATCTCTTTATTTGGCTGCAAAGTAAACCTATTGTACGTTTTATTAATCTAGTGCCATAAGTAAAAGTAGTAGTAATGTTTATGATTACATAATTCATGTAAGAGTTGTACAACAATAGAAGGTATTAACAACACTTAAAAGTGCCACACAGTCATCTGCACATAAACTGCACAAAAGCTTGCCTTTACAGAAAGAAAAGCACAAATCTACATTAATCTATATTACTAAAAAGTAATCAGTAATCTCAGAAAAAAGAAGAATGGAACCTGGAAATCCTTGCTATCAAATCAAAGCTTCTAAAAAATTGCAGAAAACTAAAGACACCTAGAAAGAGAAAAGATGGGGAGAAAACCCTAACACTTTTTTCTTTTTGGATCAAATTCACCATTTTGGACAAATTCTATTCATATCAATAATAATTTGTTTATAGCACCAGGAGTGCATATGGTGATTTCCAGAGCATGTAAAGATATGGACCCTGCAACAAAACTTACAATTAAATATTTCCATCAGGTTTCCCTTTACTTTGTAATTATTTCTTCGTTCTAAAGATATTGTACCCAAGTAATTAACTGGCTCTCCTAAAATATCTGCACATCATAACCAGACGTACTTCATTCCTTCTAAAGTAATTTAGGTGGGTAAAGATCAGTCACTGCCACACAACATGTGAAATCTATATTTTTCAGTTCTCCACTTCAAAATCCTTTAATTGCATCTGTCTAGAAAGATCCACAAACATGAACTTTTTTCCAAATATTTTTTTTAAAAATGGGGTTTTGCCCCAAAAAAGCAAAAGAAAGAAATCACATTACTATTGCTTTTCCCAAGAACTCTTCCCTCTTTTAGACATGCATAGTAAAACACTTTGCTCCTAATAGGACATAGCTTTTCAACCCATAAGGGTGACTTATATTTTTTTCCAAAAGGCACCGATAATGAACCCTATAGTCTTATTCCAGAAGGTGTTCAGATATACTACTACTGAGCACTGTATTAATATCTAGATAGCTAGTCAGCAATAGCTCTTTCTTTCTTCTATACCAAAGTTTTCCTCTGTGTGTGATATTCCATCATTTCCAGGAAAGGCCACCTTTTCCTTAACAAGTTTTAATACCATCCATTTCAAGTTTTGCAATATTATATTTCACTGTCAATTTATGAACATTCTCCTCCTCTTCCCACTTACTGTACTTATCCATGAGGTAATTTTGATTTCCCTCAAAATTCTTTATGCAATCTCATATAATCCAATTGCGTGTCTAACATATCTTCACTCTGATATTTATGTGCTGGTATTAAAACACATATTTGTGTTGGAGCAGTGTGGACTCTGATGTTAGTGTCTCTCATATGTAATCATTTTTATTTGGAATGTGTGTGTGTTTGAATTAATTTCTTGATTTGGCCTTGACCTCCCATTCACTCTGGCTATCAAGAGCTCCAACAACCTGAATAATAAGTACAATACATTTGGTATGTCATGAATGGAAAATTAGTGTGTAAAAGAGAGGCCATGGAGGACGTGGAACACTAGTGATATGTTTTTTCCCCTCTTTGTGAAGGCTGTTGCGGACGGTGTAGGCTTCAGATAGATATATGTAAAAGGCAGTCCTTTTGTTTATACTGTAATTCTTACTTAATTAGAGTACTGGATGAACACCTATAATTATATTTTAACCATTTGAAGTCATAACAGTAAGCCTGTTGTTCTTCTTAGAAAATGGGCTGCTGCATGTGGTAACAAGGATCTTCTTTTTGACACCCACACTGAACTCTCAGTTGAGTGAGTTACAGTAATCTAATCTGGAAGTTACAAACAGAACAATCGCAGTTGCTAGGCTGTCATCTGAGAGGAATCTCCTAGTCAGTTGAAGGAGGGAGACATGTATTTCTTGTTGCTGTTGATATTTGAGTGTTTAAGAGCAGTAATGAGTCCAATAAGACCTAGACATTTCTCACTATCTTGCTAATCAGATGTTGGTGAAATTAATGGCATTGGATTTTTCCACTCTTCCTACTTGCAATCTTGATGAATGGAGTGCAACTAGAGACAGCTCTTTTCAATCCAGATGCTCTCTTGAGACACCTGGGGCTATGTCTACACTGCAGTTAAAACCCATGTCTGGCCTGTGCCAGCTGACTCAGGCTCATGGGGTTCAGGCTAAGGGGCTGTTTAGCAGTGGTAGATGTTCAGACTCAGGCTGGAGCCTGAGGTCTGGGACCCTGCTGCCAAACAGGTGAGGCACAAATCACAAAACCCTTGTCCAATGTATATTTTAATAGCTATTAAAAGCTTATTAGAAGCAGCAGGAAGAACTGGGAGATGGAACCACCTCTAACAGCTTCTTGTGTATACCTATGGGGCCTCTCCCAAGGCCAGGTGACCTGGGAGGTGCAGGGCACAGGCCCCATTCCCAGCTCCACAAGGCTTCTGCATATCAGTCTTAACTGTTACAATTCTGCCAAGGCCTCACCAAGCAGTGGTTACCACAGCAATGCACTTATAAAGTGACTCCTGGGAGTGATAAATTGCCCTGGTAATAAGGCAGCTTATTCAGGCACTGTTAGCCAAGATTTGAGCCTCACACAGCACTATACTTTGAACATTCTGGCATTGCGTTTCACTGCTGCAGAGAGTGAGTTGTGACATTTAAATCAATCACAAGTTGTCCTTAAATCTGTATATATTTATCAATGAAATAAAAAAATATGCAAAATGTATTTTATAGCTTTTGGATATTTTTGGTTATGCTGTGCTTCACATTGCTGGGCTGATTAGCTGCCATAGTGCAAGGGCTTTTCAGTAGTACAGAAATCACTGTATGATATCACTCTTTCTCAAATTAATTTACTTGCTTCAAGTAGTAGCTCATCTAAATACTCTTCTCAGAGCTATATTTCCAGCTAGGCTGTCAATTTCATTATTATTAACACCTGGGATACACAAATTCTTATTCACATTGAGCACATCTGAATGTTCATTCAGAAGACTTACTTGAGATCAGTCTGCCTTTCTCTATCGTTCTTTTGCCTCGCAGTTCCCTGCATGATAACTGGTAGAACTGGCAGGTCAGATTTCTGATTAAAATATATATATATATTTTTTTCTAGTTTGTACCCTAAAGAATACTACTAGGGATGGCCCTTTTTTGTATCTCCTACAAACAGAAAAGATATCTCAGAGAAAGGAAATTACCCTTCCTCCAGGTCACCAATGACAGTTGTGTCTGGATAAGTTCTCAAAAAGAAAAGGAGTACTTGTGGCACCTTAGAGACTAACCAATTTATTTGAGCATGAGCTTTCGTGAGCTACAGCTCACTTCATTGGATGCATAAGTGAGCTGTAGCTCACAAAAGCTCATGCTCAAATAAATTGGTTAGTCTCTAAGGTGCCACAAGTACTCCTTTTCTTTTTGCGAATACAGACTAACACGGCTGTTACTCTGAAACCTGGATAGATTCTGTCAGCCTCATTAGTATTAAATCCTTGATTAAATATAATCCTGGTAACTGAAAGTATTGACACACTGGGAGAGGTGATTTGTTTTTAATCTTATGTGCAGGACCTTTCTATCATGTAGAGATTTTATATCTCCCAAAGATAATATGGTGTGTAGGACACCTGGATTTCCAGTTTCTCATGTTCTTTGTATGCAATTTTTACTTGTATACTGAAGCTGGACATGATTTTTAGGAAGGAAAATGTAGCTATTAGAGGTACCCCTGCGCATTTGTATCCATCAATATACTGTAAGAAAGAACCCTAATTGGATCAGCAACTCATATCTTGTAATAATCATTAATGTCATTTTCTGTGGTGTTGACATACAATAATTCAAAATGGATGGAGTTCACAGCCAAAATAACTAGTTTGTACACTTATCCATATGCTTGTGGGACTGACTGAAGAGTCTAATCTTCAGCCCCAAGCTGCAGTAGGCAGTGCATATGTATGGCTCCTCCCACACTGATGTATCCCCTCATCAGTCCCAAACAGGTAACTACAGTAGCTCTGCTCCACATTAGGCAGAGGCATGTATTCCCACTGTGTGAATATAGTGTAGCACTAACCCCTGTTCAATGCTACTCACTGCCTTCCTCGGACATACAGTTGCAGGATTTTTTTCAACATACGTCTTTTAGGGACAGATTTTCAATCTTGAGTTCAATAGGTACCCCCCAAAAACATGCATGCACCGAGTGCTCCCACAAAGCCCAGTGTTTGTGCATGAAAGTTATAAAAATTACCTACATTGTTACAAATTTGTGTGTCTGATTATTTAATTTAAACATACAAATGCAACCTGTTTGAGTGTTGAGTGAACCTGTTGTGTCCATGATGGCCCTAAATGACTTTCTTTTATTGAAAACTTCAATTTAGGATGATTGCTCTAATCATAAAATAATGGTATTCTCCTTATTCCTAGTTGCCTACTTTTTAGTGTATTATTGTTTATTTTCTTGCCATACTTGTACTGTGCATTTTTAAGAGTGAAGTCCACCTTAGTGCCCTCTATGCTGGGATAAATTCCATCCTTAGTATAGGGCTTAATTGGTACATAAGGTCTTGTTTAGGTTATTTGGACTGGGTGATTGTCAGTGTAATGCTTTAATTGTGTGTTTTATTATACTGATTCATATATTTATTCAGCATTGTTGACGGCTGCCTATTTGCATCCAGGCAGGTTTAGTCATAGCCTATGGCGATGATTTACATTTCTGGAAAAAGATTCTAGTTGGCTTATATTTGTTTATCCCATGTTATTAAAATTAAGCGATGCAGAAATTTTCTCATGTCAAATATTTTCCCCCACAAAGGAATGTTAAAGGCAGTGTTTATAATCAGGATGTGCTACTGTCAAAAAAATTTCTAAAGTGAGCATTTATCAGATAAAATTTTAACTACCATTCCCCAAGAACTTTGTAAGACTACAGATTTTTTGAAATCAGAATCAGAGACAACTGTCCATAAACAGCCATTCAACATTTGCTGAAAGACCAACATACCGTAATGCTGATGTAATGATCCATAAATATACTTAATTCTGAGTTACAGTGAACTTCATTTTCAAAAAAGACTATCATATGCATAACACCAGAAACCTATTTAAGTATAGAGATATATATTTTACCTGCTTGGTCTTTAAATATTTTTGATATGACGACGGGCACTTTGTGCTCAGCACCACCCTGTAAAAGATGTGTATAAATAATGAAATCGCATCTGAGACCACCATGCACTAAACATACTGAAGTTTAAAAAGAAAAATGAAATCAAAACATTATCCATACCTTTATACTTAAGCCCAAGCCACCAACTGGTTGTCTATGAAGTGTAACAGTTCTGTGCTTTAAAAAAGGGTAGAAAAAATAAATTTAGGTGAAAATACAATGCCTGGACATGCATTTAAAATGTATGCTACTTAAACAGTTTTATTTATCTATTATATTAATTTTGAAAATTTTCCCTTATATCAGAGGATGATGTTCACTCCATCCAGAGGGCTGATGCAAGACTATGAACATGACATAAGTCCACTTAATAACTCAACATAGAGCTTCATTTATAGAGAGTTTTGAACAGATCTTTGTACTGGTGTGAATTTCACTTATAAATTTTATTATGAAGGTGGAAGCAGACCCAGAGAAGGGGGCCCAGGGTGAGTTTAATTATAAGACAGGAACAAAGAAGATTAGAGCTGTGTGAGCTCTGGAATTTTGGTTGAAGCACAAAGGGACATATGAATCTTTAGCACATCTGGCATGTAAATCTCTCTCAACGCTGGCTAGAAGAGTGCCAGGCAAACACCTGTTCTTGTTTACAATATCACCTGACAGTGAGAAGCAGGCAGCATTATCTCCTGCCAATGTAAACAAACTTCAAGAGGACCAGTCGACCAGTCAGAGAACACTTCAACCTCCCTGAGATTTTTTAGCTTCGCCTATCATTTAGGAAGCGGTAATGTTGGCTACTAGTGAAAATAGCAGCAGCAGAGGAGAACGGACAGATTTAACTGCTAAAGTCTGTGACACAGTCAATCTGGTCGATTCATATCACCTGCAGTTTTGTGACAGAATACACTGCAGTTTATTCTGAGGCTCTGTTTAACTTTGCCTCAGGCTTGTTTCGCTCCAGAATGGTGGAACATTTTATTTAGAATTGTGTTTTCATATATGAACACTTAACTGGGATTAAGAATAGGCCAAGAAAGTTTGTGATGTTTTAAATTTTGTACTGTTATATTTAGCCACCAGAGTTTATAAACAGAGCTAAACATTTTCTCCAAATTTATACTCTAAGATTCTCCTAGTGAGAGGCCCAGGTTGTGTTGCTGCAGCCATTCAGCTAGGATTATGACTTTTTTAATGCTAGAGAATATTGGGATTTACAAGAGGAAAAGCTAGATAATTATTGTTATTAAAGATTTATATTGTAGTAGTATCTAGAGACTTCAACGTATTTGGCCATATGGCAAATGACAGTCCCTTCCCTCCAGTCAGGCAGGAAATAAGGCATAAATTTTTAATAGTAGAGTAATTAACCACTGGAACAATTTACAAGGGTCACAGTGGTTTCTCCATCACTAACAATTTTTAAATCAAAACTGGATGTTTTGCTAAACTATATACTTGAGTAAATATTTTTGGGAAGTTCTATGGCCTGTGCTATATGGGGGTCAGACTAGATGATGACAATGGTCCCACCTGACCTTAGAATCTATTAATCAGTGAGTTTGTAATCTAAACATGAGAAAAACAAAGGGGCGATGGGGAGAGAACCACAGTCCAACTGTGCATAAATCCAAGGTAGAGATGGCAGGTTCCATCCAGACCAGAGTTTACTTCTAATATTGTTGGAGTTACAAAAGGTCCTAGATACTGCCTCTCTAATACAAGGCCTACTCACTAGAGCTCGTAGTGCATAGGATGTTTGTGTATATTTCTGAATATTGTCTATGTGTTTCTTCTTTGGTTTCTTCTGTTGCTTTGCACCAATAAATTACCCTACACTTAAGGAATTGACAAATTTATACCCTCCAAACTTGAATTTCACGTGTGCAAACAGCTGCAGAGACAGAAATAGGCACTCTTCTCCGTTGTGAAGAAACTGGCAAAGGAAATGTTTTCTTCTCATAAACGATGCATAAATCCAAGGTTGTTTAATTTTTCTGGAGTCTTTTGGGAGTTTATGCCTTTTAATGTAAATTAACCTGCCTCAAAGAAAAATAAAATAAAAGAGTCCTCCACTGATACCTTGGCATTTTATGCATTGTGGCAATAATTCCCAGAGATTAGATTATTTCCACAGATTTTATAGTCAGTTCCCTGTTCTTTTGACGTTCTGCACAAGTATGTCCTTGTTCTGCTTCATTTAATCCCTTAACACTTATCCCTAGGCAATCTCATCTACTGTCTTGGCTTCAGCTAGTACAATAACTTTCAAGACAATCTTTCTGCTTTGACCTTTTCCCCTTCTGTGCAGCTCCGCATCTCTGTCTGTCTGACATCTTCCTAGATATCTAAACTCAGCATGATTAAAACTAAATTTATCCATTTCCCACTTTCTGCCACTTGCATCAACTCTTCCTTTGCCATCTGTCAGAACTCCATTCTCTCTCCTGGGGTAGCACTTGAAAGCCAGTGCTGGGAGAAGCATACCCCACTCTGTCACAGAGGCAATGTATGTCTGAATCAAATTATTGACTCTATCTTGTTCAATGTGTGGAAATGTAGGACTCTGATTGCACTAGCCTGAATCATGCCCAAAGACAACCCACTATATTGCATTCCAAACAGCCATCCTGTCCAGGACAGACTTTGGACATCTCACTGAAGAACTAACACTAATGGCCATCAAAACTTCAATCAGGGTCCAACTGCTTTGATTCTCTCTCAACTGCTGCTCCACTGCCATGAAACAATGAGTTTTCTGCACAGATGCCTTGCAGGGAGGTAGGGGTAAGCATAAGTGGTGGGTCTGCAGCATCTTAATCTGGGTTTATGGGACAGAGATGTGGCCCTATTTAAAAGCATGGTCCTGCGCTGTGCAGAAAGCCCAGCTATCACCACACATAAGAAGGATTTGCAGGAGAAGTCTGCCTAACCTGAAATGCTGACAAACCATGGACTTACAGAAGGAACGAGATAAGACTAGGGGAGAGTGTGTCTTTGGACTTTTTTGTTTTGTTCAAAGATCTATAGCTCTTGAAAAAAGAAAAGGAGTACTTGTGGCACCTTAGAGACTAACAAATTTATTTGAGTATAAGCTTTCGTGAGCTAATGCATCCGATGAAGTGAGCTGTAGCTCATGAAAGCTTATGCTCAAATAAATTTGTTAGTCTCTAAGGTGCCACAAGTACTCCTTTTCTTTTTGCGAATACAGACTAACACGGCTGCTACTCTGAAACCTATAGCCCTTGAGTATTTTTAAAGTACAGTAACTGTGGTTGAGAAATTCCTTTGCTAAATCTGTGTTCCTTGCTTCCCTGCCATGTTGTCACAGAAGCAATTAATCTAGAAGCCCAAAAGTGACCACATGTCATGTGGTGTATATATAAGGGGATGGGGTGTGCTCAGAAAATCTCAGACACTGATATTGGGGTCTAGGATGGCTGGATGGTGGCATCCCATGTCCCAAGAAGTCTGACCCTGGAAGTGTGCTCTAGGGTTACAGTGCTGGAAACTGTGACTAGACTATACGTGGACCCAGTTAGTTTGGAAGCACAAGGGACCCAGTAAGCAGTTCCACTTACAACAGATTGGTGACAATCTAGATGGATACTGGACCAGGTTGTAACAGTCCCTCTAACAAAGTGTAAGTATTATGTCCCTCTTCAGCCTACTGGATGAACTGTTTCGAGCCATTCCCACTTGTGTGATACACTCATGTACTCTATCCTCCGAGTCTCAAAGTAAAAAATGAGCCCTAAGCTATTTTATTTAGGGAAAAAAACACATAAGTGAGTCTTTGCTGTGTTCCTGTTCTAGACTGTAATCATTAAACTTCAGAGACCTTGTGACAAAATCAAAGGTGATTCTGCATGTAGAGAGAATCTATGCTGGTGTAATTACAACTGTTTTCTGGCTTCCTCAATATGTATGTGACATGGAATTAGATTCATACACTTAATTAAACTCCTTTAGATTCACACTATTGCCAACATGTACTTTACCTTACATCACCTTTAAATTTGGCCCACTGAGTCTGAGTGTAAGGAAATCTAAACTGGTAAAAACACACATGCTGGGGGATAACAGGAAGTAACAGAAAGGGGTAACATAGCATAAATTAAAACAGGCCACACCATTTGGTAAGGGAATCTAACTCTACACATCACCTCTTAAATTAGCTTGTTGTCTTTTTATCTGCTTGCAAAGTTTTGTGCGGAAACCAATGGCACTATATAAATAATAAATGTTTTCATCTCAGAACAGTACCTTGGGAAATCGGATTAGAGGATGGAATTAGTACTAAACTTCAATAATCTTGTATTCCTTCTACTTTATGGTACACCAAGTTTCAAGTCCTTCCTAAAACTGGAATCTTTTACTAATTATTTTCCAATAGACTTGAAATTCTCTTCTGTAATACCAGCTTCTATGAAATCTCACCTAGATGAGAAAGAATCTACAAAATTATCATCCTATCTTATCTAGCCTTCCCTGCAAAGGCTCTAGAAATGGTGGTGATGACTCAGATGCCGAAACAATTAAGTGAGAATGAAATATTTGATAAATTCCAGTCAAGATTTCAGCTTTTACACAGCATCGAGGCTTTCCTTCTGAGGATTTCTAGTATGGTTTATAGAACTGTAGGGTCAAATATCCATGCTTTAAATTATTAGGTTTATCTGTAGCTCTTGATACAGATCAGGTAGTAGGTCATTCTCGAAAGATAGGACAACGTTAAGTTAGCTTGACAGAAAAGTTTACCTCTGGAAAGGTCTTTTATATCTTCATATCTACCAATATGAAGTGATATAAATGCAGCTTAACTGACAGAGTCAGCAGCCAATAAAATTACTACATTTTTAGCATTACCCACTTTCTCTCTACCAGCATTCAAGATATATACTTTCTCTTTCCTAGGAAAGCTTTTCTATATTCCTACCTATTTCCATCATTGCCCCATCACCATAGTGTCAGCAGTCCACAGCACTGAAGAAAAACCTTTTAGTTACTAAGTACATTCTATGTGAAGCTTAATAATGAACAACACACATTAATGAACAAACAGACATTGCCTATTTTCTATGTAAGACAGTCCACACTGAGGGATGTAAGATGGGGAAAAGATTTGTGTGTGTGCCACACTTAAATTGTATTATCAGTCCACCAGTATGGATTCATTGTTTCCAAACAGCACTGTAAAATGATCTACAAGATAACTATTTTCTCCTCAGAAACCACCTCTACTGCAACTCCTAAAAAGAAATAAGCCAATTGGCTTGGAGGAAGGGTGTACAGAATATATTTTATAGATATAGACATATATATGAACACATCTCTTTCCCCCTCATATATTTGTCTCCTTAAATTGTAAGCTCACAAGACAGGGATGTGTCTTCATATATGATTTGGGGAAGAATTATGCTGAGAGATACAGTTAATAGTAGTATTATTGTGATGAATATTTCCTTAGTCAGATATTACTGGAGGGCAGTTAATGAGTATTTTATTATCTTGTGTGTCATAGAAAGCAACCAGAAAGCAAGAAAGAGCCAGCAGAAATCCAGAGAAACTGTATTGAGTATGTTTCAGAGTAGCAGCGTGTTAGTTTGTATTTGCAAAAAGAAAAGGAGTACTAGTGGCACCTTAGAGACTAACCAATTTATTGGAGCATAAGCTTTTGTGAGCTACAGCTCACTTCATCGGATGTGTGGGAACATAGACATTGCTCCTTGGGGCAGAGGACTGGCTCGAAAGACCGGCTTGGAGACTGAGAGCAAGGAAACTGCCTCCAGTTGATTATTCCTCCTGTGTTCAGGGAAACAGGACTTTGTGTGCATTCTTTGTAAATAACCAGGATTGCACCAAAGAAATATCCGACTCATTTAATCAATGTTCCTCCTAACAGAAACAGTGCACAAGGCCCCCAGTATTGACTAATAACTTGGGCCAAGGAGCAACAATGTAGTGCTGGTTTCTTATTCCCAGCTGCTTCTACAGATGCACAAGCTCTTCATGAGAAAGAACAGCCTGGAGACCTGTAAAAAGAAGCTGGAAATAAAAAGGACGCTTACCTCGATCTACTACAGACTATATAGGAACAGGAAGAGAGGAAACAAGAGCCAACCTTAAGGACTGGAGATACCAATGAGACTGGCGCTGTCAGTCACCATCTGAAGAAATATTAAAGGGAGAAGGGAGGGGAGTAAATAAAACAGTAAGAAACTGTTTGAAGGGAAGGAGGAGGAGAAGTGGACCAAGCAGCAGTAGAACGTTATGCCAGAGGAAAACAGCACTATATAGATGAGAGGAGGAAATAACCTAAAGAACATAATAAGTTAGTTTGATTAACCTTTTTTTTTTAAAGGACAAAACACTTATATAATGATAAATACTGGCCAAATGATACATTTTTTGTCCATGATTGCTGTAGTTACTACAGAGAGATTATGAGATCAAGACTGAGTTGGGAGCTGAACCATGAAACAACCTCTCTAGGTATATGTGGTTCTCCTATGACCAAATTTGACTATTTAGCTTGAGGTGATATTGTTTACATACATATGTAGCTACAGGCTGTGATAATTGCTCACTCCATAGAATATAAATAGTAGCACTCTAAGATGTACCACACTTTCAAGATCGTTGTATGTTTCAGCTGAATTGGGCTGCCTATTCTACCAAGTCCTTGGCAAAGTCCCACTGATGGGGCAGAGAGACTCCAAAGTCAAATTCTCTGTGGCTGAGGGGAAAATACACAGTTGGGAAGCCATATGTTCTGTTCTTTATATTTATAAGAGAAAACACAGCAATGGCCAAAATGTTAAATGCCTTTTTTGTTTCAGTTTTCACCAGACAAATAACATAGTGAACATCAGCATAAATGGGGAAGGATCTGAGGCTAAAATAGGAAAAGAAAAAGTTAAGAGTTACATAGACAAGTTAGATGTCTTCAAGTTGGCAGATCCTGATAGAATGCATCATAGACTACTTAAGGAACTGGCTGAAGAGATCTCTGGGCCATCATTAGCAATTGTCCTTGAGAACTCATGGAGGACAGGGAACAGGAAAAGGACAAATATAGTATCTTGCTATAAAAAGGGGAATAAGGACAACCCATGGAATTATAGACCAGTCAGCTTAACTTTGGTACCCTGAAAGATAAAGGAGCAAATGATCAATAATTAATTTGCAAGCACCTAGAAGATAATAAGGTGATAAGTAACAGTAAATATGGATTTGTCAAAAACAAATCATGTCAAACCAACCTAATATCCTTCTTTGACAGGGTAACTAGATTTATAGATGGAGGGAAGAAGTAGATATTATATATCTCAACTTTAGAAAGGCTTTTGATACTGTCTCACGTGACCCTCTCATAAGCAAACTTGGGAAATATAGCCTAGATGAAACTACTATAAGGTGGGTGCATAACTGGTTGAAAAACTGTACTCAGAGAGTAATTATCAATGGTTCACAGTCAAGCTGGGAGGGCATATTGCATGGGGTCCTTCAGGGATCTGTTCTAGGTCTGGTTCTAGTTAATATCTTCATAAATGATTTGGATAATGGCATAGAGAGTATGGAGTTTGTGGACAATACCAGGCTGGGAGGGGTTGCAAGAACTTCTGAGAACAGCATTAGCATTCAATATGATCTTGACAAACTGGAGAAATGTTCTGAAATAAATAAGGTGACACTCAATAAAGACAAGTGCAAAGTACTGCACTGAGGAAGGAATAATCAATTTAACAATTGCAAAATGGGAAATGATTGTCTTGGAACGAGTACTGCAGAAAAGACGCAGCAGTTATAGTGGATTACAAACTAAATATAACAATGGGATACAGTTGGGGAAAAATGTGAACATAGTTCTGGGCTGTATTAGCAAGTTGTAAGCAAAATACGAGAAGTAATTCTTCCACTCTCCTCAACTAGAGGCCTCAACTACAGTGCTGTGTCCAGTTCTGGGCACCACATTTTGGGAAAGATGTGGACAAATTAGAGAAAGTCTAAAGAAGAGCAACAAAAATTATTAAAGTTCTAGATAACATGACCTACAAGGAAAGATTGATTAAAAATGGGTTTGTTTAATCTGGAGAAGAGAAGATTAAGGAGGGACATAATAGTTTTCAAGTAAGTAAAAGTTGTAATAAAGACGAGAGTGATAAATTGTGCTTCTGATCCACAGAGGACAGGACAAGAAGTAATGAGGTTAAATTGCACCAAGGGAGATTTAGGTTAGACATTAGGAAAAACTTACTAACTGTAAGGGTAGTTAAGCACTGGAACAAATTACCTAGGCAGGTTGTGGAATTACTGTCATTAGAGGTTTTTAAGAATCAGTTAGACAGGGATGGTCTAGATAAGACTTAGTCCTGGCTCAGTACAGGGGACAGGATTAGATGATCTATTGAAGTACTTTCCAGTCCTTCATTTCTAAGATTTCTATGAATCCGTCATAGCCCTTATTACTGAGCAAGAGCTCATAATATCCTACCTTAAGATGACAATGAAGTATTATTCCTCCATTTTATAGTTACATTAGATGAGAGATTGCACAAGATCATTTCAGGCAAAGCTGGGAATTGAATCAAGTCTCTAATATTCAAGTCTTATTCACTCAGCCACATAGATTAGAATTAACTTGCCAGATCTATGGATTTGCTTATCTTGTCTATAAGCACTGCTCTAACCATTAGACAATATTCTTCCCCCACATCCAAGAACAGAACCCAGGAATACTGACCTTCAGTACTGGGCTAGTATCAAGCAAACTGTTTTGTAATCCACTGGGAAAAAAAAAGATCAAGTACTTCAAGTAGCTGGTCCGTTTTCTTGATCAAGTGTTAGAGGTCTGTTCTGGGCATCTAAAGTTTCAGGGTTTGTACTGTGCTAATGATCCTTATTGCTACACATGAATAAAAAATGTTTTTTTCCAGCTCTCTTTTAAAAACTGGTTCACACAGTGAGAAATCAACCTAAAACATGTTTTACAGTTAAAAACTATAATGATCTGTTAATCATGGCATGACACACACAAAAGCCACAGGTGTACCCCATTTGCATCATTTGTATAGAAGAACACAAGAATGGTCAGATCAAAGGTCCATCCAGTCCAGTATCCTGTCTTCCGACAGTGGCCAATGCCAGGCGCCCCAGAGGGTATGAACAGAACAGGTAATCATCAAGTGATCCATTCCCTGTCTCCCATTCCCAGCTTCTGGCTTGTAATGTTTGGTTGCTTGTGTTACACATTGGCATGTAAAAAGGTGATGAAACATGATACAGACTGCAGTCCATTGGCATTCTCTATATGCTGCAACCATAATTGGACTGATCTTTCTGTTGTATGCATATGTTCTTCCTGTAACCTTTAAAGAATTGTGCATCAAGCCTTGCAACAGAATCTAAATTATATCATTGCAATTTACCAGTCTTGACAGACTTTCACAGTTCTGTGTAGAACAGAAGATCCGTTCCAGTTTTATTAAGGATTTATGTGCCCCTGAATGGTTTACTGCCTAACTCCTTTAATGGCGTGCTGCTTCCCAATTATCTGGTAGATAATTGTGCTTGTTCTCCGCTAGACTATTGACTATACCTGATGTGCAAAATTCTTCCTTTGGAGCTCAGTAGTGTCCATGTTATCTTCCTCCTCTATAAAAAAAAAAAGGAGGACTTGTGGCATCTTAGAGACTAACAAAGTTATTTGAGCATAAGCTTTCATGAGCTACAGCTCACTCTATGGCATCCATTAGTCTTTTCCTATAAGCTACTGAAAGCTTTCCTATTTTGAACAACAAACTAAAGCCTAATCAGTCTGTTGTATTTCTTATTTATTCCATGGTCCAAACTTTACTTTTGTAAAATGATCTTAAAGTGCCAGCAATATGGTGGTATTATGTGAAGAGGGTTTCCTACAGTATTATTTGATTGCTATTTCCTCAATATCTGGGTCAACTTTTCCAGGGCAAGGAAAACAAATATTTTCCCCTTACAAACACTGATGTCTAAGTTTCAGAAGGCAGAATCTTCCTTTAATCATCTGTTTTATATTTTCATATCCATGAAGGAATCATAGAATCATAGAATATCAGTGTTGGAAGGGACCTCAAGAGGTCATCTAGTCCAACCCCCTGCTCAAAGCAGGACCAATCCCCAATTTTTGCCCCAGATCCCTAAATGGCCCCCTCAAGGATTGAACTCACAACCCTGGGTTTAGCAGGCCAATGCTCAAACCACTGCCTTTATTTACTTGTTCTTTTGAAATTCTTTGGAAAAGAAACACTTCACTGGAGACATCAGAAGAGTCTTGGAATAGGCAAAGAGGTATCTGGGTATTTGTCTGGATCCTTACTTGGGCTACTAGGCCATTCATTCTTGTCCCTCCTGTGTGTGTGTACCCTCTAGAGCTTTGCTCAGGTACACTTGTCCCTCCCCTTATTGACAGCTGAGTGAGACACACCACACCTTCTGCTGGCTGTTGCTGGTTTTTTTAATCACCAGGGAAGTCAACTGATGAGTGAGACTAAGCCCCGCCTGCCTGTCTTGCCATTTGTCTCACAGCTACAGCACCCCACTTCCACCGGGTAATGTTAGGACAAGCCTCCCTCCTGAAACTGGGCAGCTAGCTGATCTCTTAGCCAGGAAGTGCATGTCCCCATCATGCTACCACCTTCCTAACCTTACTGCAGCTAGCCTTTCAGGGAGTGAACCCTTTTACAACTTCCAAGCCAAAAGCCTGTGTTTGATATCTCTTTGCCAGCCTTGTCCTGCCTCCCAAGGTAAGTCAGAAACTGTTTTGCTGTGTGGGAGGGGCTGATTAGGGGTGAAAAGAAACTGGAAAGATTACTTGTTTTGAAATGGATGGCAGGCAGAGAGAGCGAGAATTGTGAGTAAGGGAGAAGTAAGAAGAGATAGATTTGCTGGGGGAAAGATATATACGAGATGTGATGAGAAGGAGTGGGGAGGAGCAAGCAGTTTCTGGACAAGAAATTAGGGCTGAAGACAAGTGGATGGAGGGAGAGAAGAGAATGCATGGGGAAAAAAAGAAAGGCCACGCCATGCATTGAGGGGATGAGACATGTAGATAGGGAGGAAAATGTGAAGTGAAGGAATAGAAAGACATAGTAAATTAAGTTAAACAACTGACTAATCACACCTAAATAGTGTGTGGTACATAATAAGACGTGTCTATACACACGTCCCTTATACTTGAAAGAGCAATTGGGAATTTAGGAAAGACATTTACCTGCTCCTAGTGCAATTCATGTCCTTCTCTGGATACTACTAACCATTCAGCCAGCAATGATTTATCCCTGGCTGATAATGGTACTTCTGAAGAACAATTGTGGGCATTTTCAATATACCAGATTTCACCTCTATTTTCAAAATGTTTTCCTAGGAATCTACATGCTCACAAAGGCTTTAATTCTTCCCCCTCTTCTCCACAACCCTCCACCACGACACATACACACACACATACTCCCCAAAACAATAAATTATTATTTTATGGGCTGGTCAAAATATTCTAGATTTGCCAGTCTAGTCTGAGTCAGAAACAGAAATTCTTTAGAAAAAGGCATTAAATTTCAGTCAAATATAAATGGGCTCAACAGATCTTCATCTTCAGTATAATGCTAGGGCCCGTGGAAGCAACGCAAAACCACTTCATCTGATAGCTGTGGAAAATGGGCAAAGCCTAACAAGGCTACTGCATTCTGAGTACATGTGGCTTAAGAAATGAGTCCAAGAACTATGTCTGGCTTCCCTGAATGTGGGAACAATGAATAGGAAGGTAAGAGAAGTAGCTGAGATACTGAGGAGAGTACACATACCTGTATACATGAGACAAAATGGAAGGGATCAAAATCCATGAACATTGGGGAGGATTAAAAGATGATATATCATGGTTTAGTAGTAAACAGAAATGGAGTAGGAATAATTGTAGCAGAAACTTTACAAAATAAAGTAGTGGACATCCAAAGGAAGAGTACCTGGCTGACAAAAGTTTGGAGTAGTACTTAGCAGAGACCAACTATTTAATGTTACATATGGATATGTGCTGCAAGCTGGTTGTACAACAGATGAGGAGGAATTCCAGAACCTCCGGACCAAGTGAAATGTGAAGTACTACAATCTGAATGCCTGATTTTCAGAATGGATCTCAATGGACACGACAACTATCAAGGAAGCTGAGGCTTTCAATCCAGATATGAAGCTGGTGCGGATATCAGATTAGGCAGAGCAAATGGCTTGTTTGTTACCAAGACATATTTGTAGAGAGAGAGGAGCACTTAATTACATACAAGAGTGGTGCTAGTAGGTCCCAGATTCACTACTTCCTGACAAGAAGAAGAAATTTAAAAAACACGAGAGACTGTAAAGTGACTCCAGAAGAGCAAATTGCGGAGCAACAGAGATTGCCTGTAATGGAATTTTTCAGAGTAGCAGCCGTGTTAGTCTGTATTCACAAAAAGAAAAGGAGTACTTGTGGCACCTTAGAGACTAACAAATTTATTAAAGCATAAGCTTTCGTGAGCTACAGCTCACTTCATCGGATGCATTCAGTGGAAAATACAGTGGGGAGATTTATATACACAGAGAACATGAAACAATGGGTGTTATCATACACACTGTAAGGAGAGTGATCGCTTAAGATGAGCTAATACTAGCAGGAGGGGGGGGGAGGGAGAAAACCTTTTGTAGTGATAATCAAGGTAGGCCATTTCCAGCAGTTGACAAGAACGTCTGAGGAACGGGGGGGAGGGGGCGAATAAACATGGGGAAATAGTTTTACTTTGTGTAATGACCCATCCACTCCCAGTCTCTATTCAAGCCTAAGTTAATTGTATCCAGTTTGCAAATTAATTCCAATTCAGCAGTCTCTCCTTGGAGTCTGTTTTTGAAGTCTTTTTGTTGAAGAATTGTCACTTTTAGGTCTCTAATCGAGTGACCAGAGAGATTGAAGTGTTCTCCAACTGGTTTTTGAATGTTATAATTCTTGACGTCTGATTTGTGTCCATTTATTCTTTTACGTAGAGACTGTCCAGTTTGACCAATCTACATGGCAGAGGGGCATTGCTGGCACATGATGGCATATATCACATTGGTGGATGCGCAGATGAACGAGCCTCTGATAGTGTGGCTGATGTGTTTAGGCCCTATGATGGTGTCCCCTGAATAGACATGTGGACACAGTTGGCAACGGGCTTTGTTGCAAGGATAGGATCCTGGGTTAGTGGGTTTGTTGTGTGGTGTGTGGTTGCTGGTGAGTATTTGCTTCAGGTTGGGGGGCTGTCTGTAAGCAAGGACTGGCCTGTCTCCCAAGATTTGTGAGAGTGATGGGTCGTCCTTCAGAAGAGGTTGTAGATCCTTGATGATGCATTGGAGAGGTTTTAGTTGGGGGCTGAAGGTGATGGCTAGTGGCGTTCTGTTATTTTCTTTGTTGGGCCTGTCCTGTAGTAGGTGACTCCTGGGTACTCTTCTGGCTCTGTCAATCTGTTTCTTCACTTCAGCAGGTGGGTAGTGTAGTTGTAAGAACACTTGATAGAGATCTTGTAGGTGTTTGTCTCTGTCTGAGGGGTTGGAGCAAATGCGGTTGTATCGTAGAGCTTGGCTGTAGCCAATGGATCGTGTGGTGTGATCTGGGTGAAAGCTGGAGGCATGTAGGTAGGAATAGTGGTCAGTAGGTTTCCGGTATAGGGTGATATTTATGTGACCATCGCTTATTAGTACCATAGTGTCCAGGAAGTGGATCTCTTGTGTGGACTGGTCTAGGCTGAGGTTGATGGTGGGATGGAAATTGTTGAAATCATGGTGGAATTCCTCAAGGGCTTCTTTGCCATGGGTCCAGATGATGAAGATGTCATCAATGTAGCGCAAGTAGAGTAAGGGCATTAGGGGACGAGAGCTGAGGAAGCGTTGTTCGGAGTCAGCCATAAAAGTGTGGGCATACTGTGGGGCCATGCGGGTATCCATAGCAGTGCCGCTGATTTGAAGGTATACATTGTTCCCAAATGTGAAATAGTTACGGGTGAGGACAAAGTCACAAAGTTCAGCCACCAGGTTTGCCATGACATTTTCGGGGATAATGTTCCTGATGGCTTGTAGTCCATCTTTGTGTGGAATGTTGGTGTAGAGGGCTTCTACATCCATAGTGGCCAGGATGGTGTTTTCAGGAAGATCACCGATGGATTGTAGTTTCCTCAGGAAGTCAGTGGTGTCTCGAAGATAGCTGGGAGTGCTGGTAGTGTAGGGCCTGAGGAGGGAGTCTACATAGCCAGACAATCCTGCTGTCAGGGAGCCAATGCCTGAGATGATGGGGCATCCAGGATTTCCAGGTTTATGGATCTTGGGTAGCAGATAGAATACCCCAGGTCGGAGTTCCAGGGGTGTGTCTGTGTGGATTTGTTCTTGTGCTTTTTCAGGGAGTTTCTTGAGCAAATGCTGTAGTTTCTTTTGGTAACCCTCAGTGGGATCAGAGGGTAATGGCTTGTAGAAAGTGGTGTTGGAGAGCTGCCTAGCAGCCTCTTGTTCATATTCCGACCTATTCATGATGACGACAGCACCTCCTTTGTCACCCTTTTTGATTATGATGTCAGACTTGTTTCTGAGGCTGTGAATGGCATTGTGTTCTGCACGGCTGAGGTTATGGGGCAAGCGATGTTGCTTTTCCACAATTTCAGCCCGTGCACGTCAGTGGAAGCACTCTATGTAGAAGTCCAGTCTGTTGTTTCGACCTTCAGGAGGAGTCCACCCAGAATCCTTCTTTTTGTAGTGTTGGTAGGAAGGTCTCTGTGGATTAGTATGTTGTTCAGAGGTGTGTTGGAAATATTCCTTGAGTTGGAGACGTCAAAAATAGGATTCTAGGTCACCAGAGAACTGTATCATGTTCGTGGGAGTGGAGGGGCAGAAGGAGAATCTTCCTGAAAACACCATCCTGGCCACTATGGATGTAGAAGCCCTCTACACCTCTACAATAACAAACACCTACAAGATCTCTATCAAGCATTCTTACAATTACAATACCCACCTGCTGAAGTGAAGAAACAGATTGACAGAGCCAGAAGAGTACCCAGAAGTCACCTACTACAGGACAGGCCCAACAAAGAAAATAACAGAACGTCACTAGCCATCACCTTCAGCCCCCAACTAAAACCTCTCCAATGCATCATCAAGGATTTACAACCTATCCTGAAGGACGACCCATCACTCTCACAAATCTTGGGAGACAGGCCAGTCCTTGCCTACAGACAGCCCCCCAACCTGAAGCAAATACTCACCAGCAATCACACACCACACAACAGAACCACTAACCCAGGAACCTATCCTTGCAACAAAGCCCATTGCCAACTGTGTCCACATATCTATTCAGGAGACACCATCATAGGGCCTAATCACATCAGCCACACTATCAGAGGCTTGTTCACCTGTGCATCCACCAATGTGATATATGCCATCATGTGCCAGCAATGCCCCTCTGCCATGTAGATTGGTCAGACTGGACAGTCTCTACGTAAAAGAATAAATGGACACAAATCAGACGTCAAGAATTATAACATTCAAAAACCAGTTGGAGAACACTTCAATCTCTCTGGTCACTCGATTAGAGACCTAAAAGTGACAATTCTTCAACAAAAAGACTTCAAAAACAGACTCCAAGGAGAGACTGCTGAATTGGAATTAATTTGCAAACTGGATACAATTAACTTAGGCTTGAATAGAGACTGGGAGTGGATGGGTCATTACACAAAGTAAAACTATTTCCCCATGTTTATTCCCCCTCCCCCCCACTGTTCCTCAGACGTTCTTGTCAACTGCTGGAAATGGCCTACCTTGATTATCACTTCAAAAGATTTTCTCCCCTCCCCCCTCACTCTCCTGCTGGTATTAGCTCATCTTAAGTGATCGCTCTCCTTACAGTGTGTATGATAACACCCATTGTTTCACGTTCTCTGTGTATATAAATCTCCCCACTGTATTTTCCACTGAATGCATCTGATGAAGTGAGCTGTAGCTCACAAAAGCTTATGCTCAAATACATTTGGTAGTCTCTAAGGTGCCACAAGTACTTCTTTTCTTTTTGTAATGGACTTCCGGATGAAAAGCCTTGAGATGGGACATTATATGGGGTGGGCTCTGAGTTACTAAGAATACTACAGAGAATTATTTCCTAGGTATCTGCCTGGTGGGTCTTGTCCACATACTTGGGGTTTAACTGATCACCATATTTGGGGCCAGGAAGGAATTTCCCCCCAGTCAGATTGGCAGAGGCTCTTGTGGTTTTTCTCCTTCCTCTGCAGCATGGGTCACTTGCAGGTTTAAACTAATGTAAATAGTGAATTCTCTGTAACTTGAAGTTTTTAAACCAGGATTTGGGGATTTCAGTAACTCAGTCAGAAGTTAGGGGTCTATTTCAGGAGAGGGTGGGTGAGATTCTGTGGTCTGCAATGTGCAGGAGGTCAGACTATATGGTCACGATGGTCCCTTCAGACTGTGAGTCTATAAGGCTAATGGGGGACAAAAGATGAGTTGTAGAACAATGGATAAAAAGGTAGAGCTTCACGGACAGTGAAATTAGTATCAGATTTAAGGATGAGGTTCTACAGAGGTTGGACAATGACTAAACCAACCATGATGACACCAGTGAGGCCTGAGGGGAAATATCCAAACATGTTACAGAAATTACAAAAACTGTCTGTGGCCAAACAGAAGGAGGGAAATTTCATGGCAAGGAGACGTGGTAGTGGTTCAGCCATGTGCAGGAGGCAGTAAAGAAGTAAAAGTTTAAGCAATAGCAGAAAGTAAGAATGGCGGAAAATTATAAGGAATACAAGCTGCCAAAGAAAAAGATGAAAACAGCTGTTGCAGAAGCACATAAAGCCTTATATCCCAGACTATTTATGAAGGAGGGGGATAAAGGAATATACAGATTAGTCAAGACCAGGCAAAAAAGCACTGAGGACTTGGGAGCTACAATTTGTGTCAAAGATAAAATGGAACAGTACAGGTGGAAAATGGCAAAATCATTAGGAGATGGCACTGGTTTTAGGAGAAATTGCTCAATTAAGACAATTTGAGGAAACTGTTGAGGGAAGTATGCTCAAGCAATAACCTCACAAGACCTATTATTATGGTGGATACTCAGCCTGAGCTAAAGACAATAAAACGTGGGAAGGCAGTGGGACCAGACAGGATACAATTGAGGCATTTAACATTATGCTATGAGGGAGTGGTGGTGATGATGAATTTTTTTCACTTACTCCTCCAAATTGGAAAAATGCCTGAGGAGTAGAGGAAGAGCACCTTTGTTTCTATCTTCAAGCATAAAGGAGATGTATCAGTATGTAATGACCAACCCATCAAGTTTATGAGTCACACAATGAACTTGTTGGAAAGAATTATCAAATTATCACTAAAACTTGAGCACCAAGTAAGTGACAACCAATTTGGGTTTATGCCAGGAAGGTCAACACTGGATACTGTGTGTGCAGCCCAAATATTGCAGGATAAGTACAGGGAGAAATACAAGCAATTGCATTTAGGGTTTCTGAACAGATAGAAGGCTTAGGCCAAAGTTTCTAGAGAATTGATATAGTTGTGCCTGTAGTTGCACAATCTTCTGGAGACATATGTTCAGACTATAATTGACACGTACGAGGGTAGCACAACAATAGTGAGAAGCAGCTTCAGCTACAGTAAGCCATTCACTGTGAGGGTAGGTTTGCATCAAGGCGAATCCTAAATCCATTTCTATTTGTGCTTGTAATGAACACCTTGACATAGGATATTGGGGAGAGGATCCATGGACCATGTTTTTCGCCGATGACATTATATTGTGCTGAAAAGATAAAGGCAAACTGGAAAGAGATTTAGAACAATGGAAGGAAGATAACACTGGAAGAAAATGGTTTGTAGATCAGCCAAGAAAAGATGGAATATGTGTGATGTTTCACTGAGAAGACAATGAAAGCCAGTAAAACTAGATGGTATAGAGTTTATGTCTGTGCAACAATTTAAATACTTTGGTTCAGTGCTGAGCCATGATGGGACTGTCAAAAGTTGCAGATGTTAGAAGTTGCATGAAGAGCACTTAACCTAAATGGAGGGAGTTGATGGGAATTTTTTGTGACAAGAATATGCCAAATAAAAAAGTATTTAAGATCATGATTAGACTAGCCATGAAGTATGGGTTGGAATGCTGTCCAATGAGGAAGAACGAACACCTACTGCACACTGCCAAAATGAGAATGCTCAGGTGGACACTGGGTAAGACAAGAGCTAACAGGCTACGCAATGATATGCTATAAGACATGATGCAGATGCCCTTGTCCTGAAAATGTTGAGGAAGTATTGACCGAGAGGGTACGTCATATAAACGATGAGACAAAATATGTTGATCAGATAGTCAAGATGCTGTAGTCATGGGACTAAGACCATGAGAAAACCCCCCAAAAAGGTGGTTCAGGACTCCAGAGGACATGAAGAAGGTTGGTCTCATCTTGGAAGACAAATTTGACAGGAACACTTGTCGACAAAGAACAAGAGCTGTCAACCCCCAATTAACAGCACAAGGCAAAGATGAAGTAGCCATAGATAAATGGTCAAATTGTATTTATTTCTATATTGTCCCCAGGTCTGCTAAGTGCCTTATAGATATATAATAGCCACATTACCTGTAATAAGACCCTATAATCTAAATGTAGAGGGAACTGTTCCTTTACCTATAAAGCCCACCTCTGTGAACTCCCATGAGGCTCATTCTTCTACTTCATATTGTACTACACCCAGGTGAAGCCATTGCAGGAGTTAGTAAGACAACATGGGCTGAAATGCCATCAATATGCAGACGACATATTCTATATCTCCTCTACATCAAACACAAATAGCACCATCTCCCAGCTTTCTCAATGCCTAACTGCAGCACATAGATGAACATCAGGTGGAGGGTTGTAAGAGAGGGAAGCACTTTGAAAAACCTGCTTTCAATAATGGGCTATGCCATAGAAAGGGCATCTGCCCTTTGATTGTTAGTAAGTTCACAGCCTGGGATCCTTTGGACTATTGGATACCCACTTTCCATCTGCAACTGGCCAGAACACTATGCTTACTGGACACAGACATGAGCACAGTGATCCACACATTCATGAGCTCCATGTTGACTGCTAAGTTGCAACTCATCATGCCCAAGAAAGAAGCCACTCACTCTGAAAATTGCCCAATAATACAAATCACAACAGCCCACCTGCTCAGCAACACAAGTGAAACAGTGAAATCAAACAGTGAGACCCGTTGGATACATTCCAGTTCAAGGTCTCTTTCCTTTCATTCAGAACACTCCACGGGCCTAGCCTAACTATGAGAGAGTGTCTTTCCATGTCTGATCTCTCAAAAAGATATGTTTAATGATTCAGTTCAGTAGCATTTGCATGGACTTTGTAAGGGACCGTTCTTCCATCCATAAGTCTTTGTTGTGTTGCCCATGCACACAGTATCATTGCATGTTATGACCTAGATGGGTTTGTGGCATTTAAGATTCTATTCTCCCTATATATTTTAGAAAATCAACAAATTCTAATGAGAAAAGCAGATTAAAACTGTAGTATCCCACAGTTGAGAGAGCATTAACAATGTTTGCAGGGCAAACATAGTTTCCTTAGGCTCTTTCTTCCCTTAGAACCTCATAGAAGCTGTAGAAAAAAATGACATTTAAAAGAATAAACAATTAAGTATAATGTGTGATGGAAATTTATACTCCAGGAAAAAGAAACAAAATATCAGTATAATAGGAACTGAAAAACACAGATAACTTGAAATCAGGCAGAAAAAGCAAGGTGAAATTCTGGCAATTCTTATAGGCAACTGTAATCGTCTGTATATGTTGCTAGCAAGTGATAAACTCAGAAAAATAGATGTTTAAATTTCAACATGTTGGTAAGGAAGTATATATTATTGTGCCTGTAGCATGCATATACATACACAATTGAAAAAATAGTAAAAAATTGGAACCTTAAAGATGCTGTCATAACAGACCTAAGCAACCACAATCTTACTGTTGTCACCTTTGTCCTTCCTCTTCTTCCACCTTACCCTCGATATAGTATAGTTTTTACTCATAATGAAGCTATATTTTTTCTACATAGGTACTCACGTGGACCTTCACCACAATGTCTCCCCAGTACTGAAAAACAGAAATAAACTCTTTTTTTCCTACCCACTCAGCATGTGGTTGGGGGTGGGGAGGAGAAGCTTGATTACAGTTTATTTGTTTGTACTTGTTCAAGATTGTGTGCAGGTGAGTGAGTGAAAAAGTTATGAAGTGAAAAAGTGTGTTGATCAGCAAAACATCAGCAAAATGGAGGGATGGTGGAATGGGCAATGAAATACAATACAAACAGGATATTGACAACTCTGTTCATTTATTTACTAAAGGTACCAATCATATCACGCTAGGCCCCCGAAAATATACAAATGTTAAAATATTTAAAATATAAGGTCAAATTAACATAATATTAGCAGAAATGACATGAAAAAGAATTTCACCCATCAAAGAAAGGCTCAGATTCAACTGCAACTAATTCCTCATAGAAAACGCATGTAAACACATAGATGTTGCAATGTGTCCAGAAGCTTTAAAACAACAATGGCTCTGTTAGACCAAGTAGAAAGTGAGTTGAGGGACATCCACTGAAAATTCCTTGCATGGAATCACCTCATATTTCAATCTTGTCATTGTCAGCTGAGCTTCCCAGTTTATCGCAGCTGCCTGAAAGCAGTATGAAGACATATGTGTTCTCTAAGATATGCAGAGTTCAAACAATGAAGAGATTTACAAGGATCTGGATCCTGAGAGAGGATGTGGAAAAAGCTAATGTATTCAATGCTTTTTTTGCCTCTGTCTTCACGAACAAGGGCAGCTCCCAGACTACTGCACTGGGCAGCACAGCATGGGGAGAAGGTGACCAGCACTCTGTGGAGAAAGAAGAGGTTTGGGACTATTTAGAGAAGCTGGACGTGCACAAGTCCATGGGGCCAGATGCGTTGCATCCAAGAGTGCTAAAGGAGTTGGTGGATGTGATTGCAGAGCCATTGGCCATTATCTTTGAAATCTCATGGCGATCGGGGGAGGTCCCGGATGACTGGAAAAAGGCTAATGTAGTGCCCATCTTTAAAAAAGGGAAGAAGGATGATCCTGGAAACTACAGGCCAGTCAGCCTCACCTCAGTCTCTGGAAAAATCATGGAGCAGGTCCTCAAGGAATCCATTCTGAAGCACTTAGAGGAGAGGAAAGTGATCAGGAACAGTCAGCATGGATTCACCAAGGGCAAGTCATGCCTGACTAATCTAATAGCCTTCTATGATGAGATAACTGGCTCTGTGGATGAAGGGAAAGCAGTGGACGTGTTGTTCCTTGACTTTAGCAAAGCTTTTGACACGGTCTCCCACAGTATTCTTGCCAGCAAGTTAAAGAAGTATGAGCTGGATGAATGGACTATAAGGTGGGTAGAAAGCTGGCTAGATTGTCGGGCTCAACGGGTAGTGATCAATGGCTCCATGTCTAGTTGGCAGCCGGTATCAAGTGGAGTGCCCCAAGGGTCGGTCCTGGGGCCAGTTTTGTTCAATATCTTCATAAATGATCTGGAGGATGGTGTGGATTGCACCCTCAGCAAGTTTGCAGATGACACTAAACTGGGAGGAGAGGTAAATACGCTGGAGGATAGGGATAGGATACAGAGGGACCTAGACAAATTGGAGGATTGGGTGAAAAGAAATCCGATGAAGTTCAACAAGAACAAGTGCAGAGTCCTGCACTTAGGACGGAAGAATCCAATGCACCGGTACAGACAGGGACCGAATGGCTAGGCAGCAGTTCTGCAGAAAAGGACCTAGGAGTTACAGTAGAAAAGAAGCTGGATATGAGTCAACAGTGTGCCCTTGTTGCCAAGAAGGCCAATGGCATTTTGGGATGTATAAGTAGGGGCATTGCCAGCAGATCGAGGGACGTGATCGTTCCCCTCTATTCGACACTTGTGAGGCCTCATCTGGAGTGCTGTGTCCAGTTTTGGGCCCCACACTACAAGAAGGATGTGGAAAAACTGGAAAGAGTCCAGCGGAGGGCAACAAAAATGATTATGGGACTGGAACACATGACTTATGAGGAGAGGCTGAGGGAACTGGGGATGTTTAGTCTATGGAAGAGAAGAATGAGGGGGGATTTGATAGCTGCTTTCAACTACCTGAAAGTGGGTTCCAAAGAGAATGGCTCTAGACTGTTCTCAGTGGTACCAGATGACAGAACGAGGAGTAATGGTCTCAAGTTGCAGTGGGGGAGATTTAGGTTGGATATTAGGAAAAACTTTTTCACTAGGAGGGTGGTGAAACACTGGAATGTGTTACCTAGGGAGGTGGTGGAATCTCCTTCCTTAGAAGTTTTTAAGGTCAGGCTTGACAAAGCCCTTGCTGGGATGATTTAATTGGGGATCGGTCCTGCTTTGAGCAGGGGGTTGGACTAGATGACCTCCTGAGGTCCCTTCCAACAGTGATATTCTAGGATTCTAAGGTAAAATCAGATTGCCCCTAAATTGCCCTCACCTTTCTCCCTAACAGTATCACCACAACATAACTGCTGCCAAGATAGGAGAGGCCTTTTCCTTTCTCATGCACACAAAGTTCCTTTCACACCTACAGGTTTACCTATGATTTAACTAGGGCAATCTATGGGAATTTCAACTTCTTCAGCACAAAGTTGCCCACTTTACATCTGTGCTCCACCTTTTATAGTGACCTTCTGTCCACTTCCAGATGAGTTTCAAAGTCCTGGTTCTTATCTTTAAGTCCCAAATATTATCAAAGCCTGTCTCTCTCTGTGTGTACCCTACAATGGCAGCTCTGAAGAAAGATGGTACTGAAGCTGAAGGTCCTCTGGATGAAATTATGGGGTCTGCAGGCAGAGAAACCTGAGTGGAGGACCCTCTGAATGTGGTATTAAATTCCACCAGAAATCCAGATGAGCCAAAATCTAAAGACTTTTAGACAGTGATGCAAGACCCAACTTTTTGCACAGGTTTTATCCCAGTAATCAATCATGATAATGACTGACCATATTTCCTTCTAGAAGGTAATCATGATTGGCTAGTTTCAGTCAAGAAATAGCCTGAAATGAGGAATTTGAATAGAACTTAATTTAATTTAATGCACTTTGTGATAGAAGTAAGGCTTCCTAATTTATGTACAAGATACTATTGATACTGGCACATTAAAAATGCTTAGGTAGACAAGATACCATGCATTTGCAACTAGATGTCATATTTTATTGTGACCACAAATTGCACATAACTAATTAGTGCTAGGTGCCTTACCAATAGGTACTGTGGCATTTTGCAGTTAGAACCGAAGCATTTCATGCCACTTGGTGAAATGAAAAGTGATCATTTTGGCAGAGGCATGTCTCAACAAACCAATTGCAATGTGACGTGCTTTTCACTTCACTGAGTGGTATCCTATATGTCACCTTGCACATTTTTATAAACAAGTCACATTCACATACAATATTCTGGAACAATTACAAAAGAGAAAACATTTCTAACTACTATTAGCAATTTGTATTGGATTATTCTGGGACGGCATTATACAAATATTACCTGTCCAAAACTTTGTTACGGGCGGAGTTAAAAAAACCTCAGGTGAGTCTGATAGATGTTAACACGATCTTCAATAAGAATAACAGTAAGGATAAATTCATCACAAACCCCAACCTAAGATAAAAGTGTTATGTGAACCTGCCCAGGAGTTTTAGGATGGATGGAGGGGCTTTTGCTGAGTGCTGTTTTGAGTAAAATGTGTGTGTGAAGGGAAAGAGAGGGAGAACAGAACAGAAACAGAGAATGGGGTGGGAGCAAAAAAGGCAACAAAGCCATGCAGCAGCCATGCAGTGAGCTTGGTGTACAGGTCTGGAAAAAGGCTAGAGTTTTGGGGGTCTGGTACTGGTTAAAGATGCCTGGCACTGTGAGCTAAGAAACTATTATTTTGTTTCTGGTTCCTCCTCAGTTTGGAGAAGTAGGAACTTGTACATTCCTTGTGAATAAATAAGACTGCATGAATGAAAATACCAGGCTCCATTGTCAATTTATACCCCAACTGGAACATTCTGAGTGCCCTGAACTTCAACTAGCCATTCAAGTGGAAAAGGGACAAGAATGTGTGTGTGTGTGTGTGTGTTGTTGTTGGAGTATAATCTATTTCCTGCTTTAGAGACTCTACAAGGAATCATAACCTCACATAATGTCCGCAAGTGCAGGATTTTATGTTTAGCTGAAAAGATGTATAATACCAGAGGTAGACTGAGGCCTGGTCTACAAAACAAAATTAGGTTGGTTTAACTACTTACGTCAGGGATGTGAAAAATCGACACTGTTGCCTGAGCACTGTTGCTAAGTTGAGCTAAGTCCCCATGTAGACAGTGCTACCACCTCTCGGGGAGGTGAATAATGCCAATGGGAGATCCCCTCCAATTAGCATAGCTAGTGTCTACACTGAAGCACTGAAGCAGCGCCACTGTACCATTTTAAATGAAGACAAGCCCTGAGAGTTCTCTGTTGACTAAGTCTCTGAGGAGGGTGTCATGCATGATTTATTCCAGGAACCTCAATACAGTACAAGAAACTTCTTGTGCTCATTAAATGTGGTACACCTACATTTGTTTCCAGAGGAACACAACATAACTACCCTTCCTTGCAAATCTACCACTTTGGGAACTTGTCCACATTCCACTGCTAACTTACCTTGCTAACTTCTTCCTTATACAGCACATGTGCATAGCCGTCCCATTATGCATAAAGAAAATGTTACCTGGTGATACAGAAGAGGACTTCTGCATGGCCAGAGTGCATGACAGAGCTAAAAGTTCTAAGAGTGTTAGCACTCAGACTGCATTTGGAAAAGAAAGTGTAGCATATGTGCAAGCACACATTTTTAGATTCCAGGTGTGCCTGGAAAAGTTTAACGTGAAGGAGGTGACTTTCAAATGCTGTCCCAACCTGTCCTGCTCTTGAACAAATAAAGGAGAGATTCTAGGGAAATGAGTGATGCAGTCTACTCTCTTTTCAAAGTGCTCTCAGTGGGAACAAAACACATTATTCAATTAATTACCTAACTAACCATCTCTCTGGTGGTAAAATGCTGCATTCCCAGTATTTATATGCCAGTCCCTATTCTCCTTGCAATGTTACACTTGGGGCATGTCTACCCTTACCTCTGGAGCGATCGATCTAGCATGGGTTGATTTATCGCGTCTACTGAAGACACAATAAATTGACTGCTGAGCACTCTCCCATTGACTCTGGTACTCCACCGGAGCGAGAAGTGCAAGCGGAGTTGATGGGGGAGCATCAGCAGTTGACCTGCTGTAGTGAAGATACCGCTGTAAGTAGATCTAAATATGTCGAATTCAGCTACATTATTCATGTAGCTGAAGTTGTGTAACTTAGATCGATTCTCCCCCTCCCCCCAAATGTAGATCAAGCCTTACTAGAGTAGTGGAGTTGGAAAGGAACCTATGGCGGAATAAAATATTTTTTACACACGCAGACACACACAAATATTGTTTCATTCTGTACATATGTCTTATTTGATAGAATAACCCACATTCTGATAACCTCAAATTTTGATTATTTGGGAACATACACACATATATAGTTGGAAGCACATAGATATAGAAGTACTTACATTTGTATTGTGATCACTTCCACTAACGCAGATGACATCTTGTTTTTGAATTGTTAGGACCTCTTTTGTAAGCTTCAGTTGGATGTCATAGGCATTTTCAGACCCTTCATCATATAATAATGCAATACCTGTTTTAGTCTGTGAAAACGAAGTACAAAAATACAAATAAAACAGTTTAAGTACAGGAGCAATTTATGTTGATAAATAATAAAAGGTCTTTTCATTTCAATAGCTTTTGCACAAAAATATATATTGATTAAAACAATAAGTGGAAAATCAGCTTGCTTCCTGCGGTTTTAAATTGATTCAAATGCTTACTCAAGGGCCTGATCTTCATTCACAGAAAGGACTATTTACACTTATCTGGCAGCGTAAATGAGCCTTAAAGTGGGTGTAAGTGTAATTCATTCCCATTTTAAGATCTCTTTCCACTGCCAGGAGGAGAAGTGGGTTCAGTGAAGCGTTCTGTTTTGGAAGGATATTTTGTTTGGTTGCTTGCTTTAAATATACATGCTGCGATGTGTTTTCATTAGAGAAGACCAGGTTTAAAGAAAATCACATTGCACTTGGAGTGGATAGTGGTGAGGTTTGTGATGGTCTTTCATTCCTGGGGGAGTTCATTCCAGAGTCTCAGACTGATCCTCAAGAAAGTTCGGTCTCTGGCACAGACAAGCTTTACCTTTACTATCCAGAGTTTCATTGTGCCAGAGGATTAACATTTTACATCCCAATTTTATATATACACAAACACACACATTATATATTTCAATTTGTGAAAGTCAAACTAGATGTCTACTTCTGAAGTTACAAAAGACTTAAATGTTATGTATCACAGTGAATGGAAGTACACTGTCATCAGAATATTAAATGGTAAGCTACACTGAATAATTGAGAGATGCTAGTTTAACTACTAAAAGCCATCAAAACATAGCTGGAGCCAAAATAAAAAAGAATGTTTCCAAGTTTTCTGTATATGATTGTGTGCAGAATACATTACATAAGATAAAAAGCAATGTGACATAATGCCACCTGAAACGTCTAAATACATTAATAACAGAAAAATTAACATTTTGGTCCTCCCATTTGTCTCCAGTGTGAGAGATTTGGTTTAATAATGTTTGCAGAATTAGGACCAAAATATCTAGCTGGTAATGTCAGTGGATTAGAACATTTTCAGAAGATAATGAGCTTTAGACAAATGATCTATTTGCATTCTATGTAGCAGAGAAAAACCAAAACATCTATTTTCAAAGCAGAAATTAGTGATTGTGAGATTGTATTTGAGTTACAGCATTTATCAATCTAGAAATTTCTAATTTGCCCTTCCCAGTGGTATCAAAATGCTGTTTTTGTTTTTATACCTACTATACCAAACAGTTGATGTACACATATTCACACTGTCTGATAGATGCTGGTGCAGTAGAATGTCTGTACCATTCAGAAGGGAAAACATTTTCATGTCCACCATGAGTCATATTTTCCCTGATTTTCATGTCTTTTTAAGTCCATGATTTGGAATTTTGATTTTTTTTCTTTGAGTGATTTAGGTGCTAGCACAATTAAGGATCCCATCATAACTGTGGAAAATGAGATTAATTAATTAGTGCTCTATTGACTTTACAGGAGCAGATTGTAAACATCATATTGGAGGTTCGTAGATTTTAAAGCCAAATGAGAGCAACTATAATCATGTAGTCTGACCTCTTGCATAAAACAGACCATAGCATTTCATTTACTGATTCCTGTAGTGGAGGAAATTATTGTGCCCTGCTATGTAATGAACAATAATATCAAGCCCAATAATTTGTGGTCCAATTTGATCATTTCCTTAAAAAGAGAGTGTTAAATGTCATGGTTTTTTAATCTGATTTTTGTGTTTTATATTATATTAAAAAGAAATAAGCCCTTGGCATTCAATGCACATTCCTCAAAAGTTTTATAACAAACTGAAGGTACATCAAATTTGGGACTTAAATTCTTTGATAATATTTTAATTTCCGTACCATTAAGGAGGATGCTCTTTGGTGGTGGTTGGTAAAGGATTAGGCTTGGCCTACACTAGAAAATTAAGTCAGTTTAACTACACCTGAGTGGTGTAGTTAAACTGACTTAACCTAACTTAAGTCCCTGTGTAGACAGTGGTAGGTCAACAGAAGAATTGTTCCACCAACCTAGCCACCACCTCTCAGGGAGATGGATTACCTCCGCCAATGGGAGAACCTTTTCCATCAGCATAGGTAGTATCTACACTGAAGTACTACAACGGCACAGCTGTAGTGTTTACATTGCAGACAAGCCCTCAGTGTCCATTAGAGAGATCTGAAAGAAGCGCAATGCTGTCTGAGAAGGATGTAATGGTTCTTTCACTTCCTAACGCTCCAAAGTTTTCAGTACCTTGATATTATCGATACTGAGCAGATGATTTACTTTTTTTTTTTTTTTTGGTCAGTGATTGTACAGGCAGTACTGGTAAATAAAACTGATGCCTATGCAATAGCAGATATTCTTAAAATGTTGAAGAACACCTTTGTAAAATCACCTTACTCAAATTCTATTGTATTCATACAATATCCCATTTTCGTTATATATCACCCTGATCGCCCATCATTGCTACTACTTGCACAGAGACACCATGAGAGAACAGAACTCTGCAGAACACCCTACATAACCTCTAGGCAGCACGTAATGGTGGCTAGTAATTGCTACGTGTGTTTTATAGTAATCCAGTAAAACTAACCCTAACTTCTATTTGTAATAGCTTATTTGGTAATGAATGGAATATGTGGAGTAACTGACTGAATTCCTTAGCATTTTCCATCACACCGTTTCAAATGAAACTCTGAATGGAGCTCCCCTCTTCCTATTAGGATCCATTACTCGCCTCACACTCCATCCAGCTTTTGATGTGATCTAAGGTGACATGCAGCAATATTTTATTTGTTTTCCAAATCAATAAGATTAATGTAGATTTATTTGCCTTTTTAGATCATTATAAATGGTTGTGTATCAGAGTTCAGGCATTCACCTGTTCACTCAGTGTGTTAATAGATGCCATAAGTCTATATGCACCAGTCAGAATCTTGTTAGGGCAAAGTGCCTTTTCGAACTAGCTCACTTTCATAGGGACTTAGTCTTTGCATGTACGGGCGTATACTCCATGATAGCTATCCTAATGTTCATTGCATTTTTAGTGTAAAAATGAGTCTCTATTCAGAGTAGTACAGCCACTCCAGCAGCTGGCTCCAGAAAGGTCTAAGGCTCCTAGGCTATGAAGGAGAGGCTTCAGAGGGAGATGTATCTCCTCAACAATGATAACAACGATGCATTAAAAGAACAGGAGTGTTTGTAGCACCCTAAAGACTAACAAATTTATTAGAGCATAAGCTTTCGTGAGCTTATGCTAAGCTTTCAAGCTCAGCAGTTTGAACTAATATGCAAACTAGATACCATTAACTTGGGTTTGAATAGAGACTGGGAGTGGCTGGGTCATTACACATATTGAATCTATTTCCTTAAATAGCCTCACACCTTCTTGTCTAAATGGGCCACCTTGATTATCACTACAAAAGTTTTTTTTTTTCTTCTCCTGCTGATAATAGCTCACCTTAACTAATTAGCCCCTCACAGTTTGTATGGTAACTTCCAACTTATCTGTATATATATATATATATATATCTTACATCTTACTATATGTTCCATTCTGTGCATCCAATTAAGTGAGCTGTAGCTCACAAAAGCTTATGCTCTAATAAATTTGTTAGTCTCTAAGGTGCCACAAGTACTCCTGTTCTTTTTGCAGATACAGACTAACATGGCTGCTACTCTGAAATGATGCATTAGGCACCATGGGATAGATTTTTCAAAAGTATTTAGGTGTCTACAGATACAGCTAGATGCTTAATGGGATTTCAAAATACCTCAATGTCTGACTTCCATTGAAACCAAGTAAGTGCCTATGCACTTTTGAAAACCCCACCAGCAGCCTATGTAACCCACACACCTCCTGGGTGTGGTGCTCTGTCCTCTCTCATGTCACCAAGACCACTTAGAGATTAATGAGTCTGTTCCGCAGCTTCAGCTAAGGGCCATATGGCTTTTAGCTCATTCACTAAGCTCCCAAGGTCCCAGATTCGATTCCACCTGACGATGACCAGGGCCTGTCAGTGTTATGCCTAGTTGCCTCTTTAGGTGCTTTTGAACATCTGACTGGGTGACTGCTTATGATTCTACTGAGTAAACAGGTGGAGTTCCTACCCTGCTTCATCTAGGGTATGATCCAAAATTACCCCCTCCTGGAGTTTTCCAGTTACCGCCTTTGACCCAAATGGTGCGTCAAAATTTGGGGCCCTGTGGATTATTACCATTAGGAGGACAAATTGATGATAGAGTCAGGTGTTTCTTTGGTGCAATCCTGTTTAGTTAAAAAGAACATAGAAAGCCATTTTCCTGAATACAGGAAGAACCAAACAACAGGAGACAGTTTCTTTGTTCATAGCTCTAATCCACTTTCAGCCAGCACTTAGGCCTTGTCTACATTACAGAGTTAGGTTAACTTAAGGCAGCTTATGTCGAACTAACTCTGTAAGTGTCTACACTAAAATGTAACTCCCATCCATGTAACTTGCCCACTAATAACACTTAATAATACCACCTCTGCAAGAAGTGTAGCACTTAGGTCAATGTAGTTAGGCTGATGCAGTATCAGTGTAGACACTGTGTTGTTTACATTGACGGTTGCTGCCTTTCAGAAGCTGTCCCACAATGCCCCACACTGACATAAGAATATAAGAACGGCTATACTAGGTCAGACCAAAGGTCGATCTAGCCCAGTATCCTGCCTTACAACAGTGGCTAATGCCAGGTGCCCCAGAAGGAATGAACAGAACAGTTAATCCCCTGTTGCCCATTCCCAGCTTCTGGCAAACAGCTTCTGACAGTTAAATTGGTTCAAGCACTCCTGGTGAGGACGTGCACCGTTGACACAAGGAGCATAGTGTGGACATGCAAAAGCAATTTAATTACTTCAGTGACTGTACATTGATGTAACTTGGGTCTACTTATTTTGTAATGTAGACTTGCCCTTAGCTGAAAAGCTCTCTTTCTAGGTTTTACTCAAGGCCATGCTCTCAGTGCTTGATCTGGCTTTGTCTGCTATTTCTCTGTGTGTGTTTCTGTACTATACAGTGTAGTTGTAGCTCTGTCCATCCCAGGATATTAGAGACAAGGATTTTTTTTTTTTGGGGGGGGGGGGGGACCAACTTCTGTTGGTGAGGGAGACAAGCTGCTCTGCCACACACAGCTCTTCTTCACGTCTGAGAAAGCATCACAGCAAAATGCAAAATGGAACATATTGTTTAGCATAAGTAGTTAGCGTGTATTCTAAAGGACCATTCAAGGTAGACTGGCCTGTTAACATCTCTGCAGTCATAGGACAAAGATGGGGGGAGGCAGCGCTAGGCTAGTGGGTTACAGATTGTTGTAATAAACCATAAATCCAGTGTCTCTGTTCAGTCCATGATTTTTAGTGTCTAGTGGACTAATGAATTTAAGCTCCCAGGCTCAGCTTTTGAAAGTGTTGTGCAGGTTTCCATGGAGGATGAAGACTGATAGGTAAGATATAGAATGCTCACTTTCTGAAAAGCATTCAGCCACAGGTGATACATTGTTTTAGTCTTTTATCATTTTCCTGTGAGTTCATTCAAGAGTGTAGTGATTGTCAGATTTCACCCACACACAGTTATTGGGACTTTTAGTGCACTGGATGAGGTACACCATATGTTGTGATAGACACATGTAGGATCCATGAATCATGAAAGGTGTGTTGAGCAGTGGAGATATGTCTGCAGGTTTTGCATCTGTTATTCTGGCAAGGTCTGGTGCCGAATTGGTATGTCCTGGTCGGTGGGGAGCTTCTTGTAATGATGAGCTTGGAGAAGTTTGGGGGTTGGAGAAGTGGGAGTTCAGGAAATATTTCTTTCGGGATGGGATCCCATCAAGAATGAATAATGTTTCTCCTTCCTCTCTCATTCTTCTGCCCATACATGCATGCACAATTGAACACAATACCCAGCCAACCCCATCTCCCACATAGTTCAAAGTCCTGAGCAGTCTCATATGTGCCTGTATTATGGCGACATGTGCCTGTGTTATGGTGTGGAGACCGCTACTGTTCAATAAAGAAGCTTAACAGTTTTTACAGCTATCTTAAATGAAGGGTGGCAGTTACACCCACTAGCTTTAGTGATGTTTTGGCCAACCCACACCTTTATTCTTGATGTAAACAAACCCTGCACTGAACATGATTCTAAATCCAAACTGTCCTATCAGGTTGGCTGTGGCTAGGGTCACTCTGTCCCTGTCACTAGTTCCCTCTGCCTCAGGGAGCCTTCCATCCCTTTAATTACCCGGACTGGAGCTAATAGGTCTTACCTGCCCTGACAGAGTGAGAAGAAAAAAAGGAACATCTCCCACATGCGGTATCCTAAAACATGTCACCCTGCTGCACCCTCCTTGCCCTATTAACTGTCATTAATGCCTTTAGGTGCCAATATGTATTCCCAAAACTCATCTCTTCTAATTACTGGATTTATTTGATTTTGTTTAAAGAGTATGTTCACTTCTGAATGTTTGCTTCTGGCCCGGTTAAGTTGGTCAGTCAGACCTTAAACATAGTTCACTCTTTTCTTTAAATAGAAAAGATAAAACTTTCTACCCAGGGGCTGCCCATTAGCAGTCTGCCATGAGTTTCCTTTACAAAGGAGTGAACAAAATCCACCTCAGTCCATCATGATTTAGAGAGCTACAGCTACTTTTTTACAAGTTTCAGCTTTGACCAAACTGCTCATGTCTTTGGTCAGCAGTTTTACAATTTTCCAGGCCAAGGTAGGATTTTTTTAATGAAAAGTCCTCCTCAGATTCTCCCCTCATGCTCCTTTTCAATGTGTATTTTCTTATGCAGGTAGGCTATAAGCTTCCTTCATTTACTCTCCCCACCAAAATTTATCTATTTAAAAAAACCTATTTACTCCATCTAAATATAAGCCCCTTCTAGCAGATTCAGAGCAAATAGTTAGGAAACAACTTAGCAACAACTCCTACAAATTCCACTGCATTCTGACTTTGTTTTTCTTCCGTTACAAAAATAGATTCTGTCAAATGACAGCACACTCCTTCCCCTCCCCCCCGCCCCAAAAAATCTGGACCTGCACCAAAGAAAATTCAGAAATATTTTTCTTCTAAAACATTTTAGCCAAGTAAAACCTAACAGTAAAACTCTCCAACACAAAACATGTACATTACAGTTTTGTATTTGCATTTACTTACATCTATATTTTTAACATCTCAAATACTGCATTACATTAAGGAGGTGTTTTTCAACCTTTTCAGGGCGAATGAACCCTTATTCAAAACAATTTTTTTTTTACCTCCTTACATTTACTGTAAAAGAAAAAACAGCAATGGTAACAATGATAAGCCTACATAATTTATTTGTGTGTTTGTTTTGAGAGCATGACAGAGAATACTTAATTCTAAAGGGTAAGATGTGAGAGGAGTAGGGAAGTGAGACTTTTCTTAGTTTGGATTGTAATACATTTTTTAATGCCTTGCATCTCTGACTGCCTTTCATGACCTGTCCTGGGAGGTAGTTAAGACCCAGACAGACTCTAAAGAGCTGCAAAGGATCTCTCAAAATGGGATGACTGGGCAACAAAATGGCAAATGAAATTCCATGTTGATAAATGCAAAGTATGGCACCTTGGAAAACCTAATCCCAACTATACATATAAAATGATGGGGTCTAAATTAGCTGTTACTACTCAAGAAAGAGATCTTGGAGTCACTGTGGATAGTACTCTGAAAACATCCACTCAATGTGCAGCGGCAGTCAAAAAAGTGAACAGAATATTGGGTATCATTAAGAAAGGGATAGATAATAAGACAGAAAATGTCATATTGCCTCTATATAAATCCATGGTACGCCCACATCTTGAATACTGCATGCAGATGTGGTGCCCCATTTCAAAAGAGATATATTGGAATTGGAAAAGGTCAGAAAAAGGCAACAAAAATAATTAGGGGTATGGAATGGCTGACATATGAGGAGAGATTAATAAGACTGGGACTTTTTGGAAAAGAGACGACTAAGGGGGGATATGATAGAGGTCTATAAAATCCTGACAGATGTGGAGAAAGTAAATAAGGAAGTGTTATTTACTCCTTCTCATAACACAAAAACTAGGAGTCACCAAATGAAACTAATAGGCAGCAGGTTTAAAATAATTAAAAGGAAGTATTTTCACACAACAGACAGTCAACTGTGGAATGCCTTACCAGAGGATGTTTTGAATGCCAAGACTATTTTAAGGTTCAAAAAAGAACTAGATAAGTTCACGGAGGATAGGTCCATCAATGGCTATTAGCCAGGATGGACAGGGATGGTGTCCCTAGCCTCTGTTTGTCAGAAGCTGGGAATGGGCGACAGGGGATGGATCACTTGATGATTACCTGTTCTGTTCATACCCTCTGCGGCACCTGGCATTGGCCACTGTCAGATGACAGGATACTGAGCTAGATGGACCTTTGGTCTGACCCAGTACATCTGTTCTTATATTCTTATATTGAGAGTACTGACCCACTGGTTGAAAAACACTGCATTACTGCACTGAGTGAAATCCACTCCAAGTGGATAAAGCCTGAGTAACTGGGCTCTATGATGTGGCTACAAGTGAAATCTACAATCCACTCCAGGCTAGGAACAGGGTGTAGTCTGCAGCCTCTCTTATACATCATGGCCACTATTCACACCAATTATGTGGAGTGCTATTGCCACTGGATCTTTGTAAATATGTTTTCCGTGGGCCCTCATGTGGCCCATGCCAACAAGCTTTTGCTCTGAGGCACTTCTGTGTGGCTGCTGCTGCTCCTCGTAACCCCAGTGAGTGCTTTTTTGTAATAAGAAAAGGAGTACTTGTGGCACCTTAGAGACTAACAAATTTATTTGAGCATAAGCTTTCGTGAGCATCAGTAGCTCATGAAAGCTTATGCTCAAATAAATTTGTTAGTCTCTAAGGTGCCACAAGTACTCCTTTTCTTTTTGCGAACACAGACTAACATGGCTGCTACTCTGAAACCTTTTTTGTAGTGCAGATCATTTGCTGTTCCTCCGCACCATGAATTTCACTCCTAATAAATATTTATATACTTGTTGTCTCAATGATACAGTTGTTGGAAATACATTTACAGATGAGCTTCCTCAGTATAGGAAAAAATCACTTTGCATCATACTTGCACTGTATTGCTCTCATATAAGGGATTTAAAGGTCACTTCAAAGTTCTTTTAATAATCAGTAGCTATTTATTCTGTCTCAAAGAGCAGATTATTATGAGTGACTAAAACTCTGAATTGGATTTTCTTACACGCAGGAGCAAAAGTCAATACATCTTGGGCTTTACTATTATTATTAAAGTTCACTGCAGGACAACAATTCCATTTGTGGCAACTTTCAAGGTTTTGAAATTTGTTCTCATTCCATGTTGGAATGAAAATAAAATCTTTCAAAGATTTTTTTGCAAAAACATAGAATGAGTGAGTAAGTGTATGCGTGTCTGTCTCTCTCTCTCAGCAGACTGTGATGTAGGTTCAAGTCCCCGTTCTGCCTGATTCAGAGCAGTTTTCCATCCCAGATTAAGGAGAGCAGGGGATTAAACCTCAGTCTCCTACGTCCCAGACCAATGCCCTTGTAAGCAGGTGAATGGTCCCACTACTGTGGGGAATTTTCCTGGCTTCTATACTATCCCGGTGGAATTGGACGGTGAAAGGATCCAAGTCTCCACCCTAACTCCCTTTACCCAGATCTCTGCCTGACCTCAAGGTCTCCTCTTCCTCTCCTTCATGCAGCAGAGTCCTCGTAACTAGGATAAGGCTGGGCTCAGGATCCCTGGGGGTTAAGTCTCCCTCTGTTTGGATGAACTCCATTGTGGCAGGTGGCAGTACAATACTCCCTTATTGAAAGGATTCTCTCTTTGTTTCATACCTAAATTCTATATATTCCTGTAGTTTAGTTTTAAACATCCATTCTGTACAATCTCAGCTAATACTATGAGTTGCCAGAAAATCTACAACCAGGTGGGTAGAGCATTATGTTTCAATTAAAAATCAAAAACACCAGCCTCAACCTCTCCCTCCATGCCCACTGCCCCCACCCTGGAAAAAAGAAACTGAGAATGGGGAAAAATATTCTAGAGTAAAAGAACCGAATTAGAGCTAAATTAGCTCTAAGAACCAAATTAGACATAAAAATACATTGTCCAACAAAATAAATGGTCGGTGCAGTCGCACCAAAACCAAACTACAAATTTCCATTAATGAGCACAGAGCAAAAGCATTATATTATAGTTACATTATGAACAAAGCAGTTTGATTACTTGCTCATAATGAAAAAATACTGCTATGTAAAGTAATATAGTTACTAAAAAAATGGCCAACACACATACAGGTGGTTATCAAATCAAATGAAGTCTGGAAAAAAAACCCTCTTGCATCTATCAGTCATTTTATTCATCAAAGCTAGGAATGTCAGAAGACTACAAAAGCAGCTTGCACTTCAGTTGCATGTTCTATCAGATGAACCGAAGGAAAAGGTTTTTGCCCGTATTGAAGCTACAGAAATCAATTAAAAACATGGCCAAGGACAAAGTGTGCTTTCTGTAGAATGTTTTATGACATCAAGAGAGAGCGTCTCCCCAGTTTTCAGCCAAGTTTTAAATTAAGGATTAAGAGCTCTCATTCAATAGAAAAGCAGTCTTAAAAAAAAAAACCGTAAGAGGAAGAGATCAGGGTCTGCATGAATTTTTTACTCTCTTTGGGGCATTGCATAATGAAAATATATCCCAAAATGCTGGGGCATAGTTTATGTGGGTTAATTATAATTTGACAAAGAAAATATATATATAAACTGAATGTAGGTTGTGGAAACCTTAAAGACTGTCACTGCAGGGCAGGCTATCAATGCACAAAAGGCATTGAATGGACTATTTGAAACAAGTCCTTGTGAGGTCTGACTGCAACTGTGGCCATTAAAAGTGAGTTATGTGAAAAAAATTATCTTACACAAGATGCCACGACGTCTGTTGGCTAACAGTGTTATCAGATTTCAGAGATGAGGCTAGCATTCATTGCCCAGCAACTCTAACCATTATAAAAATGCAGACTCCCATGTAACTCCCTGATGTAGAATGGGGGTGTTTACTGTGTGAGATTCTCATATCTCAGAAGACAGATTTTTATAAACTGTAAACATTATGGTCAATAGTAGATTATGCTGAATACTAGAACGAAATTCTGCTAGAACCAGTGGTGTGAATGGAAAATACAACGGATCTAGCTCTTGAATAAATACATATGTTTCTTAGGTAGAAAATATATTTTCTTTATGTGATTATTACCCTTTTTGCATACTAAGCTCTCAGAAACGTAAGTGTTTTGCATAACAGAAAGATTTGGAACTTGAAAGGTTAATTCTTTTAAAGGTTAGGGCCACAATTTAGCAAGCATCATTGGCTTTAATGGGACTACATAGCTAAGCATGTGCTTAAATGCTTTGCTGGATCAGGGGCCCTGGTGCTCAGCACTTTGGAGGATCAAGCCCAAAGAAAAGTTCACTATATTATTGCAGATGACTAGGAAAAGGCTTGTGATTCATGAAATATTTTAAGAACAGTCAGATACTGTTAAAAAGTATGCACTGAATAAATGATTCAATGAAAAACCATAACATTTGTTGAATTTGACAAATACTATTTGACCAACTTAAATAGTTTTTAAAAAATCCCTATGTTGCAAGAGAATTCAGTAAGATAGAACACTACTCTGTTTGAAGGCTGCAATGCTTGCCTTACTTAGCCTAGCTTTTAGATTTTAATAGCTTGCTTTATCTTAAACTCCCTTATATTCATAGTGTGTGTTATATACAACCAATTAGTTGCAAGGACAAAATTAATAAATATTTAATATTAGCATTTCCTAGGCAGGACTGCACAAATATTATTTGCAATATAATCCTGCATCCTCCTTTAATGAGAAGGTAAATATAAAGTATTTAATAAAACAGACCATGTAGCTAACCTTATAACAGTCACTTATTAAAAATATTCCTTAATCTTTAATTCAGAGGATTTTTACATGATCAAGAAAAGAGGAAGAACAATTAATATGGCTCTTATTTTTAAAGACATTGTATTTGTTCTCAAAATCTTTCACACGCAGTCATTATGTTTTTCTACCAAGAAATGGTGATGCAATGTTGTACGTTTTGCACCGGGGCATAAAACAGTCAAAACATCACAAAGCACCCTGACAGCAACAGCAATTATGTGAGATATGATTCATATCACTTAATTCCAATAAAAAAACCCCTCAAACTAGAAGAAAGTAAGTGGCTGCCTGGTCAATATTATAAATCATAGTTTGTGACAGAAACGTTTCATTCTCTCGTGGTGAAAAAGCAGACAAATACACCGCAAAAGCAACACAAAGTTAATTTCTGTCCAATCATGAAAAACAGCCGATCTTAACTTTTGACAGTGGGTAATTTTCAATGTCACATAACCAGAGTTTTCAGACCTGAGGCATATGTAACCAAACTGACATTATAGTGGTCTGACCTTTAGCTAATATGTATTTGGAGTATGCAGGTGGTCTTCTCCGCTCAGGCATACAAGATTATAAATATGGTAGTAAGAGCAACTTGCTTTTTCCCCCCTCCCTTTTTCTAAGCACAGCTTTGTTGTTGGCTACCAGGAGACAGCTGAGGCTTGTGGTCCTAGGGACTCATTCATTTCCTCTTTTCTTACCCCTTTTGGGAAGATTCAAATTGGATTTTAAACTGTAAACCTTGACAGAAACTGGATACCCCACTGCACCCTTCCTGAAATCTACCAGAGCATCCAGCAATGGTGGAGAAAACTTTAGTCTGATGCTTCTTTTCAACCAATTTAAAAGGCAATGTGCCAAATCCTGGTCCCATTGAAGTCAATGGCAAATATCCTTGAAGGTGGTCAGGAACAGTCAATATGGATTCAGAAAGGGCAAGTCATGCCTGACCAACCTGATTGCCTTCTATGCTGAGATAACTGGCTCTGTGGATCTGAGAAAAGTGGTGGACATGATATACCCTGACTTTAGCAAAGCTTTCGATGTGGTCTCCCACAGTATTCTTGCCAGCAAGTTTAAGAAGTATGGATTGGATAAATGGACTATAAAGTGGATAGAAAGCTAGCTAGATTGTTGGGCTCAACGGGTAGTGATTAATGGCTCAATGTCTAGCTGGCAGCTGGGATCAAGCAGAGTGCCCCAGGGGTCGGTCCAGGGACTGATTTTCTTCAACACCTTCATTAATGAGCTGGATGATGGGATGGATTGCACCCTCAGCAAGTTCGTGGATGACACTAAGAGGGAGAGGAGGGAGGGAGAGGTAGATATGCTGGAGGGTAGGGATAGAGTCCAGGGTGACCTGGACAAATTGGAGGATTGGGCCAAAAGAAATCTGATGAGGTTCACAAGGACAAGTGCAGAGTCCTGCACTTAGGACGGAAGAATCCCATGCACCGCTACAGGCTGGGGACTAACTGCCTAAGCAGCAGTTCTGCAGAAAAGGACCCATTCTACAGAGGACGAGAAGCTGGATATGAGTCAAAGTATGCCCTTGTTGCCAAGAAGGCGAACAGCATATTGGGCTGTATTAGTAGGAGTGCTGCCAGCAGATCGAGGGACGTGATCGTTCCCCTCTATTCGACATTGGTGAGGCCTCATCTGGAGTACTGTGTCCAGTTTTGGGCCCCACACTACAGAAAGGAAGTGGACAAATTAGAGAGAGTCCAGCAGAGGGAAACGAAAATGATTAGGGGGCTAGGGCACATGATTTATGAGGAGAGGCTGAGGGACCTGGGCTTATTTAGTCTGCAGAAGAAAAGAGTGAGGGGGGATTTGATAGCAGCCTTTAGCTACCTGAAGGGGAGTTCCAAAGAGGGTGGAACTAGGCTCTTCTCAGTGGTGGCAGATGACAGAACAAGGAGTAATGGTCTCAAGTTGCAGTTGTGGAGGTCTAAGTTGGATATTGTTATACCAATAAATTAAAAACCAGCAGGATCTTATTAAAGGGGAAAAGGCAAAATACCACATTTATTGTGAATACAAAAAGAATCATAGTAAGCAGTTAGTTACAGCTATAACATTCCATTCAATCTCATATTTATTCACACATTCATTCATACACACACACACACACACACACAGAGGTTCTGCAAGGTTGTTATCATAATTAACAGCCTTAGAGTTGCTCATGCCAAGCCACTGGCCAGGTGGCCTGGACATGAGGAGGGAGCAGGGCCTTGTCAGATGCTCATCTGATGCTCCTGGAAGTTGGTTTGCAGAATCAGACCCCAAAGTTCTCACTTTTTAGAGTCTATTTTTATAGGAATTTCTTCCTATGCCAGTCTATGGGAATTGCTTCATAATGCTGTTGCTGAATCAATCAGCAGATGGCACATTCCTGACGGCTCCGTGCTGCTAGATGTTATCTTGTTCTTTGGTTCTCCCATTCTTGAGGCTGTTGGGTGGATTCCAGTCTGCCCTCTGGGGGTCCTCTGGTTATTTCCACTTGACGCCTTCTTCAGCCGATGGACACTGGATTCTTAGGCTGGCACCTCCCTGATCATTCAGTTATTATCCACACCAACCATCCATCCACATCCATCCTCTATCTCTATTTTAATCACAATTGTTAATACAACAAAAGGGTGGGGAGTCTCTGGGTGCTGTTTCTGTTGTTAGAGTATTGCTGTGAGTCTCTCTCTCTGTGAATTGCTTTGAGAACAGACTCTGCCTTAGAATGTACTAACACAATTAGCAGCTTGCAAGTTTCACACATAGAGGGAGAGAAACAGGACCAAAACCCAAGAGACCTCTTAATTAGTAATACCCTGGAATTTAAACTATGGGGAATCAAACTCATTTGTGATTTTAATACAGAACTTCTTTAATATGATCCAACAATATTAGGAAAAACTATTTCACTAGGAGGGTGGTGAAGCACTGGAATGGGTTACCTAGGGAGGTAGTGGAATCTCCATCCTTAGAGGTTTTTAAGGCTTGACAAAGCCCTGGCTGGGATGATTTAGTTGGGGTTGGTCCTGCTTTGAGCAGGGGTTGGACTAGATGACCTCCTGAGGTCTCTTCCAACCTTAATCTTCTATGATTCTATGATTGTTTGAATCTAAAATTTGGTCCAATAAGACTTAAGATGAAGTGTATTTTTCAATGTTCACCACAATTTTTAAATAACCGGAACCACAGATTTTTAATATGAGTTTACGATATATACTAAGTAAATACCTGACATTTTGATTAAAGCTAAATTTATCTAAATTTAAAGCAATAGGGAAAGGAGAGATTTTTTTTAAAATAGGAAAATGTGATTGTGTAACCAAAAAAATTGGTAGAGGGGAAGGGAAGAGGTATAGCGTATGAAACTAGACTTAATTCATACTTTGAAAAGTTCTAGATTTTAAGAAATCTGTTCTTTTGTTTCTTGGAATATGTGCATTTACTGATAATCAAATATTTACTTAATATTATTTACATAGAATTACAAATGCTATGTTTCCTTTCTTAACTTTCAGAAGGTTTTAACGTAATCATTGATATCCGTAACACTTTTTCAACCAGCGAGGAGCAGTTCCTCCCCCGCCCCGCACCAAATTATGTAAGTGATTTATGACAATTTATAAATAAGACTATGCACCCACTGATGATACAATAATTTGAAAAGATGTTCACCATACAGAATTTTTAAATATCCAATTTTATTACTTACATCACATTATATGACATCTCTCAATTAAAACCTTAGTTAAAAATAGCCCTGAGGTTTAATGTTGGTATTTTCTGTTAATGAGGTTAGTCTTGCAACTGCAGTGATTAACAGGCGGCTCTCAAACTGTGTGATCTTGATCATTAGAAAGTAAGAAGTAATGTCTTGTTTAATTACTGTAGAAGCAGTGTGTCACCAGCTAATTAGATATGATTGATTATTGTCATCCTCACATGCCTCTCAAGATATCAGACACAAACATTTGAATTCCATAATGCATGTTTAGAATGAACTTTCAGAATGCCTCTGAGTAAAAATTAGAGGTTTAAAAAATTAAAATGTCTTGCTTTCTAATCATCATTGAATACATTAATGCCATGGCAGCTGAATTTATTAAAATTTAATGAACACCACAGAAAAACTATTTTAGAATTTTTTAATGGACTGTTTTAACTCAACACTAATTATTGATTATATCCCATTTTCCAAGCAAGTGGACAATGGAAATGGGGTGCCAATGGATTCAGTATTTCTAAGAAATATTTAAAGATGCACTTATTCTTGCATAAATGCTGTCACTATTTGAACAAGAAAGATGAAAGCTTGGACTTCTTCCTACTAATGAAAGTTTAATTTTGAAATACCTCAAGACTATCCTTTTTTGCAGACCACTTGAAACCTGGCTAAAAAAATGCCCTGATAGTTCATTTTACCATTGCTATTAATGTTATTGTTCAATCTGCACTGATAGGTCTTTGATTCACACTTCTTTCTCCCCCACCTATGATATGTAAACAAAGATGTGAATGAAGAACATTTCTTCCCAAGATTTACAACGCTGAATGCACTTAATCGGGAAAGCCCCAGTCTGTTTTCCGTATCCAGAGTACATAGGTATGACCAGACAAGTTGTGGTCCACTGTTTCTACCATAAACTGTGGGCTCTGTTTCATTTGTTATTGTCTGTCCAATTCTGACTACTCTTTCCATTTATTCTAATTGCGCCACCATTCTAGCATACTTGTTCAAGCACCTGCTGCTTCTACCAGACATCTTCCTTTCAGTCTGATTCTGGGCTGCTCTGCCTAGGCCAGATAGCCAAAGCTGTCTCTCTAATGACTTAATTTCTGAGATGTCTAAATAATATTATCTCCCTCAATGTAAGTGACACAGGTTTATGCTACAGTTTCATTAGTGTGAATTCTGATATGTCATTGTAATTCTGGTGTTTTGTTATTGTGAAGACCCTACAATGTGCTCTCTTCCTCTACTTTTGGAGAGGTTTAGATACAGACTAATCACAGGATATTATGAGATTTAAACAACAGATTTCTGCATTGAAGTAAGAATCCAGAAAAAAAACCTTTACTTTCATCTATAGTTATTGTTTTTACAGGGCAGTTGCTCAGATAAACCCCTATTTTAGAACTGAAAGTCCTTCTAGCCATTTATTTGACTGGCAGCCTGGAAAATGAGGAGCTACTTCAAACCCATGTTTATCCAAGGCTTAACAGCTTTTCCAAGTTTATCATCTCTTGCCCTCCCCTTCTGCACCTAGTTTTGACAATGAAGCTCAACTGCAACACTAGGATCAGTTGCTTTTTTATTTTCTTTGTATATGTAACAGAGGAGACGAATCGGGTGAGCGAGGCTGGCTGAAATGGTCAGAAAAAAATATGCAGTAGTATTTCAGACCAATATGAAAGGGGATGTTTGAGAGTCAATTGTGGCAGTCAGGAGAAGGTTACAGTGGACAAGGTACCAAGGGCACAGATGAGAAGGATAGCAACAGAGACCGTGAAGAAAGAGGAGAATTTAGAGATGTTAAAGAGGAAAAAGCAATATGCTGGTAGTAAGTGGGGAGAAAGAGAAAAATCAAAGCTTTCTATCAAAATTACAATGCTGGGGGACCAAAAAAAAAAGGGGGTGGGGTGCGGGGGAGGAGCTGGCAGGGGTGACTGAGAAAAGATGGGGTTAGGAAAGATGAGAAGTTAAGTTTGAATTGGGAGCCATACATTCAAGAGCAGATGTCAGTCAGCAGGGAGAGATTTGAGACTCAAAAAAAAGAAGGGCCCTACATATAAACTGGTCACATTCCCTTTCAAGACAAATTCTCAATTCATAAAACAACAAAGATTCTTGAAACAATCTGCATCACTTACCAATGTCTGCGCCTACTTCTGTATGCAGTTCTTAAAAAGCCCTCCATGTAACACTTTTTTTCTGTTTAATTTTTTTAAAATGCAAAATGTTTCATTTACAAATATGAATATATATATTTCATTTGAGCCCTTTGCTGCCACCTGTTGTCTTATTTTGTAAACTTTTCAATATAGGGGTCATATCTCTGTGTTTGTATAGCTTCTACTGCAACAGGTCCTGGCTTGTGGAGACGATGGAACAAAACAGATGTACTAATAAAGTGAGAACATTCTGTAAGAGTATCAAGATCTGGAGGAAAGGATATCAACTTCAATAGACTCTAATAAAGGACAAAAATTGAAATATTTTCACTAAAAAGTATATAACTATAGAGAGATGGAGGGAGAATTTTAATGAGCTCCTTAATGAAAAAATTGATAAGAGGTGAAAAATTAACATCTGTTTTCCAGACAACTGAGCCACTTGTTTTTTGTATTGTATTACCTCTCTCCAGGCATCTACCAATCTATCGTCAAATTCTATCCTCACATGTGGTGAAAGACTGTGTCCAGCTCTCCTGTGTACAATTCAAGAAGGATGCTGATAATTTGTAGAGGGTACAGAGAAGATTAAATTAGGGACTGAATGATTGAAAGATTAGAAAACATGTCTTATAGCAGTAGACTGAAGGAGCTCACCCTATTAGCTTAACAAAGAGGAAGTTAAGGAGTGACTTGATTATAATCTATAAGTACCTACACAGGGAACACATATTTGATAATGGGCTTTTCAATTTAGCAGAGAAAGGTATAACAAGATCCAGCGGGTGGAAGATAGAGCTGGACAAATTCAGACAAAACAAGGTGTAAATTTCTAACAGAGGACAATGAACCACTGGAACAATTTGCCCAAGTTCATAGTGGATTCTCCATCACTGGTGTTTTTCAATTTGAGATTGGAAAAATTTTTAAAGGCATGCTCTAGTTCAAAAGGAATTATTCTGGGGATTATGGTTTGTGTTATACAGAAAATCAGACTAGATAATCACACTAGTCCCCTCTAGCCTTGAAATCTATGAATCTTGGAATGTTATCTTTCATACGTCATCTTCTGTGTCATCATCATAACCTCTAATCCATTAGATATAGTAGGCCAAATTCAGCACTGGTATAGGAAGGCTCAATTCCATTTACTTCACTGAAGTTGTCCCTGTTTACACCAGGAATGAATTTTATCAATTAGCACTAACTTTAAACTTCAAAGCAAACATTAATTAAAACATATTGATCATTGCACAAACATTCAACAGGAACTCCTGTCATTGATTTAGTTTCACCACAGAAAATCCTTTTTGAATCAAGTAAACAACCTGCCTTTTATCTTCACTTTTTATGTTAAAATTAACATTAACCTTAGTTGTGTGATGCATTTTTAATTCAACCCAGTGGTGATATCTTCTCTGTTCTGCTCTACAAAAACATTGTTATACCATCAGCAGAGTTACTTTTTACAATGTAACTTTCTAAAAACTGCTTCTTCAGCTGGTATCCCTGGGCTGGGAAAAATGTCATTGAAACTGGTAAATGTGACCACCACTCTTCATTTAAAATAGCTCTAAGAGACAGTTAAGCCACACACCCACCTGAAACAAAGTCATATGCAACTCTTCCCTGGTATTTGAACAACGGGCAGAGGGCTTTGCTGGGTATTGTTCTGAGATAAGAGTGTGTGTGCACAAGAGAAACTGGGGAAGGGTGGAAAGAAAAGCAGCAGGAAGCCCAAAGTAATATTAGTTAGACCAAAGGGAAAACTGTAAAAGTTTTATTGGTGCTAACTGTAATTGAGTCACTAGTTGGAAAGAAATGGACAAAAAAAACATTTTGTTCCTACCTACATTTTCACCTAGAGAAGAGAGAGATCACTTCAGGAAAAGAGTGGACTAAAATAATGTTTCAGTTTATTTTTGTTTGTGAATAATCTGTCATAGCTGTAAGGAAAACAGTGAAAACTCATTTTATGCCCTCCCTTTTTTTTCTTTTTTCTTTCTTCTTTTTTTTTTTTTTTTTTTTTTTTTTTGTTGCTTATCCAGCACCAACAGAATGAGTGTATCTAATAATCTTGATTGTGAACTGCTTCAAGGAATGTGTGTTTTGGACATTAATTCCCATAAGGTCTTTTATAGCAAATATGCTCTTCTCTTGATCAATGAAGTCTGTCATATGTATAGATGAGTTGTCTTTCTGCTGAATAGTGCTGAGTACTTTTGTATTGACATACTGTAATCTCTTATCCATCGTGCCTTTGCTTTGCTAGCTTTCTTAGGAATTACTAGAAACCTGACTTTTCTATAATCCTTTTCTAATAGATTTCTCGTCTATGTGACAGCTTCCAAGGGCATACAGCTTTGTGCTGACCTTGTAGTTTAAAGTGTTTCTTGTTTTTATTTAGCCTTTGATTTTTACATAGGTATTTAAAGATTTCAAAGATTTTATTACAAATGGCATAACCTTGTATGGGGCAGAGTGGGGAGAATGAACCTGTGTAAGGAGACAGCAGTGGAAGAAGAATGTAATAGTTGAGAGGAGGCTGAATGAATATGTTGGTGGGGCAGGGGGAGATAGGGACAGAAACAGACCATTCAAGTGAAGTCTTATGTATTGGGACCGGAAAGCAGAAAGATAGTGTATCCATGTATATACATGCGCTTTGTGGGAGAAGGTCAGCTTGAGTAGTAGAAATTCTGTGTATATACTGGGGTTGATAATCATGTATGTATGTTTCTGAATGGGTTTGTTGGGGAAGTCTGTGTGTGTTAGTAGATTCTGAGCAGTTTCATGTGTCTATGTATTTGATGGATTTGGGGGAGTGGTGCGTGTGTTTAATAGATTTTGGGGGTAGAAGACATGAGAGTGTGATTTTGTAGGTGGAGAAGGAGAGCATATGATAACTTTTGGCAGGAAAGGCTATGTGAGAGAAGAGGAAGTGGGAAGTACAAAGGAAGTAGGAACAAGGACAAGAGGAAAGGAGTAATAAGAAATTGACAACTGGAGGAAGAGGAATAGAACACCACAAAGGAAAAAAGGGGATGGAAGGGAAGAGATGAAGGGAAAAGAGAGTAAAGAGAGAAATGGATAACATAATGAAAAGGAGGCGGGAAAACAACAAATACAAGGGAAATAAGTAAAGCTTTTTAAAAACACATTAACAGAAAGAGTAGATAAAAAGTTATACAATAAATACATGCTTATCTTTTGATGAGTGAGCTCCATAGTCTACTAATTCATAGGAGAACCATATCAACTCTGACCAGAGTTGTTATGTAAAAAACACGTGAGCAATACAAACTGGGACTATACATAACAGATTAAAAATGTGATGAAAATGAAAAGTGTCATAGTTATTCATAGTGCTGTCTGAAACAATGAAAAACACAGATAGAACAATGCTACTTGAACCCATAAAACCAATCTAATGAGCAAACTGAACCCTGCCCGAGATATAATCTTGTTTCTACCATTGGTAATGACCAAAAGGAATCCTGTGACAATGTGTGCCTGTGGCACCACTTTGCACTTCTTCCTGACTGACTGGTGCCAGTGGCACAGATGCACTAGCCAACTTAGGATCACTGCTATGGCTGATCGTTGATTATATAACCCCACATAACTCTGAAGGAGACAGATATTACTGATGGCTTGTACTCTGATCAGTAATTTTTTTTTTGGCGTAGAAAAATACACATTCCCCACCACATAGTATCGTTAGACTGTCAGATGGTAGCAAATTGAGTGAGAGGAATGTTTATACTAATAAACCAGAAGGTTCTTCTACTGTATTTGGCTATGAAAAGAAGAAACAGCTCAGAGAGTCTTAGACTTGCTGAAAATGCTTTTTTCTGCTACAACTTGGTTGGCTGCTGCTTCCACCTACTAGGATCACACTTGTCGATTTTCATGTACTTCTGCTGGAGATCTGTGCCTTTGAAAAACTATGTGAAAACTCTTTTGTGAGTTTCCTGCTAAGAGGGGCAAGAGGGAGTAACCTCCAGTCTTCCTCCTTTGCTGAGCTTTTCTTCATTTGCTGCCTGTTAGAAGACTCACTCTAGCCTTCCTCTTCTTCTGTTTCTCATACCAAAAGGACACATCTGATTCTTTTACCAAAGGTCCTTACTCATTTTGTATTCAGATAAACTCCAGTTAGCTTTAATGAGCCAAAATAAATAAAAACAATGGGGAAAATAATCTTAAATAAGCATCCGCCTTTACTTACATACAAAACTAAGTTTTGGCACATATGGGAGTTTTTTTATTGTTGTTGTTGTTCTTATTTTGTTTTAATTTCTGGCGCAACTTTAGATACATTCCACAAAATGCTAGTGGTAATATCCTGGCCCCATTGAAGTCAATGAGAGTTTTGCCTTCAGTGGAGCCAGGATTTCAACCTAGGAAATAATGAAGCAGAATAAATCCAATTTTGTCACAAATGCTGACATTTCAAAGTGTCATCTTCATAACCACTGGAAATACTATAGTGTCACTAAGACACCACCACCTAAGCTTGCTTTAATTCTCCGAGAAGATTTAGTGGAAAAGAACTAAGACTTTGTTCAGGTTTTAACAAATGTGTTTAGACCCCATCAGAAAAGTAATTCTGAAACCCTTTTTCCCCTCATATAAGATGTGAAGAGAATTTCAGTGACAGCTTGTGCCCAGCATCCTTGTGCACAGAGTAAAAGGCAACACCACCAGACTATAAAATACCCATTGCCACCTGTCATGATTTTATTGCAGGTCTCGCAATACCTGAACTAGAGAAGAATTTCACCTTTTTTTAACAAAAGTAAGTTTCTATCCCTCATGGCTTTTGACCAAAGCTTAAAAACATGACCCGAATGCAACCTAAACCTTCAAACACCAGAAGGAAAATAAAAAGAACCCACATTTTATTGTTATTTTTAAATGGATCTCAGATTTTGGGGCCTGACTCAAATTTTAAATGTCTGGGGCTGGCAATTCTGAAATATTTATCATAAAGACTAACAGCAGATCAACACAAAACAAAGTTCAGACTTGTACCACCATGTAAAAAGTGATGGATTTTAAACTAAGAAATAAGAACTTTATGTCAGACCACAGGGAAACATTTTTAAGAGAAAGTACAAATGAGAGGTACAATTGATTACCATGGAGATATTCAAGGCAAAAAATCAATGATGATATTCAAGAATAGTCAAGAAACATTCAAGCAGATAAAACATTCATGAAAATGATGTACTGAGTACAGTACCATTAAAAACACAGGGGATGAGACTACATTATCCAGCTAGTCTTTTCAGACTTGAATTTCTTTATACTATTCAATTCTGTGCTTGTCTGAGACCACGAAAAGCATGACCAATTAATGCAGGGGAGTTTTTGTGTTCTGGCACTTGAGTGAGACTTGATAACAAATGTCTTTATTTAGAAGTAACAGGGATACAGTAGGGTGTTAAGAAGTGTGGTAATGTGCTGACCAGATAAGATGAAACTGTAAATGTTCGTTTTAAATTCTTGTACATAACATTAATGTAAATAACAATCTGAGTCTGGAAACATGCCATTGATGAGAAATTGACAGCAGATTTTGTACATGGCCAAGTATAATACTCTGATACTTTCAAGGAAAAATATTGAGTTTTACATTATTATTCATGGTTCTAGCTGAACATATAAATCAAGCGAAATGATGCAATTGAATTAATAAATCTAAAACATGAAAGCCTGCAAAGAAATCTTTTATTGTTAGATTTTTATTAGTCTAACCTAAAATAACCCCAGTCTATGTCTGATCGCTGTGTACCAAATATATGAATTCCTTAATGGACAGTAAAGGAATTACAACCCTTTGAAGTCTGTTTCTTTAATTTAGTAGAATCAAATCCTTCCATGACAGGTTCCGATCATGTAGAAACAATGGCTTCCACAGAGGATCAGGATATGGGGACCCTGGGAGGGGCTTTCTATACTCCCTGTGCACTGGGTCTGTACTGAGAATACTTCTTGTGATCAAGTGTGCAAGAGAGGAGGAAGCTAAGATAAGGGCAGCCTGGGTAGGGGTTAGTAAATATGTGACTGTGGGGATCTTCTGGCCAATTACAGAATCATAGGATTGGAAGGGACCTTGAGAGATCATGTAGTCCAGTCCCCTGCACTTATGGCTGGACTAAGTATTATGTAGACCAGTGGTAGGCAACCTACGGGCCGCGTGTGGCCTGCAGGCCACAGGTGCCCACCACTGATCTAGACCATCCCTGACAGCTGTTTGTCTAATCTACTGTTAAAATCTCCAATGATGGAGATTCCACAACTTCCCTAGCAATTTATTCTAGTTCTTAGCCACCCTGACAGTTAGGAAATTTTTCCTAATGTCCACCCTAAACCTCCTTTGCTGCAATTTAACCCCATTGCTTCCTGTCCTATCCTCAGAGATTAAGGAGAACAATTTTTCTCCCTCCTCCTTGTAACAATCTTTTATCTACTTGAAAACTGTAATGTCCCCCGCAGGCTTCTCCTCTTCAGACTAAACAAACCCAATTTGTTTCAATCTTCCCTCATAGGTCATGTTTTCTATGCCTTTAATCATTTTTGTTGCTCTTCTCTGGACTTTCTTCAGTTTGTACACATCTTTCTTGAAATGTGTCACCTAGAACTGGGCACAATACTCCAGCTGAGGCCTAATCAGCGCGGAGAAGAGCAAAAGAATTACTTCTCGTGTCTTGCTTACAACTTTACTGCTAATACATCCCAGAATTATGTTTGCTTTTTTTGCAACAGTGTTACACTGTTGACTCATATTTAGCTTTTGATCCAGTATTACCCCCCTGATCCTGTTCTACAATACTCCTTACAAGGCAGTCATTTCCCATTTTGTATGTATGCAACTGATTGTTCCTTCCTAAGTGGAGTATTTTGCATTTGTCCTTACTGAATTTCACCCTATTTATTTCAGACATTTCTCCAGTTTCTCCAGATCACTTCCAATTTTAATCCTTGTGATGGGTTGGGTCTCAGAGACCCTCTTGGGACTGCCACCTGATGTGCTGAGACTACGTCTGAGCCCATTTTCCCTGGCAGCTTTGGGTACTTCAGTACCCTGCCTTGTTGAGCCAGACATGCTAGCCTGCTTCAAACACAGACCCAGGTCTGAACCGTGTCCCCCAAAAGCTGCAGGCTTAAATGAAAACAGCTTAAGAAGTGCTCCTGTCTCCAACACCCAGATACCCAGGTCCCAATGGGGTCCAAACCCCAAATAAATCCATTTCACTCTATATAAAGCTTATACAGGGTAAACTCATAAATTGTCCGCCCTCTATAACACTGATATAGAGATATGCACAACTGTTTGCCCCCCCAGGTATTAATTACTTGCTCTGTGTTAATTAATAAGTAAAAAGTAATTTTATTAAATATAAAAAAACAGGATTTAAGTGGGTCCAAGTAACAACAGACAGAGTGAAGTAAGTTACCAAGCAAAATAAAATAAAACATGCAAGTCTAAGCCTAATAAAGTAGAAAACTAAATGCAGGTAAATCTCACCCTCAGAGATGTTCCAAAAAGCTTCTTTACAGACTAGACTTCTTCCTAGTCTGAGTCCAGCAATCACTCACACCCCTATAGTTACTGTCCTTTGTTCCAATTTCTTTCAGGCATCTCTTTGGAGTGGAAAGACTATCTTCTGAGCCAGCTGAAGACAAAATGGAGGGGGTTTTCCAGGACATTTTATATTCTCTCTCTTGTGCAACAGCCACAAGAAGGGGTCTCTAGCCACCTGGGCAAGTCACATGTCTATGAATGATTCAGCTTTTTTGCAGGCAGATGCCACTGTTTACATGTTAGTTTGAACTTTCCCAGGAAAGCTCAGATGTGGATTGGCATCTCCCAAATTCCGTAATTAGTTAAGTACTCCCAATTACTTGAATAACCCCTTCACACTATATTGACCAAATCTGTCTTATGTGCTTCCTACAGCAAACACTTTAAATACAAGCATAAAGCCAACACTCATAACTTCAGATATAAAAATGATACATGCATACAAATAGGATGAATATATTCAGTAGATGATAACCTTTGCAAAGATATGTTACATGGCATATCTAGCATAAAACATTTTCCAGTTATGTCATATTTACACTGTAAAGCATATTTCTATAAAGCATTAGGGGGTGCAACATCACAATACTATCCTCCAAACCACTTGCAACCCCTCCCAGCTTGGTATCATCCACAATCTTCCCCACAGAGAGGGAGATGGTCATTGGGCTACTGCAGTCTGGTCTATGAGCAATTTGAGAATGTCTACATAGGAATAATTCCTCCTCCATCCCATCCCACTCCACCCCCATCCCAAAGTCCTGAAGTATTTTCTGGCCACTTTGGATGTTAAGTGATTTCAGGATCTGGGCCTTAATGTGAAGAAACTAAATAGAAAGCTTTCTTTCTGAATTCTGGATCTTACCAACAAAATCAACTTACACAATGTTTATCACCAAATTTCAGAAAAAAATCACGTAATTTACTAGGGGGGTCAGTCTTAATGTTTTACTTAAATTTTGGGAAGAGATGAATGACCGTCAACCATGCCATTTGCAGTAACAACTCTTTCCACTGTAAGTCAAAGGACAGAAGTGCCTCAAAGAAAGGTGAAAAAGGTGTGGTTTGTGTTAGATATTGTGTGAAAACTGAGCTGTAATGAATTTACATTGGGCTGCTAAAAATGAAAAGATGGTGGAATTACACACTTCAAGGCCAAAAGTAGCCATTATAATTATATATTCTGACTTCATGCATACACAGTCCAAAAAATTCAACAAGTGTTATGTCCATAACTTCTGTTTGAGCTATAGCATTTATTTTAGAAACATATTCAGACTTCATTGAAAAAATTTCAAATCATGGAGAATCCATCATGTCCCTCAGTAATGTATGCCAATGGTTAATTACCATCACATTTATTTCTAGTCTGCATTTTTCCTGCTTCAGCTTCCAGCAACTGGATTTCATTATGCCTTTTCCTGCTCTACCAAAGAGTGTTTCCCATCAGAAATCTCATCTATATGTAGGTTCTTGTAGATCATGATCAATTCACCTCTTAATCTTCTCATGGATAAACTAAACAGACAGCTCCTCTTAAGTGTCACTACAACACATGATTTCCAGACTTCAAATCATCATTTTAGCTCTTTTCTGAACCCTTCCAACTTTTAAAAATGAATTTTATATATATTTGAATAATTAACTTGTGGGACTCCCTTCTGCAAGATCCTTTAAAGAAGAACAGACAACAATCTCTTTTTGAATCTTTGTAGCTAACTATGTTGTACGGAGCAAGAACTCCAAAATTCGAATTCCTGCACTGCTACAAACTCTCTTTAGATTTGGGGCAAATTACTCAACTTTCCCATGTCAGTTCCCATATTTGTAAACTGGAGATAATATCTACCTCACAGGGCTGTTTAAGACTATTGTGAATGACTGAAGATATACAGCATGATACAACAGCCTGGAGTTATTTTCTGAACATTGGGTGGCAAAAACTGATCACAAGTTTGTAATGGGAAGGTATTTTTCCCCAGACATGGCACGATGTTGTGTAATTATATGTAGTCATTCTTTTTACTGAGATTCAGATCATTGGCCTTTGTCAAACAAAATAATGAGCATAATGCATAAATGGCTAGGCATATGTGGTCTACAGAGTTAAGAAATTAACTAATTGGCATGCAGCTGACCGAATGAGCATGGTAGGTTCAGAATTGGAGACATCAGTTGGGGACTAGATAATGACTCAGTTATAAAGAACAGATTTCACCTAATAGCTCAATTCTGCAACGTGCTAACTACCCCCAATATGTGCTCAGCAGCTTCAACTCCTGTTGAAATTAATGGGAGTGGAAGGTGGCTGGCCACCTACCTGGACTCATTCCCTTGCAGGATCAGGCCCTCCATGCTACGAGTGGGTATAAATGAAGATGAGAGTGATGGTAGGCAGCAGTAGGCTGAGGAGTTTAAGACAATTTCAGTTAAAAAAAATAAAAAAACAGAGCATTTTTCACAAATATCTGCCATGTAAAATGAAGTCCAGAATTAAATAAAATATTATTGAAATTGTAATGTTAGTTTTTCATTTTCCTAGAAGTACTATTATGGGTGGCAGATGAAGCTTCCCCTTGGGGAGGCTAGCCCTCTGCCCCGCTTCATCTGAAGAAAACACCATCCCCGGTCGCCGCACTCATCCCCCTTCCACTCCTGTGGTCCCAGCCAGGGTGGCGGAGCGGCTGAGAGCCAATCAGAGCCAAAGGGGTGGATGTGGGGCTGAAAGCTCGGCCCCAGTCAGGGTCAAGCTCTCAGTCTTGGCTGGGACAGTGGCAGATCATTTCGCCCCGGCTGGAGCTTGAAATCCAGAGCCCCTCCCACATTTTGTCCCTTCTGCTTACAGCCCCACCCATGGCCCCACCCCCTTCCGCCTCCACTCTGCCTCTTCCCTCCTGAGGCCCTGGGGACCCGAGACCAGAAAAGCTCTTTGCCCTTGGCAGGGAGTGAGAGTTCCTCCATCTCCAGGGCCATGATTTTTCCAGGGGTCCCAAATCCCTATGAGCATATTTAACAAATCTTATGTCTCAGGCTGCTAATGGTTTCTGAACAGCTGAAATGATATGAGTGACACTCTATACCTTGGGGGACCATCCTGGAACCCCCTATTCCTCATTTTTATATAATTGTGATCTTATATATAAAGCAGGCCTTGTAGGGCATCAGGGAAAAGGTTATAGTCTGCTGAAAGTCATTTCTCTATCCATATGTGTATATCATTAATGCATATGAAGGTATGAGAATTGTGTTGCATGGTTGTCACTAAAGCATGCTGTAAATTGGGGAATAAGCCAAACATTAGCTCCCCAGAGGCAAGGGCAAGAAAAGTAGCCAACACCCGGGTGTAGTATCCATCAACCCATCAACAACCATTGTCCAGAAAGGGAGCTATGATGCAATGACTCACCTGCATGAGGCCACACTAGGGGAATTGCTCAGCCTTCCCTAGAGACTCAGCAAGGCCCACCCAGACATGCCTAGCCTTGTGTTTTCCAAGCACATGGGCTGAGGGTATAAAACAGACAGAGTGGACACATACTGGGCATTTTCTCCTGCCCTCACCTACGCTGCAAGCAACTAAGACACTGAGAAGAAGACAAGACTCCAACAGGAGAGACTGGCCCAGATTTAAGGGACAAGTCTCTATATTAAGGACTGCAATATCCAGGGGTGTGAGAAAAACTGCTTAATCTAGTTGTTGCCCTGTCTAATAGGGTTGAGAGTTTAGACTGAGTGCTTATATTTTATTTCTTCTGGTAACTAACTCTGACTTTTTGCCTATCACTTAATATCACTTAAATCTACCTTTTATAGTCAAAAAATTGTTTAACTGTTTATCTTTACCAGTGAGTTTGTATGAAGTGTGGGGTAAATCTGCTCAGTTTTGACAAAGACTGGTGTATGTCCACTTTCCATTGCTGAAGTGGTGAACCAATTAATAAATTTGCACTGCTCATCTTGAGCAGTGCAAGATGGTATATTCCTGAGGTACAGTGCTGGGAGGATTTGGCTCGGATGCCTTTCTCCATGTGATTCATGAGTGGCTCTAGGAGCTTTCCTGCAATCTAGCTGGCTGTGGGGCTCCACATGAAGTTGTGCTGAGTGAAAACAGCACCTGGAGGGATCTGCTGCTGGTCACTAGCAAGGCATTGTGAGAGACATTCAGGCTACAGAGTTAAGGGGGCACAGCAGTCCCACAGTCCTAGGCTACACCCCGGGGGGATCCCCTCAGAATATGAACAGGCAATCTCAAAGAAATGAAAGGTAATGATCTATAGGTAAAAGAGGCCAGGATTATCTTGATTCAGTGGAATTCTATCCATCAAGTGCTTCCTTGCCTTAATCACAAATCTCACCAGGTACGCTTTTCTCCCTAGATATGTTTAACTGATCCCTGTTGTGGCTGAACACAACAAATCACAAGGGTGAAATGAAAACTGCGAGCAGCAAATAGCATTAACCTTCACCTCTTCTTGCTACTATGAGTATCTTTTATTTGATTTAAAACCACACAATGTTTTCTGGGAAGAAGGGAGAAGAAACATCACTGTTAAAAAGAGATTTAGACATTTATGAAATTTATTAAATGTTGTGAGGCCAGTGAGCAGAGCCTCAGCTGGTGCACACTGTCATAGCTCCACTAAAGTCAAAGGAGCTATGACAATTTATACCACTTGCAGATCATCCCCCAGGTATTAGCTCACTTATTCCTCAGGAAAATATCCCTTTGAAACATCAGTTAGAATCTGGAATGAGTGAAGATCAAATAAAGACCCCAAGGCTTAGCATCACAATATATAACAAACTCTTGCAATCATTAGGCACACGCAAATTTACAATCTGACAAAAATATATAAAAGGTAAGTGAGGAGAACAGTTTCTTGAAACCAGTTCAACAAATTACAAACTCACAAAGCTATCTGCTGAATACTATGAATGGACCCTTTTCCATTCACATTTAAGGCCAGTAAAATATACAGAAAATAGACCTTGTATAACATATGCTTATGGTATTCTAGACATGCTCTCAGTTTAGTGGGTGAATAGAATTAACATATCAGTTGTAAAAACAGAAGGATTAGTCTTTTTCTTGAAGTAGTCTAATGTTCATATAATCCAAAACACAATTTCCACATTTCCCTCTTTTTCATAATTTTACAGGGTTTTACAAATAGTAATTAATTAGGCTACACAACATCCCTCTAAGGTATTAGGTGAATAAAGTCAGGTTTAAGTGAATGGCCCTGAGTTACACAATGAGTCAGTAACAAATCCAAGAACAAAACCCAGGATTAATCATAATGTGTAGCATAGCTGGAAACAAAGAGAATTAATTGTAAACATAAAAATGTGTTTTCTTTACTCTGTTTTACACTTGAAGACAATTAGAAAAATAAAGACTGGGTTACAATTTTTGTTAAAAGAAAGCATCAACAAGAAAGTAGACAGGCAACAACATGAAAAAAATGAGCAGTAAATGATGTTTGATTGCTGTCATTATTCTCTCCCACTCTAAAAGACAAAAGCATCTGTACATCACTGAGAAGCAATAACAATAACCTAATAACAGCCTTAGAAAAATGTACTAGTGAATTTGAAGCCTAGCTAATCTGATGTTAATTTATAGACTACAGGCCTGCATACCATCACTTGTTGCCATTAATTAGTTTAACTGTTAGCGGTTGTCTGTTTTGTTTCAAAGACTTGCAATTTTTAGGATAAGGAATAATGAGATCATAAAGGTAGATAGAGAAAGTCATCTAATATCCAACAGAAACTTTATAGTGGTGCTATCCCTTCCTCTATCTTTGTAAAACATTCACTGAAATGTAGGGTTACCAGAATGTCCCAATTTTATAGGGACAGCCTCGTATTTAAGCCCTCCTGCAGGTGTCCCAACTTTTTCTTAAAAATGGGCAAATTGTCCCATACTTCCTGCCTGTCCCCCCATCAGTGTCCGGTGGCTGGCTGCTGGCAGGATCCCTGCTTGCTAGCCAGCCACCCGCCCAGCAGTGAGTTGGGGGAGGGGCCCAGCGGCTGCGGATGGTGGTGGGTGTGCAAGGCTGGTGGTGGGGCGAAGATGCAACACCCTCCCCCGCTGAGCCACCTCTCTGGCCAGGTTCCATGGTCGCTGAAGCCCTTGCAATCAGGTTCCCTGGGCCCTGGTGTACAATGCGTCCTTAGGGCTTAACCCCTTCCTGTCTGCGCTGTAGCCAGGGGGACAGAAGGCGGCTGGGTTATGTCGGTGGCCAGCAGCAGCCTGGAGGTGTTAGCTGCCTTTCAACACTGTGCGGACAGGAGGAGATGAGCTCTAAAAAGACACAGGCCAGGTCATCCCTTCCCTCCCCTCAATCCTCCTCCCCTGTGGTTTGAAGCAGCTCCTGTCCCTTCCCTCCCACACAGCGCTGAAAGGCTGCTGTTGGCCACGTTCTGGTGTGAACCCTGGAAGAAATCGGGGGGGGGGGGGAGGGAGAAGGGCATGTGGCCACACATTCCTCCCCCCCACCCCATGTGTTGCTCAGGAAGACAGCACCAGGTATCGGGAGCCCAGCCAGGCATGGAGGGCAGAGTGTGGTGGGCAGGGAGGGTCAGGTTGGTTGGTCACCCCCTTCCCTCCCCATGTGAAAGAGGGGTATAGGTGTGTTAACTTAAACATTTGTACTGCATAGTTCTGATTGATTGCCATTGAACTCACTTGAATATGAGTAATTTTACCAGGTGTCCCGTATTCGGCATAGGGAAATATGGTGACCCTACTGAAATTACACCAATTTGCCATTAACACAAATGAAAACTAATTCCCAGGAAGGTGTACTTTCTCTGTTCACTCTCTCAAATTGTGTTTCTATATCTGTAGTGATACATTTTCATCTTGGGTGGAACAGTTTTGGGGATTTTTTTTTGGTCGGGATAGAGTTAGAGAGAAAAACAGTGAGCATTGCTCTTGACAAGCACCCCCAATTCAACCTCTCCAGTTTCCACAGATTTACAGGAGCCTCAACTGCCAAACCTTCCCACACACTCTGAAGCAACGTCTCCATTCTGTTGTCAATCCCTGCACCTTACTTTAGCAGTATTAAGTGATCCAGGCTTTTCATTCTAAAATTCCAGTGTCCTTTAAACAGAATGGGTTTGCTCTTCTTTTCCTGGGGCCTCTCTTTCTAGTCTCTGTGAATCATAGTTGTTTATCGAAAGATAAGACTGTGACTTTGGGCTGCTTCAGTTCACCCTTATTGAAATGTGAGATAATACTTATTTCAGACATCTGTTATGCATATTAATTACGAATGGGATGATGCTTTTGGAATTTCTATGTAAACACTAAGGATTTGTCTACACATGAAAGTTATTCTGGATTAAGGTAGGGTGTGAATTAAAAGCAGAATAGGTATTTCTGAATAACTCCATTTGTAGGATTCACCTGTTCCAGAATACCAATGTCCATATATGGAATTATGACAGATTAGTTATTCTGTCATACCTGCATATGTACACAAGCCCTTAGTGTTATGATACATTACAATGTTGAACTATTAGTGCCATTCTCTGTGGTACTGGCAGTGCTTTAAAGCTCAATCTAACTGCATGAGCTACCTCTTGTAACTCTTTTTGTTAGAGAAAAATATATTATTTGGGGTCTTGTTTAGTATAGCTTTCTCCTCCTAGTGGGGGGCAAGGGTGTCCCCACTCCAGGGTACTCTCTCTGCACTGGGCACTTCTCTGACCCACTGACCATTACATACAAGTTGATTAAATAACTTGTATTTGCTTTAACAATTAATTTTAAAAAGAATAAGGGGAAATGGGAAAGGTTAAAGGAAACGCAGCAACCCGCTCTGTGGCAGGGAACATCACAAACAGTGTCTCTGGAATGTCAGGGCAGTTCACAGTCTGTTCCTTGTAAGTCCCAGGCCTCCTCCTCAGGCCCTGGCTGTGCTGCAGGGATGCTGCGGGTTGGACGCTTGCTCTGGTGGTGGCCACACGCTGTCAGGCTCTAAGTGCTAGGCCTCTTCTTCCCAGTGTCGCCCCCGCCCTGTCGGGGTTATGATCCAAGCCTGGCCTGCAGAGCCTCTTGGCTGAGGCATCTCCCTGTGCTGGGCCCACTGCCCAGGGTCCCCTTCACTCTTCCCAGCTGCTTGCCACACCCAGTTCTGGACTGCTCCAGCCCCAGCTCCACCACTCTCTCTCTGCTGCTCTGCCTCCAGCTCCCTGGGCTGCTTCTTTGGCCCCTCTGGTTGCTACAGCTCTGCTCCCAAGACAGGTCTGCTCTGCACGTTGCTTCTGTGACTCTGCTCCCAGCACTGACCTGCTTCCTGGGCTGCTTTTCTGGCCCCTCTGGTTCTGGTTGCTGCAGCTCTGCTCCCTCTGCAAGGAGCAGAGCTGCAGTCGGCAAGTCTGCTCTCTCTGGGCTGTGCCTCTAGCTTTGGGGCTGCAGCTCCGCTCCCAGGACAGGGTCTGCTCTGCTTTTCTGGTTCCTCTAGATCCGGCACAGCTGTCCCCCCAGCTCAGCTTGGGCCCCTGCTTTCTCCTTAGCTCGGCCCCTCTCTGTCTGACCCAGGCAAATCCAGCTCACACAGAGGACGGGACCTCCCTCGCCTCCTGATTCCCTGATTAGGCTGCTCACCCTGTCATTCAGGCTGACCTGGAGCATTGGCCTCTCCCCATTGTTCCTGGGGGCTATCAGTCTCAGGGTCCTGGTTTCCCATAGACCCTTCCCCTTTTAGTACTGGGAGCTAGCCAACCAAAACACCCGCACTGAATGTTAGTAAGGGGGCAACAGTCCCTTTACACACTGCTTGCAGGAAGAGCATCCCGTTGGAGCTAGCTGGTGGGGGCTTGGAATCATGGGGGACCGGCAGCCCCCCTATCAGCTCCCCACTCCCTTAAATTCCCTGTGCAGCAGCAGCCCAGCAGGCTACCAACTGCTGGCAATTCAGCTGTCCCTCCCCACACTGCCATGTGCTGCTCCTACCCTCTGCCTTGGAGCTGCTGGCCAAAACCTCCTGCTTGCTGGGGCGGGGGGGCCTCAATGGGGGAAGAGGGAAGCTAATGTCAGGGTGTCCCTCTCTCCCCTGCCCCCTGCTAACTCCTTCTCCATATAGAGCAGGGTGGGGACAGGACAGGGCTCAGGACAGAGAGAGCTTGCTGGCTGCAGCTGCTGTCTCAACTTCCTGATCTTTTTAAAGGCAATGTACTTAAGAGTGCGGTCAGCATACTTAAAGGGGCAATGCACATCTCTCTCTCTCTCTCTCTCTCTCCCACACACACAGGGTGTGTGTCTGTCTCTGTCTGCCATGCTGTCTCCCCTCCCTCCATTGGTGCTGGCTTGTAGAGTGCGAGGCTACGTTAACTGCAATGTGTTAAACCTTGAGGGCTCAGCCGAGTGCTAGTTCATCATTTAGCAGTAAGGCATTCCCTGGGAAATATCCCACCCTCTTCCACCCTCTAACTTCCTCACCTCAACCAAGCTTCACAATCATCATTGCTGTGTACAGTATTAAACTGTTTAAAACTTATACTGTGTGTGTGTATATATATAATATAGTTTTTTGTCTGGTGAAAAAATTTTCCCTGGAACCTAACCCTCTCATTTACATTAATTCTTATGTGGAAATTGGATTCGCTTAAAATCGTTTTGCTTAAAGTCTCATTTTTCAGGAACATAACTACAATGTTAAGCAAGGAGTTACTGTATCATAAAACAACAAACCCTTATACAGAGCTGTAATGGCAGAAAGTCCCTGCAAGAGAAGAGATTTTTGTTATTTCAAAGCACTTGAACCTTCACTCATGCTTGTCGGAATAGTGTATTGGGGTCCAGTACCACTCCCAAAGCAGGCAGAATACACCTACCTATGGTAGTACTAGTCAATTTCATCCAGTAACTAACAAGCTTTTCAATGGGAAAAAAGAATTCCAATTAGCAGTACGCACATATGTACAAGAATACTGAATTATGACCCCTTAAACAATGGGATTTTGCATATGAATTTTCTTACTGCCAAAATACATCTTAAATCTTACACTTGAGGCCAGCAGCATATAAATTTACGAGACTATTTAAAAGTGTTATCTATGTGTAAAATTCTGTCTTCATTACACTTCAGTGAGGTTGCATGAGGCCAACTAAAAAGCAGAATTTGGCCCTTTAAATTTGAGCTATTTTCCCATTTTCTATTTTAAGATGACAGTATTGTTATTCTTTCCAAGATGACATTAAAGTGAGAGCAGTTCTTATTAAACAGATTGCTTGGCTTAATTACTTGTCAGCTGTGTCGTTATTCAAGACACCTCATTCCTAGTTAATGGGAAGCCAACAACAGCTGAGAAACACAAAATACTAACATCTGCAAGCTGTACAGTCACAAATCATGAGGAAGATAGTAACAGATCTGGGCTTCTTTTATTAATCATCTATTCTATTTGTTCTGTCTGATCCAATTCTATAGCTTTGCTGTAAGAAGAATTCCATTGATGTTTTTGAGAGAATTCCATATGAGTATTGACTTCAGAATCAGACCCTTAATCTGTAATATAAAGAACTTCCTCTTCTTTATAGTATGGAGTTTAAGTATTCATTGTTTAATATTCATCCCTATAGTTAAAAGAACAAGTTTATCATTACAAAAACAATGAACACTTTGATGAGCAAAAAAGGCCATTTCTTTTTCCTGTAATTAAATATCACTATATACAGTAACCATCTAAGCAAGTGAGCTATCTGATATTCCAAAAAATTATCTCATTGCTAACTGACAGTCACTGCACTTATATATTATTCATTTCTTAAAATGCTGGTATCAGATATAAAAAAAAATTGGGGGAAAAAAGATGGTAGCAAAGTATGAGTCATTTTTGTACTAATTTCAAAATTAACAAATTCCTTTCTCACTTGTTCCAATAAAATGTCACACAATAAAAAAAATTACCTATCAATGTGATTCACCCCATAGAGCTGCATCCTCTGCTTTCTGGGTGAAACTTTGGAGGCCATGTTTCCTTGTCCCTAGAATCAAGTAAAGCCAGTGTGGGATCAAAGATCTGCACCTGGGGATGGGGCAGGCAGGAAATGAGAATTGCAGATCAGGTATATTATCCAAATTGCTATCCCTCCCCTCTTGGGAATATAGGTAGAAATGTAGAAAAAAAGTAATAAACTGCAGGAGACGTGTTACTTGCATTTTAACATTTCTTTCTTTGAGGCTGTGCTTTGGTTACATGCTATCCTGCAACTCCCTGTAGCAGGGGTATGCTCCATCCCAGTCTTCTGATAACCAGAAACTTCTCAGGCTCTCCAATGAGTGGCACCTCCAGGTTATTTATTTATATTCCCACCACCAACACAAGTACAGTCTTGCACAGTCAAGTATTTACAGTGGTTTCCTGTCTTTTCGTACAGGGCCAGAGAGGAACAGAAATTTCCCTCCCTTGGGATCTCAGAACATAGTAGGTTCAGCTTACCCAATACTCTCCTCTCACTTTCTTCCTGGCTTGTCTACTATAGACCTCAGCTGATGGCTAGTTGGTTCATCAGCCCCCAAACTAGTGAGCTAATTAGCTGCAATTCCTCCAGTTGGCCTTCTCCAGAGGAGCTAATTGATGCCTAAGTGATCAGAGGGCTGGCTTACATGTCAGCCTCCAGAACAATCACACTCTCCTGTATACAAAAGTATTTATCTAAATTTATTATAATCATTTCAATCTGCGACTGAACCCCTAGCGAAGCGATCAGACAGCAGAGTGGAGTGCAGGACGTTGTTGTTGAAAGCAGGTACAGTAAAATGCGATGGGCCGGACATATTGCTAGGCTCACTGACAGTCAATGAACTACAGCTGTCGTCGAGTGGTACCCATGGGAACTGAAATGACCACTCAACCAACCTCCAAAGAGATGGTAAGATTTTATCATGAAAAGGCATAGCCACACATGGAGAAGGAAGGGGCTAGGGAAGAATGAAAGACGTGTTGTGATCGGCGCAATCTATATGAGGACTGAAGGACCTATCAATCAAGGTGATGATAATCATTTATGAACTTTTATTCATATTTAATCTCATCTTGCCTACCAACACACCTGTAGATACTCAATTTATAGATATTGCATTCAGCAAGTCAACATAGAATTTTTCATGTATGTGTGCAATGAGCTTAAATGGAGTGGTTTGCCTGCCGCTACTTTGTTTGGCAAAGAACAGAGTGTGATGGCTAGAGTGCAAACCCTGGATCAAATTTGCATCCCCTTGCCCACACAAAATTGAGTTGAATGGGTTTGGGAAGGGGGGCAATGACGTTCACGCCAACTCTGTCCAAGGGTGTAAAGTAGCTTTTCAGCTACTATTCAAACACATCTGCACCCCCTGTGCAATGTTATTTTGCCACTGGATCTGCCATATTGCTGTTCCTATTCCTTTCATAAACCTCTCTCCAAGTTTCTACAGCACATGGTGGGTCATGAGGAGCTGGCAGAAAGCCCAGTTCTGCCATGCAAAGGGAACATGGAGATTCATTGTACACTTGTTTCAAGGTTATCTGAACTTTGCAGAGCAGAATCACTGGAGTATAACATTGTTGGTGTTCGTGGATTAACTTCCCGCAATATAAATAATTTTGTAGCAATAGCATCTGAAAAAAATCCTGTTTTTATAACCCCCTTGATAGATGTCAAGAGTGGGTATATTAAGATATATGTGTTTCTAATAGCGTTAAGATGTTTAAAAAAGAACATTGTGAACTTTATGTAAAGCTAATCCTATACTGTCAGATTATGCAATCAATTGATACTGATAGCAATTTGTCAAATGCTAATTAAATTATTTAATTCAAATCTGAGAATCCCCAGATCCAAAATGACTGAAATGCAGGGCTGCCACTGTTTTGATAATACAACTGTTCAACTATTTTTATATTATCCAGAAAACCAAGACAATTGCATACACCTTAGCTTAAAAATACATACAATGAATAAAATGAAACAAGTGACTTGTTATTTGGACAAGCAATGATCAGGCTCTCTAATGGCCCTGATTCAGCAAGATACTTTAGCACATGCCTAACTTTAAGCATGAGTAGTCCTACTGACGTCAATGGGACAACTAATGTTTTTTGACTGGGAACTTAGTTTGTACAATACCTAGCAAAAGAGTCCTGACAATGCCTACACATTTAACTTGCAAAGCTTACTGAAGGAGTGGAAAGATGACCAGGTGATAAACCTGTATGTTGTATATGATTTTTCAGACAGGAGGCTTCCATGGCTGTGAGGTTATATAATAGGTTATATAATAATGTGTAGTTGGCATTTTTCAGATCAGTTGACAACAAAAAAATCCACTTTATACATTGCCACTATAATGGAATTTAGTGTCTCCATTCTGAACTTTGGCTTACAGAGGAATCTGTTCAAGAACTTCAGACCGAGCCTCTTGTCTTTGGAGCACCTGAGCACTAGAAAGAGGATGAAGCAAAGTCCTAATCCTTCTAGTTCCCAAGGAACTCAATCACCCCACTTTGAAGCAGATAATATTTATTGAAGTTCATATACTATAATGTTTCAGCTGATTGCAGAAAGAGGGGATACCAATAAACTTAGTTTTGGAGTTGCATTCAAATCTAACGTAACTTATCTAAGGACGGTGTAATGCAGGCTGATTAAGTCTGTAAGATTTATTCATCTGATATGTTATTGATCCAACACTTGAAATTTCCTACCACTTGTCCTCTGTCTGGGGAACCACATCAGACTGAGTCAGCCTGTAGTCATGCTTGCTTGAAGGATGCAGAGGGATTCCCTGAAATATCTTCTCTATATAATGCCTCTTGATATATTAAATCAGCTAGTTGGATATCACTCCTGTAATTCTTAGCTAGATCTGAATAAGTATCAAGACCCATAGAAAGATCTGTATTTACTTTTTGAACTATCAGGCATTAACAAGTAGAGCTGGGTGGGAAACAGTTTTCCTGTACTGCGAAACTGCAATTTCAAAAATTTCCCCATTCTGCACTGGGACAACACTGAGACCTTTGAAAACGGTTTGTCTTCCCCCATCCCTCCAAAAAAAAAAAAAAAACCCAACAACAATAGCCAGGATGCCCAACTGAAATGTGAGAAAATGGCAGAACAGGGACTTGAATCTGTGTCTCTCATGTCCAAGATAAGTGCCCTGACCAGTAGACTATTAGAGATCCTGAGGTCAGGTAGTCTCACACACTCACCAGAAATTCCATCCTGAACCTGAGAACCCTATCCTAACAAAGAACCATTTAACTGAAAAATTCTTGATCAGCTCTACTGACAATGTCTTCTTAAAGAATGCCGGTCAAGAATTTTTCAATTAAATAATCAGCAAAAAGCTTGTCCCGTGGGATATTTCATGTTGACTAGTATCTGACTTACTTGGGGATTGGTTTTTCATACCCTTAGCCAGAACTGGTGTTACGACACAGAGTTATAGCTCTTTGCTCTTACAATAAATTTCTGGCTATCCAGGCTACAAGGAAAGAATTTCTGCACCTCTTGCTCCTTGCTTCACTAGAAACTAGAGCCTTCAAAATTTCCTCTGTGGAGGAGTGACCTTTGAGGTGAGAATCTGTAGTGTTCTTCATGCCTTCTAATTCCTTTTACCCTTCTTTACCATTTTCTCAGATTCATAAGGGAAAGGGGAGGGAATAGAAATGAATCTCTCAGGACTCAGTTTTTGAGTGTACGCTGACCTTTTCCCACCCTTCTTCATAAGGTGAAGGGAGAGTGGCCTCCATGTACAGAGATAATAGGATATTACTGATGAGAGAATCTGAAGGGAGAATCATGACTGCTACTGTGCCACAGAAATAATATGTAACCCTTAAAATACTTCACTCTTTAGAAATGATCCCTAAGTTGCCTCTTTGACCTTTTAGAGAAGTTCTCTGAACAAGCCCATGTTTTGGGAGCAAAAGGGAAATCCCCTAGAGCAGCAATATTGTCTCACTGCAGTGCATAGTGAGCAAGGCTGACTCATATCTTGTTGGAGAGAGGATGGGGGAAATGGTCAGAAGGAGGAAATATTAGGTAGTAAAGGGCTCTTTAAGTAGTCAAGAAAGACTTAATAATAACCAATGCCTGGAAGCTAAAATCACATAAATTCAAATTAGAAATTAGGCACTTTTTTTAAAAACAGTGAGAACGATTAAGCACTGGACCAAGCTACTGAGGGAAGTGGTGGATTCACCACTTGTTGAGGTTTTCAAATTAAGATGGGATATCTTCTGGAAAATATGGTTTAGTCAAATACCAACACATTATTGGTCTCAAAAATATGGAAACGGAAATTTAGACTCTGAAGTTTTGCTTACTTGAAAAAAAAGGCAAAAGCACATTTAAATATATAGTGATTCCTCCAGCTACAATAAACTGAATGATTAAGATTAATGTTCTCTGTAGAGATATTAAGAGCCCAAGATGCACCTAGCAGTGCAGACACATCACTGGCCACCTTTCTTTCTGAAGCATTACTAAACATTGTATAGGTTGCTCAAACCCATATGACTTGCTATCTCTCGGGTTTATCATACCATCATGAAGTGATACTTTGAGCTCTTCCTTTTGTGGGTTATTTCTGCACTTAATCTGAGTTAACAGTAATGAATTCTAGATCTCTTCTATTTTTAAATGTGGGAGTCATGTTATCACTGTTATGCTGGTGCAAATATTTTCTTACACTTCATACTAATATTCTTTTGGCTCTTTTACTTTTTAATATGGTCAGAATTGAAGGAAACATATCTCTAGTCCCTCAAAAATACAATCTTGTTTTTGCACCTTCTTTTGGTATGTTTATTATTGTAACACTAATACTGCAGTTTCTCAGATAAAACAACATGGGATTTGACATCTGATTCAGAGCTTTCATTGGAAAATACTTTTAATTAGCCCTGATTTACACTACAGGGTTAGGTCGAATTTAGCCACGTTAGCTCAATTTAAAAATGACTGTCCACACAACCAACCCCATTCCATCGACCTAAAGGGCTCTTAAAATTGACTTCTATACTCCAATGAGGGGAGTAGCACTAAAATCGACCTTGCTGGGTCGAATTTGGGGTAGTGAGGACACAAATCGACGGTATTGGCCTCCGGGAGCTATCCTAGAGTGCTCCATTGTGACTGCTCTGGACAGCACTTTGAACTCTGATGCACTAGCCAGGTACACAGGAAAAGCCCCGGGAACTTTTGAATTTCATTTCCTGTTTGGTCAGCGCGGCGAACTCAGCAGCACAGGTGAACATGCAGTCCCCCCAGAATCGCAAACGAGCTCCAGCATGGGGAGATACTGGATCTGATTGCTGTATGGGGAGAAGCATCTGTGCAGGCCGAACTCCAATCAAAAAGAAGAAATGCCAACATATATGCCAAAATCTCACAGGGCATGTTGGAGAGAGGCTACACCAGGGACACATAGCAGTGCTGCGTGAAAGTTAAGACGCTCAGGCAAGCCTACCAAAAGACAAAGGAGGCAAACTGTTGCTCCATGTCAGAGCCCCATACATGCCGCTTCTATGATCAGCTGCATGGCATTCTAGGGCGGGACGAACCTATCACTATCGCACTACTGTCCGTGGACACCTGCAAGGGGGGAGTCTCACACCACAGGGAGGAGGATTTTGTGGAGGAGGAGGAGAAGGAGAATGCGCAGCAGGCAAGCTGTGAATACATTCTCCCCATCAGCCAGGACCTTTTCATCACCCTGGAGCCAATACCCTCCCAAGGCGGGATCCCCAACCCTGAAGTCAGAGAAGGTACCTCTGGTGATTGCACATTTGTAACTACAGTACAGGGTTTAAAAGCAATAATGTTTAATGTTTGATTTTCCCTGAAGAACTGGGATGCATTCATGGCCAGTACAGCTACTGGAAAAGTCTGTTCACATGTCTGGAGATGGAGCGGGAATCCTCCAGGGACATCTCCATGAAGCTCTCCTGGAGGTACTCTGAAAGCCTTTGCAGAGGGTTTCTGGGGAGGGCTGCCTTATTTCGTCTTCCACGGTAGGACACTTTACCATGCCAAGCCAGTAGCAAATATTCTGGAATCATTGCAGCACAAAGCATGGCAGCGAATGATCCTGGGTTTTGGTCGCATTCAAGCAACATTTGGTCTATATCTTTCTGTGTTAGCCTCAGTAGAGTGATATCATTCATGGTCACCTGGTTGAAATAGGGAAATTTTTGTAAGGGAACAGTAAAAGGGCCCTGTTCACGCTGGGCTGTTTGTGCTTGGCTAAAAGGGATCATCCCAGAGAATAACCACACGGAGGGGTGGGGGGAGGTGTGTGCTGCACATCGACCCAAAAACCGCAGCCCCTCCTTTTAAATGTGAAACCCAACCCATTGCTTGCTCTGGGAAAGGAGGGCGCTGCAGTTTGAAAACATTCCCACATGTTATGAAGGCCTAAGAAGCCAACCCCGTGTACCAAAAGGCTTACCATGGCTGACTGGAAAACAAATTCTGTTGCCCAGCCGTGTGTGTGTGAAGTGTCACCATACCGCAGACGCTCAATATAAAAGACAAAATGCGACCTTGTACCTAAAGCACATGTGCTGTCTGCTGTGAATTGTTTGGCTCACTGTGAAAGAGTCTCCCTTTTGTTCTCAGAAATGTATCATCTTAAATTTTACTCTCCCTTTTTATCTCCCCTCAGGTGCAAATGTTTCTATGCTCCCCTCATCATCTCCATCCCTGAGGTTACCACAGATTAGAAGGCGAAAAAAACCACACTCGCGATGACATGTTTTCCGAGCTCATGCAGTCCTCCTGCACTGATAGAGCACAGCTTAATGCATGGAGGCATTCAGTGGCAGAGGCCAAGAAAGAATTAAGTGAGCGTGAAGAGCAGAGGCAAGACGCAATGCTGAGGCTAATGAGGGAGGAAACGGACACGATGAAGCGTCTGTTGGAGCTGCAGGAAAGCCAACAAGAGCACAGACCCTCCGCTGCACCCACTGTATAACCGCATGCCCTCGTCCCCAAGTTCCACATCCGCCTCACCCAGACACCCAAGAACGCGGGGGCAGGGAATGGGGGGGGAGACTCTGGGCACCCAGCCACTCCACTCCAGAGGATGGCCCAAGCAACAGAAGGCCGTCATTCAAACAGTTTGATTGTTAGTGTGACTACAATAAACAATGTGGCCCTGTCCTTCCCTCCTCCCCCACCTTACCCAGGCTACCTTGTCCATTATCTCATTTTTTTCATTAATAAAGAAAGAATGCATGGTTTCAAGACAATAGTTACTTTATTTCGAAGGGGGGAGGGTGGTTGGCTTATAGGGAATTAAAATCAACAAAGGGGGCGGGTTTGCATTAAGGAGAAACACACACAACTGTCACACCAAAGCCTGGCCAGTCATGAAACTGGTTTTCAAAGCCTCTCTGATGCGCAGCGCATCTAGCTGTGCTCTTCTAATCACCCTGGTGTCTGGCTGCTCAAAATCGGATGCCAGGTGATTTGCCTCAACTTCCCACCCTGCTATAAACATCTCCCCCTTACTCTCACGGATATTATGGAGCACACAGCAAGCAGCAATAGCAATGGGAATGCTGGTTGCACTGAGGTCTGACCTGGTCAGCAAACAGCGCCAGTGAGCTTTTAAACATCCAAAGGCACATTCTACCACTATTCTGCACTTGCTCAGCCTATAGTTGAACTGCTTCTTACTACTGTCCAGGCTGTCTGTATAAGGCTTCATGAGTCATGGGAGCAAGGGGCAGACTGGGTCCCCAAGGATAACTATTGGTATTTCAACATCCCCAATGGTAATTTTGTGGTCTGGGAAGTAAGTCCCTTCTTGCAGCTGCTCGAACAGCCCGGAGTTCCTAAATGTGTGAGCGTCATGTACCTTTCCCAGCCATCCCACGCTGATGTCGGTGAAATGTCCCTCGTGATCCACCAGTGCTTGCAGCACCATTGAGAAGTACCCCTTGCGGTTTATGTACTGGTTGGCAAGGTGGTCCAGTGCCAAGATGGGGATATGCATTCCATCTATCGCCCCACCACATTTAGGGAACCCCATTGCAGCAAAGCCATTCACTATGACCTGCACATTTCCCAGAGTCACTACCCTTGATAACAGAACCTCAATGATTGCACTGGCTACTTGAATCACAGCAACCCCCACAGTACGCTTGCCCACTCCAAATTGATTCCCGACTGACTGGTAGCAGTCAGGTGTTGCAAGCTTCCACAGGGCTATCGCCACTCGCTTCTCAGCTGTCAGGGCAGCTCTCATCTTGGTATTCCTGTGCTTCAGGGTGGGGGAAAGCAACTCACAGAGTTCAAGGAAAGTGGCCTTACGCATGCAAAAGTTTCGCAGCCACTAGGAATCATCCCATACCTGCAACACTATGCGGTCCCACCAGTCTGTGCTTGTTTGCCTGGCCCAGAATCAGCGTTCCACTGTATCAACCAGCCCCACTGCTGCCATGATGTCCCAATTGCCACAGCCTGTGCTTTCAGGAACGTGTGTGTCCATGATCTCATCAAAATCCTCCTCGTGCTGGCGTCTCTTAGCCCGGTTCGGCATATAGTCCAGGATAATGCACGAGGTGTTTACAATGCTCACAACAACAGCGGTGATGGTGAGCTGAGCAGGCTTCATGCTTGCCATGGTATGGTGTCTGCATGGGTAACCCAGGAAAAAAGTCACAAAACGATTGTCTGCAGTTGGTTTAAGGGAGGGAGAGGCGACTGACAACATATACCTGAAACCACCCGCGACAATGTTTTTGCCTCATCAGGCATTGGGATAGCTACCCACAGTGCACCGCTCTGTAAGTAGATGCTAGGCACGGTAGTGAGGACGCACTCTGCCGACTTAATGCTCTTAGTGGGGACATATGCAAGTGACTGTATAAAATTGATTTCTAAAAATTGACTTCTATAAAATTGGCCTAATTTCGTAGTGTAGACATACCCTTAGATAGCAAAGTAGTCTTTTTAGTATCTTAACAAGACCGTGGCCTAGCTGCATTTAATGCAGTGCTGGTCATATATTTTATCCACTGAATACACGAACTAAGTCATTATTTTGCGGCCTTTATGATAACTGAAATTAATATAAAAAGCTAATACAGAATAATTCACTTAAACATGCTGTGGAGGTTTACTAATATTACAATTCCATAGAACATTGCTCTTATGCTTAAGGTGCTACAATTATTTTCTTTCAGTTTCATAGTTTCATAAAATTGTATTTCTCATTTGGAAAAGCAATGTACCAAGTGTTTGCTTCAGAGATCTATTACCTAGCTAGTTAGAGGTAGACTGGCATTTCAAGAACGCTTACTGGTGCTTTGTAAATTCTAACACTGAATTGAAATCACACAGTTTTCAATTTACTGTCCACATTAAAATAGATAAATCATTGTCATGAAAGATTCAATAACTTTAAAAAAAAAACAGATTTGTTAATGGGGATAGTTTCAGTGTTCACTTACTTTGGAAACTCCTCAGTTTCCAGGGCAATGTTGCTTTGGAGAGTGGCTCACCATAATTTGACCCTCTCCCTACCCAGCCACGGTCTTCCCAATCCCATATCAGCTAAGCCTTGCTTGGTCCACGCTGAGGGGCTTTTGCATTGCCTCAAACCTTCTCCTTCCAAAAGGTTTAGGACCAAAGGAAATACTAGAAGAAATGACATGGCTCTTAATATTTAAACAAAATATATTTTCATCTTGTGTTATGATATATGATGTCATAAAGTTTGAGGTAAAAAGTCAAACTGCTCACAGCAAGTTAACAGAAAAAGTGCATGTGACACAGACCCTTGGCAAAGGGTACTCTGTTCTTTGCAAACAGCTCTCACCTCAGACCTAACAAATTCACTACACCAAATACATGTCTTACAGGATATTTATGTATAAAGCATAAGAAGTAAGGTACCTAGAGAAAGCTTGTAGCTTGTCAAGATTCATAATAATTGTGTGATGTATATACGGGTAATATTTAAGGAATAATGTATTCATATTGAAAGTATTCTTTAGGGACTTGGAGTGAAAATTAGTCACCAGGGGATAATATGTCTTGGCCGTGGCCTATTCAGGCAGGAGGGAGTTGTCATCCCTCATAGAATCACAGACTATTAGGGTTGGAAGGGACCTCAGGACGTCATCTAGTCCAACCCCCCTGCTCAAAGCAGGACCAATCCCCAACTAAATCATCCCAGCCAGGGCTTCGTCAAGCCTAACCTTGAAAACCTCTAAGGAAGGAGATTCCACCACCTCCCTAGGTAACCCATTCCAGTGCTTCACCACCCTCCTAGTGAAAAAAAACTTTTTCCTAACATCCAACCAAAACCTCCCCCCCTGCAACTTGAGACCATTACTCCTTGTTCTGTCGTCTGGTACCACTGAGAACAGTCTAGATCCATCCCCTTTGGAACCCCCCTTCAGGTAGTTGAAAGAAGCTATCAAATCCCCCCTCATTCTTCTCTTCTGCAGACTAAACAATTCCAGTTCCCTCAGCCTCTCCTCATAAATCATGTGCTCCAGCCCCCTAATAATTTTTGCTGCCCTTCGCTGCACTCTTTCCAATTTTTCCATATCCTTCTTGTAGTGTGGGGCCCAAAACTGGACACAGTCCTCCAGATGAGGCCTCACCAATGTCGAAAAGAGGGGAATGCTCATGTCCCTCGATCTGCTGGCAATGCCCCTACTTATACAGCCCAAAATGCTGTTAGCCTTCTTGGCAACAAGGGCACACTGTTGACTCATATCCAGCTTCTCGTCCACTGTAACCCTTAGGCCCTTTTCTGCAGAACTACTGCCTAGCCATTCAGTCCCTCGTCTGTAGCAGTGCATAGGATTCTTCCATCCTAAGTGCAGGACTCTGCATTTGTTCTTGTTGAACCTCATCAGATTTCTGTTGGCCCAATCCTCTAAATTGTCTAGGTCCCTCTGTATCCTATCCTACCCTCAAGCGTATCTACCACTCCTCCCAGTTTAGTGTCATCTGCAAACTTGCTGAGAGTGCAGTCCATTAATGAAGATATTGAACAAAACTGGCCCCAAGACCAATCCTTGGGGCACTCCGCTTGATACCGGCTGCCAACAAGACATGGAGCCATTGATCACTATCCACTGAGCCTGCCAATCTAGCCAGCCTTCTATCCACCTTATAGTCCATTCATCCAGCCCATACTTCTTCCACAGTATTCTTGCCAGCAAGTTAAAGACCGTATCAAAAGCTTTGCTAAAGTCAAGTTATATCATGTTCACCACTTTCCCCATATTCACACAGTCAGTTATCTCATCATAGAATGCAATTAGGTTAGTCAGACATGACTTGCCCTTGGTGAATCCATGCTTATTGTTCCTGATCACTTTCCTCTCCTCTAAGTGCTTCAGAATTGATTCCTTGAGGACCTGCTCCATGATTTTTCCAGGGACTGAGGAGAGGCTGACTGGCCTGTAGTTCCCCAGATCCTCCTTCTTCCCTTTTTTAAAGATGGGCACTACATTAGCCTTTTTCCAGTCTTCTGGGACCTCCCCCGATCCCATGAGTTTTCAAAGATAATGGCCAATGGTTCTCAATCACATCCACCAACTCCTTTAGCACCCTCGGATGCAGTGCATCCGGCCCCATGGACTTGTGCTCCTCCAGCTTTTCTAGGTAGTTCCGAACCACTTCTTTCTCCACAGAGGGCTGGTCACCTCCTCCCCATGCTGCGCTGCCCAGTGCAGCAGTCTGAGTGCTGACCTTGTTTGTGAAGACAGAGGCAAAAAAAGCATTGAGTACATAAGCTTTTCCCACATCCTCCTTGTTGTCCCTCCTTGTTTAGCCAGTGACGCAATGCTAGGCTCAACTGTTTAGCGCTGCTCAATCCCAAGATGTTAAATGAAAACCATCAGAGACAACTGCAAACAAACAAAACCTCTTGAAGGTGGAAAAGAAACATTCCAACAGAGAATCATCTTAGCTATGAATAAATACAAAAGACTGTTTCAGTATAACAAAGGGTGTGGGAAAGCACACTGTATCCAGGCCCGCTGGCATTGGGGGAAAAGGAGGTAATTGTCCAGAGGCGCTGGCAATTTAAAAGGGCCCAGGCGCCCCTGGCTGCCGCTGCTCCTGTGATAGTGACCGGGCCCTTTTAAATCGCCCAGGAGGGCCACAGGGCTCCCCATGCCACCCTTTCCCCCAAGGCCCCACCCCGGTTCTTTCCCACCCATTTCCACCTCCCTCCCCCGAGCACTCTGCACCCTTGCTCTGTTGGATCATATTAAAGAAGTTCTGTATTAAAACCACAAATGAGTTTGATTCCCCATAGTTTAAATTCCAGGGTATTACTAATTAAGAGGTCTCTTGGTTTTTGGTACTGTTTCTCTCCCTCTGTGTGTGAAACTTGCAAGCTGCTAGTTGTGTTAGTACATTCTAAGACAGAGTCTGTTCTCAAAGCAATTCACAGAGACTCAAAGCAATACTCTAACAACAGAAACAGCACCCAGAGACTCCCCACCCTTTTGTTGTATTAACAATTGTGATTAAAATAGAGATAGAGGATGTATGTGGATGGATGCTTGGTGTGGATAATAACTGAATGATCAGGGAGGTGCCAGCCTAAGAATCCAGTGTCCATCGGCTGAAGAAGGCGTCAAGTGGAAATAACCAGAGGACCCCCGGAGGGCAGACTGGAATCCACCCAACAGCCTCAAGAATGGGAGAACCAAAGAACAAGATAACATCTTGGAGCCGTCAGGAATGTGCTATCTGCTGATTGATTCAGCAACAGCATGATGCAGCAATTCCCATAGACTGGCATAGGAAGAAATTCCTATAAAACTAGACTCTAAAAAGTCAGAACTTTGGGGTCTGATTCTGCAAACCAACTTCCAGGAGCATCAGATGAGCATCTGACAAGGCCCTGCTCCCTCCTCATGTCCAGGCCACCTGGCCAGTGGCTTGGCATGAGCAACTCTAAGGCTGGTAACTATGATAACAACTTTGCAGAACCTGTGTGTGTGTGTATGAATGAATGTGTGAATAAATATGAGATTGAATGGAAAGTTATAGCTATAACTAACTGCTTACTATGATAACAACCTTGCAGAACCTGTGTGTGTGTGTGTGTGTGTGTATGAATGAATGTGTGAATAAAGATGAGATTGAATGGAATGTTACAGCTGTAACTAACTGCTTACTATGATTCTTTCTGTATTCACAATAAATGTGGTATTTTGCCTTTTTCCCTTTAATAAGATCCTGCTGGTTTTTATTTTATTGGTGCAACAGCTCCTCTCGCTATCCACCACAGCACCTCCAGATGCCACAAAACAGCTAATCCACAACAGGTGGTAGGTGCTGATTGGCGGGGCCTGCCAGTGGGCAGGAGGTGCTGGGGGGAGGGGGGATTTATGGTAGGGGGGTTGCCGGTGGGTGCTCAGCACCCACCATTTTTTCCCTGTGGCTGCTCCAGCCCCAAAGCACCCAGGGAGTCAGCTCCTATGCTGGCCATGCCAGAAGAGCAGTGCAGCCAGCAGCTCGCTGGGCACCAGCCAGTGCAGGCACAGTACCGCCCAAATGTCAGGCAGACTGCATCTGCACAGGCGTGGCTTGTGCGTGCACCAGCCGCCACACATGGTCCAGCAGCAGCGTGGGGCCCGGCTCTAGCCTGCCCTGCATGAATCAAACCTCAGCCATCCCTTTCTAGGGAGCCCATTGACTGTTCTCCCCTGGGGCCCGGAATTGCTGTCAGTGGGCCTTACTGTATCCTTTCACTATGGACACTTCTTGAGGAGTGGAGATGTTCTCCTGAAAAATCGGATCCTGGCTCCTATGAAGCCAGGCAACTCAGCAATAGACTGAACTTTGGGGAAGGGACCTACTTTAGTAGATAGGAAAGGTAACTATAAATAAGTGAAGACCCAGGTTCACATTTTATGATGGTTTTTATATTTGATTCTACCACTCTCTCTCATTTCTTGCTAATGCTCCGTTCTTTCTTAAATAAACCTACTTTCATTTTATTAGAAGTGCTCACAATTGCTGTGTGGCTTAGAGGAGCAGTGGCTTAAGGTAAAACTAGTAAACTGAGGTACATTGCACCATTGGGGGCAGAGGATCTGAGATTTCAGTGAGTAATCAGTATTAGGGACTGGAGAACGATCCAGGGGGACTCAGGGACTGGGGGGCACTTATTGTTAACCTGAAAAACAAAGACAAGGATGGAGGAGAGTGCTATCGTGGCTGAGAGGCTGGTGGGGTTGGGGAGCTGACACCTAGCCATGCCCAGGCAAAAATCCCTCATGCTGGAGCCAGGGAGTGACAAGTTTACCTCAGTCCTTGGTGCACCAAGAACCATCACAGAAGGCATATATATCAAATTAGCTATTTTGAATGATTTGCTCAGTGCTGTTTAAAAATAATACACACATATATGATGAGGAATAACAGCAGCAAGCTACTGGCATATATTTTGTTCAATGGAGTTCGTTCTGTTTTAACATTAGTAGAACAGGGCTATTACATTTCCCTTTGTTGTCAACTTATGAATATTTGTTGGCCTCATTCTGCAGTTACATATACTCATCTGTCAAGCCTTCATTGGTGGTATTTCAGGCTTACACCAGCATAAGTGGGAGCAGAAACCGACCCTGAGTCTTGAGAATGGGTTTATAGCTGCTTTTTAAGATAAATTAGTTCATACATTTTACAGCAACATTGTATGCAGTACCCGTGAACAAGATTTGCTTAAACACTGGCAAAATGAACACTTTTCCTTAAGACCTAATCTGTGTAGAACGTTAAAGAAAGGATAAATGCAGGAGTAGATACTGCATAGAATGAGCAGTAGTTCCATTTAAGACAATTAATATTTTCACGAGAATTATGAAACTGATCACGTTGCAGAGGCAATACAGTTCACCTCCCTCAAGAAGACATCATGGTTGCAGTGTTGTCAGATGATTGCAGAACTGCATGGATGTGACCTTAGGAGAATATGCCAACATATGGTAAAAGGGAAGCTGATAGTCTGTGAAAGCACTGAAGACGTTGGAGGAGGGTAGGATCATTATGGGTGGAAAAACACACCAATTCTACTTTGATCACAGAGGGATTTTGCAATAAAGGAACAATATTAAATACTTTATCATCTTTATGTTTTAATTTCATTAATTGTTCATGGAATCAATTAATCTTTTCCTCAAATTAACCTTTTCCCCCACAACTTTTGCCCTTTCTCCTTCTGCTTCCCCAGGAGCTCGAGCTAACATACCTTTGTTTTGTTCATTTTCCAGTCACCATTAAAACAACTTTGGGAATAAAAATTGCTAACTTTTGCTCACTGTTGACAGTCAAGCTCAGCACCAGTGGATCAACACATTGTGGGGGATGTCTTACCTTTCTCAAAAACCAGATTGGTAGATTTCTGAATGCAGTATATTTAGAATGTGGAGGCTATTCTCCACCAGACGGTGGCAATTTTAATATAAGTCAAACTTTGAATAGCTTGACAAGTGTCTCTTCCAATATGAGCTTTTAAAAATGTGTATTACTTGTCAAAAGTACTGAAAATGCCGCTGTATGTGTAGAAGATGAAATTGTGATGCAGATGGAGTATTTACATTTTAATTTGTAGTTAAAATGCAGTAAAATGGAAGAGATGCATATGCAAAGGGCGAAGACAAGTGGGAATTGAAGGATGCAAGGCAGGATCTGCTTTGTAACACCTGCCTACATTTATTAGAGTCTGCAAGGTAGATGGGGATAGAGAAACATAGTTCTGCCATATTATTCCAGCACTATTCTGTTCAGTTGAGGAGTGAAGTTTTCCTTTTAATGTAAACAAACTTAGAATTACTGCAGATGATGCCTAGAGAAAGGAAGAAATATCAGTGTTGCCTTGCCATGCCAACTTAGGGCTACTGGAATCTGCACCAGATAATACATGTATAAGTCACTGTTTATGTAAAAACAAACAAACAAACAAACAAAAATATGCAAAATGTGTTAATTCAATATTAAAGTTTGTGCAGTATGAGTCACGCAATGCCAAAGGTAAATCCCCAACAGTTACATTAACTAGTCTGCACTGTACATTGTACAGACCAAATTATGCTTACCCCTGGTTGGGTGCACTATAATGGAGATGAGCTAGTGAGTCCTTTCACCATGATACACCAGTGCAGAAGGGAGCCATAAGTTGGTTAGTAGGGCTCTGAATTTGCTAGGGAGAGTGAGGAGGGCTAGCGCTGCTGTCATCAGTATGGCAGGCCAGAGGGGTTATGTCAGGGTGAGTATGGGCCATTGATCTCTCTCTCACACACACATATACACACACTCCTGTACAGTCTGATACTGCAGAAAAAACACTAGAGTCTTCTTTTGACTTCCAGGATCTCCTAAGATTCACAGGAAGGCCTGGCAAAAAGGGACTGGCAAGAGTTTAGAGTCAAGCAAAATAAAATAATCTCCCTACTTCTCTCCCATGGGGGAGGTTGAGGAAAATAATGAATCCATTTCTTACTCCCTTTGTTGAGGTTCCAGACAGTGAAGTATCCCTCATCTGCTATCCCTTATCTCTCCCTCACACCATTGCTGCCTGCATCTCCCTTGCTTCTGCAGATCTCCTAAGGTTTGCATCTTCAGGGCTCCCATCATATAGGCCTCAGGAGTCCCAGTATATAGGGAATGGGTCAGAGCAGGAAGAATAAATCGAGGGGGAAGGCATTTCACCATTTTTCTGTGCACCTTCTGAAGTCTACAAGAGGAGAAAACACCTAGTGAGCCTGAAGAATCCTTGTCCCCTCTCGAGCCTAAGTAAACTCATTTGGTTCCCACTCTATACCTCCCAGCTTTAGGAGGCTCAACAACCCCCTTTGTGAGACTTTTGATGGAAAAAAGTCTCTTTCTATTGACCTCTACCTAATGTCCAGATCACACTCTGAGATCCCTGAAAGGGAAAGAGATAAGGTCTTTTTAAAAAGTTCTGTGCAGCTATGTTCACTGATATAATCACTATTCTTTAATTCATTATTGCCTCTATATAACTGGTAACCTTATGCACATGGTATTGCTTATGTTACCTGATTAGATTAGTATAACAAAAGTAAGGAGTGATGGTGAGACCAAGTAATTGGCCTTTTGGTCCTCTGAGGGAAAGGATAAGTAGTTTGTATCATTAAGCAGGACTAGCAAACTCTGAGGACATTTTAAAACTTGTTTTTCAGGCAAAGGGGCTTGCCATACTCACAAGAAATCATAAGAAAAAGCCAGAGGGGACAAGAGATCCAATACAGATTGGGTATATCTTTTTTCAATTCTGCTTTATTTGCAAAGCAAAGCAAAACAAACAAACAAAATGCCAGCAATATCACTTAAGATCCCAGTATGAGGATGATTGGATCTTAATATTTATCTTGGAAAGGGACAGGTCTTGGCATCTAATACAGAAGAATCCTAATTGATTTCAGACTCTTGGCAGCTGATCAAGCTGAAGAAAGGTCACACTGAAACAAGAGATCATCTTCAAAGTATAGTCCAGGTGGATGAATTAGCGGAAGAGGAAGGACACTGATACTGTACCAGCATCATAACTAAACTCTTTATTGACCTTTCCTTCAACTTTCTTTCCTCCAAAGACAAAAACTTATGTTGATTATTTTTAACTTTATGATGTGTATGGAAATAGCACGATAAACAAGCTGTGCAACATTATAAGTATTCTAATCCTTTACATCTTATTTATTTAAAGTTTATTATAGTGAGTAATTTAGCAAACTTATAACTAACAAAATTGCCAATTGCCACCTTTTTTCATTTGGTGATATGCGATACGCTCATCTCCAACCCAATTTGCTCTTGTGTCGTTTAGACTATAAGATGTCTAGAAATTATGGAATGATAACCCATATTATACTGTTCAGCCACTAGGTGGCACTGTGTAAAATAAATTATTTAAACCAACCTCAACTATACCTTTTAGTGTATTAAAGGATCTTATAATGAACACATCTGGAGTGTATAAGCAAGCTCTGTAGCCAGTCCATATCTGGTACAGAGACATGACAGTGTCTACAGCAGGGACTGTCTCTATATCTGTTTTTGTATCTCAGAACAATCAGACTGCATTCCTGATTAGGGTCTCTGGGCATTGTGTAATATATAGTGTAATAATAATTTTTAAGAGATTACTATGTGCTGAGACATTTGGAGTAGTGTATGAAAGGTTCACCATGGTCCCTCCTTTTGGTAGCAGTGGATAGATCTGGCCATGTGTGATGTGTGTGTTATTACAGTAAATGAACAGAAAAGATTAAATGCACAATAGTTAAACAATAGATCTAGTGTTGCCAACTTTCTAATTGCACAAAACCAGACACTCTTGCCCTGCCCCTGTGCCACCCCTTCTCCAAGGCCCCAACCCCCAATCACTCCATCCCCTCCTCCCTCTGTCACTCGCTCTCCATTATGGGCTCAGGGCTGGGGCAGATGTGCAGGAGGGGGTGCAGGAAGGGGCTCCGGACAGGGGTCAAGGGCTGGGGTGCGAGAGGAGGTGTGGGGAGCAGGCTCCGGGCAGTGCTTACCTCGGGGGCTCCCTGGAAGCGGCAACATGTTCCTCGGCTTCTAGGTGTAGGGGGGACCAAAGGCTCTGCACAGTGTATGCTGCCTCCGCCCACGGGCACCACCTGTGCAGCTCCCATTGGCCATGGTTCCTGGCCAGTGGGAGCTGCAGAACTGCTGCTCACGTTGGGGGCAGAGCGTGGAGCCCCCCGGCTGTTGCTGCTTCCAGGAGCCACACGGAGCCAGGTAGGGAGCTTACCAGTCCCGCCAACTGGACTTTTGGCAGCCTGGTCAGCAGCACTGACCAGAGCCACCAGCTCCCTTTACAACCAGGCTTTCTGGTCAAAAACCAGACACCTGGGAACCCTAAATAGAATGAGAATGGTTTGTAGATCACATAGAACTGCATTTGTGAAGAAGCTTGTATATTGTGTTACTCCATTAAACTTGGGTCAAGACAGGTCTATGCAAAAGTACAAAATGCACCCAAATATTAAAAAAAACAGAACAAAACAAAACCAACCTCAAGAGAACCTGACTATTATATTAGTAATAAAGTTATGAATTGTAATTAAAAATTTGAAACATAAGCAGGAATATAATTCATGTACTTCTACGTAATCTGCACACTAACTGACTGCATAATTTAGATTTTTAATATTGCAAAAGATCTAAAAGGGCACACTAAATACTTGATACCATAGAATAGGGTAAAAACTGCAGAGCTGCAAGGCAGAGCAGTACTTTTATGGACTTAGAAGAAAAGGAAAGGTTGACAAATGGGATCTCAGACAGTGCTTTATGATATATGATTTGACATAACTCATCAGACCATCAGGGCCAATATTCTGCCTCCAAAAGTAGCCAATATCTGATTAAAAGTGAAAACCCTCAAGTATATGATACTCTAACACTTAAAGAGCTTTATATTTTCAAAACTTGCTAGCACATGAATGTTGATCAATTAATCAAAGTAATATAAATGGATAACATACATACCCAAATAGTGCAATGCTTCACATAAAGGCCCCACAATAATTAACTTGTGTTCTGAAGTGCAGAATTATCCTTCTTATTATTTACATGTACTACAGTAGTGCCCATAGAAAAAATGTCAGGGCTTCATTGTGCTAGGCCCTGTACAAATACCCCAAAAAGACATTTCCTGCCCCAGAACACTTGAGACCTATGCCCTTTATCCAGCTAAGCATGTGAGTAGTCCCATTGACTTCAGTGGAACTTTAGACATACTTCATACAGAACATGAGTTTATGAGCTTTAAAAAAAAAACAGGCACAATACTTGAGTCACTGAAATTCTGTCAGAAAACTCAAGGACATCTCCTAAATTATTTTGTCTCTTCAACCACATCTCCTACCTCTCACTGTGGTGAGGACATGGAGAGCATTTGACTCTCTCTTCCATGTAGCAAATTCAAAAGCTATTGAGACAGAAAGAATGTGGTAGAAGTATTACAGTCCTCCCAGAACAGCATGACTGACTGTGGCATGAGAAAGAAAACAAAAGGAAGCGAAGACAGTAAAGGAACTTAAGAAAAAAGATTACTATAGGATTGAGGGCTCAGAAAAAATCCATCTCAATTTAAACACTCTCTCCATTGTTGATTGCTACTAAATTGCAAATATTAAAATCTGTCTGCCTACAGTGACTTGTAATTTGATAGAAAAATGACCATTTTTATTACTTACTTTACAATAGTCCCCAATGGTGATCTGAGAATTTAGCTGCTATTCCTAGTGTAAAGAAAACATCCGGAGATCAAAGCAAATGGCAGCTAGAAAACTGGAAACAAATGTTCTGATGGCACAGTGACTGTGTACGATAGTTATACTGGTAGAAAATAATATTGAAACAGGCAGTATTTCTGACTCCATATCTCTGAAGTTCCTTCCACACTACTGTTGCCGGTTGTAGTTAATTTAAGCTGATTCCTACACCAAACATCCAGACCTTTAACTGTGTCCTTTTCAATATTACCTCCAGTAATGTAAAGTAAAAATAAAGTATCAGTTATGAGCAAGACCAAAATATTTTTGTACATCTTACATCCCTGCAAATGACAACTGCATAAGGAAATGGTCTCTCAACCTCCATTTTTTTATATTGACATACACATAAATATTGAGCTTGTTTAAAAACTAATTTTGTTGTGGTAGCATCCAAAGTGTGTTAGGTACTAACAAGCACATAGAATGACAATCCTTACCCAAAGAGTTTACAATCTAAAAATATTAAAATACAGCTTTCTATTTTACTTCAAGTATAGGTAAGACAGTGAACTAATCCGAGTGCAGCAATTTAAAGAACAGACTAAAAGGCAAATTCATATTTACAGCCAACAAAATATTCTCAAATCTCACTGGTCACTACATCTTGATGCACAGGATTATATCAGGTAAAGAAAGAATCCACTGTCTTGGTTGAGATAGAAATGATGGCTACAGAATAAATCTTTGGAATTGTGATTGCTGAGAACATCTACACATCATGTCTAGAATGTATTTTGTTGTGGTCACACTACTCCATTCCCAATTTAAAAATTAGGGATATGAGTGTTGCTGACTAGAGAATTTCCTAGCAACTGCACATTTGTTGGGAACACCTCCTAACCTGTGGTGCACAGTTGCTAGGGAACCATAGACACTACATTAAGGTTAAGAAAATATCTATGCCTCTTTTATGTAGAGTGGAACCCACTACAGCAAGATTGTGAATCATTTGCTTGCATGATTATCTAAAAGCCCAACATTAGATATGCTCATGACATCACTTTAGTGTGGGGGAGGGATAGCTCAGTAGTTTGAGCATTGGCCTGCTAAATCCAGGGCTATGAGTTCAATCCTTGAGGGGGCCATTTAGGGATCTGGGCCAAAAATTGGGGATTGGTCCGGCTTTGAGCAGGGGGTTGGACTAGATGACCTCCTGAGATCCCTTCCAAACCTGATATTCTATGATGGATATCCTTTAAGACACAGAGCTAGCCTTAAGGGGTCTGGACAGTTTTATCTGTTTTTAAACATCCACTATTCTGTGGTTATGAGATTTAGGTAATGTTTCTCTTTACAAATTATTTTGTAAGCCAACTAGTATAAAATAAACTCTGTGAAACCAAGTAAAATAATCATTAATCATAGGTAATTTCCAGTATGCTTCTGTGGTTGATGTGCTAAAACTAGCATACAGTGTTACAACTAGCTCTGATTAATTTTTGTTGGGGATATGAACGAAATCCACAGGGAGACAGGAAGTTGCAGTTGTCAAAAAAAGAGAAAAATGTTGACAGTCTGTAGACCGTCCTCAGACATGGTTATTGATGGGATTCTGACTACATTACACACACACAAAATCTATCTATCTGTATATGTATGTGTGTATATATACACACACACACAGATAGATAGATAGAATTATAAAATATGAATAAAAACACTACAATACAGAAAAACAAAATAACTTTCCTGCAAGTGACTCCTTGCAGCAGAACTCCTGCAACTACACAGAGCCTCACTGACATAAAAAGTGAAACTAATGCTAATTCAAAGCTATTCAGTATTCAGCAGGATCAGCATTTTTGAAGGGTCAGGTCCCCAAGAGATCACTTGAAAGCTAAAAAAGGGAACATGGTTGATTTTCTAATGTTTAGAGAGCAATAACATGAGCATTTATTTTTTATGCTCCATATGGATAAAGCTTGAATCCTGTAGCCCTGAACTTTGTTCTGTTCAGATTTACCTCATATGATCTTATCACTCAATTCTTTGACTTGAGGACATTTGATTTTAAGAAGAAAAATGATAAGGGAGCTGTTAGGGAAAATCCAACTATAGGACTTTTCAGATAATAAATATAACAGAAAGCTTGATTCTGCTTTCCTGTGTTGACTGCCATTACAACAAAATATAATAACAGGAACTGATACAGGCATCCGTTTCAGACACTGCAAAGTACTTTACTGAAATGTTACACATCAGAATAACTAACTTTCTACCCACTAATACAATTCAGTCAGACTTCTACTTCAGTAAGAGAATCTATTTTAAAATATAACCCAGTTACCAAAAGCATTTGAAAAAAGTGTTACTTATTTTTAAAAAGTTTCAAAACCCTTTAAGATCTTGAAGACAAAACAAGAATCATTGCTTAACACCACGAAAGTCACATCTACACTACAAAATTAAATTGACCTAACTTATGTCGACATACAGCAGCCACAGTAATTACATCACTTGTGTGTGTCCACAATTTGCTCCTTGTGTTGGCAGTGCGCGTCCTCACCAGGAGTACTTGAATCAATTATACTGTCTGTGACATTCTGTACCTCACACTAGCACCCTGGGACCCCCATATTTACTGCAGTCTTCTGATTATATGTTTTATACAAAGTACACCTTGTGAGGTATCATTTAAGAAGTCTTTATATGTTGAACCTTAATATCCTGTTGAATTGTTTGTACTATCATTGTATGTGAAGTTACGAAGTATTGCTATATGTGTTACTGAAATACGTTGTGAGGCTGGGAAACACCTACAGCCAGCCTTTCAGTAGGGACAAAGGAGCAACCATCACCAAACAGGAGTTAATGGCTCATCAAGAGAAGGACCCACTATGCCAGAGACTTCTCAGAGAAGGCATGTATGCCAGGAGGTGTGCGTGGGGGGTGTGTGCTTGGACTAATCCATGTCACACCAAGGATTTTTCTAGCGGTTGAAAGAAAGTACAAAAAAGAGAGAGTGACATAATCACTTGGCCTCTCTTCTCCCACCCCACTCCCCATCTCAACACCGGGAAGATCATCTAGAAGACAAAGACTTTGAACTCAGGAGACTGGTCCCAGGTTGGAAGGGAATTCATCTTGAGTACTGAGGAACTGTAAGATGCCTGTAACATCTGTTAGAGTGAGAAATTGTTTGATTCAAATCTTGCTTAGTCTGTTAAAGTTAGAATTTAGACTACAAATTTATTTTTAATTTCTTAGGTAATCAACTTTGATCTCTGTGCCTTCTACTTATAATCACTTTAACTCTCTCCTTCTGTAGTTAATAAATCTGTTTTATATTTTACCTAGAACAGTGTGTTTCTGGTTAAAGTGCTTGGGGAATCTCAGCTCAGATTACAAAGACACATGCATGTCCATTCCACACTGAGGGAGTGGCGAACTAAATAATGAGCTTATACTGGTCAGGTTTCTGACCAGTGCAAGATGGTACAATTCTAGGGTGTAGGGCCAGAGCTGTGGGGTACTGGCTGAAGCCTGTCCAATGATGGTTCATAAGTGGTTGGGGTCTCATTCATGTAACTCAGTTGGGTGTGTTCCTGCCGGTGGATGGCTGTGTATGTGCAGTGCCTTGTGTAAGTGCAGAAGCTTATAGCTGAACAATGACACCACAGTGTGAGAGGCAGCCCAGGCTGGTGGGTTTAGAATGCTCAGCAGTCCCACAGTCCAGGTTGTACCCCAGGGATCCTGTTACACCATCAGTGTGGGGCATTGCGGGATGGTCCCTGAAAGCCAGTAACAGTTGATGTAAGAAATACAGTTTCTACTCTAACGCTGCATTGACCTAACTACATAAACTTTGACTCTATGCCACTCATAGAGGTGGAGTTAAGTTGGTGTAACAGGACAGTTATGTCAGTGGAAGCTAAATTTAAGTGTAGTTAAATGCCATAGTTAGGCTGAAGTAAGCTGCCTTGTGTCAACCTAACTTTGTTGTGTAGACCAGACCTAACTCTCATTGTATGCAGTGTAGTTGTAGCCAGGTCCTAGAATAGCGAAGTAATATCTTTTATTGGACCAATGTCTGTTGGTGAGAGAGACAAACTTTCGAGCTTACATAGAGCTCCTTCTTCAGGTCTGGAAAATGTATTCAGTGTCACAACTAAATACAAGGTGGAATAGATTATTTAGCATAACACATATTCCAAAGGACCATTCAAGGTGAAATAGCCTGTTAACACCTCTCCAGTCATAGCAGGAAAGGGAGGGAAGGCTGGGGGAGGGGAGAGAGGGTGAAGTGGGTTATAGTTGTAGTAATAAGCCATAAATCTGGTGTCTGTTCAGTCCATGATTTTTAGGGTCTAGCAAAGTTATGAATTTCAGCTCCCAGGCTTGACATTTGTAGGTGTGTAGATTTCCTTTGATATGAGGACTGAGAGGTCAGGTATAGAGTGGTCCATTCCATAATGCAATCTACTTCTCCTGTGGAGTGTCCTTGTCTGGTGAAGATGGTTTTAAGTGTGTTAAGGTGCATATCCTGGACTTTCTCCTTGGAGCATATTCTGTGGTACCTAAGTGCCTGGCTATAGATAACAGATTTCATGATGTTTTTTGGGTGGTCATTGAATCTGTGAAGGTAGCTGCGGTCATCTGTGCGCTTCTTGTATATACTGGTCTGTAGCGTCCCATTGCTGAAGCTGATGGTAGTGTCCAGGAAGTTGATGCTTGTGTGGGAGTACTTCAGGGAGAGTTTAATGAATGGGTAGAGGTTGTTGAAGTTGTGGTGGAAATTTAAGAGGGAGTTTAGCTTGGCTGTCCAGAGGATGAAAATATCATTGATGTATATCAGATAGATCACTGATTTTGTGGTGCATTTGTCCCAAAATTCTTCTTCAATGTGGCCCATGAAGATGTATACATATTGGGGGCAACCCCAGTATCCATAGCTATTCCAAAGGTGAGGGTGAGGATGAAATGGATGATTTTGATGATGTGTTTGGGGTGAATATCTGAGAATTGCCCATTATCTTATAAATATTTTTGGCACACAGTGAATAAAATATGTGAGTGATGTTGGTGTATAGGGAGGTGGCAAGGATAGTATTCCGAAGGAGTTTCTAGAGGAAGCTAGTTGTGTCCTTTGTGTGGTCAGTGGTTTGAGGATGGTGACTATAATTCCTAATATTCCTTCAGTAAGAGTGCGGTGGCCAGATATGATGGATCTGCCTGGGTTCCCTTGCTTGTATATGTTGGGAACATTGTAGAAGGTCCCTGTGGTGGGTTAATGGGGAATGAGGTTTTACTCTTTCTCTTGGAATTGTTTGGGGAAGGATTTGATAATATCCTTAAATACTATGATAAATTGTGGTGTGGGGTCTTCTTGAGTTATTTATAATAGGTGCTGTCATAGACTAATAGAAGACTAGGGTTGGAAGAGACCTCAGGAGGTCATCCAGTCCAACCCCCCACTCAAAGCAGGACCAACCCAAATTAAAACATCCCAACAGGGCTTTGTCAAGCCGGTCCTGAAAAACCTCTAAGGATGGAGATTCCACTACCTCCCTAGGTAACCCATTCCAGTGATTCACCACCCTCCTACTGAAATAGTTTTTCCCAATATCCAACCTAGACCTCCACAACTGCAACTTGAGACCATTGCTCCTTGTTCTGTCATCTGCTACCACTGAGAACAGCCAAGCTCCATCATCTTTGGAACCCCCCTTCAGATAGTTGAAGGCTGCTATCAAATCGCCCCTCACTCTTCTCTTCTGAAGACTAAATAAACCCAGTTCCCTCAGCCTCTCCTCATAAGTCATGTGCCCCAGCCCCCTAATCATTTTCATTGCCCTCTTCTGGACTCCCTCCAATTTTTCCACATCCCTTCTGTAGTGAGGGGCCCAAAACTGGATGCAATACTCCAGATGTGGCCTCACCAATGCTGAACAGAGAGGTATAATCACTTCCCTCGATCTGCTGGCAGATCTAATGCAGCCCAATATGCCATTAACCTTCTTGGCAACAGGGGCAATCTTATCCAGCTTCTCATCCACTGTAATCCCCAGGTCTTTTTCTGAAGAACTGTCACTTAGCCAGTCAGTCCCCAGCCTGTAACAGTGCATGGGATTCTTACCCATCCTAAGTGCAGGGCTCTGCACTTGTCCTTGTTGAACCTCATCAGATTTCTTTTGGCCCAATCCTCCAATTTGTCTTGGTCACTATGGATGCTATCCCTACCCTCCAACATATCTACCTTTCCAGCTAAGTGTCATCAACAAACTTGCTGAGGGTGCAATCCATCCCATTGTCCAGATCATTAATGAAGATGTTGAAGAAAACCAGCCCCAGGACCAACTCCTGGGGCACTCCACTTGATACCGGCTGCCAACTATACATCGAACGGTTGATCACTACCTGTTGAGCCTGTTAATCTAGCCACCTTATAGTCTATTCATCCAATCCATACTTCTTTAACTTGCTGGCAAGAATACTGTGGAAGATCGTATCAAAAGCTTTGCTGAAGTCCAGTTATATCACCACTTTCTCCATATCCACAGAGCCAGTTATCTCATCATAGAAGGCAATCAAGTTGGTCAGGCATGACTTGCCCTTGGTAAATCCATGTTGACTGTTCCTGATCACCGTCCTCTCCTCCAAGTGCTTCAAAATGGATTCCTTGAGGACCTGCTCCATGATTTTTCCGGGGACAGAGGTGAGACTTCAGGTCTATAGTTCCCTGGATTCTCCTTCTTCCCTTTTTTAAAGATGGGCACTATATTTGCCTTTTTCCAATCATCCGGGACCTCCCCCAATTTCAACGAGTTTTCAAAGATAATTGTCAATGTCTTTGCAATTACATCAGCACCCTTGGATGCATTAGGTCCGGCCCATGGACTTGTGCATATCCAGCTTTTCTAAATAGTCCTTAACCTGTTCTTTCACCACTGAGGGCTGCTCACCTCCTCCCCATACTGTGCTGCCCAGTACAGCAGTATGGGATCTGATCTTGTCTGTGAAGACTGAGGCAAAAAAAGAATTGAGTACTTCAGCTTTTTCCACATCATCTGTCAGTAGGTTGCCTCCCCCATTCAGTAAGGGTCCAACATTGTCCCTGACATTCTTGTTGCTAACATACTTGTAGAAACCCTTCTTGTTACCCTTCACATCCCTTGCTAGCTGAAACTCCAGTTGTGCTTTGGTCTTCCTGATTACATCCCTGGATGCTGGAGCAATATTTTTATTCTCCTCCCTAGTCATCTGTCCAAGTTTCCACTTCTTGTAAGCTTCCTTTTTGTGTTTAAGCTCACTGAAGATTTCACTGGTAAGCCAAGCTGGTCACCTGCCATATTTGCTATTCTTTCTGCCCATCAGGATGGTTTGTTCCTTCACCCTCAATAAGGCTTCTTTAAAATACAGCCAGCTCTCCTGGACTCCTTGCCCCCTCATATTAGCCTACCAGGGGATCTTGCCCATCAGTTCCCTGAGGGAGTCAAAGTCTGTTTTTCTGAAGTCTAGGGTCCATATCATGCTGCTCTCCTTTCTTCCTTTTTTCAGGATCCTGAACTTGACCATTTCATGGTCACTGCTTCCCAGGTTGCCATCCGCTTCTACTTCCCCAACCAATTTTTCCCTGTTTGTGAGCAGCAGGTCAAGAGTAGCAAAGCCCCTAGTTGGTTCCTCCAGCATTTGCACCAGGAAGTTGTCCCCAACACTCTCCAAAAAATTCCTGGATTGTCTGTGCACTGCTGTCAGAGTTGGCAGTTGGCCTAGTTAATGTAGTTATCATAGTTGAGAACTACAACGGTGCTTTGTCTGCTGATCTGGTCACTATTTGTGGTTGGATTTTAGAGATTGTATAGCTTTCCTCTTGGTGGTGGAGAGATTGTGGTGGATGTGATGTGTTCATTACGGATTTCAGAGCCAATTTGCTTCTTGAAGCAATCAATGTAATGATCAAGCATGTGATTTCATCCCCTGTGGTGTGTCTAGTCAGAAGATTCTTTTTTTCTTTTGACTGTCAGTGGGGATGTAGTAGTTGTGGGCGATCATTATTGTGAAAGAATTCTTTGAGACAGAGTCAGCAGAAGAATTCTTCTAGTTCTCCACATGTTATCAGGGTCTGTCATGGGGAAGAATTTCAATCCCTTAGGGGTAGAGATAATTCAGCTCCTATTAGGTGTAGTCTTGAAGAGTCTTTGAGCTTAAATTCATAACTTTGCTAGATACTAAAAATCATGGAGTCAGAGAGAGGAGATTTATGGCTTATTACGGCAATCTATAACCCACTTGCCCCCCCCCATCCTCTTCCCCTCCCCTTTTCCCCTATGACTGGAGAGGTGTTAACGGGACACTTCACCTTGAATGGCCCCTCAAAATATGGATTAACTACTTATGCTAAATCTTGTATATTCCACTTTGTATTTAGCTGTGACACTGCAAGTACATTTCCCAGACCTGAAGAAGAGCTCCATGTAAGCTCAAAAGCTTGTCTCTCATCAACAGAAAATGGTTGAGAAAAAGGTATTACCTCACCCACTTTGTCTCACTAACTCTTATGCTAGTTAGCCAATTCTTTCCTCTTTTCTAAATGTAGAATTTCTGACAGATTTTTTCATTTGAATAATCCATTTTCAGAAAAGGTATAGGCACTATACATAAATGCTAAAAGCTGTTTTAGTAACCATAGGCTCTACTGAACTCTCTTAGCTCTCCCCCCGTGTGTTTATCTGTTTAAAAATAGTTCCTAATTAGATGCCCTATTTAATTACATCCTTACCCCTTTCCCCTTCTTCATTTCTTCCAACAAAAGAGGCCAGAAATGGGGCATCTGAATGTAGAATACACTCCATTGCATTTCATATTCTTTTGCAAATTTGCAGACACAAGGACATTTGTGAGAGCACTACATAGCCTATAGTTACTAAAGTAATATCTTCTAGCTGTTATAAACATTGTAATTACAGTATTTTCTCTGAAATTCTGATTTTCTTAAAATCTGTCCGAAATTTTCCATTTAGAAAATAGACAAAGCAATAGACTAACATTACTTACGCTCACTGGGCATAAAGATCAATGAGCTATTCTTGTTGCAGGATCAGAGCCTTTCATAGGACAGCATTAAAGCTTCAGATTTCCTCTACAGAAATTAAAAGTACTGGAGCATGTGCCATTTCCTCTACAGAAATTAAAAGTACTGGAGCATGGTCAGCACATCTTTCTATTTGATGATTTTGTTCATTTTTGTGTGCCCCATGGAAACTTTCTATGGAGCACAAAGAACTAATAAAACTGAATGACTGGGAGGGCGTTGCCTTCAATGGAACATTCAGCATGCTCGCCAAGGTAATGCAAGAGAGACAAGCAGAACTCGGAAAGGGACAATCTGGAGAAAGGGAGACGACAGAGCAAAGTGGCAGAAAACAGGAACATAGTAAAATGAAGGAAGAGATGAAACAAACAAACAGATTATGAAAACTGAGGCAAGAAAGAAAAACAGTAGGAAAAGAGAAAAGAAAAGAAGCAAAGAGAATGTGCATGAGAGGGAGAAAGTGGGGGGAAATCTGCATTCCCGGAAACAAGAGCTTGTTGGTCACTTTATTCTGCCTAAAAGCAATAAATTCAGGTGTTGGGAAGTGGCTCTGGAAATACAGACAATCCAAATCCAAGCTCATATAATTAAGAAAATAGAAAAAAAACAGAATGCAAAAGGAAATAGAAGGAAAAACAAGAAGTATGTTGACACATCAGATTTGGAATGCCTGGCCAACCTGATTGCCTTCTATGATGAGATAACTGGTTCTGTGGATATGGAGAAAGTGGTGGACGTGATATACTTTGACTTCAGCAAAGCCTTTGATATGGTCTCCCACAGTATTCTTGCCAGCAAGTAAAAAACAAGTATGGATTGGATGAATGGACTATAAGGTGGATAGAGGGCTGGCTAGATTATCAGGCTCAACAGGTAGTGATCAACCGTTCGATGTATAGTTGGCAGTCGGTATCAAGTGGAGTGCCCCAGGAGTTGGTCCTGGGGCTAGTTTTCTTCAACATCTTCATTAATGATCTGGACAATGGGATGGATTGCACCCTCAGCAAGTTTGTGGATGACACTTAGCTGGGGGGAAAGGTAGATATGTTGGAGGGTAGGGATAGCATCCATAGTGACCTAGACAAATTGGAGGATTGGGCCAAAAGAAATCTGATGAGGTTCAACAAGGACAAGTGCAGAGTCCTGCACTTAGGATGGGTAAGAATCCCATGCACTGTTACAGGCTGGGAACTGACTGGTGAAGTGGCAGTTCTTCAGAAAAGGACCTACAGATTAGAGTGGACAAGACACTGGATATGAGTCAACAATATGCTAGACATGCCAAACCCATGAAAAAAAACCACTAAAATCAGGCTTGTTTTTGGCTTAATTGGCTTGTGAGTTGCTTGTTGGTTAGTTTTTGGCTTGTAGCTTGTTTGGCTTGTAGCTTGTTATAGCTTGTTGCTTCTTTTTTTTTTTTTTTTTTTTTTTTTTTTGATCGGCTTCCGGCAAGCAGGGGCAAGCAAGGGTGCACGATGGGCCCACTACAGTCCCAGACTGCACGCGGGGAGGGATCTAGTCACATAGTGTTGGGGTTCTTAGGGATTGTCTTGTTTTGCCCCTTTTGAAATGGGATTAGCTTGATTTTGGCTTATTGTGAAAGTCAGGGTGCTTATTTACCGTGCAAAAGTTGGCAACTGTGCAATGTGAACTTGTTGCCAAGAAGGCTAACGGCATATTGGGCTGCATTAGTAGAAGCATTGCCAGCAGATCGAGGGAAGCGATTATTCCCCTCAACTTGGCACTGGTGAGGCCACATCTGGAGAACTGCGTCCAGTTTTGGGGCCCCCACTATAGAAAGGATGTCAACAAATTGGAGATAGTCCAGTGGAGGGCAACAAAAATGAATAGAGGGTTGGGGCACATGATTTATGAGGAGAGGGTGAGGGAACTGGGCTTATTTAGTCTGCAGAAGAGAAGGACGAGGGGGTAAGTTGATAGCAGCCTTCAACTACCTGACGGGGGTTGGGGGGGGGAGTTCCAAGGAGAATACAGCTAGGCTGTTCTCAGTGGTAGCAGATGACAGAACAAGGAGCAATGTTCTCAAGTTGCAGTGGGGGAGGTCTAGATTGGATATTAGGAAAAACTATTTCACTAGCAGGCTGGTGAACCACTGGAATGGGTTACCTAGGGAGGTGGTGGAATCTCCATCCTTCGAGGTTTTTAAGGCCCAGCTTGACAAAGCCCGGACTGGGATGATGTTGTTGGGGTTGGTCCTGCTTGAGTAGGGGCTTGGACTATATGACCTCCTGAGGTCTCTTCCAACCCTAATCTTGTATGATTCTATTATTACAATTATTGATGACTTTCAAAGATTTAGCTTCTTCCAATGCCTATGAATCCCATAAGAGCTCACCTTCAATACCTGCACTAAATCTTTATTTATAACTAAACTGAACTTCGAAAAGTTCAGATTAGCACTTCTGGTTAGCAGGCAAAAAGTTCATGTGCTTAGTCCAGAGTTTATCTGAATTTGTTTCAACCTCTTTGGCAAAGAAATTCTGCTGGAAAATTTGTGATTGCAGACACTCTTGTGAGATTCCCAGTACTTAGTTTCAATTAGGTCAGTCAAATACCACATGAGATTCTTAAAGTTTTGGGTTTAAATAAATTTGAGTTTTTGTTATTTACGTTAATCAGTTCCCCCATGCCTTGAGATATATCTTCCCATACGAAATTACAGTTTGTGTGTAGACTGATCGTGGTGGAAAATCAGAAAACCTGTTAAGCCATGTGGATTGTCAAAATTCATGTAAATGAAACTACTGACAACCATTCTGATTTAAACCAAGTTGCTATCAGAAATCTTGCTCTGAAACAAGTTAAACACTTGGGGTGAAATCCTGGCCACACTGAAGATACTGCCTTCGACTTCAAAAGTGTAAACCTATTGGAGTTCAAAACCTTAATTATGCAATAAGTATTGTGCACCATCCAAAGATTAGCCAGATGTGGGATTATGCATGCCCTTTCTGCAGTATGAAAAAAAAAATTGCACATTAGTTTTACTTGTGGGATATTGTTACTTTAGGAGCTACGAATGAATGGGAAAACATAAGGAATGTTCTGCTAATATCTACCATAGCACCCATTAGTCTATCGTGACACTTAAACCCATATGATACATTGAAAACAATAAACCAAAACAAGAAATGATTTGAGGATGCAGTAGTTCTCTGTCATAAGCAGAAAGACAAGGTTGGTGAGGTAATATCTTTTATTGGAACAACTTTTGCTGGTGAAAGAGACAAAAGAAGATGGTCCAATGAAAGAAATTATCTTACACATCTTGTCTCTCTAATATCCTAGGACCAACACAATAAGAATAAAAGTCTATTTTCCCATGCATTTTACTATACTGCAGCAGTGTCCGGTTGTCAGGAAAAGCCCTCCCGTGTCAGCATTATCTTCCTCTCACACATGTTCAGCTGATTCACAATGACAGGATTACATAAGATGCCACATCCTCTATCATGTGCATGTGGTGGTTAACATACTTAGTGCTCATGTGGATCTTGTGACGTTTCAGAGTCTGATACAGCAAGCACCGTTATCTCTTGAATCATACCAGTGTAACAACAGTTGAGCTTTGGAACCACTATGAAGCACAATGACCAAACTACAGAGAATAATTTTCATGATAAAGCTCTTGAATATTTATGTAATGTATTACTAATACACCACATATATATGAAGGATGACATAGTTTATATTCTGCATATTAAATGTGGTTGATCTACATCTGCCAGGCCTAGTTTACATTTTATCTCTCTTTTCATACATCCATATAAAAATGTATGCATGCTTGTAGTATGTTAAGATTTTTATTTACACAAGTAATTCTTAAAATATTGAAATTTGGTTTGATTTTTTGGGTAAATGTAAACTTGTTGACTCATTTTTCCCTTTCATGTTTTTCTCAAATACAATTCAGAGAAGCAATTACTGCATTATGATTCTAGTTTCCTGACATGTTCAATATGATTTTATGCAAAAATCATTATAAACCAGCTATGCCAGTATTGCTCCCAAATGTTTTGATAACAAATTTTTGATTTAGAATTCAGGGGATACCTTCAAAACCTATTTCAAAAACCAGGAGGTATAATTTCCCAGCAGTACACCAAAATTTAATGTAACAATCAGCTCTTAATATTTTTCTTAAAAATCAAGATTTTAGCCAGTAAAAGTGGTAGTTATTTCTTCATGTGTGCCAAGAGTAGCAGGCAATTAAGGTACTAGCCTTCTGAAGCAAACCAAAAAAATTAGACAAATGATTATTTGGTCTTCACAATCACAGGAAAAGTAATGGTATATGGTATGTTAATGTAAGAATTAAATATGAAATAATCCTCAAACTGGCTATAGCACACACACACATCGCTATACTATTTTTGCTCAAATGTTCCCAAAACATTCACTCTACATATGAAGGGGAAAATGCAAAATTTCAGTCTGAAAGTTAGAAATTTGACTAAGTTATAATTATCTGAAAATGCCCCTTTAGTATGAAAATGCTAATAATTTGTTATGCTTGCCTAAATATCCTCCATACCAATGCTAATGTACAGAATAGAAATGCCCACCCATCACAATTGGTAAATTAAAAGCAACAGAGTGCCAGGTTACACCAATATTTTAGGGGTCCCCCTCGACCCACTCCTATCTCTGATAAAGTCTTCGTCTTTGCTCTTCAGATTTACTCTTCTTTTCCAGAAAGTATGAGGAGTACTTGTGGCACCTTAGAGACTACCGCATTTATTTGAGCATAAGCTTTTGTGGGCTAAAACCCACTTCACTGGATGCATGCAGTGGAAAACACAGTAGGAAGATATTATATATATATATATATATATATATATACACACACACACACACACACACACACACACAGAGAGAGAGAGAGAGAGTGAGAGAGAGAACATGAAAAAATGGGTGTTGCCATACCAACTATAACGAGAGTAATCAGTTAAGGTGAGCTATTATCAGCAGGAGAGAAAAAAAACCTTTTGCAGTGATAATCACAATGGCCCATTTCAAACAGTTGACAAGAAGGTGTGAGTAACAGTAGGGGGGAAAATAAGCATGGGGAAATAGTTTTACTTTGTGTAATGACCCATGCACTCCCAGGCTTTATTCAAGCCAAATTTAATGGTGTCCAGTTTGCAAATTAATTCCAATTCAGCAGTTTCTCGTTGGAGTCTGTTTTTGAAGGTTTTTTTTTTTTTTGTAGTGCGACTTTTAGGTCTGTAATCGAGTGACCAGGGAGATTGAAGTTTTCTCTGACTGGTTTTTGAATGTTATAATTCTTGACATCTGATTTGTGTCCATTTATTCTTTTACGTAGAGACTGTCCGGTTTGGCCAATGTACATGGCAGAGGGGCATTGCTGGCACATGATGGCATATATCACATTGGTAGATGTGCAGGTGAATGAGACTCTGAAAGTGCGGCTGATGTGATTAGGCCCTATGATGGTGTCCCTTGAATACATATGTGGACAGAGTAGGCAATGGGCTTTGTTGCAAGGATAGGTTCATGTGTTAATGTGTTTTTGTTGTGTGGTGTGTGTTTGCTGGTGAGTATTTGCTTCAGGTTGGGGGGCTGTCTGTAAGCAAGGTCTGGCCTGTCTCCCAAGATCTGTGAGAGTGATGGGTCGTCCTTCAGGATAGGTTGTAGATCCTTGATGATGCTCTGGAGGGGTTTTAGTTGGGGGCTGAAAGTGATGGCTAGTGGCGTTCTGTTACTTTCTTTGTTGGGAATGTCCTGTAGTAGGTGACTTCTGGGTACTCTTCTGGCTCTGTCAAAACAGATTGACCTATGCTCAGATAAATTTGTTAGTCTCTAAGGTGCCACAAGTACTCCTTGTTCTTTTTGCTGATACAGACTAACATGGCTACTACTCTGAATCTTGTTTTCCATTCACTCCTAAATCCTTGAACTACTCCGAGCATGCAGCCCAGTCCACAATAACCTGAAGCTGGCCAACAGCATTCAGATTGCTCTGCCTCACCTCTCTGGGTATGAGGCATAGATCTCTAAGGTCCTGTCCCTCCACTCAGACAGACCAGCATCAAGAGATAGATGCTCTGAATAATTTAATCTGTGCCTACCACGTTGGAACCTATTCACACTAGTCCTGTATCGACACAGTTGTCATTTTATTCTGACTGAGGTCAAGGCAATGGTATGACAGGGAACATTACAAACTTGTTGGGTGAATAGGGAAGTACAAAAAGTGATACATACTTACAGAAGAAGAGTATTTAATATTGCTTAGTCTGGAGGGACAGCAGGGTCATACTCTGGACTATAGAAATCTAAGTACTTAAAAAGCTGCTTGGAAGTAAAGGAGTACTTGTGGCACCTTAGAGACTAACCAATTTATTTGAGCATGAGCTTTCGTGAGCTACAGCTCACTTCATCGGATGCATACTGTGGAAACTGCAGAAGACATTATATACACACAGAGACCATGAAACAATACCTCCTCCCACCCCACTCTCCTGCTGGTAATAGCCACTTTGGATAGGCTATTACCAGCAGGAGAGTGAGTTTGTGTGTGTGGTTTTTGGAGGGGGGTGAGGGGGTGAGAGAACCTGGATTTGTGCAGGAAATGGCCCACCTTGATTATCTCACACATTGTGAAGAGAGTGGTCACTTTGGATGGGCTATTACCAGCAGGAGAGTGAGTTTGTGTGTGTGTGTGGGGGGGGGGGGGGGGCGGAGGGTGAGAAAACCTGGATTTGTGCTGGAAATGGCCCAACTTGATGATCACTTTAGATAAGCTATTACCAGCAGGAGAGTGGGGTGGGAGGAGGTATTGTTTCATGGTCTCTGTGTATATAATGTCTTCTGCAGTTTCCACAGTATGCATCCGATGAAGTGAGCTGTAGCTCATGAAAGCTCATGCTCAAATAAATTGGTTAGTCTCTAAGGTGCCACAAGTACTCCTTTTCGTTTTGTGAATACAGACTAACACGGCTGTTACTCTGAAACCTGCTTGGAAGTAGTGGTTTCAAAAAAGGTGACAACTGCACATAATCAATCGCAGACAATTCTGTAGTATCTGGATAGGGATTTAATATTTTAAATAAATAAATGAATAAATACATAAATATTCAAGCCACCAATGCAATTGTGTGATGGCAATTTGTCACTTTTAAAAAAAAATGTGTGCTATATCTCACTTAGGTCTAATCTTCTTAGTCCATTGATATAGGTTTCTAGGCTAGAACAAAGCTCTCAAACTTACTAAGGTGGAATCTCAGTAAACTGAGCAACTAGACCAAGACACTTGCTTATTCTCTGCAAGGTACATTACATCAACCAGTAAGATACTGGTGCAACTGACACAACCTCTAGTAGTATTAGTAACATGCTCAGTGTCACTGCTATCGTCAAACAATATTTTTTAAAGAATTCTTCCTGAGGACCAGCCTTATGTCAGGTTGACAAAAATCAGATAATTCTAAGGGGCCCATATTTTCTCCTCATCTTTCAAACTGGTTAGAAGTCAACTAATATAGATTACAAGAGCTCTGCAGAAGTGTTCATCTACAACAGCACTTTGCAAACTAAGCCCCAATTCCCCAAACACTTACAAAGCTGAATAACATTGACTCAGTGGGATTGCTCACATATATGAGTTGCAGGATAGGGGCCTAATTTATGAACAACTGACTAAAAGGTACCTGACCTTATTTGGGTGTAGAAATAAGGGGGAGAAACTGTCACAAGGCCCTTGTAACTCAGAAGGCACATACAATCCGGTACAGCTGGTGGTACAATCAAAATGGGAGGAGAACCTGGCCCCTCTCTGCAGTCAGTCTGCAAAGCACGTACAGAGTGTGTGTCTTTGGGTGAGGAGGGAAGGTTGCTTCATTTGTTCAAAGGGAATAAGCTCCCTGCTGCAGAATGTGGCCCTAGATAACCAAGGGCAATTTGGGTGAGTAAATCAGAATTCCTCAAGGGGTTCTAGTTGCTGTGCGACCCACTGCATTCTCCTATAATTCATAGCTTAGTGTAATGAAGAGCCTCTCTCTTTTCATATTATAAATAAAAAAGACTCCTTTGGTCACCATTGAAATGCATCCAGATTGGCAGTTAAATACACTAAGCAATCTGCATCCGCAACATTTCAGAACAGTTTAGAAAGGAAAGTAAAAGGATTCCTTTGCCACTATTGAGATAGGCATAATGTAACTGCTCTGTTGGAATTTGGCCAGGCCATTCCTACTCTTATGAAACAATTCTCATACTTGAATATAGACCCCAAGCTCACACACCAGCTATGTTATAAGACTACATGAGTTGGAAGAATATTCTATTCTATGCCATATAGGTTCTTATCATTCATTCTTCAATGCGCTATCCAAGTATCTTCCAGTGGTGCACTACACAATATGATTAACATCTGTCATGGGCGGCTTGTTCTCTCCTCTCATGGGGAGAGAAGTATGTGCAGTGAAGTGTACTGTTTTGGTAGGGTAGTATTTTATACTTTTTATATTTTTTAAATACATGTTGCTATGTGTTTATGTTAGAGAAGGCAGGTCAAAAAAATGTGCCCTGCACTTAAAGCAGAAGGTGATGAGGTTTGTGATGTGACTTAGTTCCTGGGGAGTTTATCGAACAGTCTCAGACTGGCCCCTGAAAAAGTTCCCATGCAGACAATTTTTATGCTTATTGCAGAGAGTTTCATTTTGCCAAAGGAGTGTAACTGTCAACTACAGTCTTCATTCCAGAGTTTTATGCAATCTTTTAGATACCCTAGGGCCAGGCCATGGAGCATTGTGCAGATAGGGATTGAGACCTTAAAACATACTGGATATTCTATGGAAAGTCAGTGTAGAGACTGGAGGATAGGTCTTGTGTGTTTGTGGTCGCCCACGATGCTGAGGAGACTACCTGCAGCGTTCTGTACTAGCTGGAGTTTCCTAAGCACTGATGCTCAAGTAGGTCACACTGCTACAGTCCAGCCAAGACAAGAAGGTGGCGTGAATCACTGAAGCCAGGATGGGACAGAATCTTCTTCCCAACTGGAGATGATAGAAAGCCATACTTGTGGATGCTGACATGTGAGAGCTTAGTATCAGTGAGGAATCCAAGAGCAGTTCCAAGCTACAGACTGAACTGACCAATTGCGGCTGCCTTCAACAAAAGAAGATTGCACCATGGTTGCAAACTCTTCACAATGCTTTCCTCTGCCCACCAGCAACACCTCTGTCTTGCTCCGGTTCACCTTCAACCACTGTTCTACATCCATGACCTGATCCCATCCAACCACTTGGCCATTTTGATAGTAGTGGTGTGCAAATACATGGTGAAGAATAGGTGGTCTGTCATCTGCACATTGCTGACACTTGAGTCCATGTTGTCTCACCAGTTCACATAGTGGCTGCAAGTAGATGTTGAAAAGGACCAGAGAGAAAATAGATTCTTATGAAACCAAAACGTATCAGGGCCTCATAGAGAAGGTAGAGTTTTTCATCATCATTTGTTAGGCAAGGAAGCACTCTAACCAGTTTAGCACGTTATCCTGGACCCCTGCTACCTCTCTCATAAAACACAGCAGTATCTCATGGTCAAAACTGTTGAATACTGCTGAGAACGGATGTCTGCCTTCTATCCATTGACAGCTTGGTAGGCAAATGAACACAGCAAGTCACCAATTTTTCTCAGGAATGCATATAGCTAGTACAGCCCCAATAAGCAGCAGTTTATGTTGGTTTAATTGTTCAAACAAAGTGAAACTCTGCCAAGGTTACAAATACCAGGACTATTTATTACAGCCTGTGGATATTTCTAGATTACAAGGTGTCTGTCATCTCAGTAGCATAAATCCCTCAATACTCTGAGAAATGGTAATAAATATGCAGATTTCACAACTGCCATCCTCACAAACATGCAAATATTAATTAATGGGCACTCTAAACCATCAAACTTGATTTTACTTTTAAGGTTCCAACTGAATGAACCTATCAAAGCACTGTCCTTATTGATAAATAAAGCAGAAGTCCCTAATATTTCTTTGTGTATCAGGAAGAGATTTAAAAAGAAACAGTTCTGTTTTGTTTAAGATCCAAGTGTGCTAGCATGTGGAAAACATATAGAGGATTTTAAAGATTTTTTTCCGCAGGAATTATCTTGATACACATTAAAAACAGAATTTGGGTTATTTGCATCTAGATTTTTTGTGAAAAATAGTGTGAGCAAATATTCCCCAAACATTCCATTTTTTAAAGTTTAGTAAATATAAGCACATTGCATTGCAAAGCAAAGCTATAGCACTGAGTAAACTGTCAGTAACAAAGAATAAAAAACTAAAGTAAATACTACTGCAAAATAACCACAAAGGGTAAAATAAAACAACATTACAAATCTTTGTATTTTCTGAAAGAAAAGGCTTATATATATCACTTTCTTCTCTGTTTTGAAGTCAGAGGATTCTAATATTATGAAGGATTTGCATGATTTTCAGAAAGCTTCAGACAGTAGGAAAGATTATTTTTGTTTTTATTAGAGTGACATATTCCCATAACAAGGTGATCAAATTCTGAATTCCAACGCTTTGTGCTGGGTGCCAGAATTATTTTAATTTCCATACTTCTGACCTGTTAATCAGCAGTCATAACACAACACATTACCAGAAGTTCATTATTATTGTTATTTTTCTTCCAAATATAGGATACTTCACTCACAAACAGACCTGCTTCGGTGAAATCCCTGCCTGAAAAAAAGGAACATCATTCACTTAGCCTTTCCTTTTGGAGAGAAAATGCTCCAGGCATTCAACATTGTTTAGTAATATTAATGCAAAAATTCCTGGCTGCTTATATTTTCCTTTGGCATTTTAAATAATTATTTAATACCCACACTACTACTTTATATAATCAACTCCTAAAAATACCATCAAAAGGATAATTACATGTTTAAAAAACAAACAACCTCACCAGGATCTGTAAAAACCTTCCGTTTTATTCTGCTTGTTAGCCTCTCCTTTGCCCATCCCCTCCAATTTAACTTAGAAAATGGGATAATAAACCTAAGCTCTGTGTGTTCCTTTATAATAAAGACACAAAAATAAGGTACATCTGAAAGAATCACATGCAACAATCAATTATTTCAGTCATCAGTGGGATTCACCACAAATTCTATAGGACACACTCTATTCCTTTCTCCTGCTCTATTTTCCTCTTCCATTTTATAGTAATATTGTTAAATACCAATGACAATAAAAGATGTAATCCATTTGGGGAGTAAATTTGTTTTCTATATACTTAACATGGGGTTAGATCATAACTCCTTTGGTCCCGCCTCCTCATCTGCTGATGGAGAGGTCTTCCTTGGGTAATCTGCCTTCTGCCAACCAGAAGATAGGGTGAAGGGGGCGGTGGGGGGGGAGGAAGGGAGGGGAGGAGAGGGTAGTTCAACAACCTCTGTGCACTGTTCCCCATAGGCTCAGCAGAGCTGCCTGTGTGTTCTGGAGTCTGTACGGTAGGTGTGGACTGAGTGAACTGGAGGGAGAAGTCTGCGCGCCTAAGGGGATACATCTTTCTGTCCCCCCTCTTCCAATCCACTGACTTTATTACCCATAAAAGTGAGCATAAGCCTAAACTGCACAAATCAGAAGTGAATTTTGCAGAGGGACTTAAATGAATCAAGGTGGGTGAGGTAATATCTTTTATTGCAACAATTTCTGTTGGTGAAAGAGACAAAACTTTCAAGCCACACAGAGCTCTTCAGGCATTTGGCTTGACAAACCAGTTTGAGGAGATCATTTCAAGCACAAGGAACAGCTTGACAGAGCAAAGGAAACATTTGTGAAAGGAGGTGAAAATTAATGGAAAAGGAGTGATATCACTGGTCACTTCCTCCATCCAGTCCCCACCTCCCTTTTCCACTGTAGGTGTATTCCAAAGCACGTTTCGGAAGGAGGGGGTATAGTAGAATATGGTGCACTTCAGAAATCCTGGTCCAGTGGAGCAGCTGCTAGGAGTCTTTACTAGCGAGTGTTAATTACAGCATCCCACTGATTATTTTAAGTTTGATAGGGAGCCAAACCAGCACTTAGCTGTCTCAAGGAGTGGAAGGGAAGCAGGGGAGGGATAGAAAAGTGGTATAACTCCTCTTTTCCTCTGGGCCTGCATTAATTTCAGGTTGGCCAGATCCAAGGAACAGACCTTTTAAGTTTTTCACTATAGATTTAATGGGGAAAATTTACTGTGCATACTCTGTATGCAGTTGTCAAGTGCTCATAACTCTGATAAATCAAAATCTCCTTTTTTTCAGTCCAGACAAAAGCATGTATACAGTTCAAATCCTCCGACTGCAACCTTACCTGAAAGTTTGTTTTCTAAAGGGACGAAACATTTGTTTTCCTACCACTTATGAACACCACAATGGAGAAAAAGGATCATACTCAAAGTTTCCAGGAAAAAGAAATCTTCACACAGACACCAAGCGTAAAAAATGTCAGCCTCAAAGATCAACATTTTGTTAAATTATATTTGTACAAAAACAGAACATTCTAATGGAAACTGTTTTGCAACCTTAACTTTTGCAATCAGCACCAGGTACCTGGTCTAAAAAGAAGAGAACTAGATTTAGCTACATCCCAAGTCAGTCATAGCTCAAAACGTGATAGTCAGACTTCAGTAGTTCAGGAGCCAAATTAGTGATCAACATTACCTAAAAGAGCCTTAGTAGTGTGCATTCATTTTTTTTTCCATTTACTTTGTATACACACACACACACACTCTCTCTCTCTCTCTTTTTAATTTTATTTATAATTATTTTCACAGCAAAATGACTGACCAAGTATTATTACTTTATCAGCTACAATTGGTTAATAACATAGTAAAAGCAACCCGGTTGGTTAATAATTAAATCACACAGTGTTGTAATATTATGAGCTTCAAAGAGCCTCAGGAGACATATTAAAGAGACACTTGCGGCTTTCGAGTGTCAGTCTGAGTATCACTGTTCTAACCATTTGAGATCTGAGCTGGAAGTCTTCTTTCCATTAGTGTAATAAACCTGTGTCAGGTAATGAAGAACTTGAAAATGAGGTATAATTAAAAATATGTGGAAACCAAGGAACAGATAGTCTAATGAAAGAAGAGGTAGCATCAACAAATCCTTCAAAGAGCTAGAAAGTATTGCCCTAAGAAATCTAGTACTTATATTGTATATTTACATAAAAAATGCATTAGTGATTCACACAGTATGAAAACTTGGATGAGACAGGTGTTATTACATCCCAGGGGAAGGGGAGGCACTAGATAAAAATCTAGTTTGGATGTGAGAGTTTCACTTTTTGATGGACTGTCTTTTCCCAATATGCTTACAACTTTGACTGGCATTCTTAAATACTGCAAACTTTTCACCCCCCTCACTCTTTTTAGGTTACTCCTTTCCATTTTAAGCAACCAATTCTAAAGTGATGTCTTTTTAAACCTATACCGGATATATAACAAAATCTAGCAAAGAAAGACTTGGGTATAGCACTGGGAAGATTGTGTATAGCACTGAGCAGACTCTCTCTTTCACATATTTAACATACAATAATGATAGATAAGTTAGCTACTCAATAATACATGCAACAAGATGTCACTGCTAAAACAGTAATTAGCTCTGAGAATATACTGAAATTATTTCATGGCTTAGCTCCTTAAACAAACAAACTTTCCCAGCCCATGGCCACCTCATGGCTCATTTATCTTCATAACAGTCATTGTGGACGCTGTATCATTAGTTTTACAGGAGACAGTAATTGCTGCCGCAAACATAAAATAGTTCAGAATCCTAAGGTCATTTTTTTTTCTGCAGCTCCTTTATGTAAGTGCAAAGAAATAAATATAAGTGTAAAGAAATCGTTAATAACTCAAATGTACCAAGGGCATAATATAAATAACAGATATCCAAATGACAAAATATAAGAAAAATAGGAAGGTTTACGCTACAGTAAATTTTAATTTATATCCATTAGCCTTTGACCTTTCTAAAGTCAATTTAGACACATGAAGGATTGTTGTTGTAGGACACAGTTCAGGGCAACTGCATTGGTATTTCCCCCTCATGTCTGAGCAAGGGAATCCACTTTCAGTCTTCTGGCTCTGCAGTTGTCACTTCTCTTCGGCAGAGACCCGCATGTCTCTCCCTCCTGACTGGGTTTTTTCCAAGCTGCACAAATCCTTGTGCAGTTTGCACAAAACATTGTGAATCACCTAGCAAGACAGAATGCCTAAGCAGGTGTGTTTTGCCTTCTCCTCAGAGACCACAATCAGTGTTAGTACCACAGTTAAGGTATTACACAGCTCTTTTTAAGCAAGCACATTTATTCTTAACATGAAAGCATTACAGAGAAAACATCACAAACAATAAAAGAACCTACACACATGCTCATAAGCCTATCCAACTCCAACTAGGGCTCTGGCAGTCAAACAATACTTCAAACCCTACCAAGAGTTTTTTCTATGATCACAAGTTCATAATGGCTTTTTCTTAGAACAAGCACACTCATGAATCTGAGTCACTCCTTTACCCAGTTTTGCGTCTTTGATCAGCAGAGACTGTGAATGGATAATCAGCAAGAAGAGTGAACTTTTAGTGGACACCAGTGGGGTCTACATGCATAATACACTTTAGGGTGCTTTAAAAATCACACCGCCATAGTCCAAAACACTGCTCTTAGATACAATTTACCATTTCTGATGTTTTTTCTGGTGTTTATTGGATAAACACCAGTTTTCTTATTTATTTTTGTAAAATTGAAAATCGGAAGCCCTAAGAACAACTTAGCAAAGCAGAGGCTAACCTAAACACACTTTGGAAACTAAACCTCTGAAAAAAATTAATTACCTAACATATTTAAAAACAATGCACATTTAGATAAAATGCCTCAGAGAGCTATCACAGAAATGTAATCAATACATTTTATGAGTGATCCTAATTAAGATGTTGACTGGTCATTTATGTATTAATAACTAACTGAGAAAACAAAACAACACACTCTCAATTTCCCATTGGAATCTCCCTGAAACTTTAGGATGTAATTTGCAATACTTAGTCCTGCCATGGGTGCAGGGAACTGGAATGGCTAACCTCTCAAGGTCCCTTCCAGTCCTAAGATTCTATGATCCTACATTACCCTGAACACAGAAGATGCCAAGTCATGCTGTCTCTAAACAAAATCTTAGTTATTCCTCCTTCCTCTTTGAACATGTCCACCTCGGTAGTGTTGTTGGATGATTTGTGTGTTTGTTATCTTGTCATCCTTAAACAATTCCTATGTTCATACTATTTCCATATTATCATAAAATTCCCAGCCCAATTCTTACAAGACTTGTATCTGCTATCCCTTGAGTACTTAGAAAACATGATTAGACTTCAGCCATTAGGTTATTAGACACGTGTTTGAAGTTAAATCAGTGCATGATGAATTTCTAGTAACTTGTGGACTAATCTCTAGCTATTAAAGCTGCTATCTTAGGGGCTATGTCACAGTGATCTCCTTACAGCTGTGAACTGAGAAGAAACATCCCTTCTGTTTAGGAAAGCTAGCATATCATGTTTAGAATTGATTGTCTTTGTTTCTGCAGCACTTGAAATGACTATTCCATTGCTACAAAAGCAAAAGGAAATGGCATTATTATGAGATCATAATAATTGATAAAGCAATTTTCTTCCATGGATCTCAACACCTTAGTGAAGCATATAAGCATAGTTTCCGCTGTAATCCCATATAGGAAAATTAGACAGAAAAATCAATTGACCTTGGCAAGCTCACGAAACAAATGACTTGTACAGCTAGTATGTGAACATATTTCTTGATTCCCCTAGTTATCCAAAAGTAAACATTTCAAAAGATAACACCCATTTAAAGGTATCCAACCTGGGTCATTTCCTCCTAAATGCTATTGGTAATGACCATGAACCACAGGAGCTGACTGAGGGTGAATATAACAGCAATCAGCTATTGACCAGTGGGTAAATTGAACCAACAGTCTTGATGTTTACTTCTATGCTGTAACCAGCCAACCTAGCTGAGCTTAAACAGTTTCTCATTACAAAAAAATCACAACTGTCTTTAAGCGCAACATTTATTTCCATATTACCCACTGTTATCATCACTGAAAGTCTCTAACCAAGTAAGATCATCAGCCACATGTACAGTAAGAGACAAATCTGGTTGCGGTTTTCTAATGTTTGTTTCTCCATGCCTTATGATTGAATGCAAGTAGCAGATTTTTTTCATCAGAGTTTGCAGAGTTCTTTGCATCTTGCTGCCATTTTTTTCAGTTCCTATCAACTTTAAAGGAAGAAGGATCAGGCAACAGGAGCGAAAATTACTCAGGATCTTCAGTGTTGATAAGATAGAATAATAGGGCAGTTCTTCTGCTTCCATCTCTATTGCATGTAACAAGCTTTGGATTTGGTTCTTGTATGTGCCTGTAATGTTCCAAGATCATGATTCTTAAAGAAAAGGGATTATTTCAAATCAGCACTAGTGGATTTGAATAAAGGCTCTCCCAGGATCCCAGATCCCAGGATCCTGAAAAGCAATAAGGTATTCCTGATTATATGGGAAAATCATTGATTTTGTCTCAGATTAGAGCTTTTTCTGTCTTTTTGTGCACGACCTCTCCCTGATCGGAGGCATGCATAATCCAGATGCATTGGATGGAGGCCTGCTGACACAGTCAGTGGGATACCTACCGAGCTGTATTTGCCTAGGATATATGCATTGGGATGATTATGAGTTCACTTGAATTAAGCTCCCTAATTGAGTGGGTGGTTTTAAAATGAATTTTTGTTTGCAGTTATTCCACAAGCTTTTCCCTAATTTAATTCTACTAAGAAGAATGAGCTGGGGTTGGTGGGGAAGAGAGATAGCTGGAGAGAGATGTACATACAGGTTTGGTTGGCTGCCAGCAGCGAAAGACTAAAGCCCACATTTCTTAGCAGTAACCAGATGCTGGCCACAAAATTATCTCTAGACAGAGTACCTCTTTTTCCTTCTCTTACTGAGTTTTCCTCGCAACTCATAGTCAGGCTACTTACATCATTGCATCTGCTATAAGACATATCTGTGCAGACAGCTGAACCATAAGAATGACCATACTGGGTCCGATCAGTGGTCCATCTAGCCTAGTATCCTATCTTCTGACAATGGCCAATGCCAAGTGTTTCAGAGGGAATGATCAGAACAAGCAATCAACAAGTGATCCATCCCATCGTCCACTCCCAGCTTCTGGGAATCAGAGGCTAGGGACACTCAGAGCATGGGGTTCCATCCCTGTCCATCTTGGCTAATAGCCATTTAAGGACCTATCCTCCATGAATTTATCTAGTTCTTTTTGAACCCTGGTATTGTTTTGGCCTTCACAACACCCCCTGGAAATGTGTTCCACAGATTGTGCATTGTGTGAAGAAGTACTTCCTTTTGTTTTAAACCTGCTGCCTATGAATTTCATTGGGTGACCCCTGGTTATTGTGTATGTGAAGGAGTAAATAACACTTCCTTATTCACTTTCTCCACACCAGTCATGATTTAATAGACCTCTGCATATCCCCTCTTAGTCATCTCTTTCCCAAGCTGAACACTCCCAGTCTTTTTTAATCTCTCCTCATACAGAAGCTGTTCCATACCCTTCATAATTTTTCTTGCCCTTCTCTGCAACTTTTCCAATTCTAATATATCTTTGTTTGAAATGGGGTGACCAGAACTACATGCAGTACTCAAGGTGTGGACATATCACGGACTTATAGAGTAGCATGTACCCAGTCAAATAGTTGAAATCCCCCATTATTATTGAGTTTTCTATTTTTATAGCCTCTGTCATCTTCCAGAGCATTTCACAATCATCATCAACATCCTTGTGTTTGTATAAAAGCTCTTATAAAATCTGTCACTTTTTAGCTCTCTGCCATTATGTAATTGAATAGGACTCTCTTTCATTTTACTGTTTCTCTTCAGTTCCTACCTGTACTTTATCAACTTCCAGCCTCTCTTCCTTACTATGATACAGAGAATCCCCATTAATAGATCCATAAGGGAATGTCTTGACAGAAAAAAAAGAATGTATGATAGTGATGTTAGCTTAACATGCCTGAAATTCTTATCAAGACACAGGCTAGAACTTCTGAAGCTATGTTGGCTGGCTGTATTTTAGCCTCGGTTTCCCCCAGGCTAGCACAGTGCCTGCTAACACAGTTTCAGACATGTTAACCTGCATCTTGATGGGGCTTTTCAATCACAGTGAACTAGCTCAGTTCACTACTGAGCTAACCACTAACACTACTGAAACACACACACACACACACACACTCTCTTTCTCTCTCTTTTTGCCTTTCAAGATAGAGCTCTAGGGACTATGTTTGTGACTAAATAAAACAAATTAGTTTGTAAACAGCTTGAGGAATTCCTGCCTCAGAGTCAAAATATCCTGCCTCTTCAATAGAACTGCAATCGACTGTACTTCTGCAGTTACTGAACTCACAGGCGACCTGAGGCCTTGATTTGTATGGACTTAGTATTCTGAACAACCAAAGGCTGTCCGCTGAGCTCCACTGTGTCAGTAACGTATTTCATCCATACGATTCGGCATTCCAAGAATACCTGATTTTAAAGAAGAGATGAATGCATATTCCCCTTTTAAGATTTTTAGATTGTCTGACCTACAATTTGAGGTCTTTTTGTAAAATAATCACTTCAGGCATAATATGTAAAATAGATATATATATTGTACATGTTCCATTTTTGGCAAAATATGTCCTTTATGTTAATAAAACTATTTCATATGATATGGTAATAGTTCATATTTCATTAGTATCTTTAATTGGCATTTTCATTAGCAATAACACTAGTCAATAATATAGATATCAATTTTTAAAAGAACTAAACATTTTATGAAAACTTTTCTGTTGAAGGAACACTTTGCATTAGTGTATATAAATATATAAAATTAATTTCATTTATTTACTTTGCATTTTAAAAATACAGAACAGTGCTGAATGCATATTCATGGTGCATAGAGTGAAAGAAAATCAAAGTAAACTTTGAGGTTTCTTTCATTTTTATAAGTTTCCTATTCATCAGCATGGACAATGTATTAATAATGAATGTCAAATTTGATTTTCTACGTGTCCTCAATTAATCTAACTTTCATATACTGTAATAATTAAATAAAATTATTATTATTATACATATTATTCACAATGCAGCCCTCTGCGCTCTGGCTGAAGACAGCATGGCAGTCCTATTGGATTCTGTCCATGCCTCTTCCTAGTCAACCAGAAGGTTTGTTATTGAATGACATTAGGGACTCTTTCCTCCCAAGAGCAAAGTCCTTTACTTCTGCATTCTGCTCAGAAATTTAGAGACTGGGGATAGAATCCTGGCATCAATCAGAAGTCAATCAGAAAACTCTCTTACAATGTAATACAGAACACTGACTGCTAGGTCACAGCCTCTCTTCTAATGATTTTTTTTTCATAAATGTTACACAACATCTCGCAAATACTAGAATTCAGAGGATGATATTCTCTACTTTATAATTATTCAGTATATAATGCCAAAACATTGTGCTAGGCACGGCCAGTAACTCTTACATGATGGAGCAAATCAGACCAAAATTGTACTCATAGTAACCAAAAGGATTAAAGTTCTTTACACCACAAATATCTTCCTCTCTCATTTGGGGATATTATCAAACTGTACTGGAACAATGAAAACAGAAACAAATAAAGCTGATTGATATTGATCAATTCTGTATTATTTTTGTATAAGTTTCACAGTGAAAGTAACAGGGGTAAATGTCTGGCACCACTAAAGAAGCTAAAGGGAAAATAATAGAGCAGTTGTTGCATAAACTGTCATTTAAAGGGTCAAAAATCTCATTTTAGTAACTACTAGACTTGAAAGGACAGCAGTCAATTTTACACCATTTCCTTCCACAATACAATCTATATTGTATTCTTTTGGGAAGAGCTTTCTTATCTGCAAAAACAACAAGGAGTCCAGTGGCAACTTAAAGACTAACAGATTTATTTGAGCATAAGCTTTCATGGGTAAAAACCCCACTTCTTCAGATGTGCCACCGGAATCCTTGTTGTTTTTGTGGATACAGACTAACACGGCTACCCCCTGATACTTGTCTTATTTGCGTCACTTAGTGCCCTGCAACACCACAGCAACACTAAAGTCCATAGCCATTAGGAAATTTTAGGTTTTATTTCTGAAAAAATGAAGCAGCAATTGACAAGAAAAAATAAAATATAAATGGCCTATATATAATATATAAATGGTCTAAAGCTTCCAGACGTCCTAACACAGACTGAAACATTTTTATTTTAACTCTATCAACCTATAAGGTCATTTCTCACTTTTTGTTTTATGTGGAAGAAAATTAGCAGTAACAACATGTTGCATGAAGCAAAACATTTCAGCACTAATGTGCATTTGTACCAAATGTATAAAAGTTCAGGTACATAGCTCCTGTTTTCATTGTACCAGAGCCGCATTTCCCAACCGTGACCACTCTTTGGCCAACTGTAGAATCTACTGCCACCAAGATGGCAAACAGCTATCATTGCCCTCCTGAGCTGCATAGAGCTAGGACACAGCTCAGAATCTGGCCATTGAGACTAAAGTGGGTTTAAATATTACCCTTCAGGTTTGCCAGCAGTTTATAACCAATTTACACAGGCATAAATAGCCACACCAGGTGCAATAGAGAGTAAGGCCCTACAAAGTTTAGAAAAACTTAAAGATGTATTTTTTCATTATATTTTTGTTGTCCTTTGTTGTCACAAAGCTTGGGGTGCTGCTGGTGCTTTTGGAGGAAAAGGGGCAGGCAGAGGTAAGACCAATCAAGTACTGCTACAGCTGCCTTCTGGCCTTCCCAGAAAAAGGGCCAGGGACAAAAAAAGTGGATAGAAAGAGCCCCCTCTCCCCACCAAAAAAAATCAAATGCCAGCTGCACATAGCCAATAAAGGAGTGACTTGACAGATGACACAGACAGTGCTCTATGCTGTCAGAGTTATTAAAGGGTGAGCGGGGGAAATATGGGGTTGAAGTGGAAGAGTTAATTGGTGCATTGTGTCACAATATTTGTTTTTTCTGACATGGACATTGCAAAAGGATGAATGCAATGGTCCTTAACTTTGTATAGATAAATGCAATCAAAATGATTGAGTGGTGATGTTTAGGCATGCTAAGGGGTTGTAGTGGTACAGAGACAGTTGCAATGCCAAAAGGCTCTAGTTCAGCCAAAGCTAACTTTCAGCCCTACAAGGGAAGGAGAGGACAGTATTAGAATCATAACTATGACCCTATGCTGTTCCTACTCACTAAATCAGTTAGACCTCACCATCACCTTTGTTCTTCATTGTTTATTTTCTTATTAATGAAACAAACTGATTGCAAAAATACACCTGCAAAAAGTTTGATTAATCGCTACTCAGAGAGGTGGGAGAAAAAAAAACAAGTTAAGAGATTTCAGAGTTTAAGGCCAAAAAGGACCATTAGATCCTCTAGTCTGACCTCCTGTAAATACTACAGTTCATTAAATTTCACCAAGATACCCATATATTGAGCCCAGTGACTTCATTTAGAAAAGAGCATTTCAGTCTTCAGGAGACTAAAATACTGTATGCCAGAGAAAGCAAACAGGGGAGCCTGAGGTGCCATCAATGCCTGAGGCCTCTGCAAGTCAGGGAATTGATTAGCTGGGATATGTCCAGGTGACCCTAGCAGATGATTCATTTCTCATGCTGCAAAGAAAGGTGAAACCCCCCACCCTACTAGGTCCCTGCCAATGTGACCGAAAGGAAAATGCTTCCCAACCCAAATCTGAGGATCAGTTAGGCCCTGAGTGTGAGAACAAGACACACCAGCCAGGCATATAAGGGCTACATGAACATTTAGTTTGCAGCAAGCTGGGGTGTGACTCTACCTTGCACTAGTTTGTCATGGACTAACTGTCAATGTGGACCCTGCTGATGTGCATTAACTGTTTGTTAATGTGCTTTCATCTAGTCCCATTTAAAAGAAGATGAGATCAGAGACACCAGATTTCTGGCTTATTACAACAATCTGTAACCCATAAACCCTCTTTTTGTCCTATGACTGCAGAGGTGTTAATGGACCACTCTATCTTGAATGGTCCCTTCGAATATGAGCTAACTACTTATGCTAAACAATCAATTCAGCCTTTCATTTAGCTGTGAGACTCCGAGTATCTTTCTCATATTTAAAGAAGAGTTCTGTATGGCTCCAAAGCTTCTCTCTCAACAACAGAAGCTGGTCCAATAAAAGATATTACCTCAATCTCACCCACCTTGTCTCTCTAGTTTTAGCTGATGCTGCTTCATATTCTCCTTTCTTAAAGATGGTAAGGTTTCTATTCCATCCACAACATTATATGCAATGGTTACATCCTCCTGTTTCATTCCAAATACAAAACAGAAGCATGTGTTGAACACTTCAGACTCTTCTATATCACTGCTTACAATTCTATTATCTGCACTTACCAATGGACTTACATCAGACCAAGGGTATTTTGTTGTTGTTGTTGCTCCGAATATATTTAAGAATAAATTCTTATGGTCTTTAGAGCAGCCATTGATATTTCAATTATTCATGTAGCTGTCCTTATTGGTCACATACATTTTATAACTTGCGACATATATTCATTGTTATTTACTTCCCAGTTTTTCCATCCTTCACTTTTTATTCATTTATTTTATGTTTTATCACCACTTCTACATCTCCTTTTAAGCAATCTTAATTCTGCCCCCTTCTGCATACACATTACGATATCATATTTAATTACACAATCATATATTCTTTTTTCTCTGCCTCATTCAATGCTCTGGGCAGATGGTGCTCAGGGAATGAGGAAGTTATTCAATATTTCCTCAGTATGCAGAAAATAATAGCCTAGTTTCATGAACCCATCCTCATACTGGATATACTTATGAAGTAATGCCTGTTTTTTTCTACAATGGAGCATAAGTACCAGTAGCATATAAAAGGTAGATGCAGCAAAGGAAAAAAGATCCATACTTGTGTGTGAGAGACAGAGAGAGTAAATGCTGAGTGTTGAGTACAGTGAAAAGAATGAACTGTGTTACACTTGGAGTAGCAATAGTACAATTACACTGTATGGTTTGAATTACTGAGAGAGTATGGTTTCAGAGTGGTAGCTGTGTTAGTCTGTATCAGCAAAAACAAGGAGGAGTCCTTGTGGCACCTTAGAGATGAACACATTTATTTGGGCATAAGCTTTTGTGGGCTAGAACCCATTTCATCAGATGCATGGAGTGGAAAATACAGGAGCAGGTATAAATACATGAAAAGATGGGAGTTGCCTTACCAAGTGTGAGGTCAGTCTAACCAGACAATTCAATTAACAGCAGGATACCACAGGAAGAAAAATAACTTTTGTAGTGGTAATGAGAGTGGCCCATTTCAAACAGTTGACAACCTATCCTGAAGGATGATCCCTCACTCTCACAGACCTTGGGAGACAGGCCAGTCCTCGCTTACAGACAGCACCCAAACCTGAAGCAAATACTCACCAGCAACTACACACCACACAACAAAATCACCAACCCAGGAACCAAACCCTACAACAAACTCCGGTGCCAAATCTGTCCACATACCTATTCAAGGGACACCATCATTGGACCTAATCACATCAGACACACTATCAGAGGCTAGTTCACCTGCACATCTATCAATGTGATCTATGCCATCATGTGCCAGCAATGCCCCTCTGCCATGTACATTGGCCAAGCCGGACAGTCTCTACGCAAAAGAATAAAGGGACACAAATCTGGCATCAGGAATTATAACACTCAAAAACCAGTAGAACAACACTTCAGTCTCCCTGGTCACTCAATAACAGACCTAAAAGTGGCAATTCTTCAACAAAAAAACTTCAAAAACAGACTCCAATGTGAAACTGAAGAACTGGAATTAATTTGCAAACTGGATGCCATCAAATTAGGCCTGAATAAAGACTGGGTGTGGTTAGATCATTACAAAACCTAAACCTAAACCTAATTTCCCCCATACTAATTTCCCCCTATTGTTACTTGCACTTTCTTGTCAACTGTTTGAAATGGGCCACTCTCATTACCACTATGAAAGTTATTTTTCCTCCTTTGGTATCCTGCTGTTAATTGAATTGTCTCGTTAGACTGACCTCACACTTAGTAAGGCAACTCCCATCTTTTCATGTATTTATACCTGCTCCTGTATTTTGCACTCCATGCATCTGATGAAGTGGGTTCTAGCCCAGGAAAGCTTATGCCCAAATAAATTTGTTAGTCTCTAAGGTGCCACAAGGACTCCTCATAGTTTTTGTGAGAGTATGGTATACCCACAATATTCTGCAAAGGGAACAAAATACCAACCTCTGAAATACATGTGTTTGAAAGGAGCAAGCTGGTGGTGGGGTAATGGGGAGGCTGTCATTTTCCTAACTGCACAATAAATCTGTCCAAACATTAATATATCCCTAAAATTCAGTAAGATCTACAATCAGTTAACTCTGAACAAAAGGGGATTTCATGAGTAGTGGCAAGAATAGAAGACGAGGGGGCTGTATGAACAGACCATGCAAAATTATCCAGGATCTTGGCTAATCTTGAGGACCTGCAGATATAGGAAGGGGTTGAACCCCTTTGCCTGTTCAGGGGTTAAAACAAATCACACCTACCACCCCACAATCAAATGACCAGGGTCAGACAGAGAGGAGAACATTGCAGAGTAATCCTTCTTCTTGTGACTTATTTTGTGGGATACAATGGAGGTGGCAGGGGAAGAAGAGGAAGGTGGAACATGGCAGGCTCAGGCCCAGGGCCGGCTCTAGGTTTTTCACTTCCCCAAGAAATTTGCCGTCCCAAGCTCCGAGAGCGCAACTCCCCAAGCCAAAAAAAAAAAAAGGTGGCCGGAATGCCACCCCTGGAATTGTGCCACCTCAATCACATGCTTACTTTGGTGGTGCCTAGAGCTGGTCCTGCTCAGGCCTCATTAATTTACTTTACAAATTAAGCCACTTCTGTTTCCATTAAATCACACATTGAAAATGAGTCCAACCAAACCATAAAGGGTGCATCTACACTACAGCTGGCAGCAATCCTTCCATCCCAGGCAGACAGACTTGTGCTAGTAGTGCTTGAGTTACTGTGCTAAAAACAGCAATCTACAGCCAAGCTCCAAGATACAACAGCATTTGCTCCAACCCCTCAGACAGAGACAAACACCTACAGGATCTCTATCAAGCATTCTTACAACTACAGTACCCACTGGCTGAAGTGAAGAAACAGATTGACAGAGCCAGAAGAATAGCCAGAAGTCACCTACTCCAGGACAGGCCCAACAAAGAAAGTAACAGAACGCCACTAGCCATCACCTTCAGCCCCCAACTAAAACCTCTCCAGCGCATCATCAAGAATCTACAACCTATCCTGAAGGACGACCCATCTCTCTCACAGATCTTGGGAGACAGGCCAGACCTTGCTTACAGACAGCAAACCTGAAGCAAATACTCACCATCAACTATACACCACACAAAAAAACACTAACCCAGGAAAATATCCTTGCAACAAAGCCCATTGCCAACTCTGTCCACATATCTATTCAGGGGACATCATCATAGGACCTAATCACATCAGACACACCATAAGAGGCTCGTTCACCTGCACATTTACCATTGTGATATATGTCATCATGTGCCAGCAATGCCCCTCTGCCATGTACATTGGCCAAACCAGACAGTCTCTACGTAAAAGAATAAATGGACACAAATCAGACATCAAGAATTATAACATTCAAAAACCAGTTGGAGAACACTTCAACCTCCCTGGTCACTCAATTTCAGACCTAAAAGTCGCAATTCTCTAACAAAAAAACTTCAAAAACAGACTCCAATGAGAAACAGCAAAATTGGAATTAATTTGCAAACTGGACACCATTAAATTAGGCTTGAATAAAGACTGGGAGTGGATGGGTCATTACACAAAGTAAAAACTATTTCCCCATGCTAATTTTCCCCCTACTGTTACTCACACCTTCTTGTCAACTGTTTGAAATGGGCCATCCTGCTTATCACTACAAAAGTTTTTTTCCTCCTGCTGATAATAGCCCACCTTAATTGATTAGTCTCATTACAGTTGGTATGGCAACACCCATTTTTTCATGTTCTCTGTGTGTATATATATTTTCCTACTGTATTTTCCACTGCATGCATCTGATGAAGTGGGTTTTAGCCCACGAAAGCTTATGCCCAAATAAATTTGTTAGTATCTAAGGTGCCACAAGTACTCCTCGTTTTTTTAGTGTAAACATTGCAGCTCAGACAGGAGCACAGGATCTCTAGCGCAGGGGTGAACTTGAGGGCCAAAACCTCCAACCCGAGCTGCATCATCCATCTTGCTTTTTTTGTGTGCTAGCTGGAGTCCTACTAGTCACTAATGTGAGTCTGTCTTACCGGGTTGAGAGGCAATGTAGACATACCCAAATCGACAAGAAAAACTGAGTCTCAAACACTCAAACTAATTTTAAATGACATTGTGCACAGTTTAACCAAATCCATTTCCTTCCATCCCAACTTATTTTATCATGTTTTAGTTTCCTGTTTTCCCCAATGACTTTAATCATGGACAATAAAATCTAATTTTACTGGCGTAGGTAATGGGAAAGTTAAATGAAGAAACCAAATATGCTGATATTGATTATATGAATGTCCCCATAACTTTATCTTTTGAGTTAATTTAATCAAGTGTATTATTAATTAGCACCCTATGAATAGAAAACTGAAAGGAACTTTTCAAATAATTAAATGAAAATAAATGCAACAATTTTCACTCAGTAAAACTAATTTATTTGTGATTATATCCTCCTTCTAGCTCACAAAGGGCTAGAAAGCACATTTGAGGAACATGCTGCCCAGTAGACAAAGACAAGACATGCTGCCCAGTAGACAAAATGGAGAACAAGAGGGACAAAGAGGGGAGGGGACCACGTTCCCCTCCTCACCTCTGTGCTGTAAGCTGGGACAAAGCAGTTCTTGGCCTCAATTCTAGACAGCACTTAAGCAGGAGCTATGCCCATCCTTATTCAGATCAGCAGCTAAGCACATGCTTAAGCACCCTTTTCAAATAAGAATGCTTTCCTAAATTTGGGCCCAGAAGCTTCTGAGCACAGGGACTCCAGTTCTGCCTGGCCCTCATGCAAGCTAGGATACTATGCAAAGTGGTGGGGTTCCTTGCACCCTCCCTCACACGACATATCCCTGTAAGGGCCAAGGAGAATCTGACCTGATAAACTCAGCTTCATTTCCTGAAAGGTGCAATCAACTAAATAACAATAACAATGCTGATTGCAGATTGAACTGTTTTGCCTGGCACTGAAAATAAAAATGGAAGACACTGATGGACATTTAACTCCTTCTGTAAGTCCATTATACCCAGCCAATTGGCTCACATATTTTAATCTTACTTGTAATATTGTTTTGATTTCTTTTGTTTTTCTATGTTGTAAATGCCTTTTAAAGATACTTGATTCGCTGCCTAACATGGCAACTGCCAAAACAGTATAATGAAAGTTCATGCATTTTCTGTCTATCTGAAAATCTTTAACAAGCCACAAAGTTGCAGCTTAAAAAAGTTAAGTTAATTTATAGTAGGGTAATGATATTGTTGTGACATTATAACGCAAATGTCATACAAATGGGAAAGATTCATCTCTATTTCATCGATTCTGTCTGCCAACGATATGATATTTGTGAAGATATGACATGAATGTACACAAAATGTTGCCTTTATAAAAAGCTTTTGGATCGATCCAGTCTTAAATAGAAATCCATTATGACAAATATATCATGGAATTATAGATGATCGGGCTGGAGAGACTTACTGAGCCATCTTGTCCAATCTTCTGGTAGGCTCAGAAGTTTTTCTACAACATACTCAAGTGTTATAACAGCTTTACTTAAGCATTCATGATGGTACCTCAGGTATACCTCTAGACGGACCATTGTATTGCCGGTTTTTTCAGGGCTATTCTAATTTACCCTTGGCTGCAGTTGCCAGGGTTTGCTACTATGCCAATGCATAAGGAAATTTTTGTGCCAGAAGTATTTCTCAGGGGCCTCTTCAACCACCTTTATGGACCTTTCACACCACTGAAGCTGCAACATAATTAAGAATTAGAAAATATACTGTTTGTAGATCCAGTCACACTGCCTACATGTGAGGAAATGTCACATGGAAATTTAGCTACCAAATGCTGATGTCAACTTGCTATGGGATGGGTCCCCATCAGAACTTTCCTGGACTTCAGGAGTGATTGTATCCAGGGTTTTTGTTCATAAGAGACAACAGAAAAGTTTGGATCTTTTCCAAGCTCTTACAGAGATCTATGTGGACTTGGGGTTTTGATTTGCACCTGTCTCGATAAGTTACTGTTTCTAAATCTTCATTTTGGGCATGGCTTTGGATGCTATAGTGGGAAATGGCATAGGCACACAAATTCTCTACTACAGAAGTATTAGGAAGTGTTGGTAAGTTGTCCTCTGCACTCTCAGAAATACTTGTGGTAACAAACTGACCTCATCATAGGTTTGGAAAAGCCAGTTACAGGTATTTGACAGCAGTTTAAACAGAAAAAAAAGTGCCTTGGAAAGTGAACATATATGCAACTGGACTACCACCATTCAGTCTCTCTCATTGGTGAAGCATATGTTCCCCAAATCATTATCAACAGATTATGCAAATAATCAGAGGGATAAAAGATACATTTCTGTACTAGTAACTTTCTGAAATAAATGTCTAGTGTGTTGAAACTTTGGTCACCAGTAAAGAACAGAATCAGCAGTGGAAAGTTCTATGTAGAAGATAGTTCATACAGTATTTGTCATCTTCTTAGCACTTTGTGACAGATTCTAGATAATGGTTTGCAAGCTGTTGTCCTGGATCTCACCCCTCTCCTGTGACTCTTTCACTCTGCCTTAAGCACAAACCCAAAATAGAGTGTTGTAAGGCTGTACTTTCCACCTTTTCTACCCAGAGATAACATGCTTCACCCTGGTGATTTAGTTTGTAGTTCCTAGTCTGTTTTCCAGATCAGAATACCTGCATGGGAGTTTAACCATGCAGAGCTATTCCCTCATTAAGAGAGCTCCTCAAAAACCAAATATAAAGAAGGTGAAAAATGGCAAAGCACTTTCAAGTACATTGCTTTCTTTCCTCCTTGAACATCCTAACCTGGAGGATATTGGAAGCATCCCTCATTGTTCCAATCAAACGATAAAAACGTTTTGTAGTCATTATATTCTCGCTGACATTTATACGGACAAGTTGCATATTGTGTGTGTTATCCTACCACAAAGAATATTGATGAAGTCATTAACCCATAGTAATGCATAAAATGCATTATTATTTTCTTATTACCTTACAGTACACTATGCAAAACACGTATAATAAATGTAGCCATAAAATACTTACAGTACAAGGAATTGAAGTGACACGAGCGTGCAAGCTGCTGTATTAGAAAGAAGTGGTACTGTATGCTCTCATCAAGTTGACATTTTATAAAGGTAAAACTGGCAAGAAGTGATGCATGCTGGGAGCAGTGCTCCCTATACTCCTCAGTATTGAGGAGATATTGGAGGGCAGATCTTCAGCTACTTTAAACTGCCATGCTATGCATACATGCATTTTCTAGAAACTTATGACTATCAACAGTATCATTCGGTGATGCTCTTGCTTACATAATGTCCTGAGACCAACAAATGTCTGAACTAAGCACTGGCTTCAACAAAAACAAACAGAACACAGAAAGACTTATTTTTAAATCATGTGTTTTGGATAGATTCTTATGCAGCCAATTACATATTTCCAAATAAATCTAGGGGTTGGCAGTGGGAGGGTATATAAAGGCCTATTTTCTACAGTGTACACAGACAAATGCTTGCTTCATTTGTGAGCACAGTTGCCCAATTGTGCATCCACAGTATGCACATTGCCATTTTGATACATTGCCATGTGCATAATTGTACATGGATTTGTGTGTACCCATCTGTGTATGTATAGGATAGAAAATCATTCATATGATTTTTAATGAACAAACTCCCTCTTTAGATCCATATTCAAATGGAGTTATTTTAGATATTTGTGCAGTATGGAACTTTTTATTTAAAGTGAAAATGGTACTAGGTGGAGAACTAATTTATAAATCTTTAAGTCACAAGTGAAAATAGCAAGACTTCCAAATGTGACTTGTTAGTATACTGGCTCAGTACGCAAATTAGCCTCAGGAAGTTCATGTTACTGGGCATAGTAATAGGGTAAAGAAGCCCCCTGTCCCTTCCTCACACACACACACACACACACACACACACACACACACACACAGGGACCAGCCACAATGACAGCCCCTGCTCTGCTTTATTCCTCATCCCTAGTTACCTTTTCAGCCTACAGCGTGCTTTAAAAAAATGTAAGTTATGTTTCCCATAAACTCTTCTTTTTCTTAGAAATCTTAAAGGAAAGGAAAGCAAGGAAAAAAGCAAATCAACAGAAAGCATCAGAGTACTATTAGCCAAGAATGTTTTTCATTTTCCCTGGGCTCAGGCAACCATTGATTGGTTGAGTTCAGAAAGGTCACACAAATCAAACCATGCAGACTGTCTACAAGAGTCTCCAGTGGACTATCCCTTGCAGTTAAATTAACAAGTTCCCCACTGTCTTCAACTCTGTTATGGCATCTGACCTGTACTGCTCACCCACAGCAGAATCTAGACAACAGAGAGAAAAGGAGAGGAGCCCCCAGACACCATTGTCCATGTGGAGAAGCCTGACTGCCATCTTCACCTATCAGGCCTCCCTCCCTTGCACTGGAAGTCAAGGTAAGGACAGAGTTTGCGCAACTCAGGGACCTGCCCCACTGCATATCTGTTTGCTTTGCAGGGGAATATCACAACTCTGAGTATTGTCAATACGATATTTAGGTAGCTAGAAAGGACTCTGGAGTGAATTAAAACCTGGTCTCTGTGTACACAGACAGGTGAAGGCTCCTATAGAGTTGAACGGTAAGTCAGCAACACTGTGCAACCCAAGTGATGCCTGCAACATTTATTTGATTATTCATTGTAAGTAAACAGGGCTTACATTCGCAGAGTATTTCCCAGAGCCTGCCCACCCCCACACACCCCAACATGCTATAAAAACTCCAGGGAGGTTGAAAATATTTACTGGAGCTCTGCTCCAGTCAGTTCCAGATGAATTTAAGCCCTGTAAGTAAGGCTATCTTTCTTCTGTCAGCCCTATAAAGCTATGGTGCAAGGGACAGAGCACCGACCCACCCAGTTATGAGAAAAATGGCTTGCTCTGTCAAGCGGTGTGTTAGTGTTTATATTTACTAAGGTGTTTTGTGTGAAAGGGCTTTTGCTTTTTTTTTTTTTTAAATTAAATGGGAAGCATTGTTTTCCTGATACCAAGGATCTGCATCCTGATTTTGTTTTGCCCCAGACTCTCATATTCCATTGCTTAAATAGAAAACAAATCTAGCTGTTGCAATTGCATGATAATCCTCCAGACACTGGTTGAAGATTGCCACAAAAATCCAGATCTGGCTTTAGATCCTGTTGCCCTTTGGAGTTCAGTGAAATTTATACTTAGAAGAAAGTTTGAATTTGGATAAAATAATTGAAAGAAGTTAATAATTATTTTAGCTCTCTTTATTGAGATTAAGAATATAGTTTTATATTGGAGGTGAGGGAATCTCTATGATCTCTGACTTAGACAAGTCATAGAAAGCATAAGTAAGCAACTGACACCCTTCTCTTGTGGAATTATTGTCACAAAGCATGCTCGCTGCCACTCTGGATTCTTTGTCTTAGCTATGCCCTAGCATCAGATACTTAAAATAGAAACTTGCAAGTTCTACACAGACTTAAACCATGTAAACACACTTCATAATACTAAATAGCTCAATCGTTCATAAAAATGATCTTCTACTCCTATTAGAAAGTATTCAACTCTGACACTAATGTACCAAAGGAATATAGTTCCAGGGAAATCTTTGCTATATGTTTAACAAACTATATGCAAAAGCAACCATATGCCTCCAACAGCATACTAGAGAACAAATATGGGTTGTGTAGATAGTTAGCAATGAAGAGTGAACAATTTCATGTTCTGCCCAATGCATCTGAGTTTTACGAGGACTTTACTTCATCTGAAAAGTAGCTAAAACATTTATCTGACAGATTTACATTTTTATAAGTGGTTTTGTCATTAATTGAGCTTATTTCATTTCTCTGTCTTTGACTTAGAAGCTTTAAAAGAATCTGTGAAAAAAAGGGAAGCTAAAGTCACTATTATATTAGCTTTGTTAGTAAGTATTAAATGAGCATTAGCTAATAGATAACCTGGTCAAATACAAATGGGTTTTATGATTACTGACTGAAGTTAGGATTATACTATTCCATAAAGTAACCTATTAGATATTCATATAGTCATGGCTGCAAATGAAGGCACGGCAGATACATTATTAGTCATTAACATCAGAAACTCCAAATAAGAATTTGACATGACATTAATTTTACCATTTATCTGCAGTTTAGTGAAGAAATGGGAACATATTCTACTGCAAAGCTTATTTCTTCTAATCAGCATAAGCAACAGATATGTTCACTAAGCATAAGATCCAGTAAAGTAGTATTTGTAGACGTGCCACTGCAGAGTCGAACTGAGTTCAACGGGGCTCACCGCGGTTGCAGGGGTAGGCAATGTGTACAAGGTTCCAAAATCAGGGCCTAAGAGAGATGGCTTGGTGGCAATGCAGAGGTAAGTGGCCTCCAGGCACAGGACCCTGGCCTACAAGGAATATAGGTGTCCAGAAGTATGGTGAGTATGAGGAGCCTATGGGTATGTCTACACAGCAATTAAACACCAGCGACTGACCCATGTCAGCTGACTCAGACTCTTGGGGCTTGGGCTGCAGGGCTGTTAAACTGCAGTGTAGATGCTCATTGCTTGTTGCATCTCCAACCTCCAGCTACCACAATCAAAGGTGATTTTATTATCACCATCCATTCTTATGGTATTATTTCCAAACGCCTCTGTCTTTTCTGATTGACTGTCAACCATCTAGCCTTCAATTACATATCTGTTAGACTGTGGGCAAGACACTCACCATACTGGCCATGGTCAGAAAAAATGTAAGTATGTAGGTATCACCCACACACAAAAGATATCACACTGCATATTTATTTACTAAGGCTCTTAATAGCCTTTTGTTCATATTGAACAGGAAGGGCAAGAATAGAAACCACAAAAGGCCCACAAGAATGAATAATGATGGTAGAGGAGCAATCTCCATTTTGGGCTCTCAAAAAGAAATAAATAAAGCCATAGAAGCCATGCCTTCATTAAGGTAAATAGGTAAGCTAAAAATGCATTTGATCTAATCTAAAACACACACACCCAGATATTTTTTGGAATCCAAAAGGTTGCCTGGATACACTTAGAACTGATGTGAGATTTTCAGTTGTCTGTTGAATACTAGAAGTTTGCTCCATTAAATATTTCAAAATCATTTGTTTAAAGAAGTGCATTTTGAATTGCTCAGTTTACTCCACTCTTCTTAACTTTGGTAATGACTAAAGACAGAGCTGTGGCTATTTCAGACCTGTTCCTGCATCCAGTGTGCAGGAACACTGATTCTTATTGGTTCAGTGGGAGTTGGGCTTGCAAGAAATACAAGACGAGGCTCCTCAAAAGAGAATATTGCCCTGAATCATTTAAAATAGTCACAATTTCCACCCTTGAATCATTCAAACATTCTTTGCCTTTATAGACAGGTACAAAGGAAAATGACAGACAAGTATACTTATCTAACAACATCGATTTCAATTTATTATTTCCTTGAATTCAATTCAACAAAGTCAGCTAAGATAAATATGAAATATATGTATTCATGTGCACATACATTTTAACTAATTATGGTTACTTCACTTGTCAGTAATCACAGATGAGCAGTTGCTACATTGCTTTGTTCCCACAGTGAAGAATGCTGTTCAAGAAAATAATTCTTAAAGGTTTTTCTTAATGAAGCAAGATTTTACAATGAGCAGAATATGTTTAAGCAATTTAATTTCTAAATTACTACCAAGTATGAGTTGCTAAGGATTAACATTTTCCCTTTTAGCAGAAAATCATAGAAATATAGCACTGGGAGGGATTTTCACAGGTCATTTAGTCCAGACCTCTGCACTCATGGTAGAACTAAGTATTATCTAGACCATTCCTGACAGATGTTTGTAAAACCTGTTCTTAAAAACTTCCAGTGACAAAGATTCCACAACTTCCTTAGGTAATTTGTTCCAGTGCTTAGCTTCCCTTACAGATAGGAAATTATTCCTAATATCTAATCTAAATCTCCCTTGCTGCAAGCTAAACACGTTATTTTTTGTCCTCAGTGGATAAGAAAAATTTATCACCCTCCTCTTCATAACAATCTTTTACATATGTGAAGACTGTTATGTCCTCACTCAGTCTTCATTTCTTCAAACTAAACAAACCCATTTTTTCCCAGTCTTTCCTCGTAGGTCATGTTTTCCAGACCTTTTATCAAATTTTTGCTTTCCTCTGGACTTTCTCCAATTTGTCCACATCTTTCCTGAAGTGTGGTGCCCAGAACTGGACACAGTACTCCAGCTGAGGCCTTATCGGTGCTGAGTAGAGTGGAAGAATTACTTCTCATGTCTTGCTTACAACACTCCTCCTAACAGATCCCAGAATGATGTTTGCTTTCTTTGAAACACTGCTACATTGTTGACTCATATTTATTTTGTGATTCACTATAATCCCCAGATCATTTTCTTCAGTACTCCTTCCTATGCAGTCATTTCCCTGTTTGTATTTGTATAATTTGTTATTCCTTCCTAAGTATAGTACTTGCATTTGTCCTTACTGAATTTCAATCTATTTATCTCAGACCATTTCTCCAGATTGTTTTGAATTTTAATCCTGTCCTCCAAAGTGCACAAACTTTATAAGTGTACTCTTTGCCATTATCCAAATCATTTGTGAAGATATTGAATAAAGCCAAAAAGAGGACAGATCCCTGAAGGACCCCAGTTGATGTGCCCTGGATTGCTTGATTATGAACCATTGATAACTACTCTAAGTATGCTTTTCCAAGCAGTTGTGCACCTACCTTATAGTAGGTTCATCTAGGCCAGTGGTTCCCAAACTTCCTCTGCTGCTTGTGCAGGGAAAGCCCCTGGTGGGCCGGGCTGGTTTGTTTACCTGCCGCGTCCGCAGGTTCGGCCGATCGTGGCTCTGAGTGGCCGCGGTTCGCTGCTCCAGGCCAATGGGAGCTGCTGCAAGCAGCGCGGGCTGAGGGACATACTGGCTGCCGCTTCCAGCAGCTCCCATTGGTCTGGAGCAGCGAACCGCAGCCACTGGAAGCCGCGATTGGCTGAACCTGCGGACGCGGCAGGTAAACAAACTGGCCTGGCCCACCAGGGGCTTTCCTTGCATCCCTGATGTAGCCTCTGTCCCTCATGTTTTGACATTTCATCTATTGGAACAAGTTCTGATAGCATGGATTCCTCTCCCCATATAGCGATCAGATCCAGTACCTCCCATTCGGTCCATTCTGAAGGTCTTTTTCGATTCTGGGACTGCATGGTCATCTGTGCTGATGAGCTCGCCTGGCCAAACAGGAAATGAGATTCAAAAGTTCCCGGGGCTTTTCCTGTACACCTGGCCAGTGCCTCGAGTTCAGAGTGCTGTCCAGAGTGGTCACAATGGTGCACTGTGGGATAGCTTCTGGAGGCCAATACCCTGACTGAAATACCCTCCCAACCCAATGAAGCCAGAGAAGGGACCTCTGGTGAGTGTACCTTTTTAAATATAATACATGTTATAAAAGCAAGCATTTTTTAATGATTAAGTAGCCCTGAGGACTTGGGATGCATTCCTGGCCAGTACTGCTACCGGAAAAGTCTGTTAACGTGTCTGGGGATGGAGCGGAAATCCTCCAGGGACATCTCCATGAAGCTCTCCTGGAGGTACTCTAAAAGCCTTTGCAGAAGGTTTCTGGGGAGAGCAGCCTTATTCTGTCCTCCATGGTAGGATACTTTACCACGCCATGCTAGTAGCAAGTAATCTGGTATCATTGCATGACAAAGCCTGGCAGCGTACGGCCCTGGTGTTTGCTGGCATTCAAGCAACATCCGTTCTTTATCTCTCTGTGTTATCCTCAGGAGAGTGATATGGTTCATGGTAACCTGGTTGAAATAGGGGAATTTGATTAAGGGGACATTCAGAGGTGTCCGTTCCTACTGGGCTGTTTTCCTGTGGCTGAAAAGAAATCCTCCCCGCAGTTAGCCATGCGGTGGGAGGGGGGGGGGGCATTGACGCTGAGCTATTCGCGTTTGGCTAGCAGGGATCTTCCCTGATACCAGCCATGCGGTGGGGGGAGAGGAAAAGCGATCATCCCAGAGAATTGGATGGCGGGAGGGGGTTAGTTTGGTTTCTGCTGCTGCATGTTAACAGGAAAACTGCAGCAGTGAATGGCCAACTCAATGGGCTTTGCTTGGTATGGGAAAGGAGGGGGCTGCTGTTATGAAGGTTGCAGAAGCCGAAAGACTATGGCTTACCATGGCTGCCTGCAAGCCGAATTCTGTTGCCCAGCCCTGCGTGTGTGATCTCTAACGCCAAAGCTGCAGGCACTCAATATAAGATGCAAAATGCGACCTTGTACCTATATCTCATGTGCTATGTAATGCGAATAGTGTTGTTCATTGTGAAAGAGTATAGCCATTGTTCTGTAAAATGTATCTTTTTAAACACTTCACTCCCTTTTTTCCCCTCCAGCAGCTGCAAATGTTTCAAGCCTCCCTCCTCCGTCCCAAAGGCTATCTCAAATAAGGCAGCGAAAAAAACGCACACGCGATAACATGTTCTCTGAGCTCATGCAGTTGTCCAGCACTGACAGAGCTGTGTGGAGGGACACAATAGCAGAGTACAGGACGGCGGCTGATGAACGTGAGGAGAGGTGGCAGCAGGAAGATCAGAGGAGGCATGAGGAACCGCTGGGGATACTGCGGGATCAAACGGACATGCTCCGGCACCTGGTGGAGGTTCATGAATGGCAGCAGGATCACAGACTGCCACTGCAGCCCCTGCTTAACCGCCCTCCCACCTCCCCAAGTTCCATAGCCTCCCCACCCAGACGCCCAAGAACGCGGGGTGGGAGGCTCCGGGGACCCAACCACTCCACCCCAGTGGACAGCCCAAGCAACAGAAGGCTGGCATTCAACAAGTTTTAAAGTGGCCTTTTCCTTCCCTCCTCCCCTCCTCCCACACCCCACCAGGGCTACCTTGTGAGTTATCTCCCTATTTTTATAATCAATTAATAAAGAATACATGTTTTTTAAACAATAGTGACTTTATTTCCTTTGCAAGCAAGCTGTGATCGAAGGCGGGAGGGCGGGTGGCTTACAGGGAATTAAAGTCAACCAAGGGGGCTGGTTTTCATCAAGGAGAAACAAACAGAAGTGTCACACAGTACCCTGGCCAGTCATGAAACTGGTTTTCAAAGCTTTTCTGATGCGCAGTGCTTCCTGCTGTGCTCTTCTAACCGCCCTAGTGTCTGGCTGCACGTATTCAGCTGCCAGGTGATTTGCATCAACCTCCCATCCCGCCATAAACGTCTCCCCCTTACTCTCACAGAGATTGTGGAGCACACAACAAGCAGCAATGACAATGGGAATATTGGTTTCGCTGAGGTCTGAGCGAGTCAGTAAACTGCGCCAGTGACCCTTTAAACGTCCAAATGCACACTCTACCACCATTCTGAACTTGCTCAGCCTATAGTTGAACAGCTCCTGACTACGGTCCAGGGTGCCTGTGTACGGCTTCATGAGCCAGGGCATTAGGGGTGGGCTGGGTCCCCAGGGATAACTATTGGCATTTCAACATCCCCAACAGTTATTTTCTGGTCTGGGAAGTAAATCCCTTCCTGCAGCCATTTAAACTGACCAGAGTTCCTGAAGACATGAGTGTCATGAACCTTTCCTGCCCATCCCACATTGATGTTGGTGAAACATCCCTTGTGATCCACTAGTGCTTGCAGCACCATTGAAAAGTACCCCTTGCGGTTTATGTACTGGCTGCCCTGGTGGTCCAGTCCCAAGATAGGGATATGTGTTCCGTCTATAGCCCCACCACAGTTAGGGAATCCCATTGCAGCAAAGCCATCTAGTATGAGCGGCACATTTCCCAGAGTCACAACCTTCAATAGCAGCAGCTCAGTGACTGCCTTGGCACTTGCATCACAGCAACCTCCACAGTAGATTTGCCCACTCCAAATTGATTCCCGTCTGACCAGTAGCTGTCTGGCTTTGCAAGCTTCCACAGGGCTATTGCCACTCGCTTGTGAACTGTGAGGGCTGCTCTCATCTTGGTATTCTTGTGCTTCAGGGCAGGGGAAAGCAAGTCACAAAGTTCCATGAAAGTACCCTTACGCATGCGAAAGTTTAGGAGCCACTGGGAATCATCCCAGACCTGCAACACTATGCGGTCCCACCACTCTGTGCTTGTTTCCCGGGACCCATTAACATCATGATCTCCAAAGTGCGGGGGAACATGGTTTTAGAGAAAAGTGTGTTCATGTCCTCATCTCCGCACTGTCGTCGCCTCCTCGCCTGGTTTTTCAGGTGCTGGTTCTGCATACACTGCACAATAATGTGCAAGGTGTTTACAATGGTCATAACTGCTGAGGTGAGCTGAACGGGCTTCATGCTTGCTGTGCTGTAGCGTCTGCTCCTGCTCGGGCAATCCAGGGAAAAGGGCACGAAATGATTGTTTGCCATTGCTCTGGCGGAGGGAGGGGTGACTGACAACATGGCTTACAGGGTTGGCTTACAGGGAATTAAAATCAACAAAGAGGGTGGCTTTGCAAGAAACAGAATGGCCCCCTCAAGGATAGAACTCAAAACCTCAAGCATAGAACTCAAAACTGGATTTAGCAGGCCGTTGAGTTCACGGAGGGAGGGAGGAGAAAATGAATACAAAACAAATCTGGTCTATTTCTTGTTTTGATCCACTTCACCTATCTTTATACATCTTGCTGGCAGCAGACTGTGCAGTACGACCGCTAGCCATCGTCATCACCTGGGTGCTCGGCAGAAGACGGTGCAGTATGACTGCTGCCTATCGTCTTCTGCTGCCTGCAGATTAAAAGACAGTGCACTGCCGGTAGGACTCAATCGCCATGAGACGAAACTTAAAATGGAAATGACCTGGCCTAGTCACTCCCATGTTTGCCCAGGCGCCCCTGACCTCATCGAGGTCAGTTAAAAGAGCACCCTGGACTACGTTGATGACGGCTACCAGTCATAGTGCACTGTCTGCTGCAATAAACTGTTGCTGTATAGCAATGCAGTACCGCGTCTGCCAGCATCCAGGAGACGTACGGTGACAGTGAGCTGAGCGGGCTCCATGCTTGCCGTGGTATGGCGTCTGCACAGGTAACTCAAGAAAAAAGGCGCAAAACGATTGTCTGCGCTTGCTTTCACAGAGGGAGGGAGGGAGGAAAGGGGGGCCTGACGATATGTACCCAGAACCACGCGTGACAATGTTTTAGCCCCATCAGGCACTGGGATTTCTACCCAGAATTCAAATGGGTGGCGGTGACTGTGGGAACTGTGGGATAGCTACCCACAGTGCAACGCTCCAGAAGTCGACGATTGTCTCGGTACTGTGGACACACTCTGCCGACTACATTCACTTAGAGCGTTTGTATGGGGACACACACAATTGACTGTATAAAAATGCTTTCTACAAAACCGACTTCTATAAATTCAACCTAATTTCATAGTGTAGACAAGGCCTGAGTTCCTGTACGAAGCACTACAGTGGCCTCCAGACAGCCAAGGGGAGCAAATGCCAGAAAGTCTTGCTCAGCTCCTGCATCCATGGAAAGCAGCATGCTCAGTCTCTCCATGGGTATGGTGCATGCACAGTCCATTCATTATATCGGAGCTATAAGGGAGAACAAGCATCCTCAATGCAAACAGAATTTTTGGAGAATTTAGCTGCTAAACTCTGACATGTTTTCCTTTGGCATGGCAATTTTTCAGAGGCTGACAACTTTGTCAAATCTGGGTGTGTTTTCATAAGGACACATCCTTGTCACTGGGGCCACCTCCCTGTCAAACTTTAAGTCCCTTAAAAGCACGGTGATACTACAGCTTCTCAATTAATCAGTTGTAAGATTTTTTTTTAACATGAGCAAAATAATATATTTTCCCCTAACCTTGTTCTTGGAAACAGTTCAGGCTCATGCAAACACCTGGAATGAAAAATTTCAGGCCAAAATAATTTAACTTTGGCAAAATTATAAGCAATTGAAAACAGAGTTTTACAATGGAAAATGTTGTGCAACCTTAACTAAGGGTTTGTTTATACAGGGAAGTTAATGCTTAGCAAACTACAGTATGAATTTAAAGCACACTGGCTTCTCCAGACTAACTCTTCATGTGGACATTCTTACTGACAGGCAGTTTAGCAGGTACATTAAGCTATTGCACACAAAGGCATTCGGTGCGCAGTAAGAGTATCAACATGGGGAGTTACTACCAGCTACTGTGGGTTCCCCCCCCATGTAGACAAGCCCTAAATGCATTGCTAGCTCTGCTGCCTATAACCTATATAAATAGCTTGCTAATAGCTAAGGGGCTAATATATTGTAGTCAAGAACGTGTAGCATAGTTCCGGGAATTTGTAGGACCAATAAAACTTCTTGTTGGGTCCTGCTAATAAACTTCCCATTTTGGGGATAGAGAGAGAAGCATTTTCACCTACCAACCAGACCTCCTTTCCTATCTTGCCTTCCAATCTGGTCCTGGGATTCTGCCTGTCCAAGAAAACAGTCAGGTTGAATCTGTCCATGTATCACCTGATCATAAAAATGGGTATTTATTTCTCCTCATCTTTCCCTTTTGCCTGTCATCTCTTTTCATGTTCCCTGTGCTTGGTTGTTTAAACTGTGAAAACATGCAGCTTTTAAAGCAAGCTAAGGATGTTTTGGTTGGGACATTAACATTCCCCTCATTTAAGGAAAAGTTTAGGGAAAAAATGGGTTGGCAACATGTGATTTTTCTCTGCGTGTTTAGGGCCCAATCCAATGAAGAAATTGGGAATCTTTGCATTGACTCCAGTGCGCTTTGCATCAAGCTGTTAATAGAGTAAAAAGGTTAATATTGTGTAGCATTGTTGAAAAGTTATTGCCGGAGACCATGAAAGAGAACATGGTCAGAACACTAGTGTTGGATGCAAAGTAACATTCTAAGTAACTCACAAACCATGAAACAGTCTGGCCATGCCTCCTCTGTCAAAGCTGTCAAGGCATGCATGCAGTAGGGGGCTAGAGTACACTCCCTTTTCATGCTGGAGAGCCCTGTGCTGAATTCTGATTTCTTCAAGAAATGTTCTGCCATGAGTTTCCTCAGGGTCAACATGGGTTCTCAGCAGTCCCAGAATATGGCTGTGCCTAAAAGGCACAGCTGAGCCCCCAGGCAATCCTTACATTTGAGTCAATAGAAGTTTTGCCTGAATGAACATCTTGTAAATTCTAAATAAAAAAAAAATTCCAGTTGGTTCAAAGGGAAAAAAAATCAAATAAGGAGTCTTATTTAAACTGATAAAAGCAAGGATGTTAGTGCAGGCTTTTTTGTTACAAACAAAATCTATGACAACAGTAGCTGAAAAAAATAAATCTCAACCTGCTGAGGCCCAAATCATCATCGGCTTCCAGGTTTGGTCCTATTTATATGGGGTCAGCACTTGAAGTAGTCCTTCTCCATTCCTGTCTGTCTTGAAACAGTTCCTTGGAAACTCTGCAACTAACCAAATCCTTTTGTATGACATCCATCCATCTAATTTTGGGTCATCCAATCTTTTCCTTATCCTCCACGTCTAAAGTTTAACACAGTGGTGGGCAACCTGCAGCCAATGGGCCACATGCAGCCTATCAGGGTAATCTGATTGCAGGCTGCGAGACATTTTGCTGACATTGACCGTCTGCAGGCACGGCTCCCCAGCAGCTCCCAGTGGCCGCAGTTCGACATTCCCAGCCAATGGGAGCTGCGGGAAGCGGCAGCCAGCACGACTCTGCAGCCCGCCGCTTCCCGCAGCTCCCATTTGCCAGGAACGTTGAAACGCGGCTACTGGGAGCTGCGGGGTAGGGGTGAGGGGGCGTGCCTGTGGACAGGTCAACATGAGCAAAATGTCTCACGGCCCGCAATCAGATTACCCTGATGGGCTGCATATGGCCTGCGGGCCACAGGTTGCCTACTACTGGTTTAACACCATTTTCTGTTAAGTAGATTCAGTGCCAGCAAAAAGTTGCCATTATCCAGCAGTTGCTAATAAGTGGAACGCAGGTTTCCAGGGCTGCAGCCAAAGGAGGAAGCATTGGGACTTATCTTCCCTGTCTGCAGTGCTGCAAACCACCTGCAGGCAGGGCAGCAGCGGGGACAGGAGCTGCAGCCTGGGTGCTGGGGCTTTCTACGGGGAGTAGAGGTGCTAGGCACCCATAGAGCTGCACAGTAGCTCGGCCTTTTCTCTCCAGGGTTTGGGGCTCAGCATATCCCAGTGCTTCCTTCCCTGTGTGAAGTTCCCCAATAGAGTGCAGCCCAGAGAGGGCAGGGAGCGGTACCATCCAGCTTTGGCATCTGGGCTGCAGCCCCACTCCCTCTTACTGCCCTGCTCTCAACCTGCAGCCCCTTATCTCCTGTATGGTTCCTATGCACAGGGAAGTTTGGGAGGCTGCAGCCAGGGAAGGCACACCCCAGAACTTCCTTCTCTGTCTGAAGCCTCGCAAGCCTGCCTGTAGGTGGGGCTTTTCTCCTCCCGTCCCCGCAAATGGTGTTAATAAACGGCATACCGTTGCTTACATCCAAATCCCTTTAACATTCAAGTCAATAGGATCAGATTGGTTCCTGGACAAATGTTGCTATTGACCAACCATTGCTAATATCTGGGTTGTTATTAAGAGCAATCTATTCTCTGGATCAGTAACTGGTTAAAAGATAGGAAACAAACTGTAGGAATAAATGGTCAATTTTCACAGTAGATAGAGGTAAATAGTGTTGTCCTCCAGGGATCTGTACTGGGACCAGTGCAGTTCAACACATTCATAAATGATCTGGAAAAAAGGGTAAACAATGAGGTGACAAAGTTTGCAGATAACTATCCTGTGTAATTTTATAAGTCCAAAGCTGACTGTAAAGAGTTATAAAGGCATCTCACAAAACTGAGTGACAAAAAAATGGCAAATGACATTCAGTGTGCAAAGCAATGCTCATTGGAACACATAATCCCAACTATACATACAAAATAATGGGGTCTAAATTAGCTGCTACCACTCAAGAAAGATCTTGGCATCAACGTGGATAGTTCTCTGAAAACAGCCACTCAGTGTGCAGCACCAGTTAAAAAAGCTAACATAATGTTAGAAACCATTAGGAGAGAGAGAGAGAGAGAGAGAGATAAAGACAAAAATATCATAATGCCACTTTTTAAATCCATGGTACGCTCACACCTTGAATACTGCATGCAATTCCGGTCACCCCCATCTCAAAAAAAGATATATGAGAGTTGGAAAATCTACAGAACAAGGCAACAAAAACTATCAGGGGTATTGAACAACTTTGATATGAGGGGAGATTTTAAAAAATAGACTACGCAGCTGAGAACAGAGATGGGGGGATATGACAGACCTTTATAGAATCATGACTGGTGTGGAGAAAATGAATAAGAAAGTGTTATTTACCCCTTCCCATAACACAAGAACTCGATGAAATTAATAGGCAATGGTTTTAAAACAAATATAAGCAAGTACTTCTTCACAAAACACACCATCAATCTGTGGAACTCTTGGCCAGTGGATGTTGTGAAGGCCAAAACTATAACTGGTTTCAAAAACAAATTAGATAAGTTTATGGAGGATAGGTCCATCAATGGCTATTAACCAAGATGATCAGGGATGGAACCCCATGCTCTTGATGTCCCTAAGCTTTGACTGCCAGATTCAAAGGGTGGATCATTTGAAGATTGCCCTGTTCTGTTCATTCCCTCTGACACATCCGGCATTCACTACCAATAGATGGGCTATTGGTCTGATCCAGTATGGTCATTCTCATGTTAAACTCTTTAACAGATGTTAACTTTATTGGACAAATCCTCAAAAATAATGTTAGTAGGAAACTCATTTCTTAGATCTAATAATAAAACAAAACAAATAACCATATGTAACAGTTGCAATTCCAGAAAATATCATACTGTGTATTCTTCTGCAGCACACATTCCGAGTATAGAAAAAAAACACAGTAAAGTTAAATACTACAGTATGATAAATGCTGACTTTTGAAGCATAGCTATTGTATTTACCATCTGAGAAAGAACTATATTTCAAGTTTTGACTGTTTTCTGAATTCCTACATACCTTTATACAATGACTAGAAAGATCAGTAATACCAGTTACAGGATCAGTCAGAATGATTTGTTGATCTAGTGTGGTTATTAAGCCAAAACCTTTCCAGTCAAACACTGAAAATGTCAAGAATCTATATTTGCTTGGGAGCCTGAATTCCAGATTCTTAGTAAACTAAGCTTTGTGCACTAAAAGTGATTTTTATTGTGTGAAGAACACTGGCAATATCTGTATCTTTTAATAAATACTGCGTGTACCTCTGTCTATATGATTGCTAACATGCTGTCTGTTATATGGGAATAAAGAGTTAACTCAATGATGGGTTGTTTTACATATACCCAGGAAGGCAGACAATGACTAACTCAAATACTGTTGCTTAATGGACAATACCAGTGAATTCACTACTGGAAGTTTACTTCAACCCCCCTGGTAAGATGCATAAACCAGACTAACCAGGTTCAGGAATCCCAGGACACTCAAAGGAACTTTGAAATTGATAGAAGACATGACTGTGAAGTCAAAGGGAGAGACACTAACTGAGGCTGAAACTGAGACACAGGCAGAGATGGATGGCAGTGGGGCCCAGATTCCCTTTCCCACACCCAGTACTGGGACTAGTGTGACCAACCTAATGCCAAAATTAGGTAAGATAATATGTGTATAGGGCTTTTATTGTTTTAACCCTTTTTCTGCTTATGTTCATATGGATAAATAAATAATACTTTATTCTGAATACACTGTTTTCTGACACTGCATTTTTATACTTGTCACAGCTACTGGATGGAAGTCTATAGCAGGGGACAAGACCCAGCTGGGCGCGCTGAAGAAACATGGCTGGTTAATAGGGGCACTGTGTCCTAGGAAATAAGTCTAAGAGTAGGGTGATTTCTGGGATTCTTCCCTGAGAGAAGTGCATATGTGGGCCCATCATTTGAAAGAGGAGCCTAGGGACAGACTGGGTAGGGGTAGTGGAGGGGGTGGGGTCTAAGATACAGCTCACCCTGAACCAAGACACATTGATTTTATGTTTCTAAAATGTCCTTAAATATAAAAGGCATATGAAAAAAACCTCTTTAACTAAATATGAAGAAACTATCATAGCATCTGTTTTCTGTGTGAATTTGTATTTCGTTGAGACTTGCCAAGTGATGCCTTGATTTGGTCATTATTAGAAAATGACTAAAATATCTTTCATTGGCTTTTGTTAATGGCAATGCAGAGAGATCTATTCTGGAAAACCCCCCAGGGATTTATACATTTCTTATTCATCAACAAGAGTTTAGGATTTTTTCAGTCATTACACTGAGTCAGTTTTCAAATGAGAGTTTTCATTTTGTCTGTCGTATTCACAAGAAACATCACAACTTCTGAAGAATTATTTTCCTCCTGGAAACCAATAAAGCAGTATTTTCAACTGACTGTTTTTAAGGGATTTAAGAAGAACATGGTACTTCTATTAAAATATATGGCAATCTAAATCCATAATAAGAACTCATAAGAGAAACCATATAAACTATTTATTCAGAGAATCTCCAATTTAAACATTATGAGTATGTCTGCAATTAACTGCCCGTGGCTGGCCCATGTTAGTGGGCTTGGGCTACAGGACTGTAATACTGTGGTGTGGACATTCAGGCTCAGAAAAGAACCGAGGCTCTGGGATTATCCCTGCTCACAGGAAGGTCTACACTGCAATTTTATAGCCCTGTAGCCTTGCAAAGGCCAGGCATGGGTGTCTAATTGCAGTGCAGACAAACCCTATGGGCCTACTATCCCCCCCATCTAGAAGAGAGAAAAGGTTGGCAAAATCCACCACCTCACCATCTTATTCCAACAGGCAAGTTTTTGACCGTGCAGGAATGGAGGGGGATGTTAAGGATGAGAGTGAGGGAGGTCAGGAAGCAGCCACACTGAGGATCCACACAGCACTGGAGCACTTAGGCTAGCAGCCACCTGTTGCAACTTTGACTGTGACACTAGTTACGCAAACATATTCATCTTTACTACTAACTTATCTCCCACCTATCTGTCTCTTTATTCACCTGCTATATTTTACCATAATCTGATTTGTGAACTCTATGAGGAAAGGGAATCTAAAAGAAACCCTTTGTTTTTTCAGGGTGTCCTACAGTGGGATCCTGATCCCTGAGTTTGGCGCTACTGCCACATGAATAATAAAGAGAAAGAGCGTGTGAATGGGGGGCCTACTCTACACAAGGCAGAGCAGACTCTTAGGACAGTTTACCTGATACACTGCACCTAGGGGAGATCCAGGGACTAAAGGCTAATTGATGATGAAGGCCAGCTGGACGGGCTGGCTGAGCTTGTATAAAGCCATCAAGCTAAGAATAGAAGAGGGTTGCAGGGGAAGTAATCTGCAGTCACTCTCTGGGAGAAGGGAAGTGTGTCTGTGGCTACAAAGTCTGGCAAGATGTCAAAGAAAGGAAGTTTGAGCCTGTGAACCCAGAGTGGGGTGAACAGATGATAGAGAAGGGAAGCAGATAAAGAAGGGAAACAGCAACAGGATCTGGGAGCAAGCAGACCATAGTTGCTAGACAATGGGGTCCCTGGTTCCAAAGAGGAGCACCGTGAGTCCTCGAGGATGAGGAGGGATGGAGAGGGAGCAATCTGAGAGGGAGCAATCAGAAGAGGGATGTCAGACCTGAGTGGAACTAATCCCCAGACCCAGCCACAAAGAGGCGCCCAACAGTGATTGAACCCTGTGACAGAGTGGTTGAAGTTATTTTTTTCCCCACAAAATAAATCTTTACAAACTAAACAAAGTTTTGTAAATAATTTTCGGTCAGTTCAAAATTTTTCTTTTTAAACTGCCCCCACACACACTTTTTGAAAACCAAAGGTATTTTAAATTTCAGTTTTCTGTTTTTCCCCTCCCTTTTTTCCAGGGAGAAAATGTGGGGTACTGGGGAAACCCTCAAAGAGAAATTTTTAAAAACTGAATTAAAAATGTTTGTTTAGTTTTATTAATTTTTTTTTCAATCAAGAAGTCCAACAAAAATTTCAAGCTACATGACAAATTTTAGCAGGAATTTATTTATATTGTTTTCCCCACTAACCCAAGGAGGACACATTTTGACAGTTTGGGGGGAACCCATCAAATAGATTTTCCTCATTGCCAGGAACACAAAGTGGGTAGCAGGCACATTTTGATGGACGAGCTGTCAGGAATGGTCTGTTACTTAGTCCTGCCTTGAACACAGGGGATTGGACTAGATGACCTATTGAGGTCCTTACAGTCCTACACTTCTATAATCCTTAAAGTGTGCCCTTTTTAGGACCAGATTCTTGAGAAAGTGAAACAGTCACTGAATCTGAGGGTAGAGGACATGGTAAGGACGTGGGTACTTCTGCTCTCTAACTCACATAGGCATAAACTCCACACTTGCTCACTAGGTCTGTTCAGAGAAGTGTGAGCATGTCAGAAAGAAAAAGGGGCACAGCTTGACAGAGGGCACAGTCTGACATGATGCCCCACTCCGACCACTGCCAATTGCTTATATTAAAAATACTAGTACATATTATTAGAGGTCTTTGCTGCAATAAACTCCTGTCTTTTTTTTTTTTTTTTTTTTGGGGGGGGGGGGGGCTGGGGCGAGTTAATCTCACTACTCATCATATTCTACTAATCATATTACTTTTTCTCTCCACTTCAACTCTCTCAATTTTCTGTTTTGTTTGCTCTCTGTGGGCCTTAGCTTGGGAACTTCTCGTCAAGAACCTTCTTCTTTTGCACACACATTACTCACCACCAAAAACACCCTTCCCCAACCTCCAAAATGAGTTTTTAAATACAATTTAGAATCAAACATGCATTCCTTTATTCTTGTATGTTTGCTTGTTTGTTTTACTTGAAGGGCAACTTTAGTGCCTGAAATCAGAGCTGTAACAACTTCCCGCCTCCCCCACATTTTGCAATCAGAATTTAATTGAAATAGATTTTAGCACTGCACAGATGTTATGAAAAGATCAAAGTGAATGTTGAGCCCAGGGGAACACATTACTTAAGCAACAATCCTCGCAGTCCCTTGCCCTTCCACACATAACCACCTCCCTTCTTATTATAAGTCCATAAATGTTACTCCAGAGTAACAATCTGTGAGCAAGCACCTCTCTCAGATGTCTCTACTGACACAGACCACAAAAACTCACCCCTTTTTGGGTTTTGGCTTTATTGAGAAACAAAACAACAACAAACCACTAAGAAACTCAAACTTTCTCCCCAGGTTTGACTACTTCTCAGGTTTCTCCCTCTGGACTACTCAGCCCACAAAGTAGATCCTCTCAACCTGCTCTTATATTCATGTGAGATGAGTCACCTTCCTTAGTGAATCAGTAATACCCAGTTAACACTTTCCAGGCAAGATCTATTGCTCCTAAGAGGATAGAGTGTTTCATCCAAAGTGTCAGTCTGTTACACACTCCTAATTACCCGACACATAAGCAGTAGTGCAAGGGTAATAAAGCATTAAATTACATAAATAAAACACTCATCTAACTTGCTGTCCTGAGACTACTGCCATGTATAGTGAATGCTGGTTATTAGCAATCCTGATAGACAACTTTCAGTTATTAGCAACATTTTCCTGAGAACTGATCTTGACCCATTGACAGCTGAGCACTTCTGCTTTAAGTCATAGCTTCCAGCCACGTGGACTTGGCTCTCACCGATGAAGGTCCATTTCTGAAGACCCTATGTGAGCCTGGTACTGAGTACCTGCAAAGCATGGTGTCTTAATCTGTTGTTTCAAGCATTCTAAAGAATATTGATGACATTCTGAAGGAGTATGAGATCAGCACAAACAGAGGGTGCAGACATCACTGTGATGGCCAGGGAGACAATGTTTGTGAAGCCTTGTTGCTCCGGTTTCAGCATAAGTTTGGCCAATGTGTTGGCCTCTCTGTGTCAATGCTGAAACAGAAAGCAACTCAGCTGGCAGCAGAGCAGGATAAAGAAAAGGAGTACTTGTGGCACCTTAGAGACTAACAAATTTATTTGAGCATAAGCATTCATGAGCTACAGCTCACTTCATCGGATGCATGCAGTGGAAAATACAGCGGGGAGATTTTATATACATAGAGAACGTGAAACAATGGGTGTTACCATACACACTGTAACAAGAGTTATCAGGTAAGGTGAGCTATTACCAGCAGGAGAGGCAAAAAACTTTTGTAGTGATAATCAAGGTGGCCATTTGCAGCAGTTGACAAGAACGTGTGAGGAACAGTGTGGGGGGGGGGGGAGGACGGGGGGGGGGGACATAACCATGGGGAAATAGTTTTACTTTGTGGAATGACACATCCACTCCCAGTCTTTATTCAATCCTAATGTAATGGTGTCCAGTTTGCAAATTAATTCCATTTCAGCAGTCTCTCATTAGAGTCTGTTTTTGAAGTTATTTTGTTGAAGAATTGCAACTTTTAGGTCCATAATCGAGTGACCAGAGAGATTGAAGTGTTCTCCGACTGGTTTTTCAAAGTTAAGATGGCTGGCTCAGTCAATGAATGGCCTGACACAAAGTAGTTCAACATAAGGAATGTGGCAAGAAATAAGACTCTGATCTTCTGGCAGCTACTGCATGGAAGGCAGAGAACCTCCCACCAATTCTGGATGAGTTCCAGCTGCAGGATGTCTTCAGTGCTGACAAGACTGCTCTCTTCTACCAGAGCTTCCCAGACAGAGACCTGGGTGTGCCAAGGATAGACTTTTCAGGAAGCAACAAAGCTATGGACTGCATTACACTGTTGCATTGTGCAAACATGGATTCAGCCAGCCTCTTATACTGACTGGAAAGAGCAACAACCCCTGCTCTTTCCCTAAAATAACTTGAAGCTTCATTTGATCTACTGGAACTCTGGAAATGACCTCACTACACATTAAGTGGTGGGGGCCATTGTCTGGCTTGTAAGAAAAGGAGTGTGGCCCCATTTAGGGCTAAATAATCAGAGAGTGACTTACTGGGGCAGCTTCAGACCTGGTCAGCATGGGGATGCTGACCCATCCCCACCTTCAGATGACCAGAATAGAGGGAAGACTATTTCTATCAAAGCATGTGCAGGTCTTTTACTGGACCAGGCAAAGCACCAGGAGCAGTACAGCAAACTTCACTCTCTCATGGTGCCACATGGTAGGAGATTAGTGAGAATGGCAGGTGAGGAGAGCCTCCCCTTCCAGCCCACAGTGACAAAAAGGAGGCATTTTGGCGCAGAAGGGGAAGTGAAGGGAGTTTCAGTAGCAGGGCTGTAGCAGACTGGTGAGAAAGATGGGGTGTCCCTCCCCGCTTCCAGCCAGCAACAGCAGGCGTGTTAGAGCAAACACAAATCTAACTCAGAGGGTTCAAAGTAGGGTTCAAGGGGCCACAGGAGACTGGGAGGCAGGATGATCCTTGCTTCATGGACAAGGGGTTGGACCCAGAACTGGGGTTGATGGATCCTAGGGTGGTCTGTCTACCAAATGGATTCCCCTCTACTAGGAAGTAATGTGAATCCTAGGGAAGCAAATGTGGCATTTGGGAGTGGGGGAGCCAACAGAGAACTAATTCAAGTAGTCTGGTCAGTGGCTTCTGAAATTATTTTCACATCACTACAAGGTTTACAAGGTGTAGAGGCTCACCCAGAACCAGGACATTTGAACCAACGGATTGCTGGACAGGAGACAGATGTGGCTCAGGGGTGAGTGTGACCAGCACCAGTGGAGGTTATAGGGGAAAAGTTTGAAAGTAAGTCCCTTCTGTCCAATGCTGCAATGAGTGTCTGTAGAGGGACCTCGGTGGGGTCTCTTCATCTCCATCTCCACCCAGCAGGAGACACCAAACTTGCCACGTAGTGGAACTAGCAAATAGAATAGGGACGGGGGAAGGGGACATCCGGTGTCCTAGGAGCTGTGTCAGGGATGTCTGTGGTAAACACACATTCTACAGAAGCTAATGGCATTATACAGCTGTTGCAAGCTAACCTTCAGTTTGCAGCTTCTAGGAGTTTCCACGGATGGGTGTGGAGTCCGGAAGTGGTAATAATGGAAACCCAGCATGGGCTCAAGTTTGGGAAGAGAAAATAGTCAGACGGGGCAGACTTATTGCCAAGGAATGGGAGCCCTTAATGTTGGGGGAAGTGACTTTTGAGCACCCTACAATTCACCCACTGATAGGGAATGTGAATTTGTGGGATGGAATTGCTGCCCCAGAGACAGGTGGGGGGGCAAGAGGGCTCTGAGGGTGCCCCAAATGGTCAGTCACTAGTATGGTTATGCCAAGGTGGCTGACCCAATGGGACTTCATCTTCTCAGTACTACTAAAGTTAAATTTTTGAGAGATGAATATGTAGATATACTATCACTGCTGCACAGGGAGGTGCTGACAGAGAGTAAGCTGGGGCAGAGCAAGCAGGGCAATGAAATGACCAAGGGGTCAAGACTAGAACATGGGAAAATTGGAAAGCTGCCTTCCTGAACTATGCAGATGTTATTGCAGAGGCTTACCCGGACATTTTTCAAATATATGGCTATAATCAGATAGGCATAAAATACATTTAGGGCAAGGCTCAATTTAACTATGATGAACATTATAGATTGAGGGCAGCAACACAATCCAGGATCCGGAAGGACATACCACATAATATGCTGTGGTTAGAGTGGATGACAACATGGAGATCTGGTTTCCACACTGACAGTGGCCTGTTAATTCTGCAGCAAGTTCAACAGAGGTCTGAGGCTCGTAATGACATTTGCTGGGTATTTAATGAAAGTGGTTGTTTTAGAAGCATCTGCAAATTTAGGCATGCTTGCGAAATGTGTTTCGGGCCCCATACTGCCCACAATTTCCATAGCATTCAGGGAAGGCCACAGCGGGGAAACACAATATGGGGCGGGGATAAGTCAGGTGCTGCCCGCAGACCCATAGGGGCAGGAGCAGGGTATAGGGGCAAGGCGCAGAGAGAGGTGGGGGGCAACCTGAACATGGGGGACTGAACAAGAGTGCCATCCCTGGTTAAGTTGGAGGTGTTAAGGGTGCGCCTTTGGGATTACCCTAACAAGATAGATAGGACATATTTATGAGATGGGTTTACTGCAGGGTTTAGGATCCCATTTCTGGGAAAGAAGATATATGATATGACAAAAAATTTGAAGTCCTTAGTGGGAATGGGTTATATTGTAAAGAAAAAGATGACACAAGAATTAAATAATAGGGTGTCACGGCCATTCAATCATCTACAGAACTTGTGGGTTTCTCTTCTAGGCTTGGTCCCTAAGACAGTTCCAGGTGAATATCACTTAATTCACCACCTGTCGTTACCACAGTGTAGCTCAGTAACAATGGAATAGACCTGGCCTTGTGTTCCATGAGCTATTCCTCCATTGATGAGGCTATTCACACGCTTAGGTCTTGTGGCCTGGGGGCCCCAATGGCCAAGAGTGATATCGTCTGATTTTCAACTGCTGTTGGTGCATTTCTCTGACTTTAACCTTTTTGGTTTCTCTTTTGAAGGACAATTTTATTTTGATAAAGCTATGACTTTGGGATGGGCAATAGCCTGTTCAGCATTTGAGAAATTTAGTACAATTTTACACTAGGCAGTGATGCTGGAAGCTGGTTTATGGCAAGCAATTCATTACTTTCATAACTTTTTGTTTGCAGGCAGGGCAAATTCAGATGAGTGTGTTAGCCTAATGGACTCTTTCAGATCCTGGCTAAAAAGCTTTGGTTAACCCTAGTGGAGAGAAAAAAAAAAAGAGAGGGGCTTTCCACTAATGCTGACCTACCTGGAGACTGAGCTAGACATGCTGGCGAGTAGTGCCGCTGCTAGGCATAAGCAGCCTAAGCAATTGCTTAGGGCCCTGAGCAACTCAAGGCAGCTCGTTAGGCTTGCAGACTCAGCCCAGCAAAAAAGACGGTGTGAACTACAGATTTTTTTTTCCATGTCCAACATTACTGATATAACTGCTTGGAACTTAATAAATGATTCTGTCTGCAATAATGTTACACAGGTACATAGGAGTTGCCATACTGGGTCAGAGGACTGTGGCCCATATACTCTCGTATCCTGTTTCTGACAGTGGCCAGTACAAAATGTGTCAGAGGGTGGTGCAAGTAACTCCTCAGTCCCTTGACTATCATCTTCTTTCCTCCCCCTATCCCCCCTTTCAACCCTAACAGTCATAAGAGGCCATGATGATGGTGGATCTGGTAGCTGCATGGCAGTAAGTGCCTAGGAAGTCCTTTTGTGCCAGTCATATCACCACACTACAACTCCAGACACAGGGAAATTCACTGCATTAACAAAGATTTTTGGTAGAATCAAACTTGCCTAGCACAATTTCATGCCCTTCCAGAACATGGAAAGTGACTAAACCTAAAGCTCTAAACCCCAGGAAGCACATACAAGTAAGGTTACATTTCACCACGCCACACGTTGAGTAGTGCCCCAACCCATACCTGAAGTCTGTATCTGCAAGACTATACAAGGATATGGAGGCAAACATGGAGAGTGAAAAGTAGTATATGGGAACTCTTCGGCCTCATCTTGACTAGTAAAAAGAGACAGTTTCAGTCTGGCTTGGCTAATATAAACTAGCTAAATCCAACCCAAACTCAACCACTATTTTTGGTCAAGATTCTTTGTAGATTATAAACTCCCAAATTCTTTGTAGACTATAAACACTTCCATCCTGTCTTAAGGAATCCCACAGAGATATCACCTTCAGTTACTCTTTACTGCACTTTGGGGTGCAAAGTGATGTGTAACAGTACACTGCTAGTACTCTCTGGAGCAATAGTACAGCAGAGGAGAGGGAGTGTCCATGGCATTGTGATAGTGCTAATACCAGTGCAGATGTTGAGTTCTGGTGGCCACCAAGAATATGTAAGGGATTGTTCTGATGGGTGAAACACTTGTTTCCTTTTCTTCTTGACAGCTCTGATGTAACATCAGCCTCTGAAGGCAACTGTAACCATACTAATAATCTTTAAATACTTTCCAGATTAATGCTGCCAGCTGCAACATAGGGATAGGGCAACTGTCTGATTAGAAGTAACAAAGAGGAGTTGGGTGGAGCACAGATCTCTTCTATATTCAGAATGCCTACTGCCATATTCACAAGGGCAGAGTTAAGGTTGTTGTCTGGAAGACTCCTTAACTCTGCATTTACTGACTGTCTGTAAGATGCCTATGTTTAGCCACTCCTTTTAGAAGCAGATGAGACAGTACTACACAACCTTATGTCTGTGTTAATAAAATACCACTGAATATCAAATTAGCTTAAGTCTAAGGCCATGCAGCTCACAAATACGTGAAGTAGGTCAGACCCAATCCAAGTAGCTCAGACCCATTAGGCCCAATTTTGATGCCACTGGTGTACATATAGTTTAATGGTTTTCCGCATCCCTCTTAAATTGATCCCAGCCCATACCCAAATTGGACAAGGAGAGTGAGTATTGGCACTCACTATCACCAACACCAAAAAGAGTGTCCTGTTAGACCCCTGTTATGGCCACTGGCACAACACCAATGCAGAGTCCTAAGTTCATGACCTCAACACAAAAAGTGTCCTATATACATATTTCCTCTTACCTGATCCTTAATCCTTCCTTGCAAATTCCCCTCAGCCCAGCTAGCACCCATGTGTGACTGGAAGAATGAGGCTATCCTGCTTGCAACATGCTCTCTGCCAATGTGTGCCTACTTGTCAGTTCTCACAGACACTGCTGGGAAGCCACTGGCCACTCTTTCAATTGTCACCCAGGGTCCTCTAATAGTTTGGTATCTTCCTTTTGATCCTAAGTTTGGTCTTGGAAAGAATAAACCCTTCTTAGCTTGGCTGAAGCCAAGCAGGGGTATTCTCCAGTAAACAGCTTCCACATGGTTTCTTCAAGGCATGTTAGCTGTATCATTGTTTTACCTCTCCTGTTTGGTTCTTTTAACACCACCTTTTGATCTAGTCCACAGCAGCAATCAATCCATCCATCCATCTCTCTCTCTCCCTCTGTCACACACACACACACACACATACACACACACCTCTACATGCAGCATATTCATAAAAAAATAATACAGATGATTCTCAGCATCATTGTGATGTCGCACTCCATATACTTTATGAAAATATGCTTGGAATGTGAATAAAATGTAACTGGAATATGCTTTATGCAAAAGGTATCCTGTAATGTAGCATTACAAATCTTATAATCTACTGAGTGTGATCATCCTATTTGTATGTATGTATCATTCTTGCATCTAAAACTAGAAATATGAAGTTAACTCTGAGGTCCTATTGTAATTATGCAAAGTGTGGGCCATTAATGGTGGTTTAGAATCTTGATGGCTCCCATTAATCACAACAATTGGTTGTAAATGGCTCTGTTTACTTGTAAGCCTTCCTGTGTTCATGAGAGTCACCCCAGAAACAATGGAGGCTTGGAGTCTCACAGGACATGTGACCACATCAGCTGGTACTGGAATCCATCTTAAACCTGGTGCTTTTCCAATGAGTAGGAGGGGTGGGGATGCAGAGAGACAAAAGATTCTTGCCTTGTGTCAAAGCCATAAAGGGGGGTGAAATAGAACAAAGGGAGCTGCCGGTCATAAGAAATCCCCTTGTTACCACCTAAGACGGAACTAACAAGAACTGTACAAGGGAAAGGATTAGGCCCAGATGAGGAAGGAGTCTAGTCTGTGAAAAAAGCTTATTGGAACATCGCTGAGGGTGAGATTTTACCTGTATTCGGTTTCTGAATGTATTAGGCTTAGACTTAAGTGTTTTGTTTTATTTTGCTTGGTAACTAACTTTGTTCTGTCTGTTATTACTTGAAACCACTTAAACCCTATTTTTTATACTTAATAAAATCACTTTTGTTTATTATTAAACCTAGAGTAATTGATTAATACCTGGGGGAGCAAACAGCTGTGCATATCTCTCTCTCAGTGTTATAGAGGACGGACAATTTATGAGTTTACGCTGTATAAGTTTTATACAGAGTAAAATGGATTTATCTGGGGTTTGAATCCCATTGGGAGCTGGGTGTCTGGGTGCTGGAGATAGGAAACCTGCTAAGCAGTTTTGGTTAAAGTCTGAGGCTTTGCGGGTGTGGTTCAGACCCTGGGTCTGTATTGCAGTGGAGTAGCATGTCTGGTTCAACAAAACAGGGTACTGGAGTCCCAAGTTGGCAGGAAAAAAGGGTTCAGAGGTAGTTTCAGCACATCAGGTGACAGTCCCAAGGGGGTTTCTGTGACCGAACCCATCACAATCATAACCTGCTTTTTTTGGATTCTTGTTTTCAGTAGGAAGCAATATGAGTAGAATTTAGTTCACCACATAAGCCAAGGGTTCTCTATCTTGGTCTACACTGAATGCTAATTACTGTGTGCTAATTCTGTTCTTTTTCAACAGAAAGAGTCAGCCTTCAAATAAAACTTTTTAAAAGTTGAAGACTTTGTTTAATCTGGGTTCTAAGTCCATTATAATAGACTTGCTACATATGCATTATGATTACATAATCACAATTCCCGTGTCTCCAGAGGTCTAACTAACATTGGGCAAATATTTCCCAAATACCAGTGAAAATATAGCAACATTTTAATATACTAATTCCAATACCTTTTCAGTCAATAAAAGTAAGTTAAAATACGAATGATTCATTGGGGATTAAACCATTTCATGCAAATCAAAAACTTTATTTTTTCATACATACCACACAGTGAAAACAGAAAAACAAAGGAAAAAATGTCCTAATACATGCTACAGTTCAATCATTCATGGGCTCTATTCATAGTTCAAGATGCCTAATGGGGGTGATACCCACAGACTGTAACTTTAGAAATAAAGGCCCAAGAACTAGGATACAGAGGATAAAGAAGTAGACAAGATGTGGAGAATTCATTTATAATAACTGTTCCTCCATATAGTAATTCTGAAACTCCCTATAATAGAGCTCTGAGGAAAGGGGATCCATTGTGTGAATGTGCGTGTGTGGATAGCTAAGTTTTCCCCAGGAAGCTGTGTGTATTTTCATCTATTCGGTCTCCTGCCTCTTTGCTCCACTACAACAGCTATACCCTCTTCTCTTTAGCTCCTGCCTACCCATGTCCCAACCCTCCTCTGCATTTGAGTCAAGCTACTTCCTCTTCCTGACCACCTGCACTCCCGCAGGAGTATTGAGAGTACAGGAAAGAAATCCTCCTTGCTCTTATTTCCAACACTTGGCCCCACAGCAGATAGGGGGAGCAATTACACAGAAAGTCCTCCTTAGCTCCTGCAATCCTGGATTGGATTATATTCAGTTGCTCTGTGGGGAAGACACAGAGTCTGTAGGGTGGAGTATGCACAGTGCAGACAAAATCTTCAGAAAACTTATCTTCCAGCCTCTGAAAACCTGTAATGCACATGTGAAAAGTGAATTTTTCAGAGGCTTATAACCAGGCCAAATGTGTGTGTATTTACATGGGGATGGGCAAAAGGCACATTCCCAACTTCAAAGCAACATCCCTGCCAAATTTCAAGTCCCTGCTCTAAGGCATGGAGGCACTAGAAATTCAACAAAATGGTATAAATATGTTTTTTAACATGGGGAAAAAAGTTGTCCGTAAACTCATTCTGAGAAATGGTTGAACCATTTCAGCTGAAATTTAACAAGAGGAAAAAGAAAGGAGGAGGAGAAGGCGGCAGGCAGGTTTAGACTTGATTTTCTGAGGGGGTCATGGGAAATTTCAGCTCACATGGTTAAAATTATAACCAAATGGAAAAATTATAAGGAACTGAAGACAGAGTTTTGAAGGAGAAAGTGGTAAGCAACCTTATCTATAAGTAGAGCTAGTAGCCCCAACTTTAATTATATGCTTAGCGCAGTAGCGCCTAGGGGTCATGGTCCTGTTATATTGGACACTGTCTCCACATATAATAAAAAGACAGTCCTTGTTTCAAACAGCTGACAGTCTATGAGACATGTTGAGAGACAAAGAAGCAGGTAGAGCAGGGCAGCAAGTATAACACATCTATTGTCTATACCAGTGGTTCTTAAACTTTACTGCAGCCTGCCTACCCTTTGGTTCTCAAAATATGTTCTTGCACCCCTTATAAAAAATCGTTGAAGTAGGTCAGTTCTTTAAACCTAGATATATTTTTATTTGTATATTACAGTAATCGTTAAAAAATGTATAATGTTAATAAATACATAGGTTTGATGAAACAAAGTAGTTGTACTTATGTGCCTGTGCTAAATTTGTGTTTTCAATTACTTACTTTCTAAAAAAAAACTGGCACGTCTCGCACCCCCAGAAAGGGCATCTCGCACCCCCAGGGGGTGCGTGCACCCCAAATTAAGAACCCCCGGTCTATACACTGATGAGTATTGTGGAAGCATCACAGCAGTATCTATTTATAATACCATAATCACATTTGTACTTGTAAAAAGTGAATGAAAAAATGAAATATAACTGTCTCTAGAAGAAGCTCTTTTTGCTGCATATGTTATGTTATTAAAAGTGAACTGTACGTACTTGAATATAGCACTTTTTCTAGTGAGCAAGTTGCCATAAGCAGACAAATTGAAAGGTGACAATAAATATGGCTGTGATTCAGAAAACTTAGGGGAAAGACGTGGACATTAAATGAAATTATTCCCAAATATGCAACCTTGTGTTTAGCAAAATTAACAGTCTAAACCAGAAGATTAATTTGGGTTTGCATGGCTGGACAATTTAGCAACGGCAAGGACAACTGCATATTCTGGTTAGTCACAGGTTGTGGCTGAAGCATGCGTTTTCCCAATGCCAGATGTTTTCACTTAATGAAAGCAGCTTGCTGTCCATTTTAAACAAGTGGTCCTTTTACTCACTGTGTGTTAAGGATACAGATATAAAGTGAAGGACAGGTGCTTTGTTTTTTTTCTCATACCTGACATCCTTGCCCTCCTCAGTGTGACAGCAATTTGTTGAAGGACAATTGCTCATACATACAATTTCATGCTGCCAAAATGTGGTAGTTTGGTACATATTTCTGACATTTAACAATTGAAATAGCTCTGTCAAAAACAATATTATTTTCCCCAATATCTGTCAAGAAAGATTGAGTTGATAAGTCAAAAAATGTCAACTCGTAGAATGAATGAAATCTCTGCCTCAGTACAACTTAATAGAATTCCTACAAAGATATGTGAATTGTGATTAAATCTAAGTCTGTATTATCTGATATTTATTGTGTGTTTTCTTGGGCTATGCATGTAAAATTGCTCCCAAATAGACCTCATTTCACAATTTCACTTCCCGCCCCCCAAAACCCCCCTCATTTACAGTATCATACAAGTGTTTATGTTATCTGTCATCACTTATGTGACAAGTTGCAAACAACAATTTATTTGGTAAAGGCAAATATGCTTATTAAAGCAGTATCTGTGGTATTTGGAGCAGGAACACAAATAGTGTCCATATTAGCAATGAACATAAAGTTAATTTTATATGAATTCATGTATCTAAAATACTCTACTGGGATATGGCATGCCACCATTTCTGACATAAATCATAATGCCAGAACTGTACTCTATAGGTACTGATTTAGAAACATAGGGACAAATACTATTCTCTGTTACACTGACTTAAAAGGGAATTTGCAAAATTATAACTGTAGAATAAATTTGGCCCACTGTATAAAACATTTGTAAAAGCAAACCCGCTGGAATCAATACAAATGTAAATCTATATGCAGATGACATAATTAAGTTAATGTCCACTTTAACCATTTCTTTTCTGACATCATTACACCAACTATAAAAAAAACTGACAGGTTTCAGAGTAACAGCCGTGTTAGTCTGTATTCTCAAAAAGAAAAGGAGTACTTGTGGCACCTTAGAGACTAACCAATTTATTTGAGCATAAGCTTTCGTGAGCTACAGCTCACTTCATCGGATGCATACAGTGTGCATCTGATGAAGTGAGCTGTAGCTCACGAAAGCATATGCTCAAATAAATTGGTTAGTCTCTAAGGTGCCAAAAAAAACTGAGGAGCCTGATTTGCGGTGCACTCCTGTTGAGCAATATTTACCCACACAACTAGTCCCACTGAAATTAATAGAACTGCACTTGTAAGTGCTACTCTCCATAGGAGTTGCAGAACTATACCCCCCAAAAATAAATTTCTAAAACAATTTTGATTGCTTTCCTTGGGAATTCACAAAAAGAGGCTCAGGATGACCTCACACTGTTATTCCCTTCCTGTTGGCTTCCTATCCCCCTGCTGATTCATATGTAAATAGGGCTTCCATTGTTTTTGGTCGCACCTTGCTTAATTTAATTGGTGACAGGTAGGTAGTTTTAGTGTGCAATCTAATTACTGTAAATATAATAAATTTTCTAATGCTAAACACTGAAGACAGTTCACAGAAATGTATTTTATTTTTTCTTCTTCCATTATATTGCTGCTTTGTGCCCCATTACATATTGTCATGAAGTGATAAAAGATTTACTGAAATATTGCACTCTCTCTGTTCTCAAACTGTGGTATGAGTACCAGTGGTGGAATGCAGAGACCACAATCAAGTGGTATCAGGGAAATCCAGTGCCTTCAGCTTACTATAACATAGGAGTCCCAATGCTCTGCCCCTATGCTGTGACCTTATAACCTGACTTGAAGTGGGGATGTCGTTGGGTCCCCTTTTCTTCTATCCCAAGAGTGGTACAAGTGTGGATTTGACCAAATGACCATGCTCAGAGTCCTAAACAGATTACTAAGTACAACCACATTCCTTCTTGTAACAGGGTAGCTTGCCCCTTAAGAGATAAAGACCAAACAATTACAAGCAAATATAAATAAAATACACTTTCTAGTGGCTAAGACTTAAGTTAAACTGCAGCTGTGATTAAAGGTAGATTTCTTATCAATCTCTCTTCTTTCTGTCAGGACCTTCCACAGAAGTGTAAGGTGCTGGTTTCCCTTGTCTTCCTAGGTGAAAGATCTTTGCTTAAGCAGGTTTCTCATCGATATTCAGTTCCCAGAGACTTCAGCTCCCTTGGCTGAAATGTCCGTCTTTCTCAGCTTGCAAGTCCTCTGACCCCTTGTGTATGTCTATTGATGGATGCCGAAGGGGCTTCTTCCCTCTCCTTACATCTTCCCAAACTCACTGTTTTGTCCCCAGACTCCGGATGACCTCATGCTCTCCTTCCCTTCCTGTGTGCTTCCCATCTCCCTGCTGATTTGTATATAAATAGGGCATCCATTGCTTTTGGGTGCACCTTGTTTAATTTCATTAGAGACAGGTAGACAGATGTCTTCCCTCCCAGGACAAAGTCTGTTTCTCCCTTTGTTTGGGCACAGACTTTAAAGCATAATATCAGTCAGTATTTATAACTCCTCTTATAGTGCTAATACATATATTTTACAGTGATATTAATCAGCAGTGTCTTATTAGCTTTCATAAAAGACCTTAATTGATGTACTTTTATAATACTCTAATATTGTATAAAATTAATTTATTCTATTACTTTGGTTCAGAGCCCCTGTCTTTATAGTCTAATAAGCCACTGAAATGTATTCTCAGATGAAGTTCCTTTACTGCTTCTGGGAAGAGGCATGCTGTCTGATGAGGACTTCATGCTGGGTCCTCCCGCACTAGTGACAGTTGAGTCATTACATCTTCCCCTTATTAGTTCGATTAGTTTGGTTTACCACGCATCTTCATTTGCTTGGTCAGCCAAGCAAATACACAATGTCTATGGTAGACGGTGCTTAGACACTGCTTGCCAAACAGATTTTAAGAACATAATTCTAGCACATAACTCTTTGTACACACCTAGTAGCTACATCATGCAAGACTATTAATGATCAGTGGGTTATTAGTTTTCTAGTGATATTACTTGCCATCTTTTGGGTAACATGACAACAGTATATTAGGTGAAGTAAGTATTATCAGGCCCAACAAGAGTTGCTGACAGAGTCATGAAATACCAATGGGTCCTTGTGTCACACTGGTGAATGAATAAGAAAAGTTTGTGTGGAGTTTAAGAAGCCCTTTGAGGGAGAAATTGTTAGCAAAGCAGTACAGAGGCCTCCCTAGGCACAAAGGGGTTCATGGGTAGCTGACCTCACATAAAGTGTAGAGAACCATTATAGAGTGCTTCTCTAGTGCACAGGGGCTGCATAACTATTTCCCTTCTCTGTCTAACATACAGCTTTTAAGCTGCTTCTGGACCAACTGCAGGTACATAAGGAGCCTCAGGATTTGTGCCTTATTTATGGTTAAGGCTGTGAGTCTTTCACAGAGGGCACAGAAATCACAGATTCTGTGACTTTCCAGGATTTCCATGACTTCTGCAGTGGCCAGTATGGCTGACCCTGGGGCTGCCCAGCTGTACCGGCCACTGCTCAGGCAACCCCAGGCAACTGGTCATGGGCACTGCGTTGGACTGCCCAGAGCAGCAGCGTCCACAGGAGTGCCCTCCCCCAGAGCAGCAGCATCTGCAGGAGTGCCCCCAAAACATCTAAGATTTAGTTTGGGATATTTTTAGTAAAAGTCATGGATAGGACAGGGGCCATGAGTTTTTGTTTATTGCCCATGACCTATCCATCACTTTTACTAAAAATACCTGTGACTAAATCGTAGCCTTATTTATGGTTAAATTTATTTAAAGAAAGACTCATTTAGTGAATTACCTTCCTTTCATTATTTATTAATAAGCCCACACTGGCCATTCCATTATCTTGCCCAGGATTGGTGTTAGACAGCCTTGTAATTACCTGGGTCATCCCATTTGCCCTTCTTAAATACTGGTCCAACATTAGTTTGTATGTAATCTTCTAGGAACTTCCTCCACTGATTTTAAAATGTTTAAATCCTCTTTACATCCAGTTGGAATGGGACCCTATTGTAGATGAATACATCATCTTGCTTTTTCCCAAAGCAGAAATATTTGCTGAATACTTTGGTCTGTTCTACATTATTATTGACCACTCTTCCATTTCCCTCTAGTAAAAGACCAATACCATTGTTAGGATCTGTTTTCTTCCTAATGTACTTTTAAAAAAAATTCTTATTATCCATAACTCTGTTGACCACAAATTTCAACTTGTCCTTTTGTTTCCCTTATCAATTTTCTATAATTCCTAGTGTTAATTTATAAGCAGTGCTATTAACCCCTCCCACCCTTTTTTCCCTTCTGCTTTCACATCCGCTCTAAGCAGCGCTGATTTTTTTAAACCACCACAGCCATCCCTCTCTATTGTGGCATATGGGCATCTAATACAAATGTTCTTTAAAACAGTTCCCAATTATCGTTCATATTTTTCTGTTTAGGTTTTTTTCTCTCCCAGCTGATTTGTCTCATAATTGTTTAAAGTTTTGTGAAATTGCCCTTTTTAAAGCACCATATAGATATATTACAAGTTGGAACTTTTACATCTAACAAATGTAATCAAGTCATGATCACTTGCACCTAAGTAACCACTATTTTTAGTTCTGTGAACAATTCCCCTTTTTCATTTACATCTATGTAAATTCATTGAAAGCAATAAAGTTACATGTGTGAGTGAGACCTAAGGAGTCCCTTAATGTCAAATGGCAGAGGGCACACCATACCAGACCAGATACACTCACTGCCCCAACACACTGTTGTCATAATCTGTATCTAAAAGGTTACATGCAGACCAGTAACATGCTGGTCATTCATATTATTGAATGATGTACATATGGGCAGTGTAAAAAGAATTATAGATTTGTGCTGGAAATATGTTCTTAAAAGACCTTTTTGCAAACAATGCATAAGACCATCATATTGTTTCACCAGTTTTTCTGTGCCTCCAATATAAGTTGAGCTACGTAACACCTCAGAGGACAATGAAAAGTAAACCTACATATAAGGTAAACTTTGAGAAATTGTTTAATCAATTGTTTGACTACACTTTGGTTTGTTATGAAATATATTCAAGAGACCAAATAACCAACGTCAGTCAAGTTTATTGCTAGAAGCCAGTAATAATATAAAAGGCGTACTTGTGGCACCTTAGAGACTAACCAATTTATTTGAGCATAAGCTTTCATGAGCTACAGCTCACTTCATCCGATGCGTGCAGTGGAAAATACAGTAGGGGGATTTTATATACACTGTGTATGGTAACACCCATTGTTTCATGTTCTCAGTGTATATAAAATCCCCCTACTGTATTTTCCACTGCACGCATCGGATGAAGTGAGCTGTAGCTCACGAAAGCTTATGCTCTAATAAATGTGTTAGTCTCCAAGGTGCCACAAGTACTCCTGTTCTTTTTGCGGATACAGACTGACACGGCTGCTACTTTGAAACCAGTAATAATATAGTACAGGAAAAAGGTTCTATATGATGCCAGTCTCTTGGAAACTGTCTTGTATAGTGTTGTTACCTTCTGCATACGGTGAATCTGTGATCCCAAAGTCACACCCCTAGAGCCATCTTTTTCATACCCAACCTGTCTAAAAGTAAAAGGTGCTGTAGATAAATCAAGTTTCAGATGACTTACAGCTTCCTACCTTGTTTTTCTGGTACCATGGTGTACTCCTTAATTCTTTGTTTTGAACACATGTATTTCAGGTACCAAAGAGTGTGAAGGGACCTTCTAGGTCTGTATTAGGGTTGAACAATCGTACCTTGTTCTCTTCCTTTGGGATATTCCACTACAGACCTGAGAGAGTGATTCTGTATTGGATGCTATCCTGATCTTGACAGCTTTCTTATTTGTTCAAGCCAAAACTTACTTCAGTGAATGGAAGAACTTATGGAATATTTAGCATAAGTGAGCAGTTATATGAAAATCATAGGTGAATTTGGGCTATATAACATCTATAATATTTGTGCTTAATGCATACTAATATATATGGTGCAGATAATACCTATTATTCATAGGATATTTATATATGCTAGCCAGCATATATTTGTTGTGTAAAGCCTCCGCTCAATCCAGTAGAATGCGATTGTAAGATTTGTATCTTTTCAGTCATTGCTAGTATGATCATTAAGTTCTGTAACCTTTTGCGAACTCTAACTTCTAGTCATTGTTAGCATAGCCTTTAACATTTTGTAACTTTTGTAAGCTTTGTAACCTTTTCAGTTACTACTTATATAACCTCCGAGCTTTGCAACATTCCATCACATGATCAGGGAGAGTGTGTGGGTGTGGGAGATAAGGGAGTGTGAACAAGGGAGTGTGTGGGTCTGGGCAGAGAGAAACTTCAAGGAGAAGAGAGCCCAGAGACAGGTGTGTCTGATGTAATCTGCCCTGAGAAGGCAATCCTGGGGTGCCTTAAGAAAAGAAGAACCTGGTATGTGTGAAAAGAATGAGGTCTGGGAATGTTTCTTGATGATGGGCACAGAAGGAAAACTCAGTGTACTTGACAGGAGCCGCCCAGTTCCAATAAAAGGAAGAAAGCACGCTCACAAGCTCTTTTCTTCTTGATTTGGTTGCTGGCTCGGATCTGTGACCACAGGCGGACAAACCAGATCTACTATGCTTTGGCTTCTCAGCTTCCTCTGTTGTGTCTGGTAACACTCTGCCTGCGTGAGTGTGTGGGTGCATGAGGGTATGGGTGCGATGAATGTGTGCATGCGTGAATAAGAGCTCTCTCTTTTCTGTTTGATCCAATAGCAGTATTTAATAAAACCTATGTAAGGGTAACCCTGGGTTGGTTTCTAGTGAAATTGAGGTAACAATATTAATCAATAAAACAAAGCATCAAGCTAAATAAGTGGGGAGTTGGAGGAGAAGACCACTTAATGATCAAAATGTTGGTGCTTGTACCCCCCTGGAAGCTTTCCTGGCTCTTGAAACAGAGAAAATAGACTTCGGGAAATACAAGCAGAAAGCCATGTTGGCATCCTATGGGGGACCAAAGGGGAGTGGCATTCTTTGAACACATGAAAAGCAGATCCTTTTGGCCTGAAAACCAAGAGTAGCTGGAACTGAATATAGGTGAGAAACCAGCTTAGACAAAAGATTGCAACTTGCTGAAGTTTTAGTCACTAGAATACATGTTGTGTTTTGCTTTACTTGTAACCATATCTGTGTCTTCTGTTCTTATCACTTAAAGGTCTGTTTTAAACAGTTAATAAAACAAGAATAACTTTATTACAAAGCCATTTCAGCACTGTGTATTAAACTGAAGGGTGACGCCTTCAGCTAAACTACCAGGCTGGTGTGTATACTCTGTCTTTTTGGAGACAGCAAACTTAATAGCTTCTGTGAAGGTCCTGTGAGAGGGAATGGACCCTGCAGGGTAGGTGGTTTTGGGGGCTGGAAGAGCTGTTGGTGTCATCCTGCAGGGAGGTAACTAGGCTGGTGGAAGGCAGGATTTGGTCATTGTGCTGTAAACATGCTGCTGGTGTTGGGGATCTAAGTCAAAGCTGAACAGCACAGAAGCACTCAGGGTTACAGCGTGTCACAGATTGCATATGGGGCAATGTCAAGTCAGCTACAGAAGAAGTTTCAGCAGACGCAGTAGCACCAGTAGGAGCCAGATTGGCCTATTCATGTATCCCACCAATACCCCTTGAACTGTGTATCATAGATACCCCTGAATGGGGGGGGGGGGGAACGGGGAGGTGGGGGGAAGAGCACAAAACCCCATACAGCTCCACCCTAACCCCAATCCAGTGGGCTCTGGGAATGGCGAATCCAAGGTTGAGCCACCTTGGAGCAGAAACATAAGCCAAGAGAAACAGCTACTGAAGCAACCTCAGACAGTATGGTGTCAGGGGAGTATGCTTTCTAGAGGTTTTTGCTTTGGGACTTTCTGTTGTCTGCTGACTCGCTCCCACTTTTTCCTGCTTCCTCTCAGTTTCTTCACTTTGGTCTCACTCCACCTGGACCAAGGAAACAATGCCCTCCCTCTCTTTCCCCCCTTCCTATTCATTTGTTTGGCTGTAGCTGCTCTGACTTGTGCCCCAAGAATCATGGATGATAAAACATGGTTTAGACCAGCGGTTCTCAAATGGGGAGCTGCAAGCTGGTTTCAGGGGGACTGCAAACCCCAAGCCTTTAGAGGCAGAAGCTCCAAATCCATGGGCAGAGTTGGAAGAGAGCAGGGTGGGGGGTTGCGTGCCCAAACTACAGTGCCTTAACCAGAATGGGCAGTCCCGGAGGCCGCCACACACCCACCCCTCCTCTTCTCCCACCACACAAGGCCCCAACACCTGGCCAGGTCAGAGGTAGGAAGACGGAGCCGGGCAGTGCGGGGCAGCTGCTGCTCTGGCTGGTGCCATGGAGCAGGCAGCTGTGGCCCTCCCTGTCTGCTGGAGCCTAGGACTGCAGCTGCTCCTCAACTCACAGCCCACCTTCACTGTTCACGGTCAGTAACAGCTGCATGGGTGGGACTCAGCTCTGGGGCCGGCAAAGCCCTCAGGAAGTAGCAACCACAGAGGGGCCACACAGCCCATAGCTACCCCTGAGCCACCCCCTTCCTACACTCTGAGCATTTTTTGAACTTTTAGAGCTGAGCTCCCACTTTGAGTTACAATTTTTGGTTGTGCCCTCCCCACCCCCAACCCAGACAGCATGGCCTGCTGAGGTGAGTGTGGGGGGAGGGGTGCAGAGCTGTTCTGAACTCCACAGGGCCCTGGCCCCCCAGAATAGAAGTCAAAACACACCTATGTCCGAGGGCCCTCACACCTGGCAGCTGAAGTCCGGAGCCTCAAGGCTCCCCTCTCCCCTATGCTGGGCCATGGGATTTTTAAAGCATGGGAGGGGCTCAGAAAGAAAAAGGGTGAGAACCCCTGAGCCACCTTTGCTGCTCCCACTCCACTGTGATCAAGGTGAGCTCAGCACAGGAAGGATTGAATACAATGAGCTTAATTTTTTTAAAAGAAGATAGAAGTGTATGATGTGGGTGTGTGGTGGGGGGAGGAGAATCAATTCCTTGTCCCTTAGCTATTCATTATAAAGCATTTTCATTACCATTTATTGTTGGTATCAGAGCCAAATGGTGTGCTAAGAACCTTCCATTTCAAAATGCATCTGAAAGAGGGGGAAGAAGTTGAAATAGTGATTGGAATTGTAATATTTTGGAGTAAGGCAGGTAAATTATTTACTTGACTACATTTAAAAAATTAGGTAAAGTGTTAACTGAGATTAAACATCTTGTTTATAAGAATGTTCTGTGAGGCAACAATCATACATCACCCCAAAGTATGAAATCTTATTACACCATATTAAGGAAATATATCGCGCTTAGATCTTATAAAAATGCAAATACCATTTCAATTAAGACAACAAAATTAATTTTAAAAGTACCAAAGTGAACAATTTCTCTCATACTGTCAGAAAAGGTCCCAAAGATAAGGGAAGCACAAAATTCAAATGAAAATACTCTACTTGTTTACGGAAGAGTGCACCATATTTTTAATTGCTTCTAAAGCTTTATTCAAAATAACTGGTCCTATTAATGACATCATCAAATCTTCAAAAGCAACTACAGATTTGAGTTTATTACATCTTTTGCACATTCAATAAAACACCAGGATGTTTTCAACGGGAAGGAGGACATTTTCTAAAGCTCCACTAATGTTTTGGTCTTTTATTTGCCATTAGCATTTTACCCTAACCTGACTCCAAGCCATCTTGCTCTGCTTCAGCCAGACAATATATTTTAGGGGTTGTAGGCAAGAATTACTAACCATACTAACCAATTAGACATTTGGTTCTCATAGATATGAGTGCATACTTGGACAAGCAAGATAATTTAGCTCATTACAAACATTCATGAACATATGAATGGCATACAGGGTCAGACCATTGGTCTATCTAGCCCAGTATCCCATCTTCCAACAGTGTCTGGTGCCAGATGCTTAAAAGGAAATGAACGCAATTGGGCAATTTATCGAGTTATTCAGCCCCTGTCATCTAGTGCCTGCTTCTGGCATGCCTGTATTGTTTGTCCATAAACTCACTTTTCTCTAACAACCAGATTCCATCATCCTTCAATGTGGCTCTGAATTTGCACTTTACCTTCATGTAGTCAGCCCTAACAAAATATTTATTTATATTTCTTCATTAATAGGAATGCTCAGTTCAAAAGACTCTAATCATTCCACTCAAGTGTTCTGAATAACAGCATAAAATGCATATTACAAATTCCCACATCAGGACTGGACTTTAAGAATAAAGTCTCCACAGATTAATCTCTGCTTTTTACAGTAAAACAAAATAGGACAGAAATAACAGTCTGAGGCAAAGTATAAAAATCTTCTTTGTCTCCATATTGTTTGAACCCAAACACCACAACATATGGTATGGGCATTATGTTTTCAGGAATAGAGAACAACAAATAATGAAACAGATGATGCCTACTGAAAAACACAATGAATAAAATGAAACATCCATTAAAATAAGAGATATGCAAACTTTTTGCATTTGTTGTAATTAAAAATACCAATCAGCACTATGTTTGTTTACTCATACCATAGATGCTTTACAATGGAATCTCCCTTTCTCAATGTATCACTTCCCATCTACCCCAATGTGCTACACAACCACCATATGCTGTTATGCTTCACTCCCTTCCTACCATTATCATCAGGTCGATGATTACTTAATATTCCGTTTACTATGCCTTACTGAATAAACAGACTTTTCAAACTCTTCCCCTGAGCTTGCACATACCAGAATATTAGGAACCATTAGGAAAGGGATAGATAACACAGAAAATATCATAGTGCTACTGTGTAGTCCATGGTACTCCCACATCCTGAATTCTGCATGCAGGTTTGGTCACCCCATCTCAGAAAATATATATTAGAAATGGCAAAGGGACAGAAGAGGGCAAAAAAAAAATGATTAGGGGAATGGAACAGCTTCCACATGAAGAGATTTTAAAAGAACGGAAATGTTAGGTTTAGAAAAGGGACAACTAAGGGGGGTGGATATGATAGAAGTGTATAAAATCATGAACGATGTGGAGAAAGTGAATAAAAAGGTTTTGTTTACTCCTTTGCATAAGGATAAGGGGTCACCCAATGAAAGTAATAGGCAGCAGGTTTGAAACACACAAAAGGAAGTACTTTTTCACACAATGCACAGACAACCTGTGTATCGCATTTCCAGGGGATGTTGTGAAGGCAAAAGTATAACTGGGGTCAAAAAAAGAATTAGATATATTTAATGGAGGATAGGTCCATCAATGACTATTGACCAAGATGATTCCTAACCCTCCAGCTGCCAGAAGCACCTGGCATTGGCCACTGTTAGAACACAGGATACTGTGCTAGAATGACCATTGACCTGACCCAGTATGGGCACTCTTATGTACATGCTGCCAGAAAGAACAAGCCCTACCCTATTTCAGTAAATAGATGTATAAGCACAATGGAGAAGCATAGGATAATGGAATAGCATAGATCACAATTATAATGGAGATTGCTGTTGATGCACAAAATGGTAATCTGGATAAAATTATTTGTCTCCTGGGATCTTCAACAATATCTATTTATCCACTATAGGCTTTTCGGTCATGTATTTTTCTACTTTCTTGCCACATTTTATTTTTATTTTATTTTATTTTTTCTTAGCCTCAGACATCCTCTTAAGTAACTTAAATGACTGCATTGCCATAGGGTCAACAGTGTTAAGATTAGCCACCTTATCTATTGAGTTAACGACATTGTTTGTTTAGCTGACAATCTTTATTCTTCCAGTATGTTGAGTTATTATTTACCATTGACTTTAAGGTGTGTGGTTTTTTGTTTGTTTTTCAATAACTGGGTCTCAAAAAGAGGCAAAATTCCATGATCTGATATTTAATAGAGTAATGCCAAATAAAGATTCAAAGAAGAAGAAATTAAGACCAAATAAAAGGTGAGATACAGTGAATATCTTTCTAGACAGGATAATATTACACTTAAGTACATTTTTTTTTCTAAACTGGCTATTCTCCTAGGGCCTGATCCCAAACCCATTCAAGTCATTGACTTGGATGGGCTTGCATCAGGTTTATTTCAGGATGAGCCAGCCACTTAATTAATATTATAGGCTGACCACTGAGGTGCCTCCGGATTGTTTATACTACACAGCTAGGTCAACATAAGGCAGCTTATGTGGACCTTATTATGTCAGTGTTTACACTACAGCCTTCCTCCCGCCGATGTAAGTGCCCTACTACATTGACATAATACCTCCACCTCCATGAGAGGGGTATGGCTTAGGTTGGTATAGCTAGGGTGACACAGTGTCTGTGTAGACATTGCAGCCCTTACATGGGCTGTTGGCTGTCTTGTCAATTTTACAGCATGTGCTGTGAAATTGACAAGAAAGCTGGGCAGCTCCAGCCCAGCTGTCCCCAGCTTCCCTGGAGAGCTGGGCAGTTGGAATCTGCTCCCAGCTGGGAGCTGGGGCAAGAAGCCCCGACGGCTTCCTCCGGCTCCTGGTGGGAATGGGGAGGGGAGAAGCCCCACACAGTTTCCCACACTCCTGGGGGAGAACGGGGAGGGGAGGCAGCCCGCTGGGAGCCTGAGCTCTCAACTCCCCACACTGCCCTTCTTAGGCCAGTGGAAGTGCTCCTGGTGAGGACACGCACCACCAGCCCAAGGAGGGTAGTGTGGACATTCATCACCGCAGTAATAGAGATCGACTTACATTTCTAGTGTAGACATACTCTCAGTTAATGAGAATCTGATGTACTTTAATTGCCAATTTTATCAAAATTAATTATCTTTCCCAATTTCAGAAGGGGATATCAGCTATGCTAGTACTATTTAAGTTCTTCAAAAAGGTTATTCTTGCATAGACTGGAAGTTCTATTCCCATGAAATTAGTTTAAACTCTTAGGTGAAATGGTATCTTTTGAAGAGCTAATGTACTGCATGAATGATTATTTTAAAACAGTCTTATGAGATTTTGGAGGATTTCACAGCAATCATAAAGACAACAGAGAATGTAAATTAAATTCATATTCATGATTTACTTACCCTTTTCTATATTTCTCTTCTCTTCCTATTTTCTCTTTATTTCATGAGCAATTAAAATAGTTTATTTCTGAGAATCCTGTTTTTATTATTAATATTTTTCTGGTGTACAAATGCAACTCAGTGTGTTTGTACACTAAAGTCCAAGGGCAGGGGGGTATTTTTAAATGTGTTTTATTCAGGTTGTGTGGGTTGTTGAATGATTTTAGTTTTAGTTTTATTAGTGAAGAAAATTTTCACTAAACTGATCAGAAATGAATCAGATCACTGAAGGTAAAAGGAGAACATATCATTTTACCATCATTTTCATAGCATGTTAATATTTAAAATTAAATTGACTAATAACTATATTGACTCTCCTTATCCACTACTGTCTGGTGAGCACTCAGCATTCACACTGAAGTCAGTGACAGCTAGTGGCACTCAGCATGCTGCAGAATCCGGCCCAAGGTCAATAATAACAGAGGTGATGGGATATTCTTAAGTATCAAAGAACAGTGATCACATTTAACAATTGGCCCTCCTTTCTGCAGATCCCTGTACCTATTTTCATTTTCAGCACTGAAATGTAAATGAACACAAGAGTCCCATAACAGAAAAAGCAACTTCCATTAGTATTTCTTTAAGGCTCAGAAGAGAAACAAAAACCTATGTTTTTATGATGAAGGGCTAACCTTTGTAGTACTCTAGTCATCCAGTACATGGCTGCAGGCTATAAAATGTACAGTCTATTCCTGTATTGAAACGATTGGACAGACAATAAAAGGCATAAACTTGTGCATGCCATGGGCATACCACTAAAGGGATAAAAGAGACAGATAATCAAATACATGCACTTATAGACACTGAATGAATTTTACATAAAAAGATTTTTTTAAAAAATCACATAAGCTAAGAACACAGTAATTACTTTGGGCAATCTCATTCAATTATTGACACTAATGTCTCTTATTTTCTACAATCTCATACTTTTATCAAAGTCCTCCTGACATTAAATTTTGAAAATGCTCAGATAATCCTCAGAGATTTTCAAACTCAGATGCTAAAATGAGAAAAGAATATCCTTTCCTCAAAACTATACATAGTGTCACTGGCAGGTTGTTTTCTTGTATACCTCAGGATTATATCCATTCAGAACCTGCCCATATGACACAGCAAGTCAGAGATGACACCTAAATTCTCTCCCCCTGAGATGAAGTTTTTCCCTTACTCATTCAAGCAGGGCCTTTAAAGTAAAACACTACTTGTATGAGCAAGGTGAACTAGATTTTGCCCTAATCTACATTTCAATCCCCTAATCACATTACCTAGGCAGACAGAAGTAGAATGTGTATAAGGTTCTGTGCTTAGGAACCTTCCTATCCCTACTGTTCCATCAGTGATGCGAGCACAGCAAGCCAGTCATCTCCAACAAATAACTCTGTGCTTTCTTCCATAACATCCAGTATGCATGGAAACATCCTTTCTGAGAAAAGTCACTACCCCATCATGAAGGTCCAGAGTTTGACCAGCTTTATGTCATTGAACTAGAAACTTCCTACAATAGCCTCCTGAATGCCAAAACAGTCATGAGATCCTGAGCTAACCTAGAAAAGTTGTCATCCACATGGGCTTTGAAGATATTCAAGTGATTAAGCCTCAGTAACTCCAAGATCAAGTGTGAATAACTTTCCTTCTACATTTCAGGAAATGTAACGTGAAGCAGAGTGACCAAACACCATTCCCATTTTTACATTATCCTAGACCTCATGAGTTGGACACATTTGGTCAAATGCAGTTTTTGAGCAGGAGACTTCCTACATTTAGAATCAGATGCTGCCAGCATGAACAAATGCCTCCTTGGCCATCCTTTAGCTCATATTGAACCAACTACCAGGCAAGAGATAAACTTACTCATGCTCTCTTACATCCTTCACCTGATCCAAAGCCCAGTGGAATTAATGGGAATCTTTCCATTGACTTCAGTGAGCACTGGATCAGGTCCCTGTGCAGGAGGACACCTGAGAGCCGCTTATTTTCTACAGCTTTTATTTCCTTCCTCAGACTCCACTTCCCCCCTTTTCTATGGACGGCTGAGAATAAAGATCTAACACCACTTTCTGACTGTACTAATTGGTTCACTTTAAATACTTAATCTATTATATTTAATTGAATTGCAGGATGATTGTCAAACAATTGTGGCTGAATTGCGGACAAGACATGGAAAATCATGGAACAGTAATAATGGATCTTTATTAATTGTGATAATTTGAAAAAGCCAGAGAAGACCTATTTGCTTAAGAAAAAATTGATAGAATATAAACACTCAAGTATTATCTTATGCCTGCTAATTTTTTTTGATAACCAGACATCAATGCGTGGTGCTGACATCCTGAGCCCCAGTCATTGTCAGATCAGATTATGGGGCTCTAGTGTGCTAATGGGAAAAAAGTCTGTTGCAAACCTCAATATGTATGCAAAATTTTGGACTGTTCAAAGTAAGCTAATTAAAATCAAAATTGCAATGGAAGCCTAACATTGTGGGATCTGCAATTTCCACAATATTGCAAATTAAGTAGGTCCTTAATTATAGGATAAAGAAGTGTGTGACTATTAATAATGTGTGCTTAGGGCACTACATCATTAGCAGACTTCTTTCCTGTATTGTGCAACCAAGGATTATAAAGTCCCAACTCATGAGCATCTGTCTAATCATCAAGGAGATCTCACCCTTTTGTGCATTGTTCTCACAGTTCGTGCTCCAACATACATTCAGCCTTAGACAATTTTGTTTCCAAACTGATTTTTAAGTCAAAAATATTAATAGAAACCAAAGACAACATGAAAAAAAACAATTTAATCAAATAAATAATATTAGCAATAAACATTGTGGACATTTACATATGAGAAAAGCATTAATAATACAAAGGATAATTTAAGACCACCATTCAAGTCCAAACAGCCCATGTAAGTTATCCAGGAATTAATTGTTTCAATGCCAGAATTTAAGTAATTTCAGGTTATGTAGATAGCTTGTTTTGCCTAGGGAAAACTGAAATCCGAAGTTCAGTAAAATAAAAGATTCCAAAGGAAAGGACCACTGTGTGCTTCACAGCACAACTCATCAGCTTCAGTGGGTGTCTGGCCCGCACAAGGACCATGGGATCAGATTTATAGCATGTAAACTCTCTTTACATAGCCATCAATACAGCAGATAGTTGTCACAGAATAAGGGAGAATGAAAACTGCCCCAAGCACTGATTGAACTTTCATCAATTTCAGCCTGTCAATCAAAATCTGTACTTAATTTTCTATATCTATGTTTATATTGGGTTAAAAATTGTTAATTTGCAAGTCCCATTTCCATATACCCTGGAATTTCCTTTGTAATAATCCTCCTCCTCACCCATATAAACTATTTCTAATCCATGTTCTGGTGGGGGCCATACCCACTAACCTATCTTATGCCAAGGAGAACTTGGCAATATAGCATACCACAAATAGACAATATGTGCATTTGCATTTACATTTACATCACATACCCAGTCACTTTATACAGTTGACCCCATTTCAGTTTTGGGAACATGGAAAATATGACTTTAAGAGAGTGGTAAATTAAACAGAACGGAACAGACATGGGAATCAGTAGTCAGAAGGACATGAAAAAATGAAACAGGAAACAGCAAGGATTTCTATGCATGACAAAGAATTTGGGGTGCCCATCTCCATACACCTTACAGGGACCTGATCTTCTGACAATGTTAAGCATCCACTTTCAAGTAATCAGGCCCCTTTAGGGTATGTCAAGCTGGGGCACCCAAAAATAGACACATCCATAATCGCTAGTTAAGTTTTTAAAAATCCTGGGCAACATACATATTTACCCAGCCACCTGAAACAGTTCATGATATACCCTGAAAACACCATTTAAAAAAACAAGGGCGTTTCTTTGACAGATTTATATGTTTGATGCTCTAAGTACATTTGACAGTCTTTTATACCTAATTTTCAAATATAATTTTGATACACTGAAAGTATTGTTTAAGCAACATAATATTTACTCCTGTATTAAATCCACCTTTAAGAGTAGTTTTCTTCATCTATAAAGTATTGCATACTTGGTTTTGTGCATAGCTTTAAAATATTTTTAGGAACACTTTACCTGTCTTACTTTAAGTAAAGATAGGATCAGCACGAGTACAGTTAGAAAGTGAACACTATTGCCATATACTTAATGAAAAAATGACACGCCTCCAAATTCTGGTCCAAATAGGAGAGTGATCTTCATGTTACAAAGCCAAACTAAGCTTAACCAAAAGTCTTTTCCCATGCTGCTTAATTAACAACTCCAAGATGTGTTTTCATGGCCAGAGAACTGAAATGGTTATGGAGTTAACTATATTATATAGTTGGACATAGAATACCACACTCCCTGGTGGCTGTATGTGGTGTTGTGATAGCTGTGTGTAAGTCTTACCCATGCCTTCTTTGGCCTACTTTGGCCATTGGCATGACCTGGCCCTCCAGCCAAGCCAAGTGACAGAGTCCAACACTTTGTAGGACCTCAGACTCTTTCACTAAAAGTCCATCAGAAAATAACAAAACAACTGACTTTTCAGCCTGTCTGGGCTCAACTGGTAGCTTCCTTCTTCTTTGAAGGCTAGCCCCAGCTCCAAACCATCTCAATATCCGACTCAAGTTCCTGGGTTTCTCTCTCTCTACCCAGGATTTCAGGCAGGCGGCAGTTTCTAACCTACCTGTCTCCAGTCAGATTTCCAGGTCAGATATCTGCTTCATGCCTAGAAAGTTCTCTCTTCCTCTTATTTCAGAACATGGCCTTGTAGACTTTTTCCTGGTTCAGGCCTCTCTCGTTCTGGCTCTAAACCTCCCAGGCTTCTCTCATCCCTCTACCCAAGAGAGAAAGCTCCCATCTACCTCTTACCTGGGTCTTTTCGCTGGCCCCTCCTCCAGCAGTCCTTTGTTCCTTCCTTTATGAAGGCCCAGCTCCTCCCTAGCTCAGTTTAATTACCAATTATGCCTAATGCTCCTCCATATATAACCCAGTAGGTTAACTGAACTCTCAGGCCACTTTAGTCACCAGTGAGGGAATACACCCCCATCACAGCTAGCCACTGTGCAAATAAATTAAGAAAATCTAATCCAGGAAAACACACAAGTGCCTATGAAAAGAGATAAGAATACGGGGTTGAGGGAATGAGAATGAGGGTAATAATAATAAGGTCATACACTTGCAAAGGCAGTTATTGCATGGTTCCAAATCACCTTACACTTAAAAACAGACACCATATCTAAAATCCCTGATCAATGCATAATCCAGGCATCCTGAGTTGGCTGATTTCTCACAGGCCTCACAATAGAGACGGGTTTTAATGAAAGATTTGAACATGGAGAGGAGGGCACAATGGCCTTGCAGATTAATTCAGAGAGAAAATTCCATGCATAAGGAACAGTTTTTGAGAAAGCACAGAAGGGATATTTTTAAAAGGGTTGGTTTCTAGACTTGAGAGACACTATCTTTAGTTCTTTAGTACAGTTAGCTGGGATTAAGGCTCCAGTGCCAGCTTCTTCTTGCACTAGAAATAATTTCTAGAAGATGTCTATTATTAAATACACGTACCCACAGCTGAAATTTCCCGACACCCATTTCAATTTACTAGATTTTGTAAGTAAACAGACCATAAAAAAGCAAGGATATTGAATCAATCTGTTTTGTTATTTATTTCACAAGAATCTTTTAGATTTCATCATTTAAAATAATGCTTTATAGCAAACCCATATTCTATGCAGCATATTTTGCAAAATGATGGATTCTCAGTAACAGGAGACCTCACAACACTACGCTGCAGTTAAATCTTTACTGAGAAGAGGAAAAGGACAATTTTTTTGTGCCTGGAATTACAGGGTGTGCAGATTAGTGAGGGCAAATTAGCGAGTTTCTGCTGTGTGCATATATTTCCATCATTTAACAAATTAAGCAGGGACCACATGCTCTCTCCCCCACACTGAAAAGCCACTGTGTTGCTGATTGCATTTTATTTTCTCCTGAGTTTTACACATGCTAAATTGGCATTTTTAAAAATAAACTTTAAAATACAATTTGAGCCTATCAGTAGTTTAACTGAATACTGAAGTTACTCATTTAACGTAATCTGGAAAATAAATACATATACCTAGAGAGTTTGAATTTGATAAAGTCACAGGGCCTTTGCAAGCAACATTCAATTACATACTAATGCATTACACTTATATAGGACCCTTTATAGATCTCAAAGCAATTATAAGTATTAATGAATTAAGTCTGACATTGTTCCTGTGAAATAGGATAGTAATAATATCCCCATTTAACAGTGATATGCAAAAGTCAGTCACCACATGGCCAGCTCTGGTCAGGCTGCTGCCTAAAATTTGGATTTTAGGATAGTTTTGTAATCTGCACCTTGAGCCCTGCTCTCCTTTGCGGTGAGGAGAAATCCTGGCACTAGATGCAGCCTGACTCCGGCTTAAAGAGGATGCCTGCCAGGAAAGATCATCAGTCCTCTGCAGTGACTGACCAGTCCACAGTCATCTCTGAACCTGAAGATCTGTCACGGAACTGAGAGTCACCATCTTTTAGTTAGTCAGGAAAATTGTTTGGGAGACCCCTTATTCCCTGAACTGTGTCCTCAAGCCAAGGGGTAAGGGTTTGGAGGTTTTATTACCTGCTGTCCTATTAAATCTGCGGAGAGACTTATAACTTTATCACACTTGAGTGTCTTTTGGGCGGTACTGAACCCAGTCAGCTGCATTGCTAACTGCTGCACAGAAGATATTGTGACCACAGGTCATCAAGGGCCCCTACAAAGTGCGTGTACCAACGGGACATTAATTTTATGTTTGCTATTTAAGGTCACATGACTGGGGAAATTCACAGGTATTATCAGTATGGACACCGGTGATCCTGGGAATAGAGATATATTTATCTCCTGTTTAACATAATTACTGTATTAAATATATTGTGTTTGTGTTTGTGTTATGTGTTGGAAGTCTCCAACTATCTGGCAAGTAAGTGGTGGTTACCCTGTGACTAAAATTTTCCTTCCAAGCTGCTCTGGTGACCCTGCCAGGAAGGAGCAGGGGGTGGGGTGTGGGGTGGAGGCATCACCAAATAAATTCATATGGGACAAAAAAGAAGTTACACCCTGCTGAGTGGGTGGCAGGATCCAGAAGAGCTCAGGCCAGTCCATCAAAACCTGTAAGGAGATTGGCGGTAAAAGAGGTAAACAGGTGGATAGGGAAATGCTACACAAGAATAGAGCCAACATTTTCTGACTCCAATCCTATGCATTAGCCACAAGCCCATATTTCTTCTCCTTTTGCAAGTCAAGGTTTTTCTTCACTCACTGTCCAGAAATCTTCTTGCGAATCTCCATAGATGTCTATGCTTTCTTAAAGGACTTATCGAACACCCACTGAATGGAAAGGCTCCCAAATAATTTAACTTAAAATATGTAAAATTCTAGGGCTAGGGGTTTTGTTAAGCCAATGTTAATGCAAGGTTATATTTGTGAAGGCTGACACCAAAGAGTAAGAAAACATTGGTATTCTTTCTTTTCTGTTTCTTCCTTATCTTGTAGCTCGGGGCATAGCAAGAGAACCAGGGGGCAGGGGGAGAATATGGATGAGCTGCCAGCAAAAGAAAAATGAGTTGATTGGGCTAAAGTCTCATTCCCATTTCAAAAGGAGGCAGCAAAGGCCCTGACAGCAGAGCAATGAAAATCAGAGCAGGTGTCTCTCCCTGAATCTCCATTGATCAAGAATGGAAAGGCTGCTTCATCAAGATCAGGGTTTCTTTAAATTAAATAAAAGAAAGAAGAGGGGGAGAAAAAAAGGCAATCCAGTCTCATGCTGGCCATTCCTAAACCCAGGATTTATGCAGGAAAGAGTAAATCCTGTGGGCTACATGGACTGTAGGGATGATGTCCTGAGAACTGGGCCCAGTGCAGTATGGAAGAGGGGAAGTAATTTGCATGGATTCTCCATTTTTTGAGCTCCTCCTCAACACAGTCTCAAGAAAAGGCTTTCTGGAAAGTTTAAACAGCAGGCTTCCCTTTTCTCTGGATCAGTTTCACTATTGCAGAGCTAGGGACTTCTGCCTTCCAAGATATTGCCATTCAGAGGGACGTGGGTATATTTGCTGGATTGAGCTCTGAGCTCTAGTTGTTTAATCAAAAACCAATAACCATACATAGTTTGAAATTCTGTTAACTTAATCTAGACTATATTGCTCTGTAGTTACAAGACAGTTTATACTGTGTAGTTGACACCACTTAAAGTTAAAAACTGGCAATTGCAAGTCTAGGCATATCTGTTTTTTCTTTTGTATATGTAAGGGGAGCCTAGCACTTTGTGAGCATTATTCTAATAGAGTATGATAAATAAATAGTTTTGACACTATCCTCAAATATTCAATACATAAAACGATGCTTAAATGGACCAGTTTAGTTTGTGTGAGGAAATGGATCAAAATGAATATGAAGCATAAAGAAAGGCAATCTGTTGAGACAGACCTTTTTCCATCACAATTACTCTACGTGAACCTGAACCATCATGAAACATATTAAAAGTTCACCATTCTTATAGTGCAAAGCACAATAGAGTCTCATCACAATGAACAGTAAACCCACAGGGGACATTGGCAGCAATCTTCCTTCACATTTCATGGTCTTCACACAGTCTTGAGAAGTACATCATACCAATCCCATCCAATCAGCCACATGGTCAAACTACATTTGCCACAGGCACCCTCCCCCCATAGCACCCGTCACCAATCTCTGCAAAACTTGCTTTGGCAATCTTCCTCCAGTTATCCAACCCATATGACAAAAACTTGAGATTGCAGAACATCTGATCATCTTGATGGTATCCAGTATCTCTCCAATTATGATTCAAATTTGGACAATTACGTTCTCATTAGTCATGTGTGAGGTATAGCTAACCTGTAGTAGTTGCTTGTAGCATTTCAATTCAAAGGCAAAAAAAGCCACCAACCATCCTGTTTCCTTAACAGCCATGTCTCACAAGCATACAGTAAGATCCTGAAGGCAAGGGACTGTAGCAATTTCATTTTACACTTCATGGTAATACCTTTGTTTCTCCAAATGTGGCTAAGCGTCAGTAGGGCCACAGTCATGAGTCCAGTTCTATGTCAGAACTCTAAGTGATGTTTAGCATCCCTTGTAATCATACTGCTCAAGTATATGAAGTACTCAATGCACTCCAGTGTCTCCTTGGATTTATTAAATATTACCAAACAGACAATGAACAGCATGAAGTACTAAAATATTACAGTGATGGAGGCCATTAAATATCTAGATAGACATAAAATAACATTTGCAGAAACACACATTCCATGGTCATAGCAGTGTAGAAGTGCCTGTGGTCTGCATTACAAGCATGTGGTTGGTACACAGAACAAGCAATGGTTCTTTTGCACATCTCTTCTCCCCAGTGATTTTTCTCGGAGTTACATTATCAATAATACACCGCAATGTGTGAGGAAGCATAACAGAGTTGTATTAAAAAAACAAAAGGAAAATAGATACAATATTTGAGATCAGAACCTCAGGTGGTGTAAACTATCACAGCTTGATTGACTCCAATGAGAGCTATGATAACATACACCAGCTGCATGGGTGAGATCCCTCCTTGTAGGTATGTTTGAGGTTTGTTGTTCAGTTCTGGTTTCTTTTATAGCGCAGATGGGGGAAGTAGGGTTTTTTATTTTAGTTATTGGACACACACACACACAATTATATGTCTAAAAACAGAGCCAACAAGATATATATTCCTTACTGTAAAAAGAAAAGGAGTACTTGTGGCACCTTAGAGACTAACAAATTTATTTGAGCATAGGCTTTTGTGAGCTACAGCTCACTTCATCAGATGCATACAGTAGAAAATACAGTGGGGAGATTTTATATACACAGAAAACATGAAACAATGGGTATTACCATACACATTGTAACGAGAGTGATCAGGTAAGGTGAGCTATTACCAGCGGGGGGGGGAAGCGGGTTCTAGGGGTGTGTCTGTGCGGATTTGTTCTTGTGCTTTTTCAGGGAGTTTCTTTAGCAGATGGTGTAGTTTCTTTTGGTAACTCTCAGTGGGATCAGCACAGACACACCCCTAGAACCCCAACGAGGGGTATTCTATCTGCTACCCAAGATCCATAAACCTGGAAATCCTGGACGCCCCATCATCTCAGCCATTGGCACCCTGACAGCAGGATTGTCTGGCTATGCAGACTCCCTCCTCAGACCCCACGCTACCAGCACTCCCAGCTATCTTCGAGACACCACTGACTTCCTGAGGAAACTACAATCCATTGGTGATCTTCCTGAAAACACCATCCTAGCCATTATGGATGTAGAAGCCCTCTACACCAACATTCCACACAAAGATGGACTACAAGCCATTAGGAACAGTATCTCCGATAATGTCACGGCAAACCTGGTGGCTGAACTTTGTGACTTTGTCCTCACCCATAACTATTTCACATTTGGGGACAATGTATACCTTCAAATCAGCGGCACTGCTATGGGTAACCGCATGGCCCCACCGTACGTCCACACTTTTATGGCTGACTTCGAACAACGCTTCCTCAGCTCTCGTCCCCTAATGCCCCTACTCTACTTGCGCTACATTGATGACATCTTCATCATCTGGACCCATGGAAAAGAAGCCCTTGAGGAATTCCACCACGATTTCAACAATTTCCACCCCACCATCAACCTCAGCCTGGACCAGTCCACACAAGAGATCCACTTCCTGGACACTACAGTGCTAATAAGCAATGATCACATAAACACCACCCTATAATGGAAAGCTACTGACTGCTATGCTTAACTACATGCCTCCAGCTTTCATCCAGACCACACCACATGATCCATTGTCTACAGCCAAGCTCTACGATACAACTGCATTTGCTCCAACCCCTCAAAGACAAACACCTACAAGATCTCTATCAAGCATTCTTACAACTACAATATCCACCTGCTGAAGGGAAGAAACAGATTGACAGAGCCAGAAGAGTACCCAGAAGTTACCTACTACAGGACAGGCCCAACAAAGAAAATAACAGAACGCCACTAGCCGTCACCTTCAGCCCCCAACTAAAACCTCTCCAATGCATCATCAAGGATCTACAACCTATCCTGAAGGATGACCCATCACTCTCACAGATCTTGGTAGACAGGTCAGTCCTTGCTTACAGACAGCCCCTTAACCTGAAGCAAATACTCACCAGCAGCCACACACCACACAACAAAACCACTAACCCAGGAAGCTATCCTTGCAACAAAGCCTGTTGCCAACTGTGTCCACATCTCTATTCATGGGACACCATCATAGAGCCTAATCACATCAGCCACACTATCAGAGGCTCGTTCACCTGCACATCCAGCAATGACTCTCTGCCATGTACATTGGCCAAACTGGACAGTCTCTACGTAAAAAATAAATGGACACAAATCAGACGTCAAGAATTATAATGTTCAAAAACCAGTTGGAGAACACTTCAATCTCTTTGGTCACTCAATTACAGACCTAAAAGTGGCAATTCTTCAACAAAAAAATTTCAAAAACAGACTCCAATGAGAGACTGCTGAATTGGAATTAATTTACAAACTGGACACAATTAACTTAGGCTTGAATAAAGACTGGAAGTTGATGTATCATTACACAAAGTAAAATTATTTCCCCATATTTATTTCCCCCCCACCCCATTCCTCACACATTCGTGTCAACTGCTGCAAATGGCCCACCTTGATTATCACTACAAAAGGTTCCCCCTCCCACCCTCTCCTGCTCGTAATAGCTCACCTTACCTGATCACTCTCGTTATAGTGTGTATGGAAACACTCATTGTCTTATGTTCTCTGTGTATACAAAATCTCCCCACTGTATTTTCTACTGCATGCATCTGATGAAGTGAGCTGTAGCTCACGAAAGCTTATGCTGAAATAAATTTGTTCATCTCTGTCATAAAAATAAAGGGAAGGGTAGCCACCTTTCTGTATACAATGCTATAAAATCCCTCCTGGCCAGATGCAAAACCCTTTCACCTGTAAAGGGTTAAGAAGCTAAGATAACCTCTCTGGCACCTGACCAAAATGACCAATGAGGAGACAAGATACTTTCAAAGCTGGGGTGGGGGGGGGGAAGAGAAACAAACGGTTCGTCTGTCTGTGTGATGCTTTTGCAGGGAACAGATCAGGAATGCAGTCTCAGAAACTCTGTTAAGTTAGTAAGTAATCTAGCTAGAAATGTGTTAGATTTCCTTTTGTTTAATGGCTGGTAAAATACGCTGTGCTGAATAGAATGTATATTCCTGTTTTTGTGTCTTTTTATAACTTAAGGTTTTGCCTACAGGAATTCTCTCTGTTTTGAATCTGATTACCCTGTAAGGTATTTACCATCCTGATTTTACAGAGGTGATTCTTTTACCTTTTCTTTAATTAAAATTTTTCTTTTAAGAACCTGATTGCTTTTTCATTGTTCTTAAGATCCAAGGGTTTGGGTCTGTGTTCACCTGTACAAATTGGTGAGAATTTTCATCAAGCCTTCCCCAGGAAAGGGGGTGTAGGGCTTGGGGGGATATTTTGGGGGAAGACATCTGCAGGTCGGCTCTTTCCCTGTTCTTTGTTTAACACGCTTGGTGGTGGCAGCATACGGTTCAAGGACAAGGCAAAGTTTGTACCTTGGGGAAGTTTTTAACCTCAGATGGTAAGAATAAGTTTAGGGGGTCTTTCATGCAGGTCCCTACATCTGTACCCTAGAGTTCAGAGTGGGGAAGGAACCTTGACAGTCTCTAAGGTGCCACAAGTACTCATTTTCTTTTTGTGGATACAGACTAACACGGCTGCTACTCTGAAATCATTCCTTACTGTGTAGCAACCAGTTATTAAATCTGTCTCACTTCTCCTCTTCCTCCTTTTTTTGTTTTCAAGCAACTTGATTGATTTAATATAGTCTCTATTGCTTTTACAAGAAGGAAGCAGTCCAAGAGCTCCTTTTATATTCAAGTTGGCCATTACAATAGCATAGCATTACTGATAGCCATATCCTTTTAAACTGCATCAAACACTGAGTAAGATTTGAACTAATGGTTAAAATCCAAAATAAAACATTAAATGCAGGTAAAATTTCACATTTACAAAATTTACATATACACAATCTGATATAAATATAGATAGGGAGAAGCCACCGGATGATCAACTGTACCCATCCTTCAAAATCCCCTTCTCCTACGTTTTCGGTTGTGCTTCTCACTTACTGAATTACATTCAAACCTCAATCCTGATTCTGAACCTATATCCAGGCAACCTATGGGGTTCCACGTGGTCACAAGGGTCTTCCTCCATGGATCCAGTTGAAGGATCAGGGTCTTATACTAAAAGTGGTTCAGGGCAGGGCTCACTGGCCTGATCTTCAGAGATGTTGAACATCCACCAAACTTCCAGTGAAGTCACTGGGAGTTGCAGATGCTTATTATCTCTGAGACACAGTCCACATGTCTTTTCCTTTTTCTGTGACGCATCTAGCAAACTACCAGGCACTGAAAAATAATATAAATATCCCCAGCCCTGCCCCACCCATGCTGTGTCCCCTTAGACATGCCTTGCCGTGTCTCAGTTTTCCCATTTTGCGCAAATGAAAAATGATACTGCTGTAATTTGCAAGGGATATTGCAAGGCTTAATTCATTTATTTGTGTAAGGCACTCAGTGTGGTGATGAAAACCATACATGTGTCTAAATAAATTTGAATTGTATGCTGATCAAGATGGAAATCTTAGGCCTATTTGAGCTCACTTATGTTGGTTTTACATCCATGTAACTCCCTCAGTTTCAATTGAGTTACTCCTGTTTTGCTCCAGTGTGAGCAGAATCATCCCCCTTATTTTCTAGTATGTTTCTAAAAGCACCCTGCATACAAATGGTGTTATATAAAAAAATTATTAGCAAATATGTTGACAAAACTTCGAAGTGGAAAAATTTCAGAAGTTATATAAACCATCCGATCACATTAATGTAGGATTGCCAGTTTTGATTGGATGTATTCCTGAAGGGTCTATCACATGACATAATCTTTAATTAAAGATTAATCTTTAATTCCTAGAGACTCCAGGACAATCCTGGAGGGTTGGCAACCCAAGACTAATTTTGTTTTGTTTTGTGTAAGCAGCTAATTAATGAATTCTCAGTTTGTTTTGCTCCATTAGTAACAAGTTGCTCTAAGAATGTAACAGATATCCCCTCTGACAATACTGAAAATGCCTCATCTGGAAAAAAAGGGAAACTACTTCGCTGAAGAATCTGGGTGAAGTCTTGCCCCACTTGAAGACAACGACACAACTTCCATTGACTGCAGCAACGGGGCCCAGGATTTCACCCTATGTGTTTTTATTCAAGAAGAAATACTATTAGAAAAATAGGTCTAATCAGTCATAACATTTTCACTTCATTTTTCCTTTTGCTTAAGCGCTGTACTTCCTATTTACAAATACATCTAAAAATAGGGGGTTTTAAATTCAATATACAACTTTGAAATAGACAATTTTATTCTGCATAAGCCATCTTTTCAGAAAATTATTCAATAATTTGCTAGGCAAACTTCATTAATCATTGTCAAATTGTCATGCACGGTATGTGAGTAAGTTAAATAATGCTTTTGCATGAACACCTTTTTATTTATCTTTCCTGTAAGAATATCATTTATTGGGAGTGACACAGATTAATGAATAAAGCTGCAGCTCTTAAATCATTGTTCAATACTAACAAGTGATTCTTGGTTCCTATCGCAAGAACATGACATATAAACTGGTACAATAGACAGTACCATCCTGGACTGGAATTTAAAATATAATCTCCCATTCCTGCTGAGTTTAGTTTTGTAATTCAAATTAAATCATATAACAGTCTGGGATTTTTATTTATTGATTGTGGTGAAGCTACATTCCTTACACATTTTCTGTGAGCTTTTGGGTTGGTGACAATTTTGAAAAAAACCATGAAAAAAACAATGCCACTTTATAACAGAAACAGGTTAAATAGTCTCCCAGGTGAGTACCCTAACCATCAGGCTTTAATTATTTCCCCCACTCTCCCTTTCTCTTTGTTCCAGTGATTATTTAAGTATTTTATACAAAGTGCAACAGTTTCAACAGGAGAGTGAGACACACACACACTCCAGAATACCCAAAACCTGGGGGTTAGGGCATTTATGTGGGATGTGGGATTACTGGAGTCGAAGAGAGAAGGGATTCAAATCGGGGAGTCCTAACCACTGAGCTATTGGGTATAACGCCACCACAATTTCTTCCGCTTTGTGAATGCTGCTGTAGTCTCCTTCTAAATTTAGTCCTCAAATCTGAAATGTTTTATTCGGAAATGTCAAAAACAGTTCATTTTGATATTTCCAGTACTTTTTCTGGCCAAAATAAATCTCACTCAGCTGTAGTTCAGAGATATGAATTTAAGTTATATAATCTATTTCTAAAAAACTAGCTGTACTTTTCTTGAATATTTTTCAAGATAAGATTTTCTCCCCAACCAAAGGTATAGTCTGGCCAGGACTAACTGGTCCATGTGATAAAAAAACATGTCTCATAAATGTCAAAATACTGTCTGTGGCATCCAAATCATTTTTACAACAAAAAAAAGAGTTATCTCACAAAGACGTTATGATTTGTGGGAAAGAATGCAAAGTGAAAACTAAGATTCTGAAAATCCACAGCAAAAGAGCAACTGTTTGGAATCTGTAAAAAATTTTGTAAAACTTGGCACTGAAATGTTCACCAATTAACTTTGCATATTTGAATCCTTAAAATGTTTCCTGTCAGAGTTTGTGGACTAAAAAATCCGCCCCCAAAGAGTTACATCAGCCAGGAAGAATCACATATAGCTCAAAATGTATTTTAGCATTCACTCACAAAATATCATGTGACTTTACTATGACAGCAACACAGAAGGTCAAAGCACTGCCTAAAATAACACTGCCCAAAGTGGGTGTGACATGCTTCCCAGTGGTTGGAAGGGACAAAGAACTATCCTGGAAGGATGTGGCAGAGCGGTAGAAGTGCAATTTTCCCTCATGTAGTCAGTTTTCAAAAGTTTGGGGGAAAATGTTTCTACAGACAACACATACACTTAAGTTATCTAAATAGATTTGCAGATAAAAACCAGGTCAGGTAGGAGCAGAAGAAGTGGACAAGAACATAAGGACACTGGTTCCCCCTCCAGGAGTGCCATAGGCAGTTATAACGGTTCCTGCCACCAAAGAGATGTTGTATTTATTGATTGTGTGTGTGTGAATAATTGGAAGTGATATTGACTTCAGTGGAAGCAAGATTAGTACCAGTAGGTTCAGCAAGATACTCATGGACCTAGACAACTTATTTTTCTTTGCAAAGCCTTATGCACCTGTAAGTTATGTCTTAAGTATACAAAGCATGATCTTATAAGGTACTGAGTGCAGTGGCATGGCCTCTGCTGCTCATTCACTGCTATTACAGTACTGCTGATTGCACAAGTGTATGCTTTTAGAAAGGAATTATATATTAACTCATGCAGCTCTTAATGGACCGTTTAGTTACCACCAGATTTTTTTTTTTTCAAAAAATGTTCATTGTTTTCAATACAAAAAAATGTATGTTTATATCTATGAAAGGATGGATATTTTCTCATTTTATCACTTGCACATGTAAAATTATAACCACATTGTTTGTCTGATAACACACACATTTCATACGGCACTAGGTAGCCCAAGCTCTTCAGTCATAAATCATGGTGAGACTTTGTTATTCACATAACATAATTCTGTTCCCAGAAGAGTAATGTGATGTTCATTTTTTCCACATAAACCAATTTTCTTGTATATTTAAATTAGTTTAAAGCATTCCTTATGTCAAAGATTTCAATATTTCTGTTACTAAATTAAATAGAATAGTTCATAGTTGCTGAGGTACTCTGTTTAACAAACAGTCTATTTTTAGTTATAATATACATTTACAGGATTGCAAGAAATATAGTACGTAATCATGACATATTAACCTTTCATTGGATTAGCAAGGAAAGCCTGAGTGACAGTTACAATATAGCATTACAAAAATTGATGCACTCTTAAGACTTGTCTTCCTGAGAAAGCAAAACTGACCTGACAAAAAATGAATTTAAATTTTCCATTTTAAGCTTATTAAGACTTTCATAATTGGAATACTGAGTTATTTCTAATTTTCTTTGTCACAAGAAATAATACTGTATGTTAGTCATAAATATAAAAGAGGTCAGTAATGAAGACTATGGTCTACAAGGCTCCCTATGTGATTTCATTTTAACAACATTAACAATTGTGCTCAAATATACTTCCTCTATTTATCCATCCAAAGTACATTTATGGCCCCTTTTACCACAGTATCTGTAATGTATTTACACACAACACCCCTGAGAGTACAGAAGTACTATTATTCCAATTTTACAGATGGGAAACTGAGACAAAGAGACTAAGACTTGGCCAACATCACACAGGAAGTCTGTGGAGGATCACAGAATTGAATTCAGGTCTCCCAAGTCCCAGGCTATCACCCTAACCACCCTTTCATTTCCTTTTGGAGCAGAAAAATGTATGTAAATACTATACCACTATTATTATTTTGCATAAGTTTCAGACCCATGAGTACTTACACATTGTGTCTGGTATTTAATACATATAAAAGTGGACAATATATGCTTTACAACAACAAGTAACTATTGGTAGCAAGGATGCCTTTACAGTAATGAGGTTAATGACCGGGTACAAAAATGTTTAGGTTTCCTCTACAGCTATGTGTAATACTGCTCAGGCATATCAAAAAGTGGATGTGCATTATCTCTCTTACATTTCACAGACTAACTGCAGGTAACACATTGGAAAAATGTTTAAAGTTGCAATAATGGTAAAAAGCACTTTCCACTCTAAGTGTCTTGCTTCTCCTTTATGAAAATCAATTCTATCAATTTCAAGTAAATCTAGATAGCACAGACTCTGTGTTAGGGGGCTTATTCCTTCACCCACTTACTTCCCTGGTCCTTCTCGCATGAACAGAGAGCAACAATACCCGAAGTCCAAAGGTGCAAACAATTCGATGTTTATTGGGGTGAACTTCCAGCAAGCATGATTCCAGTTTCCTTCCTTAGTGTCCTCCTTCCCAGCTCTGACACCACAGAGCCTTACACCTGTGTCCCTGTTCCCATTCCTGCCCTTAGCCAAACATTATTCCAATTTCCTTACTCCCATTCCCTGTTCCCATTTCCCCCTTTAGCAAAACATGATTGCAATTTCCTTACCCCATTCCCTGTTCCCATCTTCCCCCCCCCCCCCCACGCCCACTCACTTCCTCATTGACTACAGATTATATAGTAAAACTTGAGTTCTGCTTAACTATACCTTAACCAATCATTTTCCTGAAATTTAACTAACCAATCCTAACATATTGTAACATGATTATGTAACCAATTATATCCCACCACCTTAATTAGTTTACACCCAGCAAAATTAATTATACAGCAGACAGGAACAATCACAGAACCAGACAGAGATTATACAGACAAACAATAGCAAAGTGGGAACTATAATGACAAAACAATACAGAAGTGAGGATTTCACATCCCAGTATTGATAAGTGAGTTCTTGCCAGACAGGATGCTATCAAACTAAGTTTCCTTTTACATTTTCTAGGCACTTCCCTTTCTCTGGAGGTGATAGGCATTATCAGGACAGGATTGTATTCCTAACAGCCCAATAGCACCTTCTTTCAATGTGACTAGTTTGGAATGTGAGGATGTGACTGGTCGCTTCCTAGCTTATGGCTGCCTCTGCTGCTTAGCCAAAGGCCTTAGCCTAAGCACAGGGCCTCAGACTGTCACAGTAAGAGAAGGCCCTTACACCAGCAGGCAGTGATTTTGATTCTCTCTTTTATACCTCTAGAACTAGCCAAGTGATAAGAATACACCTAAATTCTTAAAGTACAGGCCTTTGCAGACAGGCCTGAATATCTATATCCTAACACTCTGCATAACTTTTGACAGTTCCCCAACCTCCTTTCTCTTTTATTAAATCTGGTGGCTATAGTTATTTTACCTCATTCACTTGCTCTGACAAGACGTACAAAAATCCCCAAGATAGCATCAGTTTCTCCCTCCCCTTTTTTAAAAATAAATAAATATAAATCTCTCATGGTCGCATCACTCCAGAGAGGAAATATTTTAAGGTTGAGATGGCACTTCCATTCTAAATCCCTATGTTCAGGCACAAGTTGCTCAAACCCTCCCCAAACAGTAATCTGTCGATATACAGGAACCAAATCTTGGTAGATACCTGGAAGCAAACATAATATCAAAGTTGCATTAATATGCCCTTGTATTCCAGCTGTGAACAGCCATAGAGAGCTATTATTTATGCAATCTGTTTCCTCTTAGTAGGAATAAATTGGGAGGGTAAGAACTCTGCTCAGGGGATGCAGGACAGCTGCATTTGTCTATTGAGACAGTGGCCATGTTGGCATTGTGAAGTAAACTCTTCACATATTTCAATGGATTGAGAATTGGACATGCCATTTTTCCAATGAGCATTCCTACATGAACTTACAAGTCGTTTCTTGTTTGCATGTGTAGAAGATCCCCCCCCCGCCCCTCTCCAAAAAAAACTACTCCAAAACATTAGGTAGCATAACACATGCCATTGTCAGACTAGAAAGACAATTCCTTTGTGCTGCTAATCCATTTAAAAATAGGAGAACCAGGAGAATTTGATTTGTGTGGTCATTTGAAATGGACTTTGCAGAAGGAATTGAAGAAATTTTGGCACGCTTTACAAGACTTCATGGACACCAGCTGCATGGTACTTCATTTTAAAGTAGCTTAATAGCATTTTTTACATCACTGGTTTGGCTCTCAAAACTTCGTAATTGATCAGATCTTAGACTCTACGCTTTGCGAGGTAGGAACTATGTTTTTGTCAGCGTACAAAGCCTAGCAAAAACTGGACTCTGATCCTCATAAGAGCCTCTCAGTGCTAGTACAATATTAATATTCAATTCTAATAATCATTTTACACCAACAATTAATTCTTAGGACCAGGAGTTGACTTTGTTTACAAATTCAGAATTGTATTGACATTTTTCAATTATAAATAATTCTTTGTAGTATATTTTTTGAAAGGCGAGCTAACAGCTTCAGATTTTCAAGGGAATGAAGCATTCCCTCCAAAAATCTTTAAAAGCTACTCAGTCTATACTATTTGTCACGCAGCAGGAGACAGGAGACACGAAGCTACCCTACTGTTCTGATTTTCCCTTCTGTGAACTTTAAGCAACTTTCAGCCTACCACTGTAAAATCAGAAACAACTGTGCTGTCTTCTCTCATCAACTAATAGTGTATATATTTAGGAAGCATCTACTAATGAATTGTTTATTGAAAGCAGTAAACAAAAGAATGTAAAACCAGCTCTATAGACAAAGTGCCTTATTTTAAGAGTCCCCATTTATGAAAAAGAGTATGTTTTCTTGACTGTCATTCAGAAAACAAAGCAGTATTTTAGGATCAATGCTGGAGTTTGAAACACACTTATTCCTTCATAGTAGCAAGCTTATTAGAATTAATCAACCCTTAAAACTTAATGGAAGGAAGTAATCCTGATTCTTTCTAATGAAAAGACAAGTTAACGTAAACTAACCAGCATAGTTTTATAATTAGATGTCTGTAAATTCTCTTCAATGAAAGGATTTTTAAGTAGAAAAAAATCTTTGAAGGAACATTATTAAATTGCTGAACTCTCTTAGATGAAGGGATATTTTCACATAACATGCAAATAATATTGTTTTCAGGCAACCAGCATTTAAGATATTTTAGATTGATGTGAAACTCGATAATTTCATAATCTCACTAATGGGAGGCTTTTCCACTTATTTTAGCAGAAATAAAACAAAATATCTGTTTCAGTATCCACAATAATTTGCCAAATGAAATAAATTCTAGTGCCTTTATTCATTCAGCACTTAAAAAAAGAATGGATTATGTTTATAAATACATGCAGCAGCTTTTCTTTAGAATTCCAGGCAGAATTGGAGAGAAGGGTCAAAAGAGTCAATAGGAAGGATTATAGGAGAACCAAAGAAAATTGGATTGCCTAAGAAAGAATGAGGGTCAGAGAACTTCATCACTCATAATTTTTCAACTGGTGAACTGAAGGGTACAGAAGTAGGAATTCTTAGGTGTAAATTTGCTTTTTGCAATGAACCACTACATATGAATTGAAAATAGAAGTGTGCAACTGAAAATCGTTGGCAATGGTTTGTGATTAAGTTAGTATTTTCAAATCATTCCTGATGAAGAGAAATATTATTCCCATTTTACAGATGAGCAAATGGAGGTACAGTCTGGTTGAGTGACTTTCCCAGCTCAGTTGTTTTTGGCTTCAGTTCCACTAACACACACTATTTCTGAATCATTGCTACCAAAGTTATGAGTTGTATAGCCCTGCCATGTTTTTCCACAATAGTATTGTTTGTTTGTTTATACAGCTCTCAAGGCCACTGTAATCATTGTTTAGTAACAGAGGGTCACATCAGCAGATGCAGAATGGCATTAAAAATACTTGTGAGTTTATTGTCTGCTAGCTAGCCAAAAGGATGTTCCCATTATTTAAGAGTGATGAACTGAAAGGTTCAGAATCAAAACTGCTTATAGTGTGCCATTTTAATATAAAACACTTAAATATTTTGTACCGCCATAGTCTTTTCATCGTTTCAATGGAACAAAGGAAACAGAGTTCAGCATCCATCCATTACTAAAAGTTTACATGGACAAAAATTTTAAATTTTCAATCCACACACAGAATGAGCCACAGCTAGTAAGCAATCATACTAGAACCCACAAAAGCAGGTCACCATGGCTTACCACACATACAAGAATTAAAACTTTCCACCTGAGGTCTGAATGCATGATGAACTCATCTTGATCACTACTTCATTATCAAAACCCAAAGATTATAATGCTTTGAAAAAAACTTGTATTTTACTATATTAACCTTCCATATACTGTCAAAGCTGGAACAATAAATTCCACTTTCACAAGCTGATTCATTCCTGATTCCAACAATAAAACAGACACTTGTGTTCATCAACTACCCATTAACGATCAAATATTTACATAATTGATTAGCTCAAGGAGTCACTTTCTAATTCTTTATATCTATGCTTGACAGACAATCTACTGAGTACAAGTGTACCCATTAGCATTTTCCCCCCCAAAGTGGCTGAGCTGATTTGTTCTGGTGTACACACACAGTATGTCTGAAACGCTATCACTACTTTTTCGTCTCCCAAGAATTGCCATTTCTCACTCGGTAATACTGTATAAATTGGTTTCCACAGGATGTTTCTTATTTTTGCTACACTTTCATTTTAAAAAAAAAATTAAATGCTAAGGAAACTGGGTCTCCTCCGCCTCCCCTCCTCCCCACAGAAAATTTATATTAAAAACCTCAGTAAATTACATAGGTTTCAGAGTAACAGCCGTGTTAGTCTGTATTCGCAAAAAGAAAAGGAGGACTAGTGGCACCTTAGAGACTAACCAATTTATTTGAGCATAAGCTTTCGTGAGCTACATCCGATGAAGTGAGCTGTAGCTCACGAAAGCTTACGCGCAAATAAATTGGTTGGTCTCTAAGGTGCCACTAGTACACCTTTTCTTTTTTAGTAAATTACATATACAGACTTCTTAAAGCATAGAAACTTTGACAGGATTATGTGTTGTATTCACTGAGAAACAATTGTCTGTTTGAAAGTCCTTGGTAATCTATAAAATGACAAAAAGAAAAGGAGTACTTGTGGCACCTTAGAGACTAACCAATTTATTTGAGCATGAGCTTTCGTGAGCTACAGCTCACTGCATCGGATACATACTGTGGAAAAATGACACCAGATTGTGATATGCAAGGTATGAAAAAATCATCAGTTCCTTGGCTTCTTCGAGCTTCTGTCAGACATTTTGAGATCAAGACACACATACTGGATAATGACAGAACACTCAGGTCCAAACCCAGCAAACAATTAAGCATGTGCATAGCCCCAGTGAAGTAACATGAGAGTACTCACATGCCTAAAAGGTAAGCACATGCTTTCGTGCTTTTTCTGGACCACAGCCTAAAACTTTCCCTCCAGCAGGATCACACATATTGTAGAGGTTCAGGGTCTCAGACACTTTGCTAATGGGGGCCACATGAGAAGCTAGAAGTTTCTGCTTTGTTGCACATCTGCTGCCCCACTTAGGAAACTCATATAATCACTCGCTTGCCAGTCTGGTTTCTCACTGGGGTCACACTGACTCATCCCGAGTGCTTTATTACATTTCATTAAGTTTATTCCCTGGGTTCAGGCGCACCCTGTCTTAGGAAGGACAATGTATATTTCAGAAATTGTTCTGATGCCACTTTTTCCCCACTCCAGCAACAGTAGTCATTGGCAAAGGGTTCACTGTATTTTAGTGTCTGTAGATAAATGCCAATGCATTAATACCCTTTCTCTCCTCCTCCTCCTCCCACCAATGAGCTAGTTACCTGATCCCAGATGTTTTGGTATTTATGCTTGTAAAACCACTGACCTTTGTTGCTCAGCCTTGCTACGCACAGAAAACTCTCATCACAATTACAGCATTGATCCTGTCGGATCTGGCCTGTGTGACTGGCCATGAATTCTCACTACCAAAAAATCCTTAGTCAAAACTGCAAACTGTGGGCTACAAAATATAGGCCTATAAAACATGCAGAGTAGAATGATTTTTTGCTGTATCAAAACAAATGGAAAAAAGTCATCTTCTGAAATTTTTTACGCACTTGAAGTCAGAAAAATTGTGACTGAAACCAAACCTAGTACAAGAAAGGAAAATGTTTATGATTCAAGGGAAGTTCCTTCCAATCTCTAGCAGAGCATCAGCAAAAAAACCTTCAAGTGTTCCACACTAGAACATGAACCAGAAGAGCGGCATACATCTCTCTTGACCATCACCAGCAGCTCCTTCCCAAGGTTGTGGGGTTTTTTTTAATGGCACTTTTCACCAGTCTATACCATTGTTCCAGAAACATAGAATGACAGGCATTAATGCCTCTTCCTTGGTCAATTTTGCCAAGAAAACTATATGTAGTGTTTCACGTAATATTTCAGTTGATGCTATATCAGTTCTATACAAGCATGTTGCTTACAGCAGAACAAAAAGTTGAATGATAAACATCACTTAGAGCAGAGAGTGGGAGGATATCCTGGATTAAACATTCAGTGTTTAAAATTGTAAACACTTAAGCGATGTTTTCACTTAGTTTCCTGGGTCTTAATGAATGCTGTAACTAACGTATGCTTTGCATCATTTAGTGCAGAGACATGAGGTAGTTTTTCACCTCTAAATTTTTAGTGAAAACAGAGTACCACACTATACAAGCTGCATCAACAGAATGTGCATTCTTTACCTTGGAAAGTTTACAGTGATCATGGGCCTTGAAATGGGACAGGACGGAGACTGTGGTTACAGTCTCTGATGAATGAAAAACCTTAGCTGTGGGATTATTCTTTTTGTTTGTAATATGATAGTATAGAAAGGCCCAGTCAGGATCAGAGCCCCATTGTGCTAAAGACCCTAAAAATACATAGGAAGACATTGTCCCTACTCCAAAGAGCTAATGGTGTCTATGTGCAGACACAAAGCAATGTCAAAGAAGATACTTGATTAAATCTCTCTCCCACACATACACAGAGATATCTGGAGAGACTGCAGTTAGAAGTGAAGATTCTCAGAACAGTACACACTGGTACTGGTTCATTTACTTTGGGAGAAAACACTGGAGAGTTTCTGACAACTGACTTTCGCCATTTCCGGCTAGATATTGTGAGACTATTTCAGCTACTTCTCCGTGGTACAAGTACCAAACAAAATAAAGCACAGCAGCGATGGCAAAAACAGCTCAGAAAACAAAAAGAGACAAGCAACTCAAATGCTTTCCTTTCATACTGTTAAGACAGTTAGGGGGAAATCCTGCCCCTATGGAACTCAATAGGAATTTTGCCATTGATTTTATTGGGACAAGTCTACCATAGTTTCACTGTGCTACAACTACAGTATTGTGGTTACACTTCTGAGCTATTCCCAATGCAAAAACATTTTTAAACACAGCAGAGGATTAAGGTTGGAAAGAAGGTGTGCAGTCCAGCTTATCTCCAACCTGACTCTGACAAATACTCAAGCACAGCTGCTTGTAGCAGTAGAGCTTCCTTTATTGAGCCCACTCCCAACAGCCTAATCACCAATGAGCTTTTTGAATACTCTGCATTCTCCTGTTTCTCAAGTGCTTATAGGTCCAGTGAAGCAGGGATGGCTAGCCATTGCCAGTTGTCTGCAGGAGTGGTTGCTCATATGCCACTTCTGCTGGATAAGGACAAGGGTATGACTGATGCATTTCTCAAGATGCAGAGAACACTGTAGGTAGGACCCTACCAAATTCACAGTCCATTTTGGTCAATTTCACCATCATAGGATTTTAAAAATCATAAATTTCATAATTTCAGCTATTTAAACCTGAAATTTCATGGGGTTGTTATTGTAGGAGGTCACAAGGTTATTGTATGGGGGTTGTGGTACTGCTGCCCTTACTTCGGTGCTGCTGCTCGCAGCAATGCTTCCTTCAGACCTGGGCAGCTGGAGAGCAGCGGCTGCTGGCTGGGAGCCCAGCTCTGAAGACAGAGCCGCTGCCAGCAGCAGCACAGAGGTAAGAATGCCATGGTATGGTATTCCAAGCCTTACTTCTGCACTGCTGCTGGCGGGATGCTGCCTTCAGAGCTGGGCGCCCGGCCAATAGCCGCCGCTCTCTGCCCACCCAGTTCTGAAGGCAGTGCAGAAGGGTGAAAATACCAAGACCCTCCTGCAACTCCCTTTTTGGTCAGGGCCCCCAGTTTGAGAAACGCTGGTCTCCCCCAGGAAATCTGTACAATACAGGGTAAAAGCACACACAAGACCACATTTCATGGGGGAGACCAGATTTCATGGTCCTTGATGTGTTTCTCATGGCTGTGAATTTGATAGGGCCCTAATAATCTCTTTTATTCTGCACATTCAACACAAAATTACAAACCATATTCCTTATATTCAAGATAAAGTTTCCCCAAGCCTTGGCCACCCTGCCTCTGTCCTCCATCTGAGAGAGTGAGATTAACTGCCAGTAAACATATGCTGTACCAGCACTAAAGACATATGCCAAGATTTTCAAATGACAGTACTCCTAAACCAATATTTAAAAACTTAAACAAGAGGCCTCATTTTCAGCACAGCTGAGCACTGAACACATTTTATTAGTCAATCTTTGATAAACATTTAATAAAGTCCTAAGACATTCAAATAAGTATATTTCACTTCTTGTTTCTGGGTGAGCCTGCAAATGTAATGAGATCAATGGAGATACTTCCAGACCCATTTTGTTTAGATTTAGCTAGCTTGAATAAGCTTCCAAACTTTTGGATTCTACCTAAAACAAATAGAACCTCCAGATCTTTTGGAGGTTTATTCACTGCTATAATTTCTTAAGTGTTAAGTGGCATTTTGTCTGTATCAGGTGTGCAGCACAGCGCCCTAAGAGGAATACGCTCATCATCACAATTACGACTCCCAGTGAATTGAAAAAAAAATGATGTACATGACTTTGGAAAACAGACTGATAAAATATGCTTAAGCAACATTTGAATAATTCATTGCTTGCTATTTTTATTCAGACTGTCTTGTTTCCTTATGTTTTAAAAACTGCTATGATTACAGACCAGTGTGTGAACTTGGAGCCATTCCATGTCACAAATAACCAAGACAGTCATTGGATATACATGTTAGTTCATTTAAGCAAGTCAAACTCGGCTACGCGTATCATGAAATGGAAATGGCTCCAGGGAAAGACCATTTATAAACTGCCTTGCTTCTTTCAGATAGCCCACAGCATGTGCAATTACCCATCAACTCACTGGAGACAGAAAACGAACAGTACAGAGAAAGGTTAAAGCTTGCTTCAGTTTACAGGGTTTTTTTTGAGAAATTATTTTGACGTGGCAACCTTTGTCTCTCTTTCACTAGCTATTAACTCAACATTTTGATTAAAACTCTAGAATGCTATAAAATTAACATGGCACATGTTAAATGGATTAAAAACTGGCTAACTGATAACTCTCAAAATGTAACTATAAACAAGGAATTGTCAAAAGGGTGTGTTTCCCGGGGGGGTCTTGCAGGGATTGATTCTTAGCCCTATTCTATTTAACATTTTTATCCATGACTTGGAAGAAAACATAAAATTGTCAATGATAAAGTTTCAGATGACACAAAAATTGGGAGAGTGGTAAATAATGAAGACAACAGGTCACTGATTCAGAGCAATGTAGTTACTTGGTAACTGGGCGTAAGAAAACAATGTGCATATTAACAGAGCTAAATGTAAATGAATACATCTAGGAACAGAGAACGTAGGCCATACATACAGGATGGGGGACTCTCTCCTGAGATGCAGTCACTCTGATAGAGACCTCTGATAGATACCCCTTTAACGTTTTTAATGAAGTAAATACTAATGGGAATTGTGTGATCATGGGAGACTAACTTCCCAAGTATAGACTGGAGGACAAGTGCTAGTAATAATAATAGGGCTCAGATTTTCCTGGGTGCAATAGCTGATGGATTCCTTCACCAAGTAGTTGCTAAACCAACAAGAGGCGATGCCATTTTAGATTTGATTTTGGTGAGTAGTGAAGATCTTACAGAAGACATGGACAACCTTGGTTTGAGTGATCATGAGCTAATTCAGTTCAAACTAAATGGAAGGATAAACAAAAATAGATCTGTGACTAGGGTTTTTGATTTCAAAGGGGCTAACTTTAAAAAATTAAGGAAATTAGTTAGGGAAGTGGATTGGACTGAAGAACTTGTGGATCTAAAGGTGGAGGAGGCCTGGAATTACTTGAAGTCAAAGCTGCAGAAACTATCAGAAGCCTGCATCCCAAGAAAGGGGAAAAAATTCATAGGCAGGAGTTGTAGACCAACCTGGATGAGCAAGCATCACAGAGAGGTGATTAAGAAAAAGCAGAAAGCCTACAAGGAGTGGAAGATGGGAGGGATCAGCAAGGAAAGCTACCTTATTGAGGTCAGAACATGTAAGGATAAAGTGAGAAACGCCAAAAGCCATGGAGAGTTGGACCTTGCAAAGGGAATTAAAACCAATAGTAAAAGGTTCTATAGCCATATAAATAAGAAGAAAACAAAGAAAGAAGAAGTGGGACCGCTAAACGCGGAGGATGGGATAGAGATTAAGGATAATCTAGGCATGGCCAATATCAAAAGACCGAAATAAAGGTAAAGGTGGTGGAGTAGCACTGTATATCAATGATGAGATAGAATGTAAAGAAATAAGAAGCGATGAAATGGGTATGACTGAGTCTGTCTGGGCAAAAATTAAATTGGGGAAGAAAACTATTAGAGCCTCCCCTGGGATAGTGCTTGGGGTGTGCTATAGACCGCCGGGATCTAATTTGGATATGGATAGAGCCCTTTTTAATGTTTTTAATAAAGTAAATACTAATGGAAACTGTGTGATCATGGGAGACTTTAACTTCCCAGATATAGACTGGAGGACGAGTGGTAGTAATAATAATAGGGCTCAGATTTTCCTAGATGCGATAGCTGATGGATTCCTTCAGCAAGTAGTTGCTGAACCGACTAGAGGGGATGCCATTCTAGATTTGGTCTTGGTGAGTAATGAGGACCTCATAGAGGAAATGGTTGTAGGGGATAATCTTGGCTCAAGTGATCATGAGCTAATTCAGTTCAAACTGAATGGAAGGATTAACAAAAATAAATCTGCAACTAGGGTTTTTGATTTCAAAAGGGCTGACTTTCAAAAATTAAGGGAATTAGTTAGGGAAGTGGATTGGACTGAAGAATTTATGGGTTTAAAGGTAGAGGAGGCCTGGGATTATTTTAAATTAAAGCTGCAGAAGCTATCGGAAGCCTGCATCCCAAGAAAGGGGAAAAAATTCATAGGCAGGAGTTGTAGACCAAGCTGGATGAGCAAGCATCTTAGAGAGGTAATTAAGAAAAAGCAGAAAGCATATAGGGAGTGGAAGAAGGGAGGGATCAGTAAGGCAAGCTACCTTATTGAGGTCAGAATATGTAGGGATAAAGTGAGACAGGCTAAAAGTCAAGTAGAGTTGGACCTTGCAAAGGGAATTAAAACCAATAGTAAAAGGTTCTATAGTCATATAAATAGGAAGAAAACAAAGAAAGAGGAAGTGGGACCGCTAAAAACTGAGGATGGAGTGGAGGTCAAGGATAATCTAGGCATGGCCCAATATCTAAACAAATACTTTGCCTCAGTCTTTAATAAGACTAAAGAGGATCTTAAGGATAATGGTAGCATGATAAATGGGAATGAGGATATGGAGGTAGACATCACCATATCTGAGGTAGAAGCGAAACTCAAACAGCTTAATGGGACTAAATCGGGGGGCCCAGATAATCTTCATCCAAGAATATTAAAAGAATTGGCACAAGAAATTGCAAGCCCGTTAGCAAGAATTTTTAAGGAATCTGTAAACTCAGGGATTGTACCGTATGATTGGAGAATTGCTAACATAGTTCCTATTTTTAAGAAAGGGAAAAAAAGTGATCCAAGTAATTATAGGCCTGTTAGTTTGACATCTGTAGTATGCAAGGTCTTGGAAAAAATTTTGAAGGAGAAGGTAGTTAAGGACATTGAAGTCAATGGTAAATGGGACAAAATACAACATGGTTTTACAAAAGGTAGATCATGCCAAACCAACCTGATCTCCTTCTTTGAGAAAGTAACAGATTTTTTAGATAAAGGAAACGCAGTGGATCTAATTTACTTAGATTTTAGTAAGGCGTTTGATACGGTGCCACATGGGGAATTGTTAGTTAAATTGGATAAGATGGGCATCAATAGGAAAATTGAAAGGTGGATAGGGAATTGGTTAAAGGGGAGACTACAACGGGTCCTACTGAAAGGTGAACTGTCAAGTTGGAGGGAGGTTACCAGTGGAGTTCCTCAGGGATCGGTTTTGGGACCAATCTTATTTAATCTTTTTATTACTGACCTGGGCACAAAAAGTGGGAGTGTGCTAATAAAGTTTGCAGATGATACAAAGCTGGGAGGTATTGCTAATTTAGAGAAGGACAGGGATACCCTACAGGAGGATCTGGATGACCTTGTAAACTGGAGTAATAGGAATAGGATGAAATTTAATAGTGAGAAGTGTAAGGTCATGCATTTAGGGATTAATAACAAGAATTTTAGTTATAAGCTAGGGACGCATCAACTAGAAGTAACGGAGGAGGAAAAGGACCTTGGAGTATTGGTTGATCATAGGATGACTATGAGCTGCCAATGTGATATGGCTGTGAAAAAAGCTAATGTCGTCTTGGGATGCATCAGGAGAGGTATTTCCAGTAGGGATAAGAAGGTCTTAGTACCGTTATATAAGGCACTGGTGAGACCTCACCTGGAGTACTGTGTGCAGTTCTGGTCTCCCATGTTTAAGAAGGATGAATTCAAACTGGAACAGGTACAGAGAAGGGCTACTAGGATGATCCGAGGAATGGAAAACTTGTCTTATGAAAGGAGACTCAGGGAGCTTGGCTTGTTTAGCCTAACTAAAAGAAGGTTGAGGGGAGATATGATTGCTCTCTATAAATATATCAGAGGGATAAATACCAGAGAGGGAGAGGAATTATTTAAACTCAGTACCAATGTGGACACAAGAACAAATGGATATAAACTGGCCACTAGGAAATTTAGATTAGAAATTAGACGAAGGTTTCTAACCATCAGAGGAGTGAAGTTTTGGAATAGCCTTCCGAGGGAAGTAGTGGGGGCAAAAGATCTATCTTGCTTTAAGATTAAACTCGATAAGTTTATGGAGGAGATGGTATGATGGGATAACATGGCTTTGGTAATTAAATATTCATGGAGTGGTGGGTGAAATTCTGTGGCCTGCGTTGTGCAGGAGGTCAGACTAGATGATCATAATGGTCCCTTCTGACCTAAATATCTATGAATCTATGAATCTAGGATGACAAATGGAAATGAGGATATGGAGGTAGATATTACCACGTCCGAGGTAGAAGCCAAACTCGAACAGCTTAATGGGACTAAATCGGGGGCCCGAATAATCTTCATCCAAGAATATTAAAGGAACTGGCACATGAAAATGAAAGCCCATTAGCAAGAATTTTTAATGAATCTGTAAATTCAGGTGTTGTACCATATGACTGGAAAATTGCAAACACAGTTAACTTTTTTTCCCCTATTTTTAAGAAAGAATGTTACCTGGGTAACTACAGGCCTGTTAGCATGACATCTGTAGTATACAAGGTTTTGGAAAAAAATTTGAAGGAGAAAGTGGTTAAGGACATTGAGGTCAGTAGTAATTGGGACAAAATACAACATGGTTTTACAAAAGGTAGATCATGTCAAGCCAACCTGATCTCCTTCTTTGAGAAGGTAACAGATTTTTTAGACAAAGGAAATGCAGTGTATCTAATTTACCTCGATTTCAGTAAGGCATTTCATACAGTTCCACATGCGGAATTAGTAGTTAAATTGGAAAAGATGGGAATCAATATGAAAACTGAAAGATAGGTAAGGAACTGGTTAAAGGGGAGACTACAACGGGTCACTCTGAAAGGTGAACTGTCAGGCTGGAAGGAGGTTACTAGTGGAGTTCCTCAGGGATAGGTTTTGTGACCAATCTTTTTTATTACTGACCTTGACACAAAAAGTTTGTGGATGATACAAAGCTGGGAGGTATTTCCAATACAGAGAAGGACCGGGATATCATAAAGGAAGATCTGGATGACCTTGTAAATTGGAGTAATAGTAATAGGATGAAATATAATAGTGAAAAGTGCAAGGTCATGCTTTTAGGGATTAACAACAAGAATTTTTGTTATAAACTGGGGATGCATCAGTTGGAAGTAACAGAGGAGGAGAAGGACCTCGGAGTATTGGTTGATCAAAGGAGGACTATGAGTCGCCAATGTGATATGGCCGTGAAAAAGGCTAATGCGGTCTTGGGATGCATCAGGCAAGGTATTTCCAGTAGAGGTAAGGAGGTGTTAGTACCATTATGCAAGGCACTGGTGAGACCTCATCTGGAATATTGTGTGCAGTTCAGGTCTCCCACGTTTAAGAAGGATGAATTCAAACTGGAATAGGTACAGAGAAGGGCTACTAGGATGATCCGAGGAATGGAAAACCGGTCTTATGAAAGGAGACTCAAGGAGCTTGGCTTGTTTAGCCTAACCAAAAGAAGACTGAGGGGAGATATGATTGCTCTCTGTAAATATATCGGAGGGATAAATACCAGGGAGGGAGAGGAATTATTTAAGCTCAGTACCAATGTGTACACAAGAACAAATGGATATAAACTGGCCATCGGGAAGTTTAGACTTGAAATTAGATGAAGGTTTCTAACCATCAGAGAAGTGAAGTTCTGGAACAGCCTTCCAAGGGGAGCAGTGGGGGCAAAAGACATATCTGGCTTCAAGACTAAGCTTGATAAGTTTATGGAGGGGATGGTATGATGATATAGTCTAATTTTGGCAATTAATCTATCTTTGACAATTAGCAGTAAATATGCCCAATGGCCTGTGATGGGATGTTAGATGGGATGGGATCTGAGTTACTACGGAGAATTCTTTCCTGGGTGTCTGGCTGGTGAGCCTGCTTTAGTTGGGGATTGGTCCTGCTCTGGGCAGGGGGTTGGACTAGATGACCTTCAGAGGTCCCTTCCAACTCTGATATTCTATGATTCTTGCCCACATGCTCAGGTCACCATATTTGGCATTTGGGAAGGAATTTTCCTCCAGGGCAGATTGGCAGAGGCCCTGGGGGTTTTTCACCTTCTTCTGCAGCGTGGGGCACAGGTCAATTTCTGGAGGATTCTCTGCACCTTGAAATCTTTAAACCATGATTTGATTACTTCAATAGCTCAGACATAGGTTGGGGATTCATTACAGGAGTGGGTGGGTGAGATTCTGTGGCCTGCGTTGTGCAGGAGGTCAGACTAGACAATCATAATGGTCTCTTCTGACCTTAAAGTCTATGACTCTATGAAAAGATTTGGGGATCATGGTGGATAATTAGTTGAACATGAATGCTGCATGTGATGCTGTGGCCAAAAGCACTTATATGATCCTGGGATGAATAAACAGAGAATCTTGAGTAGGAGCAGAGGTGTTATTTTACCCTTATATTTGGCACTGGTGCAACCGCTGCTGGAATGCTGTGTCCAGTTACGCTGCCCACAATTCAAGAAGGCTGTTGATTAATTGGAGAGGGTTTGTAGAAGAGACTTGAAAATGAAAAAAGATTTGAAAACATGCCTTATATTGGTAAGCTAAATAGATTCAGTTCCTTGAGTCTAACAAAGAGAAGATTGAGGGCTGATTTGATTACAGTCTATAAGTACTTATATGGAGAACAAATATATAACAAAGGACTCCTCAATCTAGCAGAGAAAGGTGTAACACAATCCAATGGCTGGAAGTTGAAGCTAGACAATTTCAGACTGGAGAAAAGATGTAAATTTCTGATAATGAGGGTATTAACCATTGACACAGTTTACCAAAGGGTTGTGATGGACTCTCCATCACTGACAATTTTAAAATCATGATTTGATGGGTTTTTTTTTTAAAGCTATGCTATAGGAATTTTGGGGAAGTTCTGTTGTGCCTTCCGGCCTTGTCATCTATGAATCACCACTTTGTGTTGATATGTTTTGTAACTATGCTGTAAATTATTAATCGGTCACAAACCGATATTGCAGACATATTTTATGATTCTTCTATTTTTATAATACTGAACAGCAGTGATGTACATACACATTTTTAAGGAGGCTTGGTATGAACTTGGACATTTTGAAAAGTCAGCCTGAATTGTTTAAGTAGTTTTTTAATAAAAAAAAATCTTTGAAGCTGCAGAATGATTTTTTTAATCTTTAAAGACTTCAGTGAGATTCATGTGTATATCCCCAAAACTACAGGTAATCTGAATTAAGACTCAAAATGAAGGAATGAGAGTCACATTTCAAATGACACAGACATTTTAAAATGACATTGACAAACTGTCCCCAAAATGTACCTTCCTTAACAGAAAGAAAATCTCATGCAACATAATTGGAAAAAGGCTTTTATAACATTCTTTCATAGGGGCCTGATTATGTAAGATTCTGGGCAACTCCTGGAAGACAAATGAGTACCTTCAAATTTCAATGAAGTCAGTGGGTACTGCGGGGACTCAGCACCTCAGAGGATCAAGTCTTTAGTATCTTACAGTCACTTTTAAAAAAGCAACATTTCAAAACAGCACCAGGTTCTTTATTACAGTTTATATTATAGTCAAGTACTACACCTTTGTAGGTTTTGCTTATTTAACAGCAACCACTTTACCTCCCTAATATCTCCAGATGCAGGGGGGAGGAGTTACTTTGCATTTCTTTTAAATCCCATTTTTTGCCACACTTTCTCGAACTCCCTTCTCTCATTTCTGCAGGTAGTTCCTACGTTCCAGTCATTTACAATTGGAACAGCTACATCTTCACTATGAATAGGGGCTCAAGGGATACAGTCTATTGATCAAAGGCTTACAGGACATATACCTCTGGTGAAGAGTGAGAGTGTAGTGGTGTATATGTGCCATACTGTTATCATTTTCAGGATTTGGTATGCAGGCTCTAGGAATTTGTGTCCGGATCTTCAGAGTACTGTGCTTTAAGACCCCACATTTAGGTGACCAATTTCCATGGAGATGTGCAGCTGAATCTCCGTGGTGAGGGGATTGTGTTGGCATTTGTCATAAAAATAAAGGGAAGGGTAACCACCTTTCTGTATACAGTGCTATAAAATCCCTCCTGGCTAGAGGCAAAACCCTTTCACCTGTAAAGGGTTAAGAAGCTAAGATAACCTCGCTGGCACCTGACCAAAATGACCAATGAGGAGACAAGATTCTTTCAAATCAGGGGGTAGGGAGGAGACAAAGGGTTCGTCTGTCTGTGTGATGCTTTTGCCGGGAACAGATCAGGAATGCAGTCTCAGAACTTCTGTTAGTTAGTAAGTAATCTAGCTAGAAATGCGTTAGATTTCCTTTTGTTTAATGGCTGGTAAAATAAGCTGTGCTGGATGGAATGTATATTCCTGTTTTTGTGTCTTTTTGTAACTTAAGGTTTTGCCTAGAGGGATTCTCTATGTTTTGAATCTGATTACCCTGGAAGGTATTTACCATCCTGATTTTATGGAGGTGATTCTTTTACCTTTTCTTTAATTAAAATTTTTCTTTTAAGAACCTGATTGCTTTTTCATTGTTCTTAAGATCCAAGGGTTTGGGTCTGTGTTCACCTGTACAAATTGGTGAGGATTTTTACAAGCCTTCCCCAGGAGAGGGGGTGTAGGGCTTGTGGGGGGAAGACGTCTCCAAGTGGGCTCTTTCCCTGTTCTTTGTTTAACACCCTTGGTGGTGGCAGCATATGGTTCAAGGACAAGGCAAAGTTTGTACCTTGGGGAAGTTTTTAACCTAAGCTGGTAAAAAATAGGCTTAGGGGGTCTTTCATGCAGGTCCCCACATCTGTACCCTAGAGTTCAGAGTGGGGAAGGAACCTTGACAGCATTGAAGGAGGGGCATGCTCTATGATCAGCTGATGTTTGGAGACTAGGGAGCTGCCATCTGAACTGATCATTGTGCACCACGATGGCTGGCAGGGAGCTGGCAAGACTTTGCAGATGGACAGGATCAAAACCTATGTAAATTAAGATGCTAAAAGGCTAAATTTGTACATGAGCAGGGAGGGTTGGCGATTATCCACCATGGAACTTCATATTCAGTACCTGAGTTAATCACAGTGGATGAGGTACACCTCTCTGACCTGGGATCAGATATTTTCCTATACTACATTAACAATTCCATCATTTAATCTGGGAATCCACTTAAGAGAAGGACCAAAGTGAAATGCTATTGCCCCTGGTGGCTGATGTCCAGTGCAGGTATTCATTTAACACATGTTCTGGTTCCCTGATAAACTAGACTTGGAATCAGGATTATGGGAGAGCATCCCCTAAAGAAACTGAGGGAAGGGGATGGGGGTCCTAAGGCCTGGTACTGTGAATATCACCCACTTTCCCCCATACTCTCAATATTTGTAGAAGGGGGAGGGTAGTGGGATCCTAAGTTAAAAGCTTGGAGGAAGATGGGAAAGGGCTGGGTCCAGTCCGCCCCCAAGGTGGTATGGATCACAAAGGAACACTGACTTACAGTGCACAAGATATTGCTGGATAGTTTAGTATTAAGTTAATATAGCTGAACCTAGTTAAACCACATTCTTTGTTTCCTGTCTTTCTTCCTGTGATGGGACAATAATCCTTAAACCTTTTTTTTATTGTCTTAAGGACAGTTGCCTGTTGACATTTATCTGTGGGGATCTACAGAATGCTGTAGATTCATTGCATAAGCACACTTGCTACAAACCTCATTGAGCCTTCAGACAGTATCACAAATAAAATGTTATTTAACAATAATTATGTTATTGTACAGAGCTAAGTTATTATACAGTGGATACCCTACGGAAAAAATGAGATACCCCTATCCCCATCATTTAAGTATGTTGCTAAATTCTAAACTTTTAGAAACAGCACTTGCAAGTTTTCTCTATGGCATTTGATTTTGGGTTTTTGTTTAAGAATATACTTCTTAAACCTGATAAGAGGGAAGTAATAAGCCATTTCAGTTGAACTCTAATTCAAGTCTCAGTGAAGCCAGAAGGCTATCAGACACTACCAATATTTTGCTTATTGAAGATATTTTTTTAATAATTAATGCTATTTAAACTGTGCTATCAAATACAAGCATCAAAACCAACAGTTCTTACTCAAGCACAATTCCCACAGGAGTCAATGTAAGGACTGGAGTATTTGTCCATAGACAATAAAATGATTAATTATTTTAAAGCTAAGTCAGCGGTGAATATCTGGTTATGTTCTTTGAACTCCTTAATACTGTGTTATTGTATGAATATGTAATCTCTCTTCTATGCAATCCCCCACGTTCAATGCTAATACAGTAGTCACAGAATCCACCTTCTGCTGAAGTACTGTGCTCCAGAATCTAGGGCATTATTAAAAAATCTCTATCCATTATGGTTATGAAGAAAACCTTCCAATTGTGAACTAAATTCAAATCAATGCACCGGTGCCTCAATCTCTGAAACAATAGCTTGAAAAGGAGGAACAACTGCACACTTTATCTCAGTGGGGTGTTGACTTTGAAATGTAATGAAGGCATTCTACTGCAACATCATTAATTATTTCACTACTAATCATTCCAATAGAAACATCCAGCTAACGTGCTGTACCACTATTCTGAGTTGCTGTCCTATGTTCCCAGACGCCAAAAGCTCCAACTACCCACTTACTGGCTGCCAAAACCTTCAGATTTCTCCTGACAACTTCCAGGATGAAGTGAGGAATTTTCAATAAAAATTCTGCTGTAGATGGAAAATTTTAAGGACAGCAAAAATAAGTTTAATATCAAATTAAGTAAACCAAAGTATATTAAACTATTGTATTATTTCTGTATTTAATTCCTTCAAACCTCTACTTTGGGATTTAACTGAAGCGGATACAGAATTTCTAGCCTGCTGCACCAGGGTACAACCGAATCCAGGCTTCTTGCTGAAGAATTTTGGTCAGGCTTCTTATGGGGTACAGGGGTCTCTTACTATGCTATCAGGTGAAATTCTACTTTTGAAATGAAATGTAAAAAAAGGAATGCTGGTGAAAGAAGAAACAAGTTGCCCCACTGTGCTGTTTTTTATATTCCTTGATACAACAACAGGTGCACAATCTACAGAAAGAAAATTGATGAAGAGAGTTGTAAACTCTCCAAGTAAGTAAAGGAATGTTATAAAGAGAATCAGGACCGATTAATCTCATTAGTCCATGATGACAGAACCAAGTACCAGTCTTTCAAGATGCAGCAGTGTAAAATTAGCATCAATACTAGGAAAAAATTATAAAAAACAGATAATTAACAAGCTGATAAGGAAAGTTATGGACTCATCATTGCTAGAGACATGACACCTATTAGGAACAGTCAGAAATAATAAAACCTATCTTCTCATGATGCAGAGGAGCTCTCTAGAAATTCCAAAAGAGGTGCCTTCCAGTTGAAATTATGTTGTGAGTCAGTTGTTATATTTTGACTCGAGGTTATCCTCTTAAGCTGGTAACAATGAACTGGGAGAGAGGTGCTAATGTAACACTAAATCTCACAAAGTTCTAGGTTGGTAGTGAACTTATCAAAACCTTTCACAATAAACCTTTATTTCTTCTTTTACTATTGTGAATTCTTTCTATCATTTGGGTTCTGGCAGAAAGCAACATCTTAACCAGCAAGAGTTGACAAACTGCCACAGCTAGTTATTGCCCCAGCAGAAACTCAATTCTCACCACAAAAAATACATACCTTCTCTCTTTCCCAAGGGATGAGCACTTCACAAACCCTGGTACAGTAATTGAACTTCTAAAATTCTCAGCCTCCTTCTGAACCTATACTAAAGGATCCATCTACAATGCCCTTTTAATTGTGTTAGCTAAACTATTTTATAAAAGTCCATAACAGGTTTCACCATGGTTTGGCCTGCCAGTACAGATAGGGCCAGTGTTTAAAATGAATTTCTAAACAGAGTTCAAGCATACTGTAAGGTTGTTTCTTACCTGCCTACCTACCTAATAGGCATGAGATTTACTTTAGCATGACACACTTATTTAAGATACATTATAAGAAATTTTATATAAAACTTTCTCTCACACACACAATATATGAAGAGCCTGGCAGAATCATCCACAAATTATATGGGTAATGAAGTTAATATTTTGAACAAAACCAACACATTTTTAAACTTAATGGTATGCATATTCTATGGCATAGAATGGGTCACTATTGTAAACTGAAAAGGAACAGTGAACAGAGAAAGCTACCCAAAACTGCACATGCATTTGTCCCACCAAAGAGAATTGATGGATTCTCTCACACAAGATTTCTCACAAATAAAAATGGTTCGCAGGTTGGTAAAGGAATTAGTCTTGTGCTATCAGATCATCTTTCATAGCTCTCAAGGTCACTCTAGTATATTAAAGAAACATTTTGAAGACACTGAAAAGTAAATGTGTCAAGTCCTCTTTGATCAAGTTAAGACCTTTTACACAGAAAACGTTATTAACTGACTGGTAAGATAACAACCAAAATTGTTATTAAGGCATGACAATTTAGCAATGCTATTTTCTTGCTTTTTAGATATTAAAGTTAATTAAAACTGGTGAAGTCATAGAATCATTTGTGACCTAGCCTAAATATAATCTAATCTCATTTGAAAAGCATGAAATTACTCTGACTATATCTATTACTTCACTCTTGACATCTGTTATAGCCATTCAATAACCCAATTACTAAAAAATTATATTGCAGAAGAAAAGACACAGTAAAACTAGGTCTAGATGGTTGACGAAAACAAAATAATTGTGATAAATGGAATGACATTATCTGAATTACATTCAGTGAACCAAAAAGGGGGGGATTAAATAGGATAAACTGAAACAAACGAACAAAAAATCACTAATTTTCATAATGTGCATCGTTACGGCAATCACTGTCTCAACTCTGCTGTATTCCCTTACCTTGTATAGCTGAAAATCTTTGTTTTACTGTATATAAGAAAATAATTGTCAACAGCTGTTTATATTTAATTTGAAGACTTCAAAATGTTTAGTTACTACGCACTCAATCTGGAATGAATCGTTAAAAGCTGCTTTCAAAGGGGGATAAATGGAATTAATTTGGGTGGTAGCAAATGAGCTTCAAGGACATATGGACATCAATTGGATAGGATCATCAGGCTAGTGTCAGTATATTGCACTGTCATGGAGGGTTCCAAGTTCAGGTCAGCAGGAGGAAGGAAAAACTTCATGTAATAACTCTAAATAAGTCTCTCCCCCAGCTAGTATTTTGAGCAGCAATGAAGGGATCCTAGGGAGAAACAGCTTCAGATGTAGATGTAGACTGGTCATCGATGATTTTCAAGTGATTCACAGTTTTATGTTCAGTTCATTCAGTATCCAGAAGCTTCTTCAAACAGAAGAGAGTCTAATATTTTGGCTGGAATTTTTGCAAGAATTTGCTTGTGAAATTTCTGAAACTTCTGTTTGTAGTAAGGGGTGAAAACCAGAAAGGATATTGACTCTCCAGTATACCCCTAACATTAAAAATTAGGGTCACAGAAATGGTTGAAAGTTTGAAGGGAGGGGTCTAATTTTTCTGATCTAATTTGATCTTATTTAGTGGCTATAAGTATGAGGGAGTATTTTGGAGTTTTTCCACTGATTTGAATGGGACTATTATTAATTTCCTGTTGCATAGAGTCTGAAGGAACTCCCAGTATCATCAATTAATGTATGTTTATTCTGCTATTTTTATACCTAAGAGAATTCAAACCAAGACATAGAGGGGGGAGAAAAAATTCTGTGGTTGGCCCCATTTAAAAGTTTAGTCTTAGAGAATGTCTGGGGGCAGAGGTAGATAAGCTGGAGGGTAGGGATAGAGTCCAGAGTGACCTAGACAAATTGGAGGATTGGGCCAAAAGAAATCTGATGAGGTCCAATAAGACAAGTGCTGAGTCCTGCACTTAGGACGGAAGAATCCCATGCACTGCTACAGGCTGGGGACTGACTGGCTAAGCAGCAGTTCTGCAGAAAGGTTTCAGAGTAACAGCCGTGTTAGTCTGTATTCGTAAAAAGAAAAGGAGTACTTGTGGCACCTTAGAGACTAACCAGTTTATTTGAGCATGAGCTTTCGTGAGCTACAGCTCACTTCATCGGATGCATCCGATGAAGTGAGCTGTAGCTCACGAAAGCTCATGCTCAAATAAACTGGTTAGTCTCTAAGGTGCCACAAGTACTCCTTTTCTTTTTAGTTCTGCAGAAAAGGATCTGGCGATTACAGAGAACGAGCAGCTGGATATGAGTCAACAGTGTGCCCTTGTGGCCAAGAAGGCTAACAGCATATTGGGCTGCGTTAGTAGAAGCATTGCCAGCAGATCAAGGGAAGTGATTATTCCTCTCTATTCAGCACTGGTGAGGCCACATCTGGAGTATTGTGTCCAGTTTTGGGACCCCCATGACAGAAAGGATGTGGCAAATTGGAGAGAGTCCAGCGGAGGGCAACGAAAATGATCACGGGGCTGGGGCACATGACTTATGAAAAGAGGCTAAGGGAACTGGGCTTGTGTAGTCTGCAGAAGAGAAGAGTAAGGGGGGATTTGATAGCAGCCTTCAACTACCTGAAGGGGGGTTCCAAATAGGATGGAGCTTGGCTGTTCTCAGGGTGGCAGATGACAGAACAAGGAGTAATGGTCTCAAGTTGCAGTGTGGGAGGTCTAGGTTGGATATTAGGAAACACTATTTCACTAGGAGGGTGGTGAAGCACTGGAATGGGTTACCTAGGGAGGTGGTGGAATCTCCATCCTTACAGGTTTTTAAGGCCCAGCTTGACAAAGCCCTGGCTGGGATGATTTTATTGGTATTGGTCCTGCTTGAGCAGGGGGTAGGACTAGATAATTTCCTGAGGTCTCCTCCAACCCTAATCTTCTATGATTCTGTGAATCAAGATCAGAATTCTGACGGACTTGAGATCAGGATTAGAATGCCAAAAACTACACTGAAAAAGATGAAGTCCCTATTCAGAGAGAAGCAGAAAAAGCTATGAAAGTGAGAGAAGGTGTAACCAAAAGCAATAGGCAACCGAAAATAGGGAATGCAAAACTGAAACCTAAAACCAAACCAAAAGTAAAGGCCACTTCAAATTTCTGGCTATGCTGACATTTGCAACGAGAAGAACGTTGCAGAACACTAACAAATGATCCTGTGGAATTGCCATATTTAAAGATATTGCGCATATATAAACACATGTAATGTTGATCCAATATCATAAATATAATTTGAATTAAATATTGCCCAGAAATATTCCAGACACATACCAGGTACTGACTATTATTATTATTATTATTAAATGAAATTGCAAATAGGCAAAGATACCATTGCATTTCAAAATACGAATTCACCAGAAAATTGGGGGGGTGGTCTGAATTTGTCAGCTATGTTATTAATAAAGAACTTTATTTTCAAATAGTTTAAACTGTTAGGTCTGGTCTTCTTTGGTTAGATATGTATATTTAATGGAATTGCAGTACATTTCTTTGAGGTCTTTACACTCAGCCTTGACATGTATCAGAAAGGAATAACCATGGTGCCTGGAACACACTGTGAAAAGTAAGCCCTAACTTTATTCCCTACAGTTCTTTAACAATATAAAGCACCATCTGGTTCTGTTTGTCCTCGGAACTATTGTATGGTGAGAGAGACAGAGAAGGAGAAAAAGGCAGGGAGACAGAGAAAGTGCACGTTCACATGCACAAAGGAAAATAAAACAAGGTAACTTTTCTTTGAGCAATTGAGCAGAAGAAACTCATTAATAAAAATAGTCCAAATTATGGGCTGACTTCTATGCTGCAAGCCTCACTGAAGTTAATAGGCCCCACAGGAATCAGCTAAAAATAATTTGTTCCAATGTGTCTAAAGTTACTGCTGGTAAAATCTAACAATCAAGGTGGGCTAGATTACATTACAAGAATGATAAAGAGATGAGAAATCATCTAAGGTTTACACGGTAATGTTCGTAATATAAGCGGAAAAGTTATTATTTTATTATATTGGACTCAAATTTGGTACTTCTCCAGGTATCAAGGTCTCTGCCACCCTCACATTTTGGAGAGGTGGTCAGAAATGAATACAAAAAACGGAACAGCCATGTTTTCCAAACACAGAAGCCACTTACTTAGCCCAGCGGTCCCATATGATTTTCTTTTAAATCACAAACTCATGTACTTTTCCAATGCCTGATTAGAACTACCAAAAAATAGCTTCATGTGAGCAGTGGAAGCTGGAGACACCTGATTATTTTCATTCAGTTTCCTGGGTATGATTAAAGCCATGAATTGAAGTGGATTGGTGAACATGTTCTTCCAGAAAATATTGGCTCTTTTAGATTAAAAATTTTGCTGTTAGTCCAAAAATGAAGACAGCCTTATGTTTTTGACAAGGCACACTAAACCCAAAAAGAAAGGTCAGAACCTCACACACATTTGTATGGTCCTCCCCAAAGTACTTTTCTTCATATGAGAGATGTAAGATACAAAAAACACAGAAAACAAAGCAAACAACAAAAACACACCCCATGAATGAAACATTTAGGTTAACCCATCACAATTATAGAATTAAATTTATTTCCAATGAACTAATACAATAAATTTATATTTGCCTTGGTTTGTATTTTTCTACCCTTCCCCTTTTCTTTTTTTCCACTTCACTTTTTCCCCCTTTTGTATCTATCTCTGTAGCATTTTACTTCTAGTTCATTTTTCTACTTCTTATTAAATATTTCTCTCCAAGACAATCATTCAGTTTTTCAGCAGGAAAAGAAGTTATCATTGGAGTTTAAATACTGCATTTCTGAGTCAAGTTTTGATATACCCCTGGTAGTTATAAATGTGACCTTTACAGAGTTATTGTGTCAGGCCAGGATCTATGTCCTTAGACAGAAACTCAGCAAAGGTCCCAAGAGAGACAAAGAAAAGTCTCGCCAAGGTTCTGAGTCTATTTTCAGTTTTCTTGAAATAAACCTCACAAACCCTAGGAGAAAATTTGATTGTACACCCCTTAATGCAGCTAAACAATCTTTAAATATAAACAAAACCATATTTCCAGAGTTCCCTATCCTAGCTACAGATAGTACCATTACAGATGCTACAGAAACTCTAACATAGCTATATAGTTTGAAAATGTTTTTGTTGTCGTCAGGATCCCAAAAAGTCCTCCAGATCCCCTTTAAAACACTGTGAACCAGATGAAGCTCATCTGTACCCAGTTACACCAAATGTAGGTAGGTAGGAAGGTCTGCTCTTTCCCTAATTAGTATTAGATCTAGGAGGCACTGACAGATGCAGTTCTGAAACACAGCTGGGATTAACCACCATATTTCAGGACCTGCAAACACTGTGCCAGTTTTGCTATGTGAACCAGTTGAATATGAGTTTTGAAAACCTTGCCTCAGTAAATAATTCACACTGATCTTGCCTACAATATTTAATTATATGAAGCTAAACAATTTTATTTAGAGACAGGGAAAGCTGTTTTTGGATTAAAACTGTAGTTCGATCTGGCTCAAATAATGCTTTAATTAAGAAAGTTTGCCTGCCATGAATTGCTACTATCCACATTGTGATTCAAGACCTACTGGCTAGATTTTTAAGGTGTTAATTGATGGTTTACTGTAGTACAGTTTTCAGAGTAACAGCCGTGTTAGTCTGTATTCGCAAAAAGAAAAGGAGTACTTGTGGCACCTTAGAGACTAACCAATTTATCTGAGCATGAGCTTTCGTGAGCTACAGCTCACAATTTATTACATCTTGTGGAAACAAACTGCAAAGATATTTCCTTAACCTCCAAAAAAAATTTCTATATTAAAAATCACTATTTTCTATTATCCCTCTTCTCATCATCTTAGGAAAAGGAAATATTCTTAGCTGTTAGTTTATTCTATAGTCTAACCTGTTCACCAGTCCTTTGGAGAGATGTGGGTGTTTAGAGTTCTAATCCCATCTCTGCCACTTCACTTCTATGTCTTTCCAGGGTTTCCAGGTGTTCAGGTCTAAATAGTTATATCCTAAGAAGGGAACGTACAGTATCAGAAGAAAAGGACAGTTCATGAAGCAAAATAAAATATAGCTAGACAAATTGTATAATCTTTTTATTTTGCCTTATGAGATACCTATTGTGATACCTACCCTTATTAGGGTGAATGCAGTGTTGTAGCTGTTTTGGTCCCAGGATATGAGAGGAACAAGGTTAGTAAGGTATTATCTTTTATTGGACCAACTTCTGTTCAGAAGACCTGAAGAAGAGCTTTGTGCAAGCTGGAAAACTTGTCTCTCTCAACAACAGAATTTGGTCCAATAAGAGATATTACCTCACCCTCTGTCTCTCTTTCAGTCATTTAGACCTGAAAGTTTCCTCAAGCAAGGAGCGAAGTGGCATGTCTAAATCATTCAGACATTTACATTTAAACATCTGTCCTGCAGACTTCCTTAATTAATCTTGATCAGGTTGAATTATTGATGTTTTAATAATCATATAAGCTATAGACTCAAAAAAATGTCTGGGGGAGAAGAGCAGGGCTTGGGGAAAATATTTCTCAACCCTTAGTACTGAAGTCCTCCTCATACAGTTCTCAATGTTCTCTTCTTATATCCTTATATCTCAAAGGATGAGATATAAACAAGCAAGTGAAACAAGTAAGATTAATTTATTGATAGCTGAACTTTCTTAATCTTCTTATGTCTTTTTTGTCTTCTTTTCATAAAAAGGTAAAGAGTAAGAAAATCACTTTTACTATTACAGAGAATGCTTATTAGCAATAGTGAAATACATCCTCAACACATGGCAGGCTGACTTGCTGATTTTGGCACCAATATGGCTCATCAATTTGGGCGTATCCGACATATGCAGCATGGACGGTTTCCGCTTCTTTTCTAATGGTTGACATTAGCTTTCTCCACTATAGTAGAATTACAACACTTGTATGAGATTATGTATACAATGTTAATGTATAGCTTTTTAGAGAGAGATAAGAGACAGGGAATAAGTTTAATTAGAATTAATGCTTTATAACAGGATATCTGTGTATTTCTTAGCAGCTCATGAACAGCATGCTTGAACTCACCGTTTTCCTTTCTGTCACAGTTTCAAGGTTAACTGCACCATGACCCTCATCCTGACCTTCCTTGAAGGCACTCTCTTAAGGTTTCTGGCCTTCATCAGTGATCTCTCTTAAATAAAGACCCATGTTTCTCTCCCTCCAGACAATGGACAGTCTGTCTGCACCGCACTATGTTTTGTCCAGCATCTGTGGTTTCTCTCCAGGGGCCATAGCATCATACTCCAGTTATCAAAACAACCTTCACAAAGCAAACTGCATTTATTCTTAAGGTAAAAGCAACCCAGAGAAAACATACAAAACAAAAAAAAGAGTTCCTATAAGCTTGTTAAAAGCTCACCAGGGTCACCCATCAGTCTTATGGGGCCATAGAAGACCAAAGTCTTTCCAACCCTTCCCAAAGGGTTGGGTCCCTTGGACAGGACAGCCTGTCCATTTGCTAGATCAGAAAAAGCCCTGAGTCAGTGTTAACCCAGCTTTTTATCCAGAAGTTATTTCTTTCTTTGATGGTCTCTGGACAATCCACTTTGAACTAGTATATGCAAGCCTCCACAGGTGGTGATCCTTCTCTCTAGGTCATTTTGCATTAAGGACCTCAAACACTTTTGATTCCTGGACATGTGTGGTAACCTTACCCCCAAAGTTGCATACAATGATACATAAACTTAATATAATATTATCCCCCAAAATATTGCTTATGCACAACATACCTGAACTTATAGTTTACCTTCCATGTTACATATCTTGACACATATTCTGTTTGAGAGCAGAAAAGGCACCTGGTACCTTTAATATGAGCTTGCAGGCCTTTATTATTTTTACCCATTTGCTCTGTACCTTTAGGCAAATAAACAGAACTTGGTTTTGAAGAAGCTGTTTTTGTTTCTCTTTCCCAGAGGAAGAGTGTTTGCAGATGAAAAACAGTTGGGCCTATTGGGTTAACATGGCACTTCAGCAGGACTAAAAATGTTCGAAAGCACAGTTCACCCTGTAATCATGACAGATATGTTGGAAAGTTCTTTAGTTTAGAATGATTAGGGCCAGCTGTTATATTCCAGAGCTCATTTTTGAAAGACCTTATACTCAGCATAAGAACATGAAATTAATTTCACAAGATATTTGATCTATAAATATCAAGCAAGTTGATGGTAGTCTTATTTTAATTGATAGTTTAACATTATATAGGATAAAACTTCAAATACATTATTAAAAATGCTACATATTATTGCACTTATTATGACATATAAGAAGGATATTTTTTTGTAGGTTAATTGAAAGATAGGTTCATGTTTGGATATTTACTGTAAGCCACTTACAATAATATATAGTTAGATGGTGCTCAGAGGTGGTGCTGGTAGGAAGAGGTTCTGTGTGCTAATGGCACTGTCCACAGAGGGAAAAAATTAATTATAAATAGTAGATGATGTAGCCAGACAAGTCAATCACATGAAAAAACTGCTTTTTTATTTAAAAAGGGAAATGAAGGAACATTAGAGATCTTATTCAAAACATTCTCTAAATTAAAAAGATTTTCAAACTCTAAATCTCTACATTCTAGGACAAGAAAGGTACGGATTTATCTGATAAAATAACTTGACTAAGCAAAATACATACACACACACACATGCTAGAGTTAAGGAAGTTTTTGAACAATAATTAAAACAATTTTGTACAATTTAAGACCAAATAATTGTTTACGGTCTCTAGGATTTTAATAATTAATAGAACTATTGTATATTTATTTCATTCTTTGTGTCTAACTGCAATAGGAGGTTGGTTGCTTTCTTTTACATTTATTTATTTAATTTTATTTTATTTTTAAAGTATGTACTGATTAGGTCATGACTTCTGTAAGGGTGTATTGTCTATAGTTAATTTTCAAAATGTGTCTACGAAGTGTTCTAATTCTTCCATAGAGAATATCACTAACACTAGCTGCTTAAACTTGTAAGTCAAGCAATCTTTTCATTTGGTGCCTTAGCATTTGTTATGCACCATACATTGTCCATTTTTAAATTGTCAGTCCAACATTTCCTTTATAAGGTGCAAAATTCTGTCTATCATTTGTAGTCATGAATAACTAAATGACAATAAATGGTTTTTTGGCTAGAAATTAGATGAAGTGGACACTGCTTAGCACCTGAAAATGGGACACTAGACACTTATAAGTATATAAAAAAATACAACTAGCGTGGGTATGATACATGAATGTACAAGTGGAATTTACAACCAATAGACATGACATTCTCATTATAATGGTTACTGAAATCTATGAACAAAAAAACCTTTGTCAGCAACCACTGGTGAAAGAGGCAAAACATTCAGTGCTCATTTGAATAGTCTGAACATTTTCAGCTTAATTCTTTGCTCTGATTATATTTGTTCATTTTAACAATCATTTTTCCCCCTTGATACACTTGTTAGCACTTTCTAGAATGAGACAGATGGGGTACCCATGAAACAAAAAAAAAACAGTAGCAACTAATGGAGAACCCTGACAACATTTGCACACCCAATTCACATTTTGGGGTGTATAACCTGAACATATCACTTGAAAATAGCTGTCCTGGATTGTACCATTTATTTCCCTGAGTCAGCATTCTGCACTGCAGTCAGACTGTAGTGCAAGGAAACAAATCAGAAAAACTTTGAGATTATATAAAAAGAACATCGGGCAGTAAAAAGAAGCTTTACCATCTAATTCAGCTGTTTTGACATTGTTTGCCTGACTCTGAGCCAGAAAAGATTACCTGCTCTTTCCTTTCTTTTGACCTCTGAATGACCGTTTTTAAGGGATAACGAGGGATTCACAGATGGTTCCAACTGCTATAAAGTTAGTTCTTATTAGCTGTATAGCTAATCTTGGTCATGTTATTGTAACAGAAGACAGGAAAACTCAGTGCTCTCTGAAACTATTACTTTACTTAGTTTGACAGGCAGTAACAAATAAACTCTTTTGGGTTGCATAGAATCTAATTAACTTAGACTGCTTCACCACATTGACAGTTTCTTCAACTGACTGCTGTGATAAATTTCTTGCATTCTCCATAAAGACTCCAGGTTTTTTTCTTGGAGCTCGTGACTTCAAGAGATATAAATCCCATGGATCCTAAGTGCTCAGATACATCAAGGATGGATGTATATAAAAACCTTGACAAGAGTCTGTATTGTTGGGTTCAGATTGTTTTTTCAAAAAGAATGTCCAAGGGCTTTCAGAGACTCCTCCACTAGTCTCCAACCCTAATCCATCTTGTTTGCTTAAATCAAACTGTGACTATGGTATCATCACCAATGAGCCATTTAGCATTAGGAGAGGGATGAGTGTCCTTAAACTTGTAGAGGTCTGCCCCTTCTCAATAAACCACCTATTGATACTGGAGTGCTTATAGCCTACTCTCATTTTTGAGAAAGACGATTAAATGGATGATGAATATTCATTTTTACTTGAACCTAGACACACAAATGACATCCTAGGTAGGTTCCTATCCTTCCTCTGGATTGCAACCATGCTTGTCAGATAAATGATCTCTTGATAGTTTTCTACTAGAATCAGTTTGCAATTTTGGTCATGCTAGATATCTTAGCAGCTTTTTGATACAATTAAAACTGGATTGTGGCTTCAGTGACCAAGTGGCACTGTAGGAGCATGTGGAACTGAATGACAAAGAATCAAATAATACCTGTACCACAGAATTTGATTGATGCTCATGGGTCCCTTATAAGTAGAATAGGATGCAACCTGAAGGAATATACCAACCTCAAAGGATACATGAAATCTTTGGAGGAGCTCTAAATGCAGGATACAGTGTCATCAGTATGGTAATTATACATAACTGTTTCTTGCCTCATGAACTTCAGTGGGACTACTCATAGCAATAATATTGTGCTTGCTAGTTAGGGCCTGATTCTGCAACACAGGTCAAAGTATGTTGTTTGTGTACAGAAACTTTAATATAGTATGTTTTAAAGGGAAAAGAAACTCAATGCAAAGACAAATATTTGCTTTAGAAGAAACTAATATTTTTGTAAAGGTCATTAAATCCTGTATAACATGTGTATGTGTGTGTAGGGGGAGGTGGCGGTAGGATTTAGTTCCACACAGTATCATTTAAAAGCACCCTGAAAAGTCGAATAGCTTACATGTAATGTCATTTTGGTCTGTATCTTTAAAATGGGTATCTTGTTTATCAGCACATGCACCATATGATGTATCAGATGCTTTAGTAATTACTTATTTTTAAAATGAGCAGCAGGGTAAATAGTTGTATAAAATTAACAGAACATGGCAATACAAGTAATGACAATACTGGCAGTTCATAACAGCTATTCATTATTTAATGGAACAGCACATTACATTGTATAAAAATCAATAGGTAACACCCATAAAACAAGATTGCAAGAGCAGTAGGCCATGAGTGACTACTGAAGCACAGCAGTATTCCTATAAATCTGCACATAAAATATGGACTGTTGCATTTCATTCCACTTCTGCTCAGTTTTAAGTAACATGAAATATTCAAGGGCTAAATATTCAATAGCCATAATGCTGAACATTCAAAAATGTTCCATGAGGCATCAGGAAGCGTAAACAAATTAGAGAAAGACATACAATATAAAATTAGACAGTAAACTCTTTTAGCAGAAACTATGTCTATTTCTTCTCTAATCCACCTAGCACACTTAAAAACTAAAATATAAGTATATACACACAAACGCACATATGCAATAAGTATTAAATATAAGTGTAGCTGAGTGTGGCCATGTGTAACAAATGTGTCTAACTCTTTAAAAATATAGTCAATACTCCCATTTCATCAAAAAGAAAAGGAGTACTTGTGGCACCTTAGAGACTAGCCAATTTATTTGAGCATGAGCTTTCGTGAGCTACAGCTCACTTCATCGGATGCATCCGAATACAGACTAACACGGCTGTTACTCTGAAACCTCTCATTTCATCATAACTCCAAGCAAAAGTGCTGGAACTAGGCATGTGAGGGTTGGCTTGAAGTGGTTTCCATCATATACAAGGTTTACAATTTGGTTCAATGGCTCTCAGCACCCACACTATTCCAGTTGTTCCAGGACCCCTGACTCCAAGTAAGTACCCTTGCAGGATCAGAGCCTTGGTTAGTTGTGACCAGCCAGGAAAGTCACAGTGTTACTTGTTTTGTTTTTTATTTCACATGTACACAACCACATGTGGTGCAAATATTTGTGTCGGAATCTAAATTTCAGTTACCTGTGTATCTTTGTGGATGCATCTAAGAAGTTAAGTCTTCACAAACTTGTGTGCTCATAAACCTCCATCAAGCTAATGTTAAAAGAGAATGCAGGCAGAGCTAAAGCAAATTCATTAAAATATGCAAGACAATATTTATGAATATTCATTGTGGCTGTATTTCTCCAGATCTAGAAAGTACACCTTCCTTTATGTTTAAGTCACTGAAAAGTTTGCTATTCAAGATGTGGACAGCAGGAAAAAAATCCCCTTTTCAGTGTTCTGTAGAGGAGGAATGTGTATTTTTATTTAAGGAGCATACTCTGAAATCTTCAGTAGTGTTAAGTTAGAAGATTTGTTTATTTACTTTCTGAATGGGGAGAACAAATCATATCAAAAGTTACTAAGAAAAACCATAATGCTGATTAGCATTCTTTACCTAATCTTCAAATATATTGTATCCCCTAGCATCTAATACCACTGATAACTTTAAGGGAAGTATTAACTACACAAATAAAGTCTTTTATTCAATATGCATTTCTATTAAACCTCTCTGTGCCTCAGTTTCTCCTGCTGTAGACTGGGAATGACTATGCTTACTGTCTTCATAGGAAAGTTGCAAGATCTGATTCATTAACGTTTCTAAAGTGCTTTGTGGAAGATACTGAGTAAGTGTGAAGTACTATTTACCATCATCACTAATTATTATTAGAGTACAGCATTCTGGTTTAGGAGAGCGACACTTTGGAACTCACTAAGCACACACCGCTAGTGTGACCCCAGTATCCTAACAGAGGAGAAGCATGGCCTTTCACTAGCTAAGAACGTAAGAATGGCCATACTGGGTCAGACCAAATGTCCATCTTGCTCAGCATCCTGTCTTCCGACAATGACCAATTGCCAGGTGCCCTAGAGGGAATGAACAGAACAGGTAAACATCAAATGATCCATTCCCTGTCACTCATTACCAGTTTTTGGCAAACAGAGGCTAGGGACACCATCCCTGCCCATCCTGCCTAACAGTCATTGATGGACCTATCCTCCTTGAATTTATCTAGTTCTTTTTTTAACCCTGTTATAGTCTTGAACTTCACAACATCTCTGGCAAAGAGTTCCACACGTTGAGTGTGTGTTGTGTAAAAAAATACTTCATTGTGGTTGTTTTAAACCTGCTGCCTATTAATTTCATTTGGTGACCCCCTAGTTCTTGTGTTATGAGAAGGAGTAAATAGCACTTCCTTATTTATTTTCTCCACACCAGTCATGATTTTATAGACATCTATCATACCCCCCTTCGTTGACTCTTTTACAAGCTGAAAAGTCCAATGCTTATTAATCTTTCCTCATATACAAGCTGTTCCATAACCCTAATCATTTTTGTTGCCCTTCTCTGAACCTTTTCCAATTGCAATATTTTTTTTTTTGAGATGGGGAAACCACATTTGCATGCATAATCAAGATGTGGGTGTATCATGGATTTATATAGAGACAATATGATATTTTGTGCCTTATTATCTATCCCTTTCTTAATGATTCCCAACATTCGGTTCACTTTTTTGACTGTTGCTGCACATTGAGTGGACGTTTTCAGAGAACTGTCCACAGTGATTCCAAGATCTCTTTCTTGAGTGATAACAGCTAATTTAGACCCCATCATTTTATATGTATAGTTGGGATTATGTTTTCCAATGTGCATTACTTTGCATTTATCAACACTGAATTTCATCTGCCATTTTGTTGCCCAGTCACCCAGCTTTGAGAGATCCTTTTGTAGCTCTTCGCAGTCTGCCTGGGACTTAACTAACTTGAGTCGTTTTGTATCATCTGAAAATTTTGCCACCTCACCCTTCACCCCTTTTTCCAGATCATTTATGAATATGTTGAAAAGGACTGGTCTCAGTACAGACCCCAGGAGAGCACCACTATTTACCTCTCTCCATTCCGAAAACTAACCATTTATTCCTACCCTTTGTTTCCATCTTTTAATCAGTTACCAATCCATGAGAGGACCTTCCCTCTTATCCCATGACAGCTTACTTTGCTTAAGAGCCTTTGGTGAGGGACCTTGTCAAAGGCTTTCTGAATCTCTAAGTACACTATATCCACTCAATCTCCTTTCTCCACATGATTGTTGATGCTCTCAAAGAAATCTAGTAGATTGGTGAGGCATGATTTCCCTTTACAAAAACCATGTTGACTCTTCCCCACAAATTATGCTCATCTATGTGTCTGACAATTTTGTTCTTTACTATAGTTTCAACCAGTTTGTCCAGTACTGAAGTCAGGCTTACCAGCCTGTAATTGCTGGGATCACCTCCGGAGCCCTTTTTAAAAATTGGTGTCACATTAGCTATCCTCCAGTCATTTGGTACAGAAGCTGATTTAAATGATAGGTTACAGACTACACTTAGTAATTCTGAAGGAACACAAATGTGAAATTGCAGAACTCTTGGGTGAATATCATCTGGTCATGGTGACTTATTATTGTTTAGTTTATCAATTTGTTCCAAAACCTCCCAGATTGAGATGTCATTAGAGGACAGTTCCTCAGATTTGTCACCTAAAAAGAATGGCTCAGGTTTGGGAATTTCCCTCATATCCTCAGCCATGAAGACTTATGCAAAGAATTCATTTAGGTTCTCCACAATGGCTGAGTGCTCCACTAACATCTCAATCATCCAGGGGCCTCACTGGTTGTTTAGCAGGCTTCCTGCTTCTGATGTACTTAAGTTTTTTTGCTATTACTTTTTGAGTCTTTCGCTAGCTGTTCTTCCATTTCTTTTTCGCCTTCCTAATTATATTTTTATACTTCATTTGCCAGAGTTTATTCTCCTTTCTATTTTCCTCACTAGGATTTAACTTCCACTTTTTAAAAGATGCTTTTTTCCCCTCTCACTGCTTCTTTCACTTTGTTGTTTAGCCACAGAGGCTCTTTTTTGGTTCTCTTACTGTGTTTTTTAATTTGGGGTATACATTTAAGTTGAGCCTCTATTATGGTGTCTTTAAAAAGTTTCCATGCAGCTTGCAGGGATTTCCCTTTTGGCTCTGTACCTTTTAATTTCTGTTTAACTAACCTCCTCATTTTTGTGTAGTTTTTCTTTCTGAAATTCAATGCAATTCAATGTTGAGCTGCTGTGGTGTTTTCCCCACCACAGGGATGTTAAATTTAATTATATTATGGTCACTATTACCAAGCGGTCCAGCTATATTCACCTCTTGGACCAGATCCTGTGCTCCACTTAGGACTAAATCAAGAATTGCATCTCCTATTGTGGGTTCCAGGACTAGCTGCTCCAAGAAGCAGTCATTTAAGGTATCAAGAAACTTTATCTCTGGGTACATGCCACCTCAGGATGGGATGCAATCAATATGGGGATAGTTGTAATCTCCCATTATTATTATTTTTTTAAATTTTAATAGCCTCTCTAATCTCCCTGAGCGTTTTGCTGTCACCATCACCATCCTGGTCAGGTGGTCGGTAATATATCCCTACTGCTATATTCTTATAATTAGAGCATGGAATTACTACCCATAGAGATTCTATGGTTCAGTTTGGTTCATTTAAGATTTTTACTTCATTTGATCCTACACGTTATTTCACATATAGTGCCACTCCCCCACCAACACAACCTGTTCTGTCCTTCAAATATATGTTGTACCCTGGTATTACCATGTCTCATCGATTATCCTCATTCCACCAAGTTTCTGTGATGCCTGTTATATCTAGTTCACTCATCTTATTATTTAGACTTCTAGCATTGGTATATAAGCACTTTAAAAACTTGCCACTTTTTAGCTGTCTGCCATTACATGATGTAATTGAATGAGACTTTTTTTTCCATTTGACTGTTTCTCATCAGATCCTACCTGTATTTTATCATCTTCCATCCTGTCCTTCTTACTAGGACATAGAGAATCTCCATTAATAGATCCTCCCCTAAGGGATGTCTCTGTCCAAACCACATGCTCCTCCACACCTGTCGGCTTTCCCCCAGCCCTTAGTTTAAAAACTGTTCTATGACCTTTTTAAAATTCTAAGTGCCAGCAACCTCGTTCCATTTTGCTTTAGGTGGAGCTCATCCTTCCTGTATAGGCTCCCCCTTTCCCAAAAATTCCCCCAGTTCCTAGCTGAACTTTAGTTCATCATAGAAGAAAACAGGTGGAGTGTTTCTGAAAGATCTATTTTGAAACTTAGGGTGAGAAAAAGAAAAACGGTAATTCAGATGACAATTTAGCACATTACCATCACTGAAAAATAATCTCAACAAGTAGGGAACCCCACCAAAAGCAAAACAACTGAACTGGAGAGCACCTTCCCCTCCCCCCGCTCCGACCATAATCAGATACGCTCAGCCATTTTATATTCTGTGGAGAAGAATAGTCATGTAGTTAAGGCAAGGACTGGTGCCAAGAGACTTCAGTCCTATTCTCAGCTCTTCTACAGTCTTCCTTTGTGATCCTGAGCAACTCAATTAACTTCTTCCTACCTCTGTTTCCTGAGCAGTTAAATGGGGATGATAATATTTTCAGCCCTGCAACATCCTTAAGAAGTAGGGATTTCTGAATGTTTACAATACATCAACAATACGCTGCATAGAAACGGCTATATATATTTTTTTTATAAATCCAGAAAAAAAGTGTGTAGCAAATTGCCTTATGCGAGGTATGTCTATTTATGAAGGGGAACAATATACATTCTTCCTTGGTTTTTATCTACCTGGTGACCCAAAACTGTCATATAATCTGTAGAAAAGGCAACAGCCAAAAGAACTACATATGTATATATTACTGGAAAAGTGGCCACATTTTGGACACAAAGTGCATTACCTGTCAAACAGATTCAGGGGGTCATCTGTAGCATCTCTCTTTAATATAGTACAAATGACTGAGTTTTTGTATTGATTTTCCTGCCCAGAACTTTTTTCTCTAAATGTTACAAATGCATTTTTGTCTCTTCTACAATTGGAGCCTCACAAGGAGATGATAAATGAGGTAATATTGATTAGATTGTGCTAAAGAGCTCCAGCATTTGAAGGTTATATCCTTTGGAGAGTTAGTAAATCTCATTATAGAAATCTGCCTGCTGATATAAATGAGTAAAGAGTGGCAAAGGGATTCCGGCATGACAGCTTTCACTGCAGATTCATGCTGTTCTTGAGATAGAAAGTTCAAAACAACTATAATGCAGAGAAGTCCAAACAATAGAATCAGCCTGTCATCTTTCGATCAGCAAAAAAATGACACCAATTAATTGAGATAGTTATAACCTAAGTGTGATTAGGTTGTTTCTCTGATTAATTATAAGTGAAGTTGGTCAAATGATTGTGGAACAGAATGAACTCTTACATCTCAATTGCTAGCTTTCTAGGTTGCAGTTTCTTTCTTTTATATCTATAAAGGTTATGAGGTATAAGCAATGATTCTGAGCATTCTATTTTCAGTTTAATATGCAGCCAGTTCCTCATAAGTAAATGAATGTTAGCTTCAGATTGAGGTCAACATCAGCATATTTTGCTCAAAGCAAAGAAAACCATGTCCAATACTAGGCTATATCCCCCTTGAGTTATGCAGTCATTCATAACAAATAAAAATGAAAAAAGGGCATTACATTGCCAACCATCAGATTTTGAACACACATTGTATACATGTATCTTATACTGCTGTGTAATTTGGTCTTGCAATACTCATTAAAAAATTCCCACATGAGTCTACTAATCAGTAAAAGAGCTATGTTGACACATATCTGACTGATTTAGCTTGTCCAATAAAAGAAATACCATTCTCTGACCATGACATATTGATATGGATTAGCCGTATTTTTTTTCTAACTTGACTTCCTTTATATATTATTTTTGGATCAGTTAAATCAGAAATCAATCACAATTTTTTTTTGTTTCAATATGGCAACAAAATGTCCAGAAAAAAAAATTGAAGCTTAATTAAATTATTGAATAAAGTTTACAATATCAAGGCCTAAATTAAAAACGTATGTAGGTGATTTACGATACAGACAAGCAGTCTCTCTTTCTTCAATGGACTATTACTGTCTTTGCAGGACCAGGGTATTAGATTGTAAACAATTTGGGACAGGGACCTTCTATCTGGTGTGTGTGTGTGCGCGTACGTACACACAGTGCCTAGCACAATGAGGCTTGCCTCCACAATTGGGGCTTTTAAGAATCAACAAAATACACATAATAAAAAGATATTAAATAAGGTTAGATGTTGTTTTTCTTGATATACAAGCATTTTGAAGATCAAGTTACACTTCAACTTTTTTGTTTTTAACACTATGGGTGTTCTAGTGTAGTTATACTGGAGCTTTAATTTAAATATACATAGAGTATTTTTGGATGCTATGATATACATGTTTTACCGGGTGAAACCTCTTTGAAGCTGATGGGTGTAACAGCCATTCTTCATTCAGGCCAAATGTAAAAAGCTATTGAGTTTCTTTATGAAATACATATCTGAAACAATACGAGCCACTGCCCAAAACAAGGAACATTTGCAAGTCTGGAATAGGAGAGTTGAGTCATGTGGCCAAGGGGTTTCTTAAGATTCTGACAACACATGCAACAGAAGGGACTGTAGGTACGTAGGTGTGGCTGGGGGTGCATGTTAGAAACATCACAGGAGCACACAGAGAACAAAAGATGCCCTTGACACTTCCAGAGAAGCCCTGATTTTAAAAAAAATATTTTGGGTAAAGTGTTGGCTGGAAAAAGGTTCGAAACTGCGAGCAAAAAAACCTCTTCTCCTGTGTGATTCCTACATGACTTCATGTACATCCTTTGTAAACAAACAAAATTACAAAGAAATTCCTGACTCAAACTTAAGTCTTAGACCAGAAGGGACCATCATGATCATCTAGCCTGCATATTGAAGGCCAGAGAATCTTAACCAACCATGCCTATAACAGACCCCTAACCTCTGGCTGAGTTACTGAAGTCCTCAAATCATGATTTACAAATACTTCAAGTTGCAGAGAATCCACCATTTACACTAGTTTAAACTTGCAAGTGACCCACATCCCGTGCTGCAAAGGAAAGGAAAGGAGGATGGGAAAAAAACCATAAAAAAAACCAAGACTCTCTGCCAATCTGAGCCAGGGAAAAATTCCTTCCCAACCCCAAATATGGCAGTAAGTTGGGCTGTGAGCATTTTGGCAAGACAAGCCAGCCAGACACACGGGGAAGAATTCTCTGTAGTAACTCAGAGCCCTCCCCATCTAGTGTCCGATCACCGGCCATTTGAGGAACTTTGCTACTAGCAGTTGCAGTTTGCCTACATGCCATTGTAGGCAGTCTTATCATACTATCCCCTCCATACACTTATCAAGCTCAGTCTTGAAGCCAGTTAGGCTTTTAGCCTCCACTGCTCCCCATGGAAGACTGTTCCAGAACTTCACTCTTCTGATGGTTAGACACCTTTGTGTAATTTCCAGCCTAAACTTGTTAATGGCCAGTTTATATCCATTTGTTAGTGTGTCCTTATTGGCGATTAATTTAAATAATTCTTCTCCCTCCCTGGTATTTATCCCTCTGATGTATTAATAGAGAGCAATCATATCTCCTCTCAGCTTTCTTTTGGTTAGGCTAAACAAGCCAAGCTCTTTGAGTCCCCTCTCCTAAGGTAGGTTTTCCATTCCATTCCATCCTAGTAACCCTTCTCTGTACCTGTTCCAGTTTGAATTGTGCCACTTGCTTTTCTCCTCCCCTTCCAAAGCAAGTGCTTCCTACGTGTATTGCTGGGATATATATATAATAGAATTGCTGCTTATTCTTTTACAGTTTAAAAAACGCAAAAAACCCTATTATGCATATAACAAACAGCTACACCAGTTTGCTAGAGCTATTCAGGCCTCTTTTCTTGTGGCTTTCAGCTCATTTTCTCCTGATCACTGAGAACAGCTGTTTAACGACCTGGATCATGAGATGGTCAATAAGATATAGTGTACAGGATTATAGGAGTACCTATCATGTATATGCACATCGTTATGAGTATAAACCATTCTTGTATGTCTATAAACAAAATGACTGGGCACATGGAACCTTTAGGGCCGTCACATGATTCTTATTTTCATGAGTATGTTCATGAATGTTGAAAACAAATTTTGCTGCTGTGTATTTTATTTTCATGACATTTAACAGTTTTACCAAAGGTAAGCAGGGAGCCAACTGCAAACGTTAAATCTAAACCAAATTAAATGGGCAAAATCTTGGGTGGTTAGGGGTATCTGCGATTCACATTGTTTTCAACAAAGGCTAGAGGTGCTAAACTTTTCTTATGATTTAACCCAAAATGATGAACACAAAACATTTAAAAACACTATGCAGAAAGGGTAAATGCAAATATAATATATAAATATTTCAGGTCATCTACAGAAGATTTCCAGTTTGTAACAACAGTGTTCCTAATAGAGGCCATTGCTATTCACTGGCACTCATGCTGGCTCTCTAAAATCTCAGTGTTTCCACCTTGAAACAGCCAGCCTGAATGATGGAACTCAAGTCAGCAACTGAAACTCAGAGGACTTGTTTCTGATTTTACCTTTAACAGTGTAAATCAAGACTAACTCCTTTGATATCAACAGTTACACCAGTGTAAAATTACTTTCAGTGAGGTCTGACTCAGTCCCTGAACAGGGACATGCGCCATTACAAAAAATTACTATCATAAATGTGCAAACAGGACTGAGATTTACTGGGAATTTGGGGTACTGTCCTGGCAACAGCAAGCAATTTATATTTTTGCAGACAGTCCCTAAATATCAGGTACTCTTATGTGGAAACTTACAGCTATTATATAGGAATATTTTTTTCTCCATCTTTTTCCCCACATTTTCACTGAAGAAAAAACAGCTAGTTACCTTTTCTATTAAATTTTACATGTGCATGTAGAACTCCCTTCAATCCTGGGGTAAGTAGACGCAACTCGAATTGATTTCAATAGAAGTTGAACCTTCTTACAAGGACTGAAATGTGTCTATATTTTGGTATGGATTAAAGAACATGCTTTCAATTTGACTTCTACAGTTCATACGTAATTTTAATTTCAACCCTTTTACTTATTATATTCATGGGACAAAACAGGTATCTTCCCAAGACAAATTTAAAACATTTTAATGCATTCTAACCAATTTCTGTCATAGTAGCTAAAGTGATCAATAAAATAATTTCAAAAGAACTGACCTCAGATCCTGCTAGGTTTTGATCAAGACAGCAAGCAATGCAAGTAATTCAATCATCAGCCTAAACCTCTCTCTTATATACTTTACTTACATGCATATGTAACAAAACATTGCCTCATACAATACTGTGGTCATCAGCAGGAATTAAACCTTGGACTTTCAGCACTAAGGCATTTATATAGCATAATGTTTAACATGTTTAACTTTATGTATGTGTGTAGTCCATTGACTTCAATGAGACTACACACATGCTTAAAGTTAAGCATGTACTTAAATGTTTTGCTGGATCAGGAAATCAAAGTACAAGAATATCACTTAAGCTAAACACCAAAACACACATTAGGTTTCCTCTGTTTACAAGAGGATGGGGAATGAGGTAAAATTTACTAATGAGGCTAAGTAATAATATTTATATTGGAAAAACCGGAAGGAAGTCTCCATCAATGGGAAAAAAACCTATTTTCTCACTAGAACAACAGATGTCTATGATAGATATACAATCATTCACAGCAGCGTTTTGATATTTAGTCAACATGTTTGATACCTCATATCTGAACATCTTATTACTGCTGTGTATTATTTCAATATGCTGGTCAGAAACTTGCCCAAGCAAACCTTGGATATTTTGGGTGCAATCCTGGCCCCACAAAAGTTAATGTGAGTTTTGACATTAAATTTCAATTTTGTCAAGATTTCACCATTTGTATTGAGAGTAATTAAACTGAACAAAATATTTCAATGGTTACGTATATGATACTGGAAGTAGGTTCTTAAAGAAAGTGTTGTTTAATGTTCCTGTTTGAGAACAAGGAAGAGGCACTATTTAGCATAAAATGGAATCCAGCTAGATTTAAACCTGTTTTACCATTCTTGTTGGGTATTGAAAAGCAATGTACTGCCTACCACAATATTTTGGTTATTGTATAGCATTATCCCTCATTAGCAATATTTTCCCCTCTGATTCACACAGCGGATTTCAGCACCAACATAGTGACTATTGACTTGCATGAGGTAGGTCCTAGATGGCCTATCTTCTATACAAATCCTCTAAATAGTTTGGTGTGCTGGGTACTTCAAATATAGCCGCTCTTGCCCCACAGGATACCGTTAGGAAGTTACTCCTGATATTCTGGTTAATTTGTCCTTTACTCAATTTCACTCTAACTCTAACTACATCTACTTGGACAATTCTCAACAATTCCAACTTGACATTTTACATATTGCAGATACTTGTAGAAAGTGATGTCCTCCTTCAGCTACCATTTAGCCAAGCTATCTATATTGAGGTCCATAACAAAGTCCAATTCCAAAGAGTTATATTTACAAGCAGAGACTCTTTAAAAGAAACAAAAAAAGAGATTAGTTTTTCATAGAGACACTGGCTGTTTTATTTTCAGACAACCAGCAAAACATATTTCAAAGCAAGGCTTTAGTCACCATAAAGATACATAAAGAAGCCATTAAGTGTATGTCTTCATTGTAGCGAGTTAGCCCAGACTGCTACACAAGGATTTCCCCTAATACTCCTCCCGTCCACACACAAAAATCCTCTCACCAGAGTTCAAGGTGCTTTTCTAACACCAACAGACCCCAGTTATCTGTGCATGGGATAAAACCTGGGACCTCTGAAACTAGATGCATGGATCTGTACTGCATGACCTAAAAGCCACATGGCTCTTAGCCAAGGCTATTACAGACTCATCAATCTCTAGGCAGACTAAGTGCCACTAGAGAGGAACAGAGCACCACACCAAAAATCATAAGTTACACTTTCAACCCACACTAGTGGGAATGGTTGGGGATGTGGTTAGAGCCCAGGTTCCACTTTCACTCAGGCTGGTAACCTATCCACTTCGCATTAAGGATGCAGGCTAAAATGCTCAAATGCTAAGAGTCCTCCAGTGTAGTCTCCCAATTCCCCTTATGTGCCTAGAAGGGCAAGACAAGTTCTCCCACAATTCATTGGAAAAGAATCAGAGTGGCTTAGTTCAGATCACTGCAATGCAAAGAATTATCAGGTATGCCCCCACAAGTCCTACTAACATACATGGAGGACTGCAGTATCTCTGAGGACACAGTAATTGAGTAGGGGTTTACGGTATGCCCTTCACGCCAGGGCTAGGCTAACCCAGGAGCTCTGACCCAGGTGCTAAACACTCAGGTTAACTCTGCATTGAAGACATACCCTTATGGAGTGGAGTTGGATATTCTCAGAGCAGCTGCAACTAGCAACATCAACCAGCAGCACCCTGTTACCATACTGGCTGTCTCATATAAAACTCTGTTAACTAGGTGTAGCCATCACCACCCTGCCTTGAACTCCCGAGATAATTGCTCCAGGGTGTAAACTTTCCCATCTACGGTGGATGCCACATTACATCATTAGGGAAACTGTGGCACAGGGTTGGAAATCCAAGATTATGGAGGTCCTGAAGTGTCTGAACCACATATCAAAGTTTCTCTAATTTTTTCTTAGCCACTTAATCATTTTTGCAAAGTTCTGCTTCCTGTCAATATCATTATTCTAACTTTGGTATTAAATCAATTTATTAGTTACCTGGCAATGAAAGGCACTCAGCTGACAGGTATCTACACTCCATACAAAAACAGATTAAAGGGAGACATGCAGAATGTCAATGTTGCATTGGGTAAATACACCTACCTTTCATCTAAGCTTTTACGTTTTTAATATTTTCTAAAATAACCTTTATGTTACTTTTTAGTTTTTTTCCTTCCAAGTTTCCTCATTTCATCAAGTGATCTGCTGCACAATAATCATTTTTCTGTTGAACGTAGCCTGCAAGAATTAGGAAAACTGGTTTCTCTCTCTTTCTGTACACATCAGTGAGCAAATGTATTCAGGCATGGAAAACAGTATTCACTATTCATTATTTGTTATTGAGTACTCACTGCTATCCATCTATTTTTTAAAAAAGAATCAGTCATCTAATAAGTAATCAGAAAGAAATACTATGTGACTTAGCTAACCATTCACCCTCTACAACAGAACAGTCATGAACAACCTGCAGGATGAAATTTATTCACATGAATGAAACAATTACAAATCACAAATAATGCCAGATCATACAAATATTCACACATGTGCTCAATGTGAAGCAAGTGAGAAGATCCTTGGATTCCAATCAAAGTAAAGCACATCTGCTGGATCCGGATTTTTTTTTTTTTAAATCAAAAGTCTGTTCATGAATTATTCAAAAAGAGAAAAAATGGTTAAATTCCTCTACTAATTTAGTCACACTGGATCAATGAACTAGCTCTATAGTATTCACTTTTTTTTAAGACCCAAATTATATTTTTATATATTATCTCAGTGATTAATGGAAGTTTACATTGAGTAACATTCAATAACATTTACTTACAATGATAATTTTGAATATTTTAGCAAAATTAGACTAAAATATCTTCTATGATGTGTTTAAATTTGGACTTTTATTCAAAGATAAATGTGAAAGAAATGAATTTATCATAAGTAATATTAATAATTTTCCTGACAAAATAATCGTAGGATACTCTTTATCCTGAACTATAAACGGCAATTCTAATTAACAGTAGACTTAAGCATGGAATTTCTGATGTCCTTTAAAACAATGATTCGTTTCACATATTATGGTAACAGAGCCATATATAAGTAGGTATGTACATAATTTTTAAAAGCATGTAACAGGATGAGAAAAGCAACAGATGAGAAAACTGTATCATAACTATTAGCATACCCAAGATGATCAGGAACAATGACTCACAGAGAACGCAAGCTTACTTTCATGAATAGGACCTTAGTGGCAACATCATCTAATCATGTCAAATTGTTAATTGTTTCTGAGTGAAGTGGTTTGTTTAAACTAATTGCATCCCTATTATAAAGGTAATTGTTTTGCAAGTGAGCTTTCAGTTTAAATTTACTATGAATAGTAGTTAATAAACACGCTTGATTTTAATATATCATTTTTCTACTAAATCTTGTTAAAATTAGAAATCAGATAAGTAGGCTAGGTATGGAATGGCAAAAAAACCTTATATGATAGTACATCTTCAGACTGGCATACGGAACTATCTTTAGCACCCAAACTGATATATTTTACAGAGCTTTGAAGGTGTACAACACAGACACACCACCTTAGCAGTTATATAGCACCTTTTCCCCAATCATCATAGACCACTTTACTCAGACAGTAATTCAGAAAATTTCACTACCCATCTATCAGAGAGTACCCATTGTAGAGACACAAACTAAGTCCCATAAATAGTATGTGTTGCTACATGTACATAGGTTAAGTATTTTGGCCATAACCAGCATCTGAACAGGTGGAAACTGGCCTTTTGTTGGTTTTTATTCACATAAAAGTAGCTTATACATGCATAGCATGGCTACCTTAACAAACTAATATTGTGATGTCATTAACAGAAGGATGTGACATGAAAGACAGATTAGTCTTTTGGTTAAGGCACTAGACTGGGATTCAGAGGTTCCATTCCTGTCTCTGCCACAGATTTTCTGCACTTTTTGGCAAATTATTTAATTTCTCAATGCTTCCATTCCCCTTCTGTAAAAATGTGGAAAATTCTTTCCTTTCTCACCCAAGTGATGAGGCTAAATACATTAATGTCTTTGAGGCATCCAGATACTATAGCTATGTGGGCCCATCTACATAGATACCAGTGCTATCTACAGAGAAAACACTTTGTATGTTATGAATGTAGCAGACCAGAACATCAGAACATTGTTTTATAATGGGAATGTATTGCAAATTAATTGCAGTTTATTCTTTTGATCTGCTGAATTACATTAACATTATTCTTAAATGTAAGAAACCTTTTGCAGTTCAGTGTTCTTCTCTGTGGGCTGATTTAATGAGGTGCTATGTTAGGATGGATATATATTATATATTCTTTTTAAAAAGATCCTCTTGTGTGTTGCTATGTGAAAAAAATGTGTTGATAATAAAATGAACAAAATTAAACCTTTTTTTCCCTGGAAATACAACATTTACATTAAATTAGAGATTGGAAAATTTGGTACAAGCATACTGGTAATGATATTTTTCGCAAAACCCTTTGTTCATTCATACAAAGAAGAGAAAGCTAATAGCCTGCAATAGTACACAACTAGATATTATGACTGGAAGTCTGAAACCATCTCAGATTTTGTTTTAGACTTTTCAGCAATTTAACTAGCTACTAACTAAACTTTTAGAAAAGAAATAGACAGTATGTGGTAATATAAATAATCGTTTAAGTGATTTCATACTGAACCTCTAGCAAACGAGTTACACCACATTCAGGAAACATTTATGTAGAAAGTTAAAAACCCACAGGCAAATAACATGCTACAAAATGCTATGCACCATATATCATCTTTACAATAAAGAAAATTTTCCTGCATTTCTATGCACCTATATCTTTCACACACACAAATAATATTGCTTTTAATCCTCAATTTACTTTAGTACCTACTTTGTGCTCGACTGAAACAATTACATCTAAAGCAGTGATAGCCACATTGTAATGTAGATATCTAGCTCTATGTATCATTATCTACCAGAGTTATTGTTTTTATAGCTTACAATAACTTTTCAATGTGAACTGCAAAGTTTCTTGTTAAAAATAGTAAAACTATTTAAGATTCAACAACATGGACAGGATGAATAGGAAGACTTAATTACAAATGCATCTGCATTTTAAAACACATCTGAGGGGGAAAGAGTATTGTAGAGAAGAAACTGAAAGCAACAAAAATAACTAAAATGTTTAAAGGTTGGTGTAACCACCCAAGAGTTCAGATGTTAATATAAGTTACCTCAAAAACTTGTCCGGAAACCTTTCAAAAATAGAGTCTCTCAAGAGACTCTAGTACTAGCTGTTTCCACCCAGGCGAGACATACAAGGAAAATAGTCTTTCCCATGCAATTTCATTATGTCCACCTCCAGTCCCACCTGGAACTTGGAAGTGCAGGAAAATGAAAAATTGATGGATAACATGCTTAATGAACTTCAGAAAAAGTTCCAGTTCATTTTCAACTTTAAACAAAGGGTCAAGTTTCTTTTTATTGTATCTGAACTAGTTCACCCCATAGCCCAGAATTCTCAGTGCTTCCACAGCAACTAATGAAGGACATTATTATAACTACCTAACATACAGGGAATGTCGCTTTAGGTGGCTGGGTTTTCAAAAGATGTCAGAGACACACAGAAGGCAGCATAGAAATAAATAACACTATTGCACATCTGTACAAGGCCAAATGTTCAAGTGTGGGCAACTTATTTGGGTCCCTAGATGTGAGCTGTTGGGTACTGAGTTCTTTAATAATGATTTCAGACTGAAAGTGTAGTTGAAGGACTCAAGAAACAATCTATGGAAACTCTACAGAATCCCAAAGCACAAATGAGGCATAGACAGAGTTGCCATTTAAGGGGCCCTCTGCATACTATATACTAGGAAGATAGTCTGTATACTAGCTCTGAATACTCAGTGTAGAGGTTATAACAACTAGATCTGCACATTTAGGCACACTGACTTCAAAAGGAACAGAATTTTACCTCCAATGACCAGAAACTCCCACAGAGAGGACAATGGAGAACCGCATATGGCAAGGGATTCAGAAAGTCACAGTGGCAGCCTCTCGTCCTCCTCTTAGGTTTAGATGGGTGGATTTCCCATGCAGAACATCCACATAAAGCCCAATTACTCTGCATTACATAGGAGTCAAAAATTTCACCAGTATCCATTTGATCTGATAGTTTTCCAATGTCTTCAACTTTATAAGTCAGCTTCAAGAGTTGTCAGAGCTACATGTAATCATTAATTAACATTATCCAACATTCAAAACTTCAGCCGTTATTATCAGTTTTCCAACCAGAACCCTCATGCACATCCAAACTCTTTATTGTTGCCTTGTTTGACCCTTGGTGTGTGAAAGGCCCCAATCCTGCACAGATTTGACTATACATATTGTGAGCAGCCACATTAAAAAGGACATTGATTTCAGATTGTAAATTATTTGTGGTAGGATGGTTATTTATTATATGGCTGCACAGTGCTTAGCACAATGGGACCTACTCATTAAAGGCAGTCATTTTCAATATAGATATTAAATAGCAGCGGTATTGTGAGTCTTTGCAGAATTAGGGCCCTTGGGCACCAGTGCATTCAGGTGAGAGGAGGAGACTTGCAGGCAAAGTTGCCTGGGGAGCAGAGAGCTTCCACCTCCAAAAGGGAAACAACTTCTCTGTCTTGCAAATATCTTATGGTTTGCTAGAGAGAAGCCTTGCTCCGATGACCCTTAACAGGTCCATCAGACTAGAACTCCTACTGGTGAAATTTAGCAGGTCATCATGAGAATGGAAATAATAATAAAAGAAAAGTTGAATGCAAAATTGGCCAAAAACGTATTTGAGTAGAGATTCTGAGGAGCCAGAATGGCAGGAATTGTGGTATTGGGCCACCTACTTTACCTGCCTGATTCCCCAGCATTGCTGCCCAACCTTCCCCACTGCAAGTGTTTCCTTTACACTCATTGTCTTGACATTTCCCATATGTTGAACCTTTTAAAAAAAATAAAAAAACCCACGTTTAATATGGAATAGAATGTGGAACCATGTTTAATGTGGAATAGAAAAAGTGTACATGTATTGGGGGAGGAGCAGGACTCAAAACAGCACAATACTGTGCTTAAGATATCTTACTGATAGATGTTTGTGTTATCTTTACCGAAATAATTTTGAGGTTCTGGTTGTATGCTTGAGTGTCATTTTGATTAATTTGACAGGACTATTGCAAGTGCTTGTATGTGATAACTGAAAAGCTTGGGAATGATTTTGAAGAGCTGAGGAATGTGGCCATGATTGGGTAGCATGATACAAGGCTTGCGAATCAAAGTTTGTAAGGATGTTAATGTTTCTTTAATTGTCGATTCCCTTGATTTTCAGGAAACGCTTTCCCATACTTAACCATAAGTTAGAGAGGGTTTTTTTATGTTTATTTATTTATAAAAAATATAAGATATAAAAGTAAAGTTTTGCAATGACATATAGTCAGTCCCTTTCAAACAAAAATAAACTTGATACATGATTTTCCTGTAAGACATTTTAATAGAAAGATCGGAAAAAAACAACAGAGCATAGCAATTTCATTATAGTGCACCTCTATGAAGATGGTGTGATTTTGGAAACGACTGAAATTAGTACTTTTTAAGTTGATGGAGTTCTTATCGATTTTAATAGAGACATGGGGAAAGTGGAAGGTTTGAACTTCATTGCTCACTGGGTGTTTCTTATTGACAGAGTCATGTAATGAGATTGAATGCAATAAACAATGAGTATCATGGACTATTGCCAAGTTTGGAAGTAAAATATCAAGTTAATGGTGGCAATGTACTCTAAAAGAACTGAAGGGGTAAATGTTGTCCCCATATGGATGGGAAGGAGAAATTCAAGTTTGATAAAATATCAATTTCCCAGCCAGCTACTTTTTAAAAGAGAAAAGTTTTACACCTCAAGGTTCTGCAGTTATTTTAGTACTTGATCACATAGGTACATTAGAATAGGGGAGAGGAGAAGAGTATCTTTAAAAAAACATATATAGCATTCCTTCCACTCTTTGTGGTCCAAATAATCTGGAGTGTCTAATAATTCAATAAAAAAACCCTTCGGCCAGATCTTATAGCATTATAGAAATGTAGAATTGGAAGCAACCTCTATGGGCCATCTAGTTCAGTCCCCTGCACTGAGGGCTCAGGACTAAATAAACCCAATTTTTTCAATCTTTCCTCATATGTCATGTTTTTGAGATCTTTAAATCATTTCTGTTGTTCTTCTCTGGACTTTCTCCAGTTTGTCCACATCTTTCCCGAAACATGGTGCTTAGAACTGGACAGAATATTCCAGCTGAGGGATTGCCAGTGCTGAGTAGGCTGGAAGAATTACTTTTCACGTCTTGCTTACAACATTCCTGCTAATACATCCCAGAATGATGTTCACTATTTTTGCAACAGTATTACATATTTACTTTGTGATCCACTATACCCTCCAGATAGGGTTGCCAACCTTTCTGGATTGGCCGGGAGTCTCCCAGAATCGGCCTCAATCTCCATGTTGCTATCGAAAGCAATCCGGAAGATTTTAATAGGCAAAAAAGTCTGGTCAGTGGCGCGGCAGGGCTAAGGCAGGCTCCCTACCTGCCCTGGCTCTGCACAGCTCCCAGAAGCTGCCGGGATGTCTGGCTCCTAGGCATAGTGGCGGCCAGGGGGTCTCTGCACGCTGCCCCCACTCCAAGCGCTACTCCGCAGCTCCCATTGGCTGGAAACTATGGCCAGTGGGAGGTGTGGAGGCAGTGCCTGCAGGCAGGTGCAGCATGCACAGAGCTGCCTATGAGCCGCAGGACATGCTGTCGTTTCTGGGAACCACCTGAAGCACTGCCCAGCCGAAGCCCGCATCCTGTACCCCAGCCCTGAGCCCCCTCCTGTACCTCAAACCCCTGCTCCAGGCTCAGCCCAGAGCCCCCTCCCACATTCCAAACCCTTGGCCCCACCCCCAACCCCCTGCCCCAGCCTGGTGAAAGTGAGGGTGGGGGAGAGTGAGCAATGGAGGGAGAGGGGATTGAGTGAGAGGGAGGCAGGACCTCAGAGAACAGGCAGGCAAGGCTGTTTGGGTTTGTGGGATTAGACAGTTGGCAACCCTGCCCCCAAATCATTTCTGAAGTACTCCTTCCAGGAAGTCATCTCCTAGTTTGTGTTTGTGCAATTAATTTTTCCTTCCTACGTGTAGTACTTGTATTTGTCCTTACTCCATTTCACCCTATTTATTTGAGAACATTTCTCCAGTTTGTCCAGATCATTTTGAATTCCAGTCCTGTCCTCCAAAGTGCTTGTAAGCCCTCCCAGCTTGGTATCATCCTCAAACTTTAGAAGTGTACTCTTTATGCCATTATCCAAATCATTTATGAAGATATTACATAGAACTGGATCCCAGACAGATCCCTGCAGAACTCCACTTGATATGCCCCTTCAGTTTTCTGTGAACTCTTGATAATTACTCTCAGAATATGGTTTTCCAGCCAGTTGTGCACCCACCTTATAGTAGGTTCATCTAGGCCAGCAGTTTTCAACCATTTTTCATTTATGGACCTCAACAAAATTTCTAATGGATCTATGACCCCTTTGGAAATCTTAGGCATATTTATACTTCAGAGGTCCACGGACCACAAGTTGAAAACCACTGACCTAGGCTATATTTCTCTAGTTTATGAGAAGGCCATGTGAGACAGTATCAAAAGCCCTACTAAAGTCTAGGTACATCACATCTACTGCTTCCCCACTATCCACAAGGCTTGTTACCCTGTCAAAGATGGACAATAGGTTGGTTTGACATGATTTGTTCTTGACAAATCCATGTTGACTGTTTTTATTATCTTATCTTCTAAGTGCTTACAAATTGATTGATTGATTAATTTTTCCCCATTATTTTCCTGGGTATTGAAGTTAAACTTAATGGTCTAGAATTCTCTGGGTTGTTCTTATTCCCCTTTTTACAGGGAGATACTATATTTGCCCTTTTCCAGTCCTCCGGGATCTCTCCTGTTTTCCAGGAGTTCTCAAAGATACATTGCTGAAGAGTTCTCTGAACCATTAGCCAGTTGCTTAGATATTCTAGGACATATTTCATCAGGTCCTGCTGATTTGAAGGCATCTAACTTGTTTAAATAATTCTTAACATGTCACTTTCCTAGTTTAGCTTCAGATCCTACTCCATTGATGTTCACTCTGTTAGGCGTCTGAACACTGCTAACTTTTTTGGTGAAAACAAAGTAAAAAGGCATTTAACACTTTGGCCATTGTTGCATTTTCTGTCACCTTTCACTCCTCATTTAGTAATAGGCCTACCCTGTCCCCAGTCTTCCTCTTGCTTCTCTCGTTACCCTTTATATCTTTAGCTAGGTTACCCTCTTTTTCTGCCTTAGCCTTTCTAATTTTGTCCCTACATGTTTTTGCTCTTGTGCCCTTAGTAATATCTCTTTAAAAAACTGCCTATTCTCCTGAACTCTTTTTTTCCCCCTCAGGCTTGCTTCCCACAAATCTTACCTACCAATTCTCTGAATTTGCTAAACTTTCCCTTCTTGAAGTCCATTGTCTTTATTCTGCTGTTTTCCCTCCTACCATTCCATAGAATCATGAACTCTTATCATTTCATGATCATTTTCACCCAGCCTGCCTTCCACCTTCAAATTCTCAACTGGTTCCTCCCTGTTTGTCAGAACCAAATCCAGAAGAGCCTCTCCGCTAATCGCTTTCTCTCCCTTCTGTAATAAAAATTAAAAAAAAAAAATAGTGGTCTCCAATATATTCCAAGAACTTGTTGGATAGTCTATGCCCTGTTTTATTATCTTCCCAAAAGATGCCTGCGTAGTTGGAGTCCTCCATCACACCAAGTCCTGTGCTTTGGATGGTTCTGTTATAATTTTGGATGATCTTCACTTGGTGTAAGTTGTGTCAGATCCAAATACTCCAATGCAGTTTTAACAATTTGCATCAGCTAATAATTGGGCACCAGAGATCTGCTAAATAAGTTGAACAATTGAAAAATCTACATTCATCTAAATCTGAGTCAAAATAAGATTTTAATCACCTGAATTTGTTTTTAATTTCTGGTCTCTCATTTACACAATAGAATCTCCTCCCGGATCACAGATGCCAAAACAAACAAGTTTTTAAAAAAGGAGGGTGGGGGGGGGGGGAGAAAATGACAACCCTGGTTACTTTCCTTAAGACTTTTTTCATCACTTCAGATAAAAGGATTAAAAAGTAAGAGGTTAGTTGTGGGATTTTCCATTGCTTCCATGCACATTAGTCACCAAAACGCTAGGACTGAAATAGAACATACATAACTAGTCTCTCTAAAGTTACTTATGTATCTAAAAATACTGTACTAGGGACGGAGATTCATACATTCATATAGACAATGCACACATTTTAATTCCTCTGCTTATTTTTAAACTTTAAATTAGCATACCAGTAATAAAAAGTCATTAATTTTTCTTTCCCCTTCATGCAAAGCACACTGAACTAATACTGTTATTAAAAACAAAGTGCTTGATACATACTAATCAATAACAGCTTGATCATATAAAACTCATTAAAAAACATGGAATATACATTGTAACATTGCTAATGGGTTTGGCCATCTGAATACATTTATTTTCTTTTGAGAGAAAGGCAGAAGGCAAGTTATATGCAGAAGTAGAATTTTGCTTCTGTAAGTTTACAACAATGACAGAAAACCATATGCTAATTGAAACTCAGCTGGATAACAAACCAAAGATTACAAACATTAGAAATTACTTCAAGAAGCTATTGAGACTCCATTCAAAATTACATTTGATTATAACTTTGAACCCTGCATTTCATGGAGTAATGATGTGTCATTTTGTGGAAAACCAGTATACACACATGCTCTTTCTGTGCTAAAGGATTCTGGTAATGAAGTGGTGCCATGTGTTTGGCAGTATTTAATAGTCAAACAGTAACTTTAATATTTCCTTATTTCTTAATAGATTATGCATGAACTATATCATCAGTACACTGCACCTTCATATTCATTAAAACACATTTCCATTAGACTGATATAAAACATATCCAATTTTTGTAAATGTTTACTAATTGTAATTAAGGCATATTACTGTAAAGGTTTATTAAGTCAGGCATCTCCATCTGTATTCACATGTCTTGATTTTCAGAGGTGCTGTAAACCTACTGCTCCCACTGACATTGGTGAAATTTGTGTCCCCTCTCCACCTCTGAAAAGCAGGTCCCTTTTATGAAGGTGTGTAAATACCTAATGTCAAGCATCCACATTGGTATTTTTCAGTCTAAATTACTAAAATGCATATTTTGTTAATCTTTAAAAAAGTCTTAGTTTGCAATGCTGCTTTTAATTTTTAAGAAAAATACTTTTTAATAAAGGCAACTTGTCAAAGTATATAATTCTTGCTTTCAATCTATGATAATGTTCTGGGACTTAGGATCCAAATCCTTAAACTCACTGAAATCCACAGATGTTTTGCCCTTCCCTTCTATGTGGCAGCAAGTCTTTAGTCCCTCATATTGACAAAAAAATCCTGCAATACTCAATTCAAAAGATGACATTTTTGCACATCTGTCCAGGGACCAATGCTGCTCCAACTAAAGTCAGTGGGAAGTTTCAGCCCTTAATGTTTCAGGCATAATACATATCTACAAGGGAAGACTAACTGTGGCTTTTGATTGAATGGTAGTGAGCAACCTTCACCTTTAACACTGAAACACTCCAAATTACTGTGCATTAGTTTTCAACCTACACAGCAGCTAACGTTTTAACATAATTGCTGTACAGATTATTCACAGTTTAAGAACTGGGCTTTAAAATTAAAAGCAGTGGAATAACATGTCTTAAACCCAATACAGAATCTGCTACATTTAAGACTATCATTTGCTTGTGAATGGTTAACACATTAACCATTACAACAACCCCCATAATTTTTATATTGAACACTGCGTGTTAAAAACAAGGGTATGTACTTGTATATCCCTTTGAAAAAGTAAATTCTATAATACAATACACACATATTGAGACACATTCAGAAAGTTTTAAGCACACAGAATACAAGCTATACATCATATAAATGCTAAAGTCAGACAGAATCACATACACTGGTTAAATATTAAAGCAAATTTCCAAAGATTAGACCAGCTTGACTTGGCTATCACTAATAACCTTAGCATAACTAAAGCACATTGTGTGTGTGTGTGTGTGTGTGTGTGTGTGTGTGTGTGTGTGTGTGTGTGTGTGTGTGTGTGTGTGTGTGTGTGTATACACACAAGTATATCTGTGATTTACCTTCCGCTTTTTAAAATTACAGAATTTCACAACAGATATCAGTGTTTATTTATCCTATGACAGTAAATTTAATCAACCTTTATCCAGTTGCCTGGGAGTAATACTATAGAGAAAGTATGGGCAAGAAATTGATACTATTTAACTTTAGCTTCTCTAAAAGCTTCTTAAAAGATGTGTGAAGATTGGTAAGTCATTATAAGCCGTACAAATAATCAATTCCAATTATTTAAACAAGGTAAAGTGAGATATTTATAATGTAATACTAATAACCAGTTTTATCTATTGATTTCTCACCGTTGATTAAAAATGTAGCAACTACACTTAAAATGACAATCATAATTTCAGTTATGTCCTCTGAAAAATGGCATATCAATAAATTAAAATGTTTGTTAAATACAAAGATTTTCATAGTCAATGATATCAGATTGCCTTCATTTATTAAATTAGAGAAACGTATGAACAACCATCAGAGGGCATCATTTAAAAATCATTTTTAGAATATGCAGTCAAAGTGGCAAGTTTTTCCAACTCCCTGAATCAGTTACCCTTCCTAATGCACCTTTATTGTTAAATATATTAGAAGATTCCATCCATTTTTGTTAGTATGGAATTGCAACTGTATTAGCAGCATTTGAATGATTATTATAACTAGGCTGAAACACACAACTGAATTATTTTTAAAAAGTTGACATTCTCTTGAGGAAAGTTAAGTCTTATTGAAATATTATATTGGTAGGACTTTAAAGTGTGTGGTCTTGCAATGTAGTTAGCAACTGATCTAACGAAGGATGATATAGATACAATGATCCATACCGCAAAGCATTCAGTAGCTATTTATTTAGGCTGTGTTCTTCCTGACCATATAGCATCCATTATTCCTGGCAATCTATTAGTGATTTTCCTATTTTCCAACACTTCATAAGGAAACAGTGAGAAAAGTAACTTTTTACACTGTGTTCTAACTTAAGCCAATGGCCATAGAGAATATGTACACACGCTAAATACTGTTATTGAAAACAAAGTACTTAATACAATAGCAGCTTGGCAGCTGATTACTGTACACAGACACACATCTGGCTTTAAAGTTAACCCTCAAAAGCCAAAGATGCAGCGTAAAGGAACAGGACTAAACTTAGCCAACCTTCTAGGAACATTTAACAAAAAGAGCATTCCAGCTTAAGTTTGTGTAGCTGTAATGCAGTGAAAGTTTCTTGTATTTGGAGAGGGTATAAATTACTCCCCCTCGACTATCAGTGAGAGCAGGAGCTGTAAGTGAACTAAAGGTAAGGCAGCTCCGATGAAGAGTGAAACTCCCGCTTGGGAAGATGTATTTGTGCGTGCACGCGTGTATAGTCAGATGAGAGCGATACACGCACCTTTCACAGTAGCAGAGAACAGCTCACCTGAAAGAGACACAACGCGTAGCGGCCAGTTTCCCACGGGAACTTTTTATGATGATTACCGAACAACAATCACTCTGCACCTAAGCGACCCCGCGCCGCGCTTTGCCGCAGCTGCACAACCCTAAGCGGGCAGCCGGCTCCCGGTGCCGCGGTTTACACTGCAGCTCCACGCACCGACTGCAAAGGCAGAGCGAACCCGGCAAACCCTCCTACGTCTCGTCCACCGACTCCCCCTGGCTTCGCTGCCCTCTTAGCCTCGCGCCTCTCACAAACGCGTCCTTCCATGCCCAGAAGTCAAAGCCCCCCTAGAAGCCGCCGGGGAAACAGGCGGGCAGACCGGCGCTCCGAGACAGGATCGCTCACCGCTGCCCGGTTAAGGGGAGGCAGGGGACATGGGGACCCAGAGTTGCTCTCGGGACTGGGCGGGGTGAGCCCGCAGCGCGAAGGAGGGAGAGGGGAGAAAGAGACCGCCGTGTACTTGCCCAGGTGGGGACGAGGAGGCTGGCCGGGCGCTCAAGCGGAGCTGGAGGCGGCTGCTTCCCCGCCACGTTCATTTCCTCCCATGCAGCTGGATTATTCCTCTCTGAACGGCGAGCGCAGCAGGGCTTGGACCAGGCATTGACTCCCGCCCCGCCCCTGGCAGCCGCGTCCCAGCTCCGCGGGCGGTGGCGGCGGCGCCGGCTCCTAGAGCAGGAGGAGAAGCCGGGCTCCGCCCGGAGAGCTGGGCTCGTCTTCGGGCTGAGCAGCCCGGCTGGCCTGCGTGGAGCTCGCCCCTCGGCTCTCCGCGGACGGGGCGTCCACACGCCCGCTTTAACTTCACCCTTCCGCCGGCTGCAGGCGCCGCTGCTCCCGGTCCTCTGAGGGCAGGTTCCCCAGCCAAGCGCTTCCCCGCCGGGCTCGGGCTCCCTACCCAGCCCTGCCGCACCGGGCTGGCGGATCGGAAGCTTTCCCCCTGGCCCCTCAGACGAGGGGGGCTACACACGTGTATGCTTGACTATGCGGGGGAAACGTGTCCCCCGGCCCCGTATGCACTCAGGTGCCTCAATCAGGCCCCTGATGGCGGGGGAAAGGCGGGGGCTGCTGCCTCTGACGGGTTCTTCTGCAGCCCCAGGAGCCGCTTCGAGCGGGTCCCGCCAGCCAAGGCTCCCTGAGCCGCTGCTTACCAAGCCCAGCTGCAGCTGCTCAGCAGCACCCCTGGTGACAGCTCGCGGCATTGCACGGGGCGGAGAGTAGTTCTCGCTCCTCCCGCCCGCTTTCCTGCCGGGAGTAATTTACATCAGCGGGCAATAGGCCTCAATAACCCAGGCATCAGCCCCACCGTTTAACCTCCCCCCCCCACACACACACTTCCTGTGGCTTGAGGGCTGTCAGCTGCAGCACTGTCCTCCATGGGATATGTCTCCTCCAGTCCCTGTCTTTGACAAAGACGCTCCAACCCCTCCTTTGCTCAAAGTGGGCACCAATGGGCTAGGGTTACCACCTGTCTGGTATGTGACCACCCTGGGTGTTATTTTTTTTTAAATGGATTTGGCAGTTGCCAGAGGAAAAAATTTACTCTGCCAGGGGTTTTTCACATGGCTCTTAAGATTTGTATGATCCCAATACACTGGGTTAGCTAATATTAAAAGTTTCTGTGTCCAGCTAAAGATGCTGCAGTGTTCCCACTTCCACAGTTTGATAGCATCATGTTCTTACTTAATCTTATCTATATGTGTTATCTTTCTAGATACTGTAAGTGGCTGTTGAAGGGACAGGTTTGTGGCGTTGCCTTGTGTTTGGAGTTGTGGTGCCACTTGTGGGCTTGCCTTGTGAGGGTGCTGTGCTGGGTTTTTTGTTTTTGTCGTTCCCCCCCCCCCCTTATTTCAAAGGTGGTAACCCTAAACTAGGCTGGCCCAAAGGACAGGGGGAAATGGAAATGCTTAACCCAAAGAGCACCCATACTCTGTGGAGTGGAGGGACAGTGACCAGGGAGGGCAGAAGACAGGGGTGCAGGCCAGGTAGTCACCTCCAGAAAACTGCAGTGTGTGTGAGAGGGGGCAAAAAGCCAGGGCATGGAGGCAAGAAGGAGGAAGTGGTGGCTGGAGCCATAAGGTAGTAGTACTGATGGCCTGGGGAGTGAAAGAGGTTGAGAAGGAAGAGAGCAGGAATCCAAGTAAAACAGGGGTGGGCAAACTATGGCCTGGGGGCCACATCTGGCCCTTCAGATGTTTTAATCCATCCCCCGAGCTCCCGCAGGGGAGTGGGGTCCGGGGCTTGCCCAGCTCCACATGTGCCCCGGAAGCAGAGGAATGTCCCCTCTCCAGCTGCTAAGCATAGGGGCAGCCAAGGGGTCTGCACATTGCCCTGCCCCAAGTGCTGCCCCCGCAGCTCCCATTGTCTGGGAACCATAGGCAATGGGAGCTGCAGGAGCAGCGCCTGTGGATGGGGCAGCATGCAGAGCTGCCTGGCTGTGCTTTGGCATAGGAGCCAGAGGGGGGACATGCTGCTGCTTAACACTAAAGGGAATTTAAGCAACAACAAAAAAGCCACAGATGAGTGGCAGCCTCTTTGGACACTGGCTGCTCCAGGCAGCTCCAAGTGCTGGGAAATCTGAGAAGGCAACAAATCTGGGAGTCAGCTGCTGCTTGTTGCCATCTTGAGTGGCCACTGGGCTCTGCAGAAGGGCCTGGCAATTCCCATGTACAGAGTTGATGGGCACGTGCCAGTGGGTGGAGTAGTTAGGCATTTGTGGTACACAGGACAGAGTTTGGTTGTACTATGAAGGAGGATACAGCACACACAAGTGAAGCTCTCCTGTGGGCCCTTGTAGATGCAGAAGTATCAAGCATGGGGACCTATAATAAACTTTTCTACAAATTTTTATCTGTAAATGGAGGCACACTTACTTATTTCCCTTTGAGCCTCCTGAATTAATGGCATGGCTAGTGTCCATGCTATACCTGAAGTCTCCTTACTACCCTCCCATCTTTCTCTTCATGCTATTTCATTATTCCATATTTTGTATAAGTAATGTGTTGAACTGAGAGAAAAAAGATGGAAATACCAGTAAAATGTAAATAGAAAAATAAAGGTCATATTAAATTACATTATAATATAAGGGGCTGAAATGGAAAATGTCTTAAGCAGATAAGTAGAATATGCAGTAGTTAATTTTCCCAATGTTTCCATTTGTCTATACCATTTACTTTTTAATTAAAATGTCTTTGTCAATTGGCCAGTCCAAATAAATCAGCCACTCAACAACAATATGTATTTTCCTAGGACTCTTATCTTCCTAACCACGTTATTTTAATTAAATTATTTATACAATTCAGTGAAAATTGCATAACATTTTTTGAATAGCTAAGAGCTGATGACATTTACTGTGTTCAGATTTGATGGATAAATTTCACAAAATTATATTCTACTGTATTGCTGTGCTGAAAATAGGTGGTTATATTTGATGTGGGGGAAAAATCGGAAGAAATAAAAGATTTGTGCAGTGAGAAATTAGAGGTAAGCAAATGTGCAATGTTCAAGGATTTACAAAACTACCAAAGTATTATGGAGGTCTGAAAAATTAGTTTGAATCCACAAAGCTATTTATTTTTAAAAGACTATTGATTTTAAGAACTCCTAGCTAAGGGAAACCTGTACTACCTATTAGGGTAGAACACTCTCACCTTGCCTGGGGATGCCACCTGTCTGTTTTTTACCCGGGCAGTCTGATTTTTGGTTTCTGCGTTCGGGTGCTGTTCTGGGTTGCAAGGTGCCTCGTTTTTGGGGACCTGGCAAACCTAAATGGCACCCAAACCAAAAGTTTGGTTACCATGGGGTGGGGACAGGCACTGGGTCATTAACCCACACCAGGCAAGGATACCTCCTACCTGCAGGCAGGCTCCCTTGGGATGATCCAGCAAGCAATGTGGGGAGGGGGAAAGAGGAGCAAGTAATGGGGGGGGCGCTTTGAGGAAAGAGGTGGGGTAGAGGGTGGGGCTTTGGGGAAGAGGCAGAGGTGGTGCGGAGCCTTGGGGGTACAGTTACCAGCAATCACAAACGTGGCAAACCAGTCCCCACCCACTTCTGAAATTTAGGCTCACATAAGTGTGGGACCTGCAGGTAAAATCCTGTATTCATTTTTTCATTAGAACTTTTCTGTCTCCCTTTCTCTGCTGAGTTTTTTTCTTTTTTGTTTTCTTTTTCTTTTCAGTCTCACCGTGGTCTGGATCCTGCAAATTTGTCCTCTTTTTTTAACTCTCCTGAAGCACGTTAACACTTATTTAAAATATTGAAACTGAGTGTAGTGTTATATTGCTATATTAGTGTTGCCAATATGAGATTTTTTGGGGAGTCTCATTATATTAGGTATTTCTTTAAGCCCCAGCTCCTGGAGTCAGGTGAATACCTGAGTCTAATCTTTCATTAAAAAAAAAAAAAAAAAAAACCAATGTATGGGCCTCATGGTTGTATAGTAAACCTTGAGAATATGGCCTAAAAAGGCTCAAAAATCAGAAGGTAAGTAAAAGGAATCACAAGTTGATTATTTTTAAAATCTAATGATTTTGAATGCTTGAGGATGGCACGAGTAGACTTTTTCTTGTAACATTGTCTTCACTGAAAATGAATCAGGAAATAATTTTAGAAGTGTAATATCTGAACAAAATCTGTATTCATGGAAATGGAAGTGGATTCTTGATTAAAGAGTGCACCGTGTAGCAGGTCTGTCTATATTCTCTATCACTCCAAATTCCATGCACACAAATACACATGTACGTTTCACTGGCAGAACAGATTCTGAACATCTCTCCCACTATAATTATACAAAATGTATTTACTTAGGCAAATAGATGCCAAGGTTAAAGGATTTTTAAAGAAAAGCGTCTGCAAGACAGTAATGAGGTTTTCCAGGAAACATTGATTTGCTCCATTCAGACACTGCTAACATGTGCCCATGTCCAAACAAAAACATTCAAGCAGCTATTGAAATCAGGTTATCTTAGAATAAACTGAAACTTTATTAATGTCATTTTTCTTTTTTATACCTTATTATCTGTAGTAGTCACCAAAACTCTAAACTTTTATATGTAATCTAACTGCTTTCTTTAAATTTTATTTTTAATACTCTTGTTTAAACAAAACATCATTTACTTTGGCAGTTCTCTTGTGTTGCTGATGAGGATCAGTGACGTTATGTGAGAGCAGACCATTGTGGATTCCTCCAGGGAATAAAGAAATATCACTTGAATGGCTTGATCCCCTAAATCACACTAGTGTGTTGAGTATACATGAATAAAAACAAGGTAAGAATGACAAGTAGTCCAGGGAAACTGGATCCCGCATTAGTGAGAATGCCACTGTTCAGCCATCTATTTACTCATGTAGCCGAGACTGATGGGTGGCGGGGAGGACAGGGACAGAAAGAGTAAAAGGGGGGCCCTGCAGCTCAGTTGGAAGGGAGCTGGGACACAGATGTGTCCCATCCGTTGCTGAGCCCCATGCCTGAGGACAAGCTCTGCAGCGCCGAGGATTGTCAGGTCAGCCAACTGACGGGAGCATGGATTTGCTACTGGGACTGCCACTGGTCATGTACCTTGGGGAGATGGAGGATCCCCACGAGACATAGGCACACTGCAACGTGGTCATAGGAAATCCCCTTGCAGCTGCCTTCCTCTTGGGTGGCCACCTACCCACCTTAGGCCAAGAGGCCTGCATTTGTTTGCCTGAGCCAGGAGGCCAGGCAAAAGATTGTGTATTTTTCTGCCCTACTCTGAGTGCCAGACCCCCTTTAAGACTGCCCTGTGGCTCAGCCCCGCTTGTGGTGGGGGGAGAAAGGAGCAGAGCTTCATATACTGTCTGTCACTCAGCCCTGCCCAGAGCCTCATCGACTGCTTGTCGCTTGGCCCTGCAAGCACTAATTCCCCTTAAGCTTTGTTGGACAGTCATGCGGTTGAGAGGGGGCATGCCCCACATCCCCCCGCCGAGACTGATGGGGAAGAGATGACCACGGACCCTTACACTCCAGTTTAGTGGCAGGAGAAAGGCCAAGTTGGAGTACATTAGTATATTAAGGATCAAAATTAGGGCCATATCTCAACCTTCTCTCCACCCACACCTTTTTTTATATATATATTCTTGAGAAAGGGAGTGGGCATATGAGACCTGCCATGCTTCCTTGTACTGCTTTTAAAGTGCAGAGCCCACACAACCAGAGGAGATGGAGTCAATTCCCTTTTGTTCATCATCAACAGAATTACTTAAGCACAACATAATTTTACTCATATGAGTAAAGATAGGCAGGAGCTTAAGTGTCTGCAGGATTGAAATCCTGGTCGTCTTTGTATCCCTAGTCTTCCCAAATATTTACAGCATGATACTTTTGGCTTTGTAGCCAAATCAGATAAAGAGCATTTGGTTGATCAACCCATATTAAAAAGGTTGTTTGTTATTGCTCATTTTAGTCAAATCATTTTAGTGCTTGGAGCTGTAGATGTGTTCCATGACCAGGAGTTCAGGGGCTCCAGAATTTAGATCTGCAATTTTGTGGCATTCCTAGGCTCTACGTGATTTAGGTGCAAATATGCTTATTTTCTTCAGTTTTTTGTTTTTCATAAAATTAGGAAAATTTAATAAAAATTAAATTTATAGTTAACATTTTTTAAAAAGTCAAGAAATGCAAATTTAACTCCCCTGCAGTATGTCATATATATTTAATAAACCATAATATGTATTAATTATACAGGAGCATGTTAACTAGGTTTTAGCATTTGGATTAAGAATATTTATACAATATTTAAAAAATAATTCACCATGTGAGGTTCACTTCTCATTCATTAGTGAGTTGTGTTTTTCAGCATAGCTTCCTGCCTTTTGTCTACTTCCTATAGGCTCTCCTAAATAAAGTGGTTGCCTTTAACTTGAGACTTAATTTTATAAATAATCAACTGTATGTTTACCTACCATATTTTCTTAAACTTTTAACAATACTGTTGCCCCTTTTTGACCAGAACAACTACTAGTCAAAGTTCAGGGCCCTGGGATGCTCCAGTTGGAAGCAGAAATTGATGGAGTCTGATATTTTCTTTAATGTAGTCTTGTTTATTTACAAGGAATGTGCGAAGTCCTGTGTCCCCAAACACAAAGGGAACCAACAACAAAGGAGTAGTTTCTTAGATTAGAATCCCAAGCCTCTTTAGGCAACAGACCAGAAAGCTCTCTGTCTCTAGCTTTCTCCAGCATCACACTGTGCTAACAGGCTTCTGCTTGGCTTTCTTGTTTTCCCCATCTGTCTCTGTTCTTGTCTGTTCTCAGTTTCTGTGTGTTTTGTCACACACCCATACCCATACACACCTGGTCACAAAACCCAAACCTTACTCACCTGGTGCTAGTTTCTGGGTAGATTCTGTTAGACTTTATTTTAGATATGGCCCCTTAACAGTGTTTTACAGACATCTTAAATGGGAGACTTGCGTACATGAGTTTGAACAAGGTTCTAATTCAACTGATAACAAGGATTCATTCAGCTCATAACTATGTTTATATTGTCTTAGTGCTTAGTCACTTCTCGTTTATCCATACTTCAGCAGTTTTAGAAACATAACTAGGCTGAATTTATAGCCAAAGAAGCACTCTTTCCAAAGCTTATGTTAATTCCTTTGACTTTTACCAGTAGTGTTAATCAAACAATATAAAACATAATGAGAACTGGGTTTGGCGTATTCATACAAGAGCTGAATGAATAACTCATTTTTCAGTTAACTGACTGGAATAAAAAAATAATTTGGGGTCCACCCAAAACATTTTTTAAATTTTTCTGTGAAACAAAAATGTCAAACATTTATTTCAGGTTGAACAGAACATATTGTTTGAGAGTGTTTTATCTTTATAAAAAAAAACAAATTTGAAATGAAAAGTAGTTTCAAATTGAAATATTTTATTCAGACAATGTCAAAACAGCATGTTTTGACTTTTTCAGAGTTGTATTTTATATTTGGCCAACATAATTGGGTACATTCCACGCAAAATGTTTTGGTTGACCTGAATATGCATTTTCTTGGCAAAAAATTTAGTCTGAAAAGTTTTGCCCAGGTCTAATCTATGTCCTCTTATTATTCACTCTTCACAAATAAATATTTGGTCAAAATCTTGTTCATATGAACCTCTGTAAACCAAGATTAATTTAATCAAGAAATAAAATGTGTTTCATGATAAAAGGAAATTATTTTTTAGTTGGAAGCAGTGGTAGTTTATAAGAGTACCTCCAATCAGAAAACAGAGATAATACCATGTGATTTGGGTGACCATTGAACAGCATGAACAAAGAATTCTGACTCTGAGTATATAACAGAATACTTCTGCAAAACAATCCAAAGCTCTAGTATGTTCATAACATGTTAAATATTTTCAATATTGAAAGACAAATTCTTAAAACCTTTGATTTATTTGAGGACAACTCATAAATACAATGAAGGATTAAATTCATTGCTTGAATTGTTCAAACAGGTACACTAGTACATTGAATCTATTTGAACCAATTGTCAGCTCTCTTTGGCATCACAGTGGTTTAAGCTTATTTGAAGCAGGCATGCTTGGTTAAAAAATAGTACAAGTGGACAATTTGCAGAAAGGAACAATTTTATTGCCTCTTTTTATTGCCTGCAAAATGCCAGGAGAGTTTATATTTAATGGTAACCCATGTAAAACAGAATAGGAAATAAAATGAAATGTTCATTGCATCCATAATAGCCCTAATTCACTCATCTTTCTAGAGTAGCTCAGAAACTTCCTATCTGCTCTGGTACCAAAAAAATAAAATGTGTTGTTGTTTTTGTTTTTTTTTAAAGTCTAGGATTTTTTAAGTTCTTTTAAACTTTGAGTTTTTGGGAAATGTATGTGGTTTTGGATATAGGGAGAAGCTAGAGCTGTTCAGAATATTCATTTCAAATGATTCATCCAATGAATTCTGGCACCTTTTATTTGAAAATCATTTTTTAATTATTCAGCCATCTCTGAAGAATGGTCAAGTAATGTTCAGCAAATAATAAAATTACATGGAAAATAATTGCTTTGGCTGAAAGGGCCAAATTCAGATGCGAGTTTAATGAAGTCTTAACAGATGTAACTTGTGTTTTCTTCAGGCCCATTCAGCATGTCCATTACACCAATTTTGATTCAATATCTTAGACTCAAATGCAGCTATACTCAGCTGGAAACCATTAAACTCACTTCAACTTACTAATGCTTCTTTTCTCACATCACCTCTAAAGTTGACCTACCAGGTGACGGTATGTCTAAACTGCAAAAGAAGGTGTGTTATTTATTTGGGTTAGCTAACTTGTGTTAACTCTTCTGCCAATATAGTGCTGTCTACATGGGTGGTTAGGTCGGTAGAACTACGTGGATCTTTCACACTCCATAGCGATGTAGTTATACCAATATAAGTCTGTAGTGTAGACCAGACCTCAGTCCAAGGGAGTCCATTGCTGGTGTAATTTACATACCAATGGATTGCAAGAACGACATATGGTAGGCAAAGCAACTAAGAGAAGAGTGTGAATAAATATAAAAGTTAGGTAGTAGTTGATTTATTCAGCTCCCTACTTTAACATAACCGTTGGCCTTGTTTAGTTTACACCTAAATCTATCCTTCTGTTGTTTGCTTTTCCTCTACCACCACTCCTTCAACTTCACAGCATGTAAATCGACAAGCTTAGCCTTAAAAATCTACTCAAGAAATACATTCTCTTTAATTTAGCTATCTAGTGTATTAAAAAGTTTCAGATAATAATTTGCAAAGATCCAAATAAATTTATGTCTCAGCATATCTCATGATAATTTTAAAGTTTGGGATTTTTTGTAAGTTTTGTAAGTTCATAAAAGATTTCTATTTGGCTGCTTTAACTTCCTTTGGCCAAAATGTCTTGATGTACCTAAAGATAATGGAGAAAACCAGCCCTATAGCCTGTGACAATCATCACTGTTCCCACTAACCAGATGGAAGTAATTTAAAAAGTATTTAACTTGTATGTGAAATCTATGTAGACCTCAGTTACTGATCACATTGAATGCCATGGGAATTCTGTCATTAACTTCAATGGGACCAAAATCAGGCCCTTAAAACAATATATCATATTTATGGATCAGTGTTTTCTTGTCTGCAAATGCTGTTATAATGATTATTGACTTATTCTTACCTCTTCTATGGGACTGTTTCAAATTTTTCTGAATGAAAGCAAGAGGAAGAACTGTATCACATTTTAGATAATATAACTTTGGGAAGCAGAATATCTGTAGGCCTAAAACAGGTACAAACACTGCACAAAGATTGTACATGTCTATTATAAGCGACCAGTACAATAGATCAAAATCTTCAAAGAAAAGGCACTTATGACCTGTTGTTGAGCATCCACAGCTCCCACTGAAGTCTAATGGAGCTGTGGTGCTCACCACTCTGAAAAATCAATCCAGTTTGACTGGAGAGGATAGGCCATCTGAACAGGCAGCATATAGGCAACTGGAAAACTAATGACTCGCCCACTCTTCAAGAATACTTTCACAAGTGATCGACACTGCTTTTTATAAAAGGATAGTTTATAAAGGAAATAATGACTATAATGAAAATATAGTCATCCTTTATTCCAGTATGTGTCTACTCAAGAATGACAAGTGCTCATATGGAATGTTGCTTATGCTTTGAAGGTGAAGTATTGCTTTATGAAGTTTGATGAAATTTTAGTTTCATTCTCTCCCTAGTCTGCATTCTCCTGTCTTCCTTTAATTATTTGCTTATTTCTCCCTTGAAATGTCAATTGGTATTCCACTTTAGGTCATGTAATTTGAGACCTAATTTTGTTTTAGTCTTCTCTCATCGTAACAACAACAAAAACTTGTATTCGTATGTTTGCTTGCATTATTATTCCAATAAATGATTGTACAGGAAAACGTGTTTTGCAAAAGCTTGCACATCATTCCATGCACCTTTTAAATGGTGAAGTTCAGTTGCCACAGAACAAGTTTCTAAATATAGGGACCTGGATTAGGAACAATTATACCAGCAACCTATTTTATTCTTTAAAAGTGAAGTGCAGAGATCTTTAAAAATAATTTGGGATGTTAAATGGTTCAGGAAAGTATACTTGGAGACTTAAATATTATATATAATTATTTTTAAATAAAATAAATGAGAAATAAAGATCCCCTTAACCCACTTGCCAAAGAGAGTAATATGAAGCGTTCTAATTCACGCAGACATGCACATGAGAAAAACAATGATCAAATTTCATTTAGAAATTAAATGTCCTTACCCATCAAAACAACAAGGAGTCTGGTGGCACCTTAAAGACCAACAGATTTATTTGGGCATATGCTTTTGTGGGTAAAAAACCACTTCTTCAGATGCACTTCTTTTTTCCACACAAAAGTTTATGCCCAAATAAATCTGTTAGTCTTTAAGGTGCCACCAGACTCCTTGTTGTTTTTGTGGATACAAACTAACACGGCTACCCCCTGATACTTACCCATCAAGTTCAAGATTTCATGTATGCCTTGTAATGAACGATAACATGGTCATTTGAAGCAGAACTCACTATTAGCTTCTCTAGGGGATGATGTGGAACCTTGATCTCAGGACTTGGCAGAGAGTTGCTGTCTAGGGGGATATACATAACATGTACGTTTGGCTTCGAAGACTTCACATGATTATGTGGAAATAAATAGAGCGTGTAATTTTTTTTCTAAAGGAACAGGTTTCTGTCAGAAAATGCTGTTTTGACAGACTGTAAACGTTCCTCTGGAATGTATCACTTCCTTCAAAATGTTTAACAGACACCAGATGGTTGCCTGGCTTGTTTTCTGCTAGACTACTTAATTCTCCAGAATCCTCATTTTCCCCCATAGCCCACTTAGAGGTCTTCCCAGCTCCCCAGCCTACCCAGGTGGCCAGCTCTCTGTGTTTCTAGCTCCTCAACTCCCAGGATCCTCAGGGAGGCAGATAGCCATCCCCCATTCTAACCAGCTGCCCATTGTAGCCGGGTGCGATACCTGACTCCCAGCTTCCTGTGCTCCTTGGACAGCTGCCTTCCCAGGCTCCCCATCTGTGTAGACTTAGAACTAGGCAGCTGGGGAGTCCTGGAGCTCAACAGCCTCCCAGGTGGGCAGCTAAGGATACCAGGGACCATATCTCCTTTCAGAAACACTGAAAATTTCCTGCTGTGGGAATATTTTGATATTTCCAATACGAAATATTGTAGAATGTCAGCTCTGCAATTTTTGTTGTTGTTAAGTTTTTGGCTTTTCATCCCAATTTTGAATGACCATATTTCTGGAAGCTAAATTTTTTTTCACAGGTTTGAAATTCCGTTACCAATCCAGCTGTAAAGATAACTTTGCGATTTGCAAGCATGAACAAAAAAGCAAAGAAAAACCTTCTGAATTAAAGAGAGAGGACAAATACAAAAAGCCTGACTTAGGAACAAGACAAGAATGGAGAAGAAAATAACAGGGAAATCATGTAACGATGGAGAGAGAGAGAGAGAAGGGAAGATGGTCCACTGGTAGGGTGACTTCCTGTGTGACTTTGGGCAAGTCATTTAGTGTCTGTGCCTGAATGTGCCTTCTGTAAAATGGAGTTAAAGATTCTTCCCTACCTTACAGGAGTGCTAAAAAGTTAAATGCACTAAGGACTGTGAGGCAAGGGGGGCAATATAAGTACCTCATATAGAAGAGAAGGTAAAACAATGAAGAGATGAACAAGTGTGCTTGCAGCAGAGACTTACAGTAGGAGTCTCGTCTTTGTTTAAAATTTAAAAAATTACAAATAAAAATTGAAAGTGATGGTAAAAGAGGATAATGCTCCTGAATGGTTGGAATGTATCACCTTTGATAATAGGGCTATAGTTCTGTGCTATCTTAAGGATTGATCCTGCAAGCATTTTCATGAGCAATCTCTTTGACTCCAAATATCTGTCAATAAACCTTAGTTACTATAAGACTAACTGTTTAGGCCTTGGAAGGAGCCATAAAAATTTTGATAATCACCTACAGTTGGCTTTCTTTTAATGCCACAGATATTCTGTGGCTATTAGTGTGTTTTGGGTCCCTTTGAGAAGTTGAGAATCTCCCCTTTTGAATGGGATCAAGCTATTTCCAATCCTGAAGGGCAGTTAAAAGATTTAGGTCAAGATGTTCCCCCAAACATTATGTCTGCTCTCAGGCAAATGTAACTTTGGGAGGAAATTCCACATAGGGAGCAGAATAGGAAACATATCTCTTGCAGTTTATGAAAATAAAAACAGCATCTGGTTCAAGTTGTTTAAAGTGTTGGAATGTTAGAAGTAGCCTTAAACATTATGGATAAATGGGCCAAGGACACCTGAGGTAATCAGAGGTGCATTTACCATGGCTCTGCTGCTTGTTACATGACATCATTTCCTCTTGGGTGTATGTGTATTTGTGTATATATTTCTGGGGAAAATGTTTTACCGGATGAAGGAACCTTTTCAATTTACAGACAGCCACAATATACGAGTGACAGTAAGCATGTCCCATTTTTGTGTCCAGGAAAGAAAAAGGTTTAAAATATCCTAAATCTCTAATCTTGCCAATTTAGCTCCTCTTGAATCTCACCCTGAGAAAATCAAATGATTTGATCACTTTTGTTAATGTCAAAACAATTCTATATGACTAAGGCACACTGGTAAGAATAGTGAGTACACATGGCATACCCAGTTCCTCAGAAAAGAAACTTTCATCAAATTAGTGACAATTATGACTAACTCATGAATAGGAGAGTGAAGGTCACTGAATAAATTCTACTCTTGTGAATATGGAGAGCAATAGTCTGACATTATAATCTCGTCTCTGAATTCTGTCAGCACTTCCATTCCCGCCAACCTTATTTTACGTGACTTCTAGTAAAAGGTAGAGGTAAACGAGTTCTATGTTGTTCAGAGGCTTTGAATGCTAATAACAATATGATAAAATGCTTGCATCCAATGCAGTTTTTTGGGTGTGACCATTATGGACTCTCACAGAAAAAGGCATTTGAATTGTCATGCTACCAGCTTCTGTAATATCTTCAAGGGAAACCCCAAATAAAGCACATTACAGCACTCAAGCCTGAATGAAATAGATATGATCACTTTGAACAAGTAAAATGCCATTGACCTGCTAAACAACTAGATCCTCCAGATAGCTGTCTGTCTACACATCAATACAGATACAGAACATTGATTATATATCAGTCTGGATTTATTTAGTAAGAACCTGCATATACCACATGTTTACCTGTATTCAGTCATCTGCACTTTTGGGAATTTCGTCATATAATGCAGTAACTCATTAACACTTTTTCCCGCCACTCGGATTTTCCTAATTTATTTGTTTAGCTGCCAACATGAAAAATTACTTCTGAAATAAGATCATCCCATTACATAGTGGAGAGAATTAAAACATCCAAGTTTACCAAGCGGTTTAGAAGATTCATATGCTAATACTTAATGTTTCACAGAAATACCTTGCTGGGTCAGTATTTTGAAGCTTTTCCAGAAGGGAACAAAGTTTGACTTAGAAATATGTAAAATAGTGGTTTCACAATTAACCTGGCAGGTAAATATTTAGTCACTGCTAAGCCATACCATATAAAGTTTTGATATACTGAAAATGTCATGCTTTAGTTTAGATTTAAGCTGACTAGAATTAAGTACTGAATACATCTTTGATTTTACAAGGTTTGTATTTTCTTAACAGCATAACCACTCACATGTAGTGTAATAGAAAAGAGACAACTAAGGATTGATATGATAGATGTCCATCATGAATGGTGTGGAAAAAGTGAATAGAGAAGTGTTATTTACCCTGTCTCACAATATAAAAACCAGGATCACCCAATTAAATTAATAGGCAGCAGGTTTAATACAAACAAGAAGTACTTTTTCACATAATTCATGATTAACCTGTGGAACTCATTGCCATGGAATGTTGTGATGGCCAAAACTATATAAGTTCATGGAGGATAGCCCCAACAAAGGCTATTACCCAAGGTGGTCAGTGGTGCAACCCCTTGCTCAGAGTGACCCTACATTTCTGACTGCCAGTAGCCATGAGAAGAAGACAGGGATGGATCATTCCAACTGCCCTTTTCTGTTCACTCCCCCTGAAGCTCTGGTACTGGCAACTGTCAGAGAGAGAATATTGGGCTATACAGACCATTGGTCTGACCCAGTATGGCAGTTCTTATGTATCTCAACAAAAATTCAAGGTACAGCATAAGAGACTATTTTTATAGAGAGTTCTGAATAAACACTAGGAAAAACGTCTTACAGTTTTTTTTTCCAAACAGTGTAATGAAACAAATTCTCTTAATTATAAGCAAATCTAACCAGTCAGGTTTATTTCCTACTTGTCTGACATTCTTGTGGGGTTGGTTTGTTTTTTCAACTCCAGATGATCAAATCCACAGTAACTAATATTAAAAATGTGAGAAACTTCCTGGTTTCAATAAACATTTTAGTTAAAGCTGGTTTATAAGATTTTACACTGCCTAAGTTGCAGCTTCATTCAAGCCCAGGAACTTCAAAGCAAAACAACTAAAATCATTAAAGTTCCACGTGTTCTTGAGCTAAAGGCAGGAGTTTGGATCTGCCCTTCCTTCTCAAATAATCCCTTTTATCCTTTTGTGATCTGAAAGGGATAAAGAACCAGTGGCCTGAAGCCATTTCCTCTGCTTCAGTTATTTTTTTTTTGGGGGGGGGGGGGGAGGGGGGAGTCTGGTATCTTCCTGCCACCTTCTCCAATCTTCAGAGGCCAACAAGGTCAGGCTGTGATTGCAAGATTCACAAGACTTATCTGCCAGAGTCAAACTGCTATGGATTGGGGCCAAGTTTTCAAAAATGGCCACTATACTTGCATGCCCCAGGTTTCCATGTGTGCAATTTTGAGTACCTAAATTTGTGCTTGACTGCAAATAATTTTTTGTGCATAAGAATTGGGTAATCTGGTATCTGTCTACTTGATTTGTGTAATTCTGAAATTCTGACATATACAGGTGCCCAGAAGTTTGTGTGAAAAATCTTGGGAGCTCAACTGAGGTACACAATGTAGAGATATTGGAAATATGGCTCTTTACTTTCATTTTAAATTCTCAGGCAGGAGCTCTGACATCTTGAGGCAGAAGTGCCCCAACAAGAATCTTAAGGGACAATGATCCTCAGAGTCCAGTATAATCCCTTAAAAATACATTGTTTTCTGTTTTGCTGACATAGTTACAGTTCATTGTGAAATAATTTAGATCTATTTTTTTGTGATCATTCACTGCTATTTTTTGCTTCATATTCTCTCTTTCTGCTCAAATAGTTTATTAATTTGGAAAAAATAAATTCTGTCTTTTTGAGGTTTATAACTTGTTTACTACGTTGTATAGGATTAAAACTTGGTTTGTAGCTTAGCAGCCCTAGTATAAATGATTCTATACAATTCTATTTAAACCACTTTGTTTGTTTATTGATGTATCAAAAATACCCTACACAGTTTTCACTGTAAGATTTTTTTCAGGTACTGTATTTAAATAAAAACTTGGGATTTGTCATTCCAATGAATTTATAAAGCAGATTAATCACTTTGGGCCAGATTTCTTCTGGCACTTAGGCAGGACTCTGTCCCCACCAGCTCCCATTGCATGATGAAGGGCCAAACAGAATCCTCTATGTTTTGAGGAGCTCAGGGACTTTTCTGTCCCTACTGATCTGGCTATATATGGCACACCAAAATGTGTAGGGAGGAGATGGGACCACTGCTAGGACTTCTACCAGTGAGCCAAACACAGGGGATAGGAAGTTACATCCAAAATTTATAAAAATTGCTATGCAGCCCCTGCACCCTGGCAGTTCCTTCCCAAGGCAGAATGCCTCCTAGTGTTTCCTATGGGCTATGCCTAAATAGCATAGCCTAGACCTTTCTGAAGGAAGGGGAAAGAAGAAAAGGCTGCTTCTTAAAGGAATGCATTCTATGTTTTTGCATATGATGTCATCAATGCTTCTACTATTGCTGATAATTCTGCATATTTCCCCAGTGTTACAAAACCTCTGTGTGAGCAAACAAGCAGAAAATTCTGCTCTACAAAAAAAGAGTTCTAATACTTTCTATTTAAAGACAGCATTAGTAGAAGCCAGGAACAATAATTTGAGGTCTCTGCTTCTGTAGGGGGATAATCTAACCTGCACAATCAATTTAATATTACCTCGTTTGGTGGAGTTAGAAAGTAAATTTTTTTGCCAGAAGTAATCAACCAAACTAAAAATCCATCCTGGGTTTCTCCACTTCCTACCTACTCCTCAATATCACACATATAGTATTTTTGTGTGAGAAGACCTTCAAGAAATTTATTTTTTCCCTGTGGTGCTCGGAGATTCAGCTAAACACAGCATTTCTGATACCTGACCTACTATGCATGGATTTCCCAGTGTACCCTAAACAAATTGCAAAATCCAGCCCCTTCATTTTCACATCTCTCCAAATACAGCAATATGTTTTACCACTAGATTTGCTGGAAGCCAGTCAGGCTCAAAAACATTTAAACAAAATCTGGCTGATTTGAAAATTGCATTCAACTCCCCAAATCAGAGGATTTTCATGTTTTCAGACTCTGTAATGTAAGTTTCACACAGCTCTATCTCAGATCAATTTTTCACTGCAGGGAGCCACTGTGATTGCTATAGTTAGGTTGCATTAATATCTCAAAGCCAACTCTGCTTTAACTTGAGCATAACCTTCCAAAACTTTCACCTTTCAGGGAAATTTTTTCAGGCTTGATCTCTTTCTAAAGTTTTGTTGTTTTTCTAAAAATAATTGTAAACAGAAATGTTTAAACTTTTTTGAGTACTGTAAGAGACAAATGAAATATGCTTTCTCTATTGCAAAATAAAGTAATAATTCTTGCAATTGTTTTTAACAGCAATATTACCAAAACTGCTGTAGTAAAAAGATGAAACCTGTAATGGAATTAGCTCTTGCTCTGGAAAAGTGTCTCTGAGTATTCTGGTAAAAATTGGTTATGCCTTGACCAAATTGTGATCATTCAAAAAAAAAAAAATAAAAAAATAAAATCACAGAGTGGGCATGTATAGAATGTTTTGCATTGCTCATTTTTATTATGTAGTAAAATGTGAAGCTAATCTAACTGCACACTGCACAATGAAAAGCATATTTAAAAGAACAGGACTGAGAAAAGGGTTCTCTACGAATCCAACTATAGTTACTACACATGAGAAGAAACCTCTTAATTTTGGAAAATTTCAATGACACAAAAAGTGGAAAAAAATTCATTTCGAGTTAAAATATGGTTTGGGCCAAATATTTATGTTTATTTTTTGTAAAACTGAAGAAAGTTTCTAAATGAAAAGTCATCTTGAACCAAAAAAATTTGTTTTGACTTTTTCAGATTTTTATTTAATTATTTATTTGACATGAACTATTCAGTGACCCCAAATTCACAAAACATTTTAGTGGCTTCAAATCTGCATTTTTCACCAAAAAAGTTTTGGCTGAAGAAATTCACCCAGCTCTACTCCATTGTGCAGCATTTTGCCTGAAACATCCAATACAGAGCATGGTTTTTGTGCTAATTCAAAAGTTTTCAAATTCGGGTTCCTCACAGACCAAATGCCACTCTAACAGCAAATGATTTAATTGTGTTACTGTGAATTTACACTGCTGTGAGAACAGTGTCTGTATATATGCTTCTTTTTACATGTAAGCAGGGTATGAATGAATTATCCCCTGACATTTAGTTCGGGAGAGGAGAGACTTCAGGAGCAAACTGTATTTCAGGAGCAAACTGTATTTACATGAACACACCTACTCTGCATAGGTATCTAGCCGACAGGAGTTGTGTAGCTCCAAGTGATCAGCTTCGGCTGGTGTTGGGTTACAAATCACTTTGGTATTGAATGCAGGGGTAGTGAAATGTTCTTATCTTCATTGTATGACTAAAGGGGAACAGAACTGTGCTGAGCTTATCCCAATTGAGGGATCACCCTCATCTAAAAGGAACTTGCTAAGCCAGGGGCTCAAATGCCAGACCCCTGTGAAAGTAAGATGGGTGGGGACAGATAGGGACTCTCCCCAAGGGTCCCCAATCTGAATTAACCGGTTTCTACCCACTATTCAAAGACAGAACTAAATAGGCTTTATTAGAAGCCTTTTGTTATGTTAAAATGCTCAAATGAGAGCTGAAATGACTTGCTGTGGGGAAGTATTTCTGCCCAGTTTGCAAACAGCTGAAAATTGCTAAGAGACTGATGTGCAGATGTCACAGCAGAGAGGCAGGTGGCAGCAGAAGGTGACTGACAGTTGGCCAGTGAGGTGACGAGCAAAATGAGTGACTGGCAAGGTGGCCAGTGGAGAGGAATTGTGGCTGGCGAGGCGGCCACCCAGAGCAAGTGCTCAGATGGTGGAGCAAGCAAGGTGCCCTTTTCCCCGGGTGGGAGGTGAAATCACACAGATGTACCTCTGAACCCTGGGTCCTCATGGACCCAAGGACAACCAGTGTGAGTGGGAATGGTGAGGGAACGGAGAGGGACACAGAAAAGGAATTGTTGGTTGTAGAACTCAAGAACATGAATCATAGAATCATAGAATATCAGGGTTGGAAGGGACCTCAGGAGGTCATCTAGTCCAACCCCCTGCTCAAAGCAGGACCAATCCCCAATCAAATCATCCCAGCCAAGGCTTTGTCAAGCCTGACCTTAAAAACTTCCAAGGAAGGAGATTCTACCACCTCCCTAGGTAACGCATTCCAGTGTTTCACCACCCTCTTAGTGAAAAAGTTTTTCCTAATATCCAACCTAAACCTCCCCCACTGCAACTTGAGACCATTACTCCTTGTCCTGTCCTCTTCTACCACTGAGAATAGTCTAGAACCATCCTCTCTGGAACCACCTCTCAGGTAGTTGAAAGCAGCTATCAAATCCCCCCTCATTCTTCTCTTCTGCAGACTAAACAATCCCAGTTCCCTCAGCCTCTCCTCATAAGTCATGTGTTCCAGACCCCTAATCATTTTTGTTGCCCTTCGCTGGACTCTCTCCAATTTATCCACGTCCTTCTTGTAGTGTGGGGTCCAAAACTGGACACAGTACTCCAGATGAGGCCTCACCAATGTCGAATAGAGGGGAACGATCACGTCCCTCGATCTGCTCGCTATGCCCCTACTTATACATCCCAAAATGCCATTGGCCTTCTTGGCAACAAGGGCACACTATTTGACTCATATCCAGCTTCTCGTCCACTGTAACCCCTAGGTCCTTTTCCGCAGAACTGCTGCCTAGCCATTCGGTCCCTAGTCTGTGGCTGTGCATTGGGTTCTTCCGTCCTAAGTGCAGAACCCTGCACTTATCCTTATTGAACCGCATCAGGTTTCTTTTGGCCCAATCCTCCAATTTGTCTAGGTCCCTCTGTATCCTATCCCTGCCCTCCAGCATATCTACCACTCCTCCCAGTATCATCCGCAAATTTAGTATTATCCGCAAATTTGCTGAGAGTGCAATCCACACCATCCTCCAGATCATTTATGAAGATATTAAACAAAACCGGCCCCAGGACCGACCCCTGGGGCACTCCACTTGATACCGGCTGCCAACTAGACATGGAGCCATTGATCACTACCCATTGAGCCCGACAATCTAGCCAACTTTCTACCCACCTTATAGTGCATTCATCCAGCCCATACTACTTTAACTTGCTGACAAGAATACTGTGGGAGACCGTGTCAAAAGCTTTGCTAAAGTCAAGAAACAATACATCCACTGCTTTCCCTTCATCCACAGAATCAGTAATCTCATCATAGAAGGCTATTAGATTAGTCAGGCATGACCTACCCTTGGTGAATCCATGCTGACTGTTCCTGATCACTTTCCTCTTGTTTAAGTGCTTCAGGATTGATCCTTGAGGACCTGCTCCATGATTTTTCCAGGGACTGAGGTGAGGCTGACTGGCCTGTAGTTCCCAGGATCCTCCTTCTTCCCTTTTTTAAAGATTGGCACTACATTAGCCCTTTTCCAGTCATCCAGGACCTCCCCCGATTGCCATGAGTTTTCAAAGATAATGGTCAATGGCTCTGCAATCACATCCGCCAATTCCTTTAGCACTCTCGGATGCAACTCGTCCGGCCCCATAGACTTGTGCACGTCCAGCTTTTCTAAATAGTCCCTAACCACCTCTTTCTCCACAGAGGGCTGGCCATCTACTCCCCATGTTGTGATGCCCAGCGCAGCAGCCTGGGAGCTGTCCTTGTTAGTGAAGACAGAGGCAAAAAAAGCATTGAGCACATTAGCTTTTTCCACATCCTCTGTCACTAGGTTGCCTCCCTCATTCAGTAAGGGGCCCACACTTTCCTTGGCTTTCTTCTTGTTGCCAACATACCTGAAGAAACCCTTCTTGTTACTCTTGACATCTCTTGCTAGCTGCAGCTCCAGGTGCGATTTGGCCCTCTTGATTTCATTCCTACATGCCCGAGCAATATTTTTATACTCTTCCCTGGTCATATGTCCAACCTTCCACTTCTTGTAAGCTTCTTTTTTATGTTTAAGATCCGCTAGGATTTCACCGTCAAGCCAAGCTGGTCGCCTGCCATATTTACTATTCTTTCGACTCATCGGGATGGTTTGTCCCTGTAACCTCAACAGGGATTCCTTGAAATACAGCCAGCTCTCCTGGACTCCTTTCCCCTTCATGTTAGTCCCCCAGGGGATCCTACCCATCCGCTCCCTGAGGCAGTCGAAGTCTGCTTTCCTGAAGTCCAGGGTCCGTATCCTGCTGTTTACCTTTCTTCCCTGCGTCAGGATCCTGAACTCAACCAACTCATGGTCACTGCCTCCCAGATTCCCGTCCACTTTTGCTTCCCCCACTAATTCTTCCCTGTTTGTGAGCAGCAGGTCAAGAAAAGCTCCCCCCCTAGTTGGCTCTTCTAGCACTTGCACCAGGAAATTGTCCCCTACGCTTTCCAAAAACTTCCTGGATTGTCTATGCACCGCTGTATTGCTCTCCCAGCAAATATCAGGAAAATTAAAGTCACCCATGAGAACCAGGGCGTGCGATCTAGTAGCTTCTGCGAGTTGCCGGAAGAAAGCCTCATCCACCTCATCCCCCTGGTCCGGTGGTCTATAGCAGACTCCCACCACTACATCACTCTTGTTGCTCACATTTCTAAACTTAATCCAGAGACACTCAGGTTTTTCTGCAGTTTCATACCAGAGCTCTGAGCAGTCATACTGCTCCCTTACATACAGTGCTACTCCACCACCTTTTCTGCCCTGCCTGTCCTTCCTGAACACTGCCCCATGCACTCTGGGGTGGGTGTCCTGCTTATAGTTTTATGATTATTTATCCTGCTTGTGGCATTTTCCCTAATTAATGTTGAGTGACTTCCCTCCTTTCATTAAAAGTTTCTTTTCTACACTCAGACACTGTGCTTGTGACTGTGGAAGTATTGCCTCTTAGAGGTGCCCAAGGGTGGTGTGTAATTTTCCCAGGTTACTGGGTGGGGGCTCGAGCTGGTTCTGTGTTGTATTGTTGAAAAGGAACCCCTAGATATTGAACCTGGCCCTGGCTGCTGCTGGCTCCATCCGGCAGAAGGGCTGCATACAAAACATGGTGGGTTGTGCAGCAAAGGAGGGGAAGACTCTTGTAGGTTTCACAATGTGTGCAGGGGTTAAACCAAGGATTCACTGGGTCTATTGCCAGGCCCTGTGGGTCTCTTAAGGTCCTAGAAGTAGAGAAAGGGCTGCTGTGAATTTTTAAGGGGTGCAGGAGGGATCCCTTTCTCCTGAAGCTTTGGAGCCCTGCTTTGGTGCTTTGTAGGAATTCTGTAGCTGCAAAAGGCACAAAACTGTTTCCCACCAGGCTTCCACAGGGCATCCAAAGCATTAATGGATTCTTGGGACACACACACACTGATTATAAGGGGAATAAAATAAACATGCAAACTCCAGCATTAATGACAGCTTCACCAATAAAGATTTCTCCTATGAAGTTTCATTTGGTGAGATACCCATTTCAAGGCTCTCTTGTCCTTTGACTTGCACCACCCTTTAAAATTGGTTTCATTGAAGGTAAAGAGTAAATAGTGCCACAAGAGAACATTCTTAAGCCATTTCAGTAAAAATACAATGTGAGAAAGTACAAGTAGTTGTTTGAATGGGTTATAGGATCAAAATGTTTAGTAACATTCTAATTGCATGCTAAGTGCACTCACAGGGATGTGAAGTAATTAATAAAAATGAGAGAGAACTTTGAAAGCCTTAGGGATGAAAGGTGCTATGAAAGCATAAGAGACATAATGTAGATGTCCTTAAATCATTCTGTGTTCAATACCCGGACATAAAATTGAACAGACTGATTTTTAAAATACTGTGTAAAGAGGGCCATCAAGATGAAATATTTATAGTAAATGAATTAATACAGTTTGGTTATTAAAGCCATGTTCATTAGCTTTATATATAATACATGAATTACACAATTAGTGGTTCCATTTTTACATCATCCCTCCATACCTTGTGCTGATTCATTCTCCAGTATAAACTGGAGTAATCTGGAGAACAGAGAATAGAATAGTGTTGCCATTGTCATTTATATTATGGAGATGCCTAGAAACTCCACTCAACATCAGGGCCCCATCATGCTAGTCTGTACAAAGAGACAGTCCCTGCTCTACAGAGCTTGCAGTCTAAATAGATAAAACAGACAAAGAGCAAGAAGAGAAACAAAGGGAAAGTTTTGGAGAGTAGGATTTCCAAAGCCACTAAAAGAAAAGGAGTACTTGTGGCATCTTAGAGACTAATCAATTTATTTGAGCATAAGCTTTCGTGAGCTACAGCTCACTTCATCGGGTGCATACTGTGGAAGGTACAGAAGATCTTTTTATACACACAAACCATGAAAAAATGGGTGTTTACCACTACAAAAGGTTTTCTCTCCCCCCACCCCACTCTCCTGCTGGTAATAGCTTATCTAAAGTGATCACTCTCCTTACAATGTGTATGATAATCAAGTTGGGCCCTTTCCAGCACAAATCCAGATTTTCTCCCCCACCACTTTCCTGTTGGTAATAGCTTATCTAAAGTGATCACTCTCCTTACAATGTGTATGATAATCAAGGTGGGCCATCTCCAGCAGAAATCCAGGGTTTAACAAGAACATCTGGGGGGAGGAGGGGTAGGAAAAAACAAGGGGAAATAGGTTACCTTGCATAATGACTTAGCCACTCCCAGTCTGTATTCAAGCCTAAGTTAACTGTATCCAATTTGCAAATGAATTCCAATTCAACAGTTTCTCGCTGGAGTCTGGTTTTGAAGTTTTTCTGTTGTAATATCACAACTTTCATGTCTGTAATCGCGTGACCAGAGAGATTGAAGTGTTCTCTGACTGGTTTATGAATGTTATAATTCTTGACATCTGATTTGTGTCCATTTATTCTTTTACATAGAGACTGTCCAGTTTGACCAATGTACATGGCAGAGGGGCATTGCTGGCACATGATGGCATATATCACATTGGTGGATGCGCAGGTGAACGAGCCTCTGATAGCGTGGCTGATGTTATTAGGCCCTGTGATGGTGTCCCCTGAATAGATATGTGGACACAGTTGGCAACGGGCTTTGTTGCAAGGATAGGCTCCTGGTTTAGTGGTTCTGTTGTGTGGTATGTGGTTGCTGGTGAGTATTTGCTTCAGGTTGGGGGGCTGTCTGTAGGCAAGGACTGGCCTGTCTCCCAAGATTTGTGAGAGTGTTGGGTCATCCTTCAGGATAGGTTGTAGATCCTTAATAATGCGTTGGAGGGGTTTTAGTTGGGGGCTGAAGGTGACGGCTAATGGCGTTCTGTTATTTTCTTTGTTAGGCCTGTCCTGTAGTAAGTGACTTCTGGGAACTCTTCTGGCTCTATCAATCTGTTTCTTCACTTCCACAGGTGGGTATTGTAGTTGTAAGAATGCTTGATAGAGATGTTGTAGGTGTTTGTCTCTGTCTGAGCAAATGCGGTTGTATCGCACAGCTTGGCTGTAGACAATGGATCGTGTGGTGTGGTCAGGGTGAAAGCTGGAGGCATGCAGGTACTAAGTAACTCAGGAACACAAATCTCCTGAACTTTACAAGGCATAAATGCTTTTGAAAATTTCATCCAGAGTGACTTGCCTGGTGTCACACATCAGGGTAATGGCAGAGCTGGGAATAGAGCCCAGGTTTCCTGACATGCCACTCACTGCTATGGTTGGCAATCCCTCAGAGTTCAAAGTTGATTGTCTTCCATAAAATGATAGCCAGTTATCACTGGTGGATCCGCAGATGGCTAATGAGACCCATCTGGGATCCACAGATCTTGTCACAGTTGGCGCAGACATTTCCCAATGGAAGCAGCAGATCTGGATTGTTGAGTCAGGCTGTGGCATGTTCTTTCCTCCTTTTCCATTTCTCCATTTCTGGTTGTCTCTTGAAATACTAAGATCCTTGCCACAAGGTCCTTTTCTATTTTGGTTAGTTGAGGGCTTTGGTTTCCCATGAATTTATGTCAATATTGCACTTCTTCATGTTGGTTTTGAGGGTGTCTTTGAGGTGCTTTTTTGCCTGCCCTTCATCCGTTGGCTATGGCTCAGTTGTGAGAACATGACCTGCTTTGGGAATCAATTTTTCTGGTATTCAAAGAACATGACCATCCCAATGGATTTGGTAGCAGATGATCGTAGTTTCAATGCTGGAGGTCTTGGCTTGGGACAGAATACTGATGGTGGTGTGTAGGTCATCCAACTTGATTCGGAAGATCTTGTGGAGGCACCCTTGATGATATTATTCAAGAAGCTTGAGGTGTTTAATGTATGTGACCCAGGTTTTGGTACTTTACAAGCTAGCAGGGATAATAATGGCCTGGCTTGGTTTGATTCTTGATGTCATACTCTTCGAAGACACGTTTTCTCAAGCATCTGAAAACTGTACTGGTGCATTGAAAGCAGTGTTGCATTTCCTATTCAATGTCAGCTTTCTGCAACAGATAGCTGCCGAGGTAAAGGAAGTGTCTGATGTTCTCCAAAATTTATTTATTGATCTGAATTATGGGAGCAGAATTCTGGTGATTTGCAGCCTGTTTGTGGAGTACTTTAGCTTTCTTGGTGTTGAGTGTGAGGCCAAGTTGGTTGTAGGCTTCAGAGAAAACATTGACTATTTTTCTGACAATCTTCTTCTGAGTGGGTGCACAGGACACAGTGGTCCGCATACTGGAGTTCAATGAATGATTTAATTATAGTCTTTGTCTTGGATCAGAGGTGACTGAGATGAAGAGCTTGTTGTCCATTTTGTATTGGATGTCAAGGCTGGAAGGGGGGCTTGTAAGCGATGAGAAGGAGGATGACAGGATGGGAGATATAGAAAAGGGTTGGAGCAATGATACAGCCTTGCTTGACTCCTGTCTGGACTAGGAAGGGGTCCATTTCAGAACCATTGCTGATGGCCATCACAGACATGTTGCTGTAGAGGAAAAGGAGGATGGCAACAAATTTTGGTGAGCATCAAAATGTAAGGAGAATTCACCACAGAGCCACACACTTTATGGAATCAAATGCTTTCATGAGGTCGATGAACGCCAGGTACACAGGCTGATGTTGCCTACAGAACTTTTCCTGAAGTTGGTAGATAGTGAAGATCATGTTGGTGGTACCTCAAGATGGTATGAATCCACATTGCGATTCTGGGAGGATTTCCTCAGCCGAGGGGAGCAGCCAGTTGAGGAGAATTCTGGCAAGAATCTTTCCAGAGGTGGACAACAAGGCGATTCTTCAATAGTTTCCACAATCCAATTTGTCTCCTTTCTTGAAGATGGTATTGATCATGGCATCCCTAGCATCAGCTGGGATTTCTTCTGGTACAGATGCCTTATTGTTCTTCATCTGTTTGATGGGTTTCTTTACCTTGATGAATATTGGTGGCATTCTGAGGTCATCCTTGACAGGATGTTGAGGGACTAAGTCAAAGATGCTTTCATCAACACTGGAATCACAATTCACAAGGTCTTTGAAGTATTCCTTCCATCACACATTGATGGATTCATTGTCCCTGACGAGGTTAGCTCCATCACTGGATCTGAGGGGATTAACCTGTGGGTTCTCAGTACATAGAGGGATTTGGTAGTGTTGAAGAATCCGTGCATGTCATGGATGTCAGCAAGCTGTTGGATCTCCTTCACTTTGTTCTCCCACCACTTGCTCTTTATTTCTCAGGTTTTCCTTTAAACCTCATCTTTGAGTTGATGGTGGATGTATTGATTCTGCTTGGAATTTATGTCATTTTGCCAAGCACAGAAGACCTTGCGCTTACGGTCCAGTCAAGTCTTCGATTTCCTGATAATTCTCATCAAACCAGTCTCAGTGCTTCCTGGTTGAGAAGCCCAGTGTTCCCTCACTTGCAACACGAATGGCTGATCTGAGTGCTTTCCAGTGATCTCCAGCGCTCTCCATCTTGGTTTTATATTCATCCATTTCTCAGTGAGGCAGTGCTGGAAACAGTCACATTTAGTTGGGTCCTTCAGACTCTTGATCTTGATCTCCCATCTGGCTGATTTTTTCTGCATTTTTAAATTTGGTGCGAGTTTGATGAAAATGATGGAGTGGATAACAATGGTCTGTTCAACAATCATCAGTACCAATCATTGCTTTGGTGATGTAAACCTCATCATGATCATGAGCACAGAGAATGACATAGTCATTCAGATGCCAATGCTTAGATCATGGGTATTCCCACAATGTCTTGTACTTGTTCTTTTGGAAGAACATGGTGTTTATGATAATTAGATCATGTTCCGCACATTTGGTCAGGAGAAGAATTCCATTGAAACTGGTCTTGCTCACTCCCTCCTTTCCGATCGTGCCATTCCACAGTTCTGAGTCATGTCCAACTTTTGGTTAAGGGTATGAGCTTGTCCTGTTTGGGTACGGTGGAGAGAATTTGTTCAAGGTCAGTGTAGAATCCCTTTTTGGTTTCATCATCAGCATCAAGAGTTGGAACATATGCACTAATGAGTGTTGCATTCTGGTTCTTGGCAAGTGTCATGAGTCGTTCATTGATGCTAACTGGTAATTCTGAGAGTTGGTTGACAATTTCATTTTTGATAGTGAAACTAACGCCATAGATTCTTCATTCATCATCAGCTGCTCCTTTCCAGAAAAAAACATAACCACCACCTTATTCCTTGAGCTGTCCTTCTCCTGCATGCAAGATCTCACTCAATGCAGCAATATCAATATCATATCTCCTGATTTCTCTGGCCATGATCACTGTTCTTTGCTTTGGCCTGTTATTTTTTGGGTTGTCCATCAGGGCTTGAATGTTCCGCATCCCAGATATCGTTGTTCAGTTTTGACCACACTAGGGTGATCCCTCTGGAAGCAGTTATCCAGTTGGGGGGAAGTGAGGTAGATTATGTGTAGGCACCTTTTGTGGCCCCCTCTTCATGAAGGGTGAGTAAAGTGGGTCCTACAAAGGGCTGCTTAGTCATGGTTGCAGGTGCTGAATTACACTCCTGCCTCTGTCCAAATGCAAAAATGACCATCTCACAGCTGCTGCCTACATGCTGGACCGTGACTAGGAGCTTCTGGTCATCATTCTCCTGCTCCCATCACCACTCACCACAGGACTTGGACATGAATATGGAAGATGCCTGTGTGTGAATTCTTTTAATATGGAGACACAGTTTCACACTAGTGCCATACGATGCTTGACAGGGTAAGGCACATAATCCAATGGCAAGGAAATCAAGATGATTGGAGACCTTCATTGGAGGGTTGCAGCCCTTGTCAGCCTTCACACCATTGAGAGAAATTGTCTCTTCATCTGCCTGCTCTGCTGTTGAGGACATGGGGAAGGGACTTGGCTCATTGTTAGTCTGGATCCTCACCTTCAACCTTGCCACCTTAGGTCACCCTGCAGGAGTGCGGGACTCCCAGTGGCATGGCTCTCAGGATTTTGGGGACACTCAAGCTGCTCCACCACATCAAGGTTGTGATCCATGAGGGGGATCTAGTGCCATACCATGGAGATAACACTATTTCCAGCCGTAATCTTGTGTTGTATTATGTGCCTACTGTCACCAGTGCCCAGGGAGAGTTACATCACCAAGAGATCAGCCAGGGAGCCTCTCTCATACCTTCATTTCCCCTTCCCATGCTCCATGCACCAGTAGCAGAGATGTGGTGTAGGAATAGCTATGGGGCTCTACACCACCTCCAATATAGGGAAGATCCTCTAGTGACCAGTTAAGATGTGTTTAGGGCAGCTCTGCACTGCTCGAGTGTCACAATGTACCAGTGATTCTCTAATCAATAATGGTGCCCCTATGCCAATTTGTAGCAAGTTTTGGGGCCTTGGATGTCAATTTGCTGTTATAAGAATAAATCAGTGATGTGGAGTCTGGCTATTTTCTTATTATAATTTTCTGTATTTACACAAATACATCAGTCTTTGAACAGAGAATCTCTTCTTTCAGGAATCCCAGCCAAAACACCAATGCCTGGTTCTCAGAGAGTAACTGTGTCCACAAAGATGACTTTAGTTAAAAAAATTAAGACAGAGGCCAAAGCCCTCCTGATGCTTGGGTCCCAGCTTCCTCTAAAATAATCTACATTACAGAACTAACAACAACGCATTATTTCTCGGAAGATCAAGCCAGGCTAGCAGCTACTAAAACTATGTGTAACAGCACCACCTGGTGAATCCTGCCACAATTTGTATTGTAATAGGCAAGGGGTAAATTATGTACAGAAACTTTTATTAAGATCTATTTGATTAAATAAAATTTAATTACATTCATGTGTGAGAAATTTTAACATGAGATCAGCAAACATTTCAGCTGGTTTTATAATGATCTCTCTTAAAAAGTAGTACTAAATAAAAAAGAAACAAACAGAAAAAGGGAACAAAGAATAAGGTAACCTCTAAGGAAAGTCCATAATTGCTGTAAAAATGGCCTGATTTTAACCTCAGCGGCTACACAAAGTGATGCCTTCATTCACACTGGGAGAGGTGTCATGCCAGAGATTATTGCTCTGCATTGTCACATTGGATCAGAATCAAAACTGGTGAGGCTCTAACAATGTTCAAAATACGAAAGCACTTTTAAGATAAGAAAAAAAAATGAGGTGAGATCAGCACTCAGAAGAACCTGCATTTTTTTAGTTTTACAGAAAATATGAAGCAAGAGAAAGTAAGAAATCCTCAAAGACCATGCCAAGAACAGCAGTAAGGGAAACAATGAATTAGAAAAGAAAGATCATTTTTACTACAGATGCAGCTAGCACTGCTCCGTGACCAGACTATATTTGTAACCTGGTGAAAGTAAATAGGTATTTAGGTGGCCCGTGGGAAAAACTGAGTGAAAGGAGCACATAAACAGAGGAGGGGGAAGAGCGAACTGTTTAAAACAGTGTTGAGACACAGAAAGTAATCCCTTTCTTGTTATCAGGGCAACACTCTGTTTTGGCCATTTTTTTTTTAAAGCTAATATATTCAAAACATCAGACTGCAAGCATTTCTCTTTTCAACCTACACTTTCTGGATCAATTGTACCAACATTTTTTTTAAAAAATGCATCTATTGGTTGTCGATAATTTTACACGTGCCACCAATTTCATGCAAAATGTTTGTACATTGTAATTCACATGCGAAAATGAGCAAACTCAATCTGCATGTAAAAAAATCTACAGCCTCTCCCCGAACTCTTCATATCCTCTTCAAGTATTTTCCTGTACTCTTACCTTCTCTGGTTTCAGAGTAGCAGCCGTGTTAGTCTGTATCCGCAAAAAGAAAAGGAGTACTTGTGGCACCTTAGAGACTGACAAATTTATTTGAGCATAAGCTTTCGTGAGCTACAGCTCACTTCACCGATGAAGTGAGCTGTAGCTCACGAAAGCTTATGCGCAAATAGATTTGTTAGTCTCTAAGGTGCCACAAGTACTCCTTTTCTTCTTACCTTCTCTGTTCACCAAGTTCTCCCAGTTCACTCACAATCCTGATCTGGCAAACACTTTTGCAAGAGCTTAATTTTAAGCATGTGTGTATTACATTGATTAGTCCAAACACAAGTTACGCTTTCGCCAACCACCAGTCACTGGTCTCAATACATGGGTAACTCGGTGAAATTTAATGGACTGTGCTATACAGGAGATCAGACCAAATGATATAATGGTTCCTTCTGGCCTTAAACTCTTCATCTGCAATGCAATCACTCAATAATAGGAGCAATTTACAGCACAGTTTTGAAAGTTTGGGGCCTTGTTCTTTCCTGATATAGTACTTTATTTGTCCATCTAGCTGCTCCTGAACTGCCTCCAAAGCATATCCTATACTGATCTTCCAGAAAACACCATCCTGGCCACTATGGATGTAGAAGCCCTCTATACCAACATTCCACACAAAGATGGACTACAAGCCGTCAGGAATAGTATCCCTGATAATGTCACGGCAAACCTGGTGGCTGACCTTTGTGACTTTGTTCTCACCCACAACTATTTCATATTTGGGGACAATATATACCTTCAAGTCAGCGGCACTGCTATAGGTACCTGCATGGCCCCACAGTATGTCAACATTTTTATGGCTGACTTAGAACAACGCTTCCTTAGCTCTTGTCCCCTAATGCCCCATCTCTATTTGCACTACATTGATGACATCTTCATCGTCTGGACCCATGGAAAAGAAGCCCTTGAGGAATTCCACCATGATTTCAACAATTTCCATCCCACCATCAACCTCAGCCTAGACCAATCCACACAAGCGGTCCATTTCCTAGACACTACTGTGCTAATAAGTGATGGTCACATAAACACCACCCTATACCAGAAACCTACTGACTGCTATACTTACCTACATTCCTCCAGCTTCCATCCAGGACACACACACGATCCATTGTCTACAACCAAGCTCTAAGATACAACAGCATTTGCTCCAATCCCTCAGACAGAGACAAACACGTACAAGATCTCTATTAAGCATTCTTAAAACTACAATACCCACCTGCTGAAGTGAAGAAACAGACTGACAGAGCCAGAAGAGTACCCAGAAGTCACCTACTCCAGGACAGGCCCAACAAAGAAAATAACAGAACACCACTAGCTGTCACCTTCAGCCCCCAACTAAAACCTCTCCAATGCATCATGAAAGATCTACAACCTTTCCTGAAAAATGAGCCCTCACTCTCACAGATCTTGGGAGACAGATCAGTCCTCACTTACAGACAGCCCCACAACCTGAGGCAAATACTCTGCAGCAACCACACAACAAAAACACTAACCCAGGAACCTATCCTTGCAACAAAGCCCGATGCCAACTCTGTCCACATATCTATTCAAGGGACACCATCATAGGACCTAATCACATCAGCCACGCCATCAGGGGCTTGTTCATCTGCACATCTACCAATGTGATATATGCCATCATGTGCCAGCAATGCCCCTCTGCCATGTACATTGGCCAAACCGAACAGTCTCTACGCAAAAGAAAAAATGGACACAAATCTGACATCAGGAATCATAACATTCAAAAACTGGTAGGAGAACACTTCAACCTCTCTGGCCACTCATTAACAGATTTAAAGGTGGCAATTTTGCAACAGAAAACCTTCAAAAACAGACTCCATGAGAAACTGCCTAGCTTGAATTAATATGCAAACTAGATACCATTAACTTGGGTTTGAATAGAGACTGGGAGTGGCTGGGTCATTACACATATTGAATCTATTTTCCCATGTTAAGTATCCTCACACCTTCTTGTCAACTGTCTAAATGGGCCATCTTGATTATCATTACAAACATTTTTTTCCTCCACCTTTTCATGTTCTCTGTATGTATGTGTGTATATATATACACACACACATATATCTTCTTTCTATATGTTCCATTCTATGCATCCAATGAAGTGAGCTGTAGCTCATGAAAGCTTATGCTCAAATAAATTTGTTAGTCTCTAAGGTGCCACAAGTCCTCCTTTTCTTTTTGCGGATACAGACTAACACGGCTGCTACTCAGAAACCTGAGATAAATAAGCATCAGCATTAGACTTGATGTCAAACATTTATTAATGACCTGAGAGGGGTAAATATCTTATTAAATTTTCAAGGGATAGGAGATTAAGAGGTATTGCAAACACAAGTGAAAACAAGGATACCAAGGAATATAGTAAGTTTACAATTAAGCACATTATAAACTTGGACCTTTGCTAATATATGCGAGGAAAAGTCGTCTGACATACAGATTTGTGTTCTGTCAGTTTGGTTCAACCTTAACAACAAAGTAACTGTCCGTTTAGTTTAAGCAATCTGTAGACAATATATATGTTGAATAGTCAAAATGGGGAAAGGAACATTGTATGCAGTGGGAGCTTCGCCAGCAGTGATGAAGCCATGTTATAAGTGGAGTTCCAGATTGTTCCGTGGTATTAGGGAAAGTAAAAGCTAATAGGAAGATAAACCCTTATGGAAATTCTTTATATTGTCTACGCTGTGTAAAGCAAGTCAGTGAACTGGTTAATTTTAGTTGGTCTCATAAGAAACTGGCAGCATGAATGCTACAGGGCCAAATCTCAAGAAAGAACAGGATTAAAAAAAGACAGAGCGTGCTATTCCCTCAAAGATAAGAGGTGGCAATGTCTCCTCTGCAAGCTACCAAAATAAAGCCAATTTTAACTCAGTCCAAACTTCTGTTTCCAATCTTATAGTCATCAAACCTTCTACACAACAGTATATTAATAAGATGTTTCTTTACATGTGAAAATCTTTAAGATGTATCTAAATCAAGAATATGTAAAATAATGCAAACTGATACGGAAAACAATCACATATTGCCACAAAAATATTTCACCTTATGATGAAAGGGAGAAGCTATGAACATACCACCAAGAAAACAAGTTATCTTCTAGAAAAAAAACGTTATGATTAGAACAATAATGGCTGGGATTTGATCTTGTGTTCACTGGTGGAAATCAGGAATAACTCCACTGAAGTCAATGGTATTACCATGACATAAAGCCAATGTAACAGATCTCAGAATGAGGTCCTGTTAATCCAAAACACAGTATCCAAAAGGTAGATTTCATAAAATAATGCTAAGAATGCACATTTATCTGAAATAAAATTGACCCAGGTACTGCAACATATTAATTAACAAGTCAAATGTTTTCACTAAAGTAAAATGTGGTAATATCTGTCACAATCAATAGATGGCAGAATATATCATAAGAATGTGCAAGAGGAATGCTCCATCAACCACAGAGACTATCAGATAGCCAGAAGTCATACACTAACATTTCCTGAAAGAAATCTAAGGTCTGATCTGGAATCTGAGTCCAAGAAGCAATCTCTGGGGAGAGGACAGGATCCATAGAGTTCTATGGATTTACAGCAGCTGGCGGGGGGGGGTCTGGCAGAGGCTTTGAGGAATATTCCTATTGATTTCAAAACAGGAAAACAAAGCTGCAATCTTTACACAAACATCAAATAGGGATTGCAGAAAATCTCATCGAATTTCTGTGTGATACTTTCAAAGGAAATGTTGCAGGAAGTACCAAAATACAAATATAATGTGAGAAATGGGGGAAGGGAGAAGCAATTAGATAGAAGACAACCAACAAAGTGTTCAGACATAAAATAACAGAGGCAAAAAGGCAAACTGCAATGAAGCTAAAAGGGGTTCCTAAGGAGATAAGGAATAGTTCAGTAAATAGATGCTATGGTGAAAAATGTTTAGAAATGTTTATATAGACAAGTATGTTTTGAAAGAAAGACAAATTAAATTTAGAAATTTTAAATTTGTTAAAAATAACAAAGGGAGTATCACGTGATGACTCAGAAGAATTCACATGAATTTTAGTTAAGTATCAGATGGGTAGCCATGTTAGTCTGGATCTGTAAAAGCGGCAAAGAGTCCTGTGGCACCTTATAGTCTAACAGACGTATTGGAGCATAAGCTTTCCTGGGTGAATACCCACTTCATCAGATGCATTTTAGTGTTGGTTATACAAAGTTTCAGAAAGTGGGGATGACATGGAGCTGTGCAATTTCCATACCATACGATGGAGCTGCTCTTGGAGATAGTGGGCTCATTCCTAGGTCCCTATTCTAGTCTCTCAAGCAGTGCCCAAAAGGGATAGCTGAGGAATCCCCTGACATCGGGGAATCTTGCAGTGGTGGAGATAGGGTATAATGGGCTCTATGTAGCCTGCACCCCACCTCAATATAGGAGAATGTCAGAGTGGAAAAGGAGAATCTGTGATGTTGCTGGAAGTGTGAAAGGTGGGAATGGCGTGCACGCTGCTCCAACTTTAGGCTGCTCTGAGTTACATATGGGCTGAAATGGCCCTGGCAGCCCCAGAACCAGAGGTGGTAGAATGGTCTTCTTCCACCTTGCTCAGTTGCACAGTGTGAGCTCAGTGTAGCTTGAGATTCAGCCCTTGACTAGGCTTGAACCTGAGAAGTTCAGGAGCTGCACCTCCATTATACTGCAAGAGCTTGATCCTTGACCATTCTAAAGTATTCTGGCCACCATGTAGCAGAGCTTCTAAGCATGTGCTTGACTTTAAATATGAGTGGTCCTAAGTAATAATATTAAATTTAAGCACATACTAAAGTGCTTTGCTGGGGAGGAGGCGTAGGGCACAGAACCTTGTAGGGCTAAATAAATACATATAAGTGCTTCACTCCTGAAGCTGACTTATGAGCAATTAAAATAAAAATGGTGACTGATATGTATCTGTGGATTAAAAATGCCTGAGAGATTTACTTCAGGCAAGCGAGATGATCATATTTTAATTTGGGATATAGACTAGCTGCTTTAGACATCTCCATAAATTTTAAAACACATTTTATTTTACTCTGGAGGGGCAATGTTCTTAATTCAGCTAATGATCTCATACTACTTAACTGGAAAATTAAAGCTCTGAACAGTGTTAAGTCTGTACCATACTTTTCCCATTTCTATCATTCATACATTGCTGTATAATTATATGTTGACGGGGGATGTTGTGAAAGTCAAAACTATAACAAGGTTCAAAAAAAATTAGGTAAGTTCATGGAGGATAGATCCATCAATGGCTATTAGCCAAGATGGTCAGGGATGCAACCTCATACTCTGGGTGTCCCTAGGCTCTGACTGCCTGAAGCTGGGAGACAATAACAGAGGATGGATCATTTGATGATTGCCTGCTCTGTTCATTCCCTCTGATGCACCTGGCATTGGTCACTTTCAGAAGACAGGATACCTGCCTACATGGACCATTGGTCTGGCCAGTATGGCCGCTCTTGTATTTTTATCATTGTCAAAATATTTCCTGTTCTTGCTTGAGTTGTAGTTCAAAAATTGATTTTTAACTATATGGATGTGATTGTTTCTAAATATACATTTTGCAACCTACCTATGCAAAGTAATTCTCCATCAGGTTCAGTAATATGTTTTATGCTGTTTTACTCTAACACAGAAATATGTAATAGAACCTAATGTTAAGCTATATCTGGCACAGAAAATTGAACAAATATACTAGTAATGGATTTAAGATTACAGGCTATACTAATTCCACATGCATATTTTGTGTATTCAGAGGACAGTTATTTCAATATTTTTTTCATTTATATCAATGTGATTCACATACTGCATGTAAGTATTAAATAGAAAGTACAATCAAGTGCTGTACTTGTCTTAATACAATTATCACATTCATCTGGTATCACTATCTGAAAATACACAGAATTTCCTACAGTTGTTCACATAATTTCATTTCTACTTGGTTCTAAAGCAATGCAATAATTTCAGATACGGTGATCTAATTTCTCTGTTTCAGTATTAAAGACCAACTTTTCAAACACAGTACCTAGACTGTACTTGGAAAATATACACATATAAACAACTGTATATGCAAAAGATATATTTTGCAAATGCAAGAATGTTTCATCTCTGAAATATATTTTTAACATAGAGTAAGGATAACATCATATGAATGAGTCATTTCTGGAACAGAGGATAAACTGGATTTTGGAGGGTATTGGTAAAATCATGGTCAATATTTTGAAAACCTCCCTTCACTTTTATATATGAAATATGTAAATAAATAACACTGCTAAGGAGATCTTATAGGTTTTTATGATTGTGTAAATTCCAGGAGGAATGCAATGAAAAATAAGTAATATGTAACAACGTTGTTTTCTGTTTATTTGGGAGATCCCATATTTAACTGAATGTATTCACTGACTTGTAGAAATATATATTTGGGATAGAATTGTTACAAAGTTTTCTATATGAAACACTCTGTCTGAAGTTTTCCTATACTAATTATTACTTGCACTAATTACTTTCCTCTGAGAGCCCCAAAGATCAGGATTGCAGGAAGATATAGATTCGAAACAAAACAATTAAACCACGTTGGTAATCAATAATTTATATCCAGGTGCTCTTCATTTCTGCAAGCAGAGGGGACTAAAATACAGCATCTAACTAGAGGGAAACATGATCACAAATGTTTAGACATTGTACTGCACCTATGTGCCAAGTTTCAACCTGGAGTTAATTCAGAAAAGGAAAATATGAACCCCTGATAATAAGGATTTAAATGAAAATGCTGAAATAACCATAAATATAGTGCTACAGATATCATGTCATATTAGTACAAATATTTTCTAAAGAGCAGCAGTGGAATTTCTTAGTGAATAGAAGTATAAGAATATAATGTTCAAACAGTATATCCAGTTTGGCTCCATTGACTGGGATGGCTTCTTCCTTCCTAATGTTATCTCACAATTATCTCCTAAGAGCAAGGTTGCATGTAGCTCTGGAAGAACCTCAGGGAAACTTTTAAAGAAGTTATATTTGTTTATTTTATTTAGCTAACGCAAAGTCATGTGTTATGTGACAGGTGGCATTAGACTACTAATGCACAAGTGTTACATTCACAGGGTCCAGATGAACACCTCAGGCTCACCCATCACAGCTGGCATTAGTTGGCAGTCTCTCTTGGGAGACCCAATACTGAATAAGCCATGAAATCTGAACCATCATCTGATTCCTAGAGGGAATTCTAAAAGAATGGATGCAAAGGACTTTGTATAGTTATAGGAACTGCTGCTGCCAATGATGTGTCTGTTTTGTGATCAGAGAAATGACTATCTCCAGTATAATCAAGTCCAGCATCTTAAGCACTACATTCTTTTAATTTCTAAATGTATGTTTAGATTTTTCAGAAAAGTAAAAACTGTATTACTTAGTTCAGCTTCATAGTTCATAGACAGATATTTCTGAAGCAGGCCCAACAGCTGGGCTCTCGAGAAAAGAAACACTGTAATTAACACTATTTATAGTGAAATATTATGCAGCACCTCCTTTTAGTCAACAGCCTTGTTAATTTTTGCAAGCATCTCTTTTTTCAGCAATGGGATTTTCTTTTACAAAGCCATGTGACAGCAGCACATGTTTAAACTGATCTTGAGTTCACAGCTGAACACTTGAACCTGAAGCAAAAATGTGGAAATGAAAGGAGAGAGTCCTAATGACTCTTGGTTCTCTAAAAATAAGGCACAAAAGTAATTGTTACTACCCTACCTCAAAAAAATACATGTGGCAGCAACACAAGGGATCGAGAGATGGGTGACAAAAATGAAACAAAGGAATAAAGAAAGTTTGAAACATAACAGCTGAATAAGAGGGAATTTGATACTAAATAATGGGATACAGAAGGAAAGCTGCTGGCCCTATTTACTCGTTCTCATTATGCATTTAAAACTGATAAAAGGGAATACTTTAAAAAAAAACCCACATCACATAATTAACCTGTGGAACTCACTACTACAAGATATCACTGAGGCCAAAATTGCAAACTTCTTCAATTATTCCTCTAGTAAATAGTAAATTTTATTTCCAGGAGGTCTTGTAAATACAGTTAAAACACTAGAATATCTAGCAAATTTTGCCCATTTTGAATGGTTTCTGGTATAGAAGAACCTACTGTTTCTGACAGGACTACTCGGGTATGAGTTAATAAGGTAAATAATGTCAACACAATCCTTCTCTAAATGAAGAACGAAAATTGCATTATTATAATTACATATAAGATGACCTGGATGACCTTTGTAAACTGGAGTAATAGAAATGGGATAAAATTTAATAGTGCAAAGTGCAAGATTATGCATTTAGGGACTAACATCTGGCTTCTAGACTGAGCTTGATAAGTTTATTGCAGGGATGGTGTTATGAGACTCTCTATAATGGCATGTAGCTGATCTAGATTGCTAGCAACAAATATCTCCAATGGCTAGTGTCAGGGTTCCTTCCCCACTCTGAACTCTAGGGTACAGATGTGGGGACCCACATGAAAGACCCCCGAAGCTTATTCTTACCAGCTTAGGTTAAAAACTTCCCCAAGGTACAGACTTTGCCTTGTCCTTGAACAGTATGCTGCCACCACCAAGCGTTTTAAACAAATAACAGGGAAAGAGACCACTTGGAGACATCTTCCCCCCCAAATTATCCCCCCCCAAGCCCTACACACCCCCTTTCCTGGGGAGGCTTGAGAATAATATCCTAACCAACTGGTTACAAAATCATCAAAGACCCAAACCCTTGGATCTTGGAACAATGGAAAAATCAGTCAGGTTCTTAAAAGAAGGATTTTATTAAAAAAAAAAACAGTAAAAATCATCTCTGTAAAATCAGGATGGAAAATACTTTATAGGGTATTCAGATTCAAAACACAGAGGATCCCCCTCTGGGCAAAACCTTAAAGTTACACAAAACAGGAATAAACCTCCCTCTTAACACAGGGAAAATTCACATAAAACAAAAGATAAACTAATCTGCCTTGCCTGGCTTACCTATACTGGTTGCAATATTGGAGACTTGGATTAGGATGGGTTGGAAAAGATGGATTTCTGTCTGGCCTCTCTCAGTCTCAAGAAGAACAACCCCATAAACAAAAACCTTCCCCCCCTCCCCAAGTTTTGAAAGTATCTTGTCCCCTTATTGGTCCTTTGGGTCAGGTGCCAGCCAGGTTAGCAGAGCTTCTTAACCCCTTACAGGTAACAGGATGTTGCCTCTGGCCAGGAGGGATTTTATAGTACTGGATAAGAAAAGTGGTTACCCTTCCCTTTATATTTATGACAGCTGGTGATGGGACACTAGATGGAGAGGGCTCTGAGTTACTACAGATAATTCTTTCCCAGGTGTCTTGCTGCTGGGTCTTGCCCACATGCTCAGGGTCTAACTAATCTCCATATTTGTGGTCGGGAACGAATTTTCTCCCTAGTAAGATTGGCAGGTTGGAGGTTTTTCGCCTTCCTCTACAACATGGAGCATGAGTCACTTACAGGTTTAAACTAGTGAAAGTGGTGGATTCTCTGTAACTTGATGTCTTTAAGTCATGATTTGAGGACTTAAGTAACCCAGCCAGAGATTATTGGTCTATTACAGGGGTGGGTGGGTGAAGTTCTATGGCCTGCAATGTGCAGGAGTGTGGACTAGATGATCATGATGGTTCCTTCTGACTTTTGAGTCTATTAGTCTATGTTCTTCAGAATTATTACCTTATTATGTGGACAGGGCACCACCTCTTTCTAATGTAACAGAATGTTTAAATCACATTCCCTTCCCTGCCTTGCATGGGTGAGAGTCAAGCAAAACTGGCTGGGAGAACTTAAAACTAGGCAGCAAGGAAAAATAAGTGTATTAGCAAGTGGTTAGATAAGCATAACAAGACAGGGGAATGATTATGGCAAATTGCTTGTCTAAAGGTCAGATGCAAAGTGAGAAGAACATTAGGAGAAATAAAGGAAACACTAATAAAATGATACATTAGGAAGAAAATTAGGCATAAAATGTGTAAGATAGACAGTCAGTTCAACAGTGCAGATAACTGCACCTCTGGACAAAATACCAGTGTCCAGATTATGCCAATATGAATGCCTGGATGCAGTCTCTTCGGTGGGCAGATTCCTCTATGCCTGCACTACCTCTCTTACCCCTTTTCAAGGTTGTGCATCATTCTGTGTGTTTTTGACCTCCAACAAGGAGGGAGCAGGAATAAGTGGACTGAGAGAGGGAGTATGTAGCCCTACATTGGGTGGGGCTCTCCCCACCAGCCCTGGAAAGAGCCTGGAAATGTAATAGAGCTTGTTGTTCTATCAGCTTCCATGGAACAATAGATGATTAGGGTTGGAAGAGAACTCAACAGGTCATCCAGTCCAACCCCCTGATCAAAGCAGGACCAACACCAACTAAATCATCCCAGCCAGGGCTTTGTCAAGCTGGGCCTTAGAAACTTCTAAGGATGGAGATTCCACTACCTCCCTAGGTAACCCATTCCAGTGCTTCACCATCCTCCTAGTGAAATAGTTTTTCCTAATATCCAACCTAGATCCCCCTCACTGCAACTTGAGACCATTGCTCCTTGTTCTGTCATCTGCCACCGCTGAGAACAGCCAAGCTTCATCCTCTTTGGAACCCCCCTTCAGGTAGTTGAAGGTTGCTATCAAATCCCCCCTCACTCTTTTCTGCAAACTAAATAAGCCCAGTTCCCTCAGCCTCTCCTCATAAGTCATGTGCCCCAGCCCCTTAATCATTTTTATTGCCCTCCACTGGACTCTCTCCAATTTGTCCACATCCTTTCTGTAGTGGGGGCCCCAAAACTGGATGCAGATATGGCCTCACCAATGCTGAACAGAGAGGTATAATCACTTCCCTCAATCTGCTGGCAATGCTCTTACTAATGCAGCCCAATATGCCATTAACCTTCTTGGCAACAAGGGCAATCATATCCAGCTTCTCAACCACTGTAATCCCCAGGTCCTTTTCTACAGAATTGCCACTTAGCCAGTCAGTCCCCAGCCTGTAGCAGGACATGGGATTCTTCCGTCCTAAGTGCAGGACTCTGCACTTGTCCTTGTTGAACCTTATCAGATTTCTTTTGGCCCAATCCTCCAATTTCTCTAGGTCACTATGGATGCTATCCCTACCCTCCAGAGCATCTACCTCTCCCACCAGCTTAGTGTCATCTGCAAAATTGCTAAGGGTGGAATCCATCCCATTGTCCAGATCATTAATGAAGATGATCAAAACTGGCCCCAGCACCGACCCCTGGGGCACTCCGTTTGATACCGGCTGCCAACTAGACATTGGGCCATTGATCACTACCCACTGAGCCCGATGATCTAGCCAGCTTTCTATCCACCTTATAGTCCATTCATCCAATCCACACTTCTTTAACTTGCTGGCAAGAATACTGTGGGAGACCATATCAAAAGTTTTGCTAAAGTCAAGGTATATCACATCCACTACTTTCGCCATATCCACAGAGCCAGTTATCTCATCATAGAAGGCAATGAGGTTGGTCAGGCATGACTAGCCCTTGGTGAATCCATGTTGACTTTTCCTGGTCACCTTCCTCTCCTCTAAGTGCTTCAAAATGGATTCCTTGAGGACCTGCTCCATGATTTTTCCAGAGACTAAGGTGAGGCTGGATGGTCTGTAGTTCTCCGGATTCTCCTTCTTCCCTTTTTTAAAGATGGGCACTATATTTGCCTTTTCCCAATCACCCAGGACCTCCCCCAATTGCCACGAGTTTTTAAAGATAATGGCCAATGGCTCTGCAATCACATCAGCCAACTCACTCAGAACCCTCGGATGCATTGCTTCTGGCCCCATTGACTTCTGCACGTCCGGCTTTTCTAAATAGTCCTTAACCTGTTCTTTCACCACTGAAGGCTGCTCATCTCCTCCCCATACTGTGCTGCCTAATACAGCAATCGGAGAACTGACCTTGTCTGTGAAGACCAAGGCAAAAAAAAAAAAAAAAAAAAAACACCGAGTACTTCAGCTTTTTCCACATCATCTGTCAGTAGGTTGACTCCCCCATTAACTAAGGGTCCCACACTTTACCTGACCTTCTTCTTGTTGCCAACATACCTGTAGAAACCCTTCTTTTTACCCTTCGCATCCCTTGCTAGCTGCAACTCCATTTGTGCTTTGGCCTTCCTGATTACACCCCTGCATGCTCGAGCAATAGTTTTATACTCCTCCTTAGCCACCTGTCTAAGTTTCCACTTCTTGTAAGCTTCCTTTTTGTGTTTAAGCTCACCAAAGATTTCTCTGTTAAGCCAAGCTGGTCGCCTGCCATATTTACTATTCTTTCTCCACATTGGGATGGTTTGCTCCTGCACCCTCAATAAAGCTTCTGTAAAATACAGCCAGCTCTCCTGGACTCCTTTTCCCCTCAGATTAGCCTCCCTCATATCAGTTCCCTGTGGGAGTCAAAGTCTGTTTTTCTGAAGTCCAGGGTCCGTCTTCTGGTGCTCTCCTTTCTTCCATTTGTCACGATCCTGAACTAGACCATCTCATGTAGTGCCCTCTCATAAATGGGAGCCTCCAAGGGGAGCTGTGGCTAGTTTAATCTAATATGGGCTAAGCATGCATCCCAACCATCCTGCGTTTTGCAGGATTGTCCCACATTGACCCCCAAAACCTCTTGTCTCAGTTAAAGGAGAAAAATTCCTGCATTCAGGGGTGCCTGGGGGGCAAAAGGAGCAGTTGCAACCTGGCACATTGGGTTGCAGGCCACTCAGGTTTGGCCCATCTGCCTTCCATAGATGGAGACAGAAGGGCAGATAGGCCAAGTTTGAGTGAGGTAGGTCACAATGCCATTTTGGCCCATCTTCCCCTCAGTCTACATCTATGGAGGGGCCAAACGTTAGCGGTGCTGCAGCCTCCTTTTGGTACTTGAAATGATGGGAGGTCTGAATAGATCTTTCATATGTTGTAGTTATTGAAATCTTTGTGTCTATAATCATGCAATGACTTAAGCAGATGCTTAACTCGATTCACATGAGCAGTTCCAATGAAGTCTGATTTCAATGGGACTACTTTTCTACTTAAAGTTAAACATACAGGACCAGGGTTCAATACATTAGCAGTTTGCTTCTCTGCTGCCTTGCACCTTGTGTAGTCATGCAAAATAGGTGTAGAAAGCTACCAAATCGGAAAGATAGGGCCTGAGTCTCATTTATACTGAGGTCACTTTACACCATACTAGTAGTACAAAGGGGCTAAGGTATGTTCACAGCTGAACACTTGAACCTTAAGCAACAACTCCCAAATAAGGGAGGAGTGAGTCCTAGCAACTCTTAGACCTCTAAAAATAAAACACAGATGTGACTGAAACAGCCCTGTTTCAAATAAATGAATATCAGAAATACAAGGAATCAAGACATTGAGACAAAGAGATAAAGGGGCCTGCTATAGTGGTGTAAAGTGAGAATCAGAGCCATGGTATTTTACACCCCCTTTGCGCAAATGTCTAATGTGATGTTGTTATCACTCAATTCAATTCACTCAGATTAAAATCCTGATGTTTCTACAAGTTTGGGTATTTGTAGCTCCTGAAGTAGGAGTATTGCATTTTCCTGGAGCTGGTCTCTAGTTGTGATGTAGTGAGCCAAAATATAGTAGTTGAACGTGGTGAAATTAATTGTTTAGTCAAAATTTAAGACTGGCACTTTCTCATTCCCTAAAGGCAAGATTGGCAGCTGCTTCTGTACCCACTTTTTTAACCATACTTGATTTGCCTTTTACTTTAACTATAGTCTCCTCCATACAGTTTCTTTGAACCATTACATTTCTTATAAATGTGACACATTTATGGAGTACAGTATGTATTTTTCTTATCTTATGGTTTATTTTATCCAGTCTTTCACCCTTTTACAACAGCAGTAAACCCCAGCAACCATTACTGCAGAACCTCAGTTTAAAACAATGGATTAAATGGCTGCATTGGTCAATAATGGAATTGATCCTGCCAAAAATTAAGCTTTCCTTGGACGTTCCATATCAGGTACACCCAAGACATCTACTTCTCCAGGTGCATGATGTTCAACCTTCCATGAACTGGACTGTTTGTTTTTCTTGTAGCATGCTAGGGTGCAGGGCTTTTCATAAAGAAATATAATGCAAGATTTCTTCTCTGAAAAGCTTTCAGTCAAAGGGACTGATCATGTGCCAAATAAAGTTAATGACAAAAATCTTATTGACCTAAATGATAGTGTGATCATGCCTTATATATAGACACAAAACAAGGACTGAAGACAACATCTGAGGGAGTGAGGGGAGAATGATAGCAAGGGATAGTACAGTTAGATTGCGGGGTTGCTTTAATTAATGATGCATGCTTCATAATGGTTCTATTTTGTCTTTCTGGATAGTTTATACATTAAAATTGTAGCTTATACTCAGATGGTGGGAGGAGAAAAGCAGAGTATGTGAGAGTAAAGAAAAAGGAAGGGAGGAAAGAAGAGAAGAGGAGGGTGAAGAGAATGGATCAAGAAGATGAGTATGGAGGTGGTAAAAGTGACGAGGAGAGTTCAGAGGAGAGTGGGCTAGCACCTTGGTGAGGCTGGGAAGAGTCACCATGGAGAAGGATCAAATAAAGTAAAGTAAGTTGAAAAGAGAATTTTCAGACAAAGTTCAGGATGAGAATGGTTCCCAGCTGATTAATTCAGGTAGCCTCAGGTCAGGAGGCTGCTGGGCTGCAAGGACTCACTTTCCTGGCTCCGGCTATTGCTGGCTGGGTGATGTTAGGTCTGATGAAGCTGTGCTACTGCAGGGAGCTCCATACTTCACACAATGTAATGTAGCATTTTCCATTGTCATAGTATTCTTGACAAAATAATTTTTCCATTGTATGAGAAATGGAGCCCCAAACTATCACCGACAGGAGTGATGTTTAGACATAGAATCAAAGGACTAGATGGGACCTCGAGAGGTCATTTAGTCCAGTCCTGTGCACTCATGGCAAGACTAAGTATTACCTAGACCATCCCTGACAGGTGTTTGTCTAACCTGCTCTTAAAAATCTCCAATAATGGAGATTCCACAACCTCCCTAGGCAATTTATTCCAGTGCTTAACTACCCTGACAGTTAGGAAGTTTTTCCTAATGTCCAACCTAAGCCACCCTTTCTGCGATTTAAGCCTACTGCTTCTTGTCCTATCCTCAGAGGTTAAGAAGAACAATTCTTCTCCCTCCTCCTTATAACAACCTTTTAACTTAATATAGTTAACTGTTAAGAAGACAGCTGGTCAGAAATTATTCAAAATATTTACAATTTAGATTATTTATCATACATATTTTTACAAAGTGTGTTTCTATTTCCCCACCAGCTCTAGGGAAGCATCAGAGAAATTAAAGATGGAAAAACAACTTGTTTCCCCATCTATCTCCCTAAAATGTAAGCTACACATGACTGACAACACAAGGCCCATGGAAATAATATTTTTTAAAGCAGATATTATATTTACCAGAATGAAGAATTTCATTGCTTCCAAGGAAATTACAATTTTAATGTAAACATCTGCAATACATATTAAACATACTTGGAAATGTTTGTTATCCAATGATCCTTCAGCATAATAAAACTTTTGCTCGTCTCTAAACACCCAGTATATTTTAAAATAAGTTTTATCTTTGGCTTCCTGTCCTTATTATATGAAGCCAGAAGAAAACAACAGCCATAGAACACATGAGTGACATGCATCTTAGAACGTTCCATTTCCATTTCGAAACCTGCATTCTAGTATCTTCTGACACAGCAGTTTTAATATATTTTTGCTCGAAAAACATCTGTTATATTTTTCTCAAGAAGTCTCAGAAAATTTCTGCTATATCTGAAAAGGTAATGGTTCATGTTAATTAGCAAATTGTCCCTATTACACTTACTGTTGTACTCAGAAGGGATAAATGTCAGCAGAGATGCTAGTTGCACATGGTAGTGATTTTGTTTATATTGTTCAGGTTGAGATCTGTTTGTAAATACAGCAGCTGTCATATCTGTCATAACATTGGCATGCCATAAGTGTTCATTCCCTGTTGGCTGCAGGCCCCTATAGCTCAACATGGCACAGACGATTCGGCATTTCTTAAACCCCTAAGTCAACTAACTACCTGTGAGGCAGCTGTAACAGACTGTAAAACAAAAAGGCATCTGTCTTAATGTAATACTCAGTAAAGAACCCCAACATTTACATATGAAACAATAGGCTAGACTGCACATAGACACTTCCGAGAGCAAATGGTGGTACAAAAACTGCATTGTGCCACATAGCCTTTGAAGGGCCCCATCTGAGGCTCAAGTCCTCCTCTTACTCTGGGGGCTAAGGTAAGCTACCACAGCTCTTCAGAGAAGGGTTTGAAACCTTGAAAAAGTCTAGCTCACTTTCCCCCTCACACCAGATGAGCGAGTGGGTATTCAGACCCAAGTCTCCACCCCACTCCCTATCCTTCTCTGCATCCTCCACATCCACTTGTCATAGAGGAGTGTACCTGGATTACAGGGCCAATGCTTCTCACTAACCCAAGACTTAGTTGGTCCAGCAGGGAAATGTGGGCTGGGAAACGTAATCCTCCCTACCCCTGTCTGGCCAGGTAAAACAAAAGCACAATCTAGCCTAGTAAAATGACATTAACACTGAAGCACTTAAGCCGGGAGAGCAGTTTTGAAAATGGTTTACAGTGTCTTCCCTGCAGGATCCCATAATTCAAGTGTCAGAACAATGTCACACTTCAGCAAGGCAGATGATTGTCTGTACATGTATGGGGATTTCCATGTGCACATCCAGTAGTTCATGCATAAAATGGATGTGTATTTGTGAACATGCAAATGCATACCTACAAGCTTATTGAAAAGCAGGACCTATATTTTTACCCCTTCTCTTTTCAAATGTATCCTTCAAATTGTCGGCCATTGGAATGAAGCATTTAATCTTAAGCGTGAAACAACAGTGAGATGGAGATGGGTACCTTTCCATTCATCTCAGTGGAATGTCAACTCTGAAAATTAATGCTGCCAATTTCAGTGCTGCTTGGGCCAAAGTAAGCTTATGGAGCTCAGTGGCCCTCTAGGCATGTTTAGCTGTGTACAGAGAAGTGATCCCTGAGAGGTCAGATCTTCTGTAAATCTGTTGGGCTCAGAGGAAATTGGAATCAGTTTGGTCAACGTTGATTGTAGTTATCATCAGCCCTTTATTCACTTTCACAGATGTTAACACACTAATCTCAAGTAGATAGCATTACAGAACTGCACTCTTGCTATTTATAGAAGTCAGAAATTCTCTGATTCTCCACCATTTTTAAGAGTTCTGTGACTTACTAGTTTGTCCCCATTCTGGGATCAAAGAAGTGCTGTTGCCCCCCATGCTTCCTGTGGGTGTGTTGGGGGACTTAATTGAACAATGTCTACAAAAATTATTTAAGATGAAAGGCACTATGGATGTGCAAAGTATTATTATTACTAGCTAAGCACAAGTCTTATCATGCCTTAGAGGAGATTTTTCTAGTCTTATCTGTTGTACCATGCCCTCCGATTCTGGTATAAGGAAGAAATGTATTAGAAATCACATAAAAGTGGCATTAATTAATTAAACCAGAATCCACTCAATATTTACAGCACTGAACACCCACTCAAGAGTATTGAACAATCTTGGAACAGTCCTAATTTAAATAATAACAATTGGCAGCACACCCTCCACCACTAATTGCAAATTTGATTGCCATAAAATTTTCATTGTTGTACATCATAAAAATAAGTATAAAATTTAATTACTAATGTTTTGTTGATAGATTCTTATTAACTACTGATAATTGAAACAAAGAAAAAGCATAAATTTTACTAAAGAAAGCAATAACACAAAATTTGGCTTCTGTCCCTTTTCATTTGAGAGAATTAGGTCTCTGGACATTTCAATTACAACTTGTATAGGCAAGACACTAAGTCATTTCTGTGTGTTGTAGTATGTCAACAAAAAGAGTGACACTTCCTTACGATTGGTTTTCATTTAAATTGCATTTTGAAGGTGTAACAACTGTGCAAAAGTACTGGCTATAAAACTATTATTATTGCTGAAAGAAAGTATACTTAAGTCAGGTACTCTAGTAGTATGTCAATTAAAAACAATAAAATCACTGCTACTGTAGTTTGGCATTGTAGGCTATGTGGCCATCCCTCCCTGTCACTCTCTGAGGGAGGCCATGCCCCTCCTCGGTGTTGCATACCTGTAAAGGTGAACTCAAAGGGAGGAATTAGCTGTACCTAGTGCTCCGGCCCTATGGCCAGGCAGAACACTACGTCAGTCTATGAGCCCCGAGCCCTCAGCCAGTGCTGGGCAACACACAGTTAGTAGGCTCTGGCCTGCAATCAGGGAAGAGTGGTAAGCAGTCTATGCGGTAAGGTAAGGATGAGCACCAACAAAATCTAAAGGCTCAGGAAAGGGTAAGCACCAGAACAGTCTAGGAGTTCAGGGAAAGGTATGTATCAGCAGAGTCTAGGGGACCAGGAAGGAGTGTGCACCAGCACTGTCTAGCATCCTAGCTCAGCAGCTGGCAGACTAACACAGGCCTCCTGGCCTAATATAGGGAGGATGCCACTCCAGGGGTGGGATGACAGGGGGCAGGGGGACATGGTCCAGGCCAGGGCCCTAACACTTGCATAGTGGTCTGCCACTGGGTTAGTGGGGATCTGCCCACAACACACTGACCTTGTATCAGGCCAATGCTGAACCAGACGGTCATCTAGTTCCCCATGGCTATTACCTACATCTCTGGGGTTTGGTACCTCAATACTGTGGGGGTCGTCTGTGGGGGAGCTCCAGCCAGGCCTCAGGTGGCAGCCCCATTAGCTCCTTGGAGTGTTGGTCAGCTGGCGGCCCAGGGAAATCTGGCCAGTCCTCAGCACTACAGAGTTCCTCTGCATGTTACAGAAGCTAGTGGAGTGCATCTGTCTGTCTTGGTGGCTCCAGCTGCAGGGCCCACCTTTTGTACTTCCACTTCCTCTCCGGCCCTTCTGCTTCTGGCAGGATGGACGTGGCTCTCCTGGTTCTGCCCACCGGGGGCATGCTATGGGCCCTCTCTGAGGGAGGCCACGCCTCTTTGCTACAGGCGTCAATGGCTGTTTTGTCTAAGTAGGGAGAGCCAGTTCTAGCCTTTAAATGATAACCCATTTCAAAATATAGCAAAATCTTTGATATATTCGGAGGAAGTTATGTATTCGTTTAAACTAAATCTAAACATTCAGGATTTTGATTTTTTTTAGGCAAGATGGATTACTTAGTTGACCAAATTAATCCTTAGTGTTACTCCATTATCCTAAAAATAGAAATATTTGTGCTTTACTTATACTTGTATTACTTAGAGTGTAAACTTCTCAGCACTTTTTGTTTGTACAGTGACTAGCACCATGGGGTCTTGGCCTATTGTTGAGCCCCTGGGCACTACTCCACTACAAATTAATGATAATAAAAATAAATAGTGTGTAAAATCCAACTGCCCCATTTTTACTGAAAAGCATTTAGCAGAAGCTATAACAGATTATTAATGAGCAGTTACTGTGCTGCAGTGTCTGTGCACTTCTCAGCCAGCACTCTGACAGCAATCCTCCCTGGGACATCCAAAATGGAGGGTGGGGAGGGAGAAAGTGATTTGGTGGGTTTTGAAAGGGTCCCGGTGAGGAAAGAACAGTTTTACGATATTTATGTTTGTGCACAGACCCAACACCACCCCTCCTTCCCCCATCTTTCCTTCTGCTTATGAGTGGGAGCCATGCAGAATGAGGGTGAGGGTGCTAAGTTGCTTGTGTGTGGGTACTCCTAGGGCCGGCCAGGGAAAGGGAACTGTTTGGTGGTGCAAGGAATATCATAGCACTCCATTTTCCGTGACCATTTCAAACGTTTATTACCATTCACAGTCCCTAGTGTCTGTCCTCTGCCCATGCTGAGCTACTCTTCAGAAACCAGGAAAAGTGGGGGTGGGTGAAGCATCCACTCCAGCAGTTCCACAAACACAGTGCTGTGTCTCATAGCAGTGGAAGGTGGAAGGATAAATGGCTTGGAGTGTTAATCCAAAAGTTCAGGGAAGTTGTGGTGTGATGCTGTTTCCCTGTCCCTTTTAATGTTGCTCACTGGATACAGGGGCTGGACTTGGTGCCTGTGCAGTGGGAGTTAGTGGGTTGGTGGATGTTTACTGTGGTTCTCTGTTCCTCTTCTATGGGAACTCCATCTGATAACTTAAAACAGTCAATTTCCTCTCAACTTGCCTCTCTGTTCTGTAAGCATAATTCAACAAAATTTTGGTGCAGCAGAAATTGAATCTGGTTCTTCGGGTTTAACAGCAGGGTAAAAGTATTTGATTCACCTTCATAGGCCACCAGATAACTCCACTTAGCAATATGTAGAGGGGTGACCATTACCAGAAACTTCTCTGGCACAGGTGGCTGGGTGTCCTCCACAGGCCTGGAAAACCATTTCTTTTTTCCAGTACCTTGATCACGTTTATGTTCCCCAAATGGTAGCCAGCCTTCAAAGAAGAAATAAGTAACCAGTAATGTAAACCCTGAAAGGGACCGAACGCCACCCCAAATGGCCCTTTGATGCACTGTAAACAGTGCAACCATTTTAACAGGTATCTTACCCATTTTTACAGTCAGCAGCTTTCTTGTGCTCTGCTGGCACCTGAAACCCCTCAGAGTGGACCCCCACCCAGCATGCTGGAGGGGAGCAATGAGCTTGATCCAGTCTCTGTAGATGAACCAGTGTTCATCCCCCAATCCCGACGCAGAAGATGTCCGTTTGCTCCCCACATATTATTTCACAGCTGTTCTTTCCTTGTCAGGGTGACGGGGAGGAGAAGGGCAAGGAGAGCTCAATGTATTTTAAAGAATCCTTATTGACATTACAGGGGCAAACCATCCCGATACGTAGAAAGAATAGTAAATATGGCAGGCGGCCAGCTTGGCTTAACAGTGAAATCCTTGCTGATCTTAAACACAAAAAAGAAGCTTACAAGAAGTGGAAGATTGGACAAATGACCAGGGATGAGTACAAAAATATTGCTCGGGCATGCAGGAGTGAAATCAGGAAGGCCAAATAACACCTGGAGTTGCAGCTACCAAGAGATGTTAAGAGTAACAAGACGGGTTTCTTCAAGTATGTTGGCAACAAGAAGGAAAGTGTGGGCCCCTTACTGAATGAGGGAGGCAACCTAGTGACAGAGGATGTGGAAAAAGCTAATGTACTCAATGTTTTTTTTGCCTCTGTCTTCACGAACAAGGTCAGCTCCCAGACTACTGCACTGGGCAGCACAGCATGGGGAGGAGGTGACCAGCCCTCTGTGGAGAAAGAAGTGGTTCGGGACTATTTAGAAAAGCTGGACATGCACAAGTCCATGGGGCCGGATGCGTTGCATCCGAGAGTGCTAAAGGAGTTGGTGGATGTGATTGCAGAGCCATTGGCCATTATCTTTGAAAACTCATGGCGATCCGGGGAAGTCCCGGACAATTGGAAAAAGGCTAATGTAGTGCCCATCTTTAAAAAAGGGAAGAAGGAGCATCCTGGGAACTACAGGCCAGTCAGCCTCACCTCAGTCCCCGGTAAAATCATGGAGCAGGTCCTCACGGAATCAATTCTGAAGCACTTGGAGGAGAGGAAAGTGATCAGGAACAGTCAGCATGGATTCACCAAGGGCAAGTCATGCCTAACTAATCTAATTGCCTTCTATGATGAGATACCTGGTTCTGTGGATGCAGGGAAAGCAGTGGACGTGTTGTTCCTTGACTTTAGCAAAGCTTTTGACACTGTCTCCCACAGTATTCTTGTCAGCAAGTTAAAGAAGTATGGGCTGGATGAATGCACTATAAGGTGGGTAGAAAATTGTCTAGATTGTCGGGCTCAACGGGTAGTGATCAATGGCTCCATGTCTAGTTGGCAGCCAGTATCAAGCGGAGTGCCCCAAGGGTTGGTCCTGGAGCCAGTTTTGTTCAATATCTTCATTAATGATCTGGAGGATGGTGTGGATCGCACCCTCAGCAAGTTTGCAGACGACACTAAACTGGGAGGAGTGGTAGATACGCTGGAGGGTAGGGATAGGATACAGAGGGACGTAGACAAATTGGAGGATTGGGCCAAAAGAAATCTGATGAGGTTCAACAAGGACAAGTGCAGAGTCCTGCACTTAGGATGGAAGAATCCAATGCACCACTACAGACTAGGGACCGAATGGCTAGGCAGCAGTTCTACAGAAAAGGACCTAGGGGTTACAGTGGACAAGAAGCTGGATATGAGTCAACAGTGTGCCCTTGTAGCCAAGATGGCCAATGGCATTTTGGGATGTATAAGTAGGGGCACTGCCAGCAGATCGAGGGACGTAATCGTTCCTCTCTATTCGACATTGGTGAGGCCTCATCTGGAGTACTGTGTCCAGTTTGGGGCCCCACGCTACAAGAAGGATGTGGAAAAATTGGAGAGAGTCCAGCGGAGGGCAACAAAGATTATTAGGGGACTGGAACACATGACTTATGAGGAGAGGCTGAGGGAACTGGGATTGTTTAGTCCACAGAAGAGAAGAATGAGGGGAGATTTGATAGCTGCTTTCAACTACCGGAAAGGTGGTTCCAAAGAGGATGGCTCTAGACTATTCTCAGTGGTAGCGGATGACAGGACAAGGAGTAATGGTCTCAAGTTGCAGTGGGGGAGATTTAGGTTGGATATTAGGAAAAACTTTCACTAGGAGGGTGGTGAAACACTGGAATGTGTTACCTAGGGAGGTGGTGGAATCTGCTTCCTTAGAAGTTTTTAAGGTCAGGCTTGACAAAGCCCTGGCTGGGATGATTTAACTGGGGATCGGTCCTGCTTTGAGCAGGGGGTTGGACTAGATGACCTCCTGAGATCCCTTCCAACCCTGATATTCTATGATTCTATGAGATATGCCCCACAGCACTCCCGATAAAGCACCTTGAAACATAGCTGTTAGCCTATAACAAAAACATTGCCCAATGATGGCATTACAGTGCATATACACTCGCTGCAGCACAAAACCATGGCCAAAGGACCCTCACCCAATTGTCTGCTTTCAACTGATACATTAAAGTTGGCTGCAGGGGATCAAAACACACTGAGATATATCACAACACATGTATGTGGCAGTTCTGTATTGAGCTTTCCTAGCAGCACCATAGCATCACAATAGTGTCCCTTGGCACAGGCCGAAGTCACCTTCTTACTCTATGTTGAGCTACAGCATGCAAGCAAAGAGCATCACAAATATCTCTTGCACACAGGGAACTAGGAGCAGTGAACACAGGGTGGGATCCTGCTGCTTATTCAGGCTATGGAAAGCAGATCTGTCCTGTGCCCACTTGCCCTGGAAGTATTCCCCTTTAGCTCACCTACACTGTGCAAGGCACAGCACACCACAATACCGCAAACCTCATTGGCTACATTGGCATCCAGATAAGTCTGTACTGCAGGCATCACCAATGATCTTTCAGATACCCAAAGGCACACTCCACCACCATTCTGCAGCTACTCAGGCTACACCTGAATTCCCTTTTTCTTGGGTTGGTGATGTCAGAGTACAACTTCATGAGCCGTGTTTGGAATGGGTATCTGAGGTCCCCCAAAATAAATGTCGGCCCAGAAACACCATACATAACATTGTTTCTGGGGAATAAAGTATCTTCTTCCCCCGTGCAGCACAACCCTGATCTCCTGGATTTTATCCTTCAAAACTGGGTTTTCCCCATAGTTGCAAGTTCATATCCATCTTAGACCCAGAAAAAAACCTGGGCAGATCAGCTGTTTCTTTATACAGCTCGCGCTTTTGATCTTCAACAGACAGAGACCCTCAACTCAGGGTGTAGCTTCCAGATTTTGCATAAATGGAGTTGGGGAATTTGCATTAACTTCTCCTTAGGGATTCCACAGGATATCCACTTAACGCTCATTGTCCCAAAGTTCATACTTGCCCGACCCATTTTCAATATAGTCTTTTGGACTCAGTTCTTATATTGGTCACATCTCCCCCCAGAGTGGTTACATACAATCCCAGCCCTTGATAATACTTAAACTTAAGAAATAAGTTTATTTCCAGGATACTGCTGGAAGTTACCATATCTGTCACAATACATTATATGTGTTGCACATATGTGGATGAATCCTATCATGATTTTCCTTCTGTGAGAAAAGTAATGAAGCTACCACAGTGCTAGTTATTTCTGAGTGAAAGGCGGATATGGAATAGGTGCAGACAAATGATACACAGTCAAGGAGGATATCACGGAAGGGCTCCTTAAGCTAGTAATATAACTCAGTGAAGTAGTCAATGAATATAACCTGTTAGTGCTTGCTCTTTTATATGGAAAGCACATACGGCTCTTTTACTGGACTCCATTGGACTTTGGCTCTTTAAAAAATGAGAGGGTCAGAAACAGTCAGAGTGAGCAAGATGAAGAATAGTAGCCTCAGTACCTCGGAACTAGCCCTTGGCTGACACACAAGTACAGAAGGCCACCTTGACAAGTACTAATCTCCTTGTTACAACTGCCTCTTGATTTCTTTCAAAGAGCCTTTTTCTCATTCATTGGATTGTACAACAGGTGTAGTGCCATTATAACAACATAAGAAGGTCAGTGACTACACGGCAATATTTTGCTTTATAACTTTAAAACAAAGATTGATTTCACTGCCAACCCCCCCCCCCAAAAAAAAAAAAAAAAAACTTCACAGGCCAACAACTTGTATCCAAAGATCCAAGCTATACAGACTTCTCATCGGATATAAATGTCTGAATAATGGCATGTATAATGAAAAAGCTGACAGACCCTTAACAATAGTAGTACAAATAGTGTAGTCTCAGTGATGTAATTTGTGTTTCTTCAAGACTTTCAGTGCTACTTTGCTAATGTCATATACAGCTGCAATATAATAAACATTATTCTTGTTTTTTGCCCAGAACATAACAAATATTTAACTTGTAACTTTGATAAAGGGTTATTTAAAAATCAAGAATTCAGAAAGAAAAGCTTCTGATACTGCTCATGTGTTCTAATTCATTTTGCCTGTAGCATACAAATTGAAGACTAGATCCCTTGCAGGTAATGTAGCTGCTTTGCACTGACAATGGGACTGCATAGATAAAACAGAAGGCATAGCTGTTTATGTAACATATACAAACATGGATCCAACTCCAAGGGTCTTCCATCTAAATGGAGACATAAATGGAAATAAATTAAAAACAAGAAACAAAGCCAGCACAACTGGGAAATAACAATTTGGCTGAAATTGACTTTCCACTGATGGCAACCACCCTGATATCAGACCAAAACCCACTGATCATTTAGAAAGAGCAATGCATATTAGCTGTGGGTACATTGTTGCTGTCCCTCAGTGCATATTCACTTCGGGGATGGCTGTAATGGCCCTAAATCTGTCACTTATCTTAAATGGCCCAAGTTTAGAAATTGATTGACTTGTGCGAGTGCTTATGGGTATGCAGGAGGGAAAAAAGAGCCTTCTCTAACTTGCAAGTCTACTGCCAGGGCCAAGGACAATTGCACTTCTATTTCCCCTGTGAGATACGTCTACACTGCAGCTGGAGATGTGAGCCCAGCTCAAGGAGACATACCTGCACTAGTTTTAGTCTTGCTTGCACAGGTCAAAAAGAGGAGTGAAGACACAGTGGCATGGGCTGCAGTGTGGGCTGTATAAGTCTGCCCCAAACTCTGGGTTCATGTTCATGTTACTAGCCCACAGCTGGGTTGCTAGATTATTAAAGATAGCACGGGTATGCCTCACTGAGCTGTAATCACACCTCTGATTGCAATGTAGACATATCCTGTGTTCACCTTCAAGTACAATCATCATCATGTGGCAAAACCAAAGGGACTTGGCCTACTTGTAGATCAAGCGCCACTGGTATTATCTCTGGAGGTGCAAATCACCCCACAAAGTGCAGGGCCAGTCAGTATCATATCATAACTGTCTACTGAATAAAACTGCAACAGCCACTTACCTTCGGAAGCTTATAATTTAAGGAGACAGTTAAGGATCATATCTGACTCCATTTGTATGGAGCCTAGCGTATGGGGCTCTTCTCCTGAAAAGGGGCATGAGGCAGTACCATAATACAAATAATAAACAATATGGAGGTATTGTGTCTTTCTAAAAAGCCACTAGGAATATGAATGGAAAAGTATAGTTTACAGGTACAAGCCATTGATTTTACTGGCCAAAACTCTAGAAATCACATTAAGAAGTAACTGTATATGGATTGCTAGAAGTTTGGAAGTGTGTGTTCTACAGATGCTAGAACAAATGAGTGCAGGTGCAACCTCTTCCACAGCACGTCAAGGAAAAAGTGACGAAAATATTTCAAGGTTTGTCTGTGAAGAAAAAAAAATGAATCAGCCTCAAATGTGCATGTGTGTGTCTATGACAGATTATCTGCGAAAAAGTGTAGGCAGTTTCAAACACTAATCCTACCTCTCAATGTCACACAGCAATAACAGAAGCTTATGTTCTGTCTGTGAAAAAAGTTACCCAAGGAAAAAAGCAACAACACCACCTCATTTATAGAAAAAAAATACATCTTTACTTCACTGACATTTGTTTATCTTTCTCTGTATAAAGCCAACTCTGGAGGCATTTTGCAAATATTCAGCAAGAGTTTTATGCAGGTGCCTAATCCCAAGCATTGAGTAGTCCCTTTGACTTCAGTAGGATTACTTATTTGCTTCCAGTTAGGCACACGCTTAAGTAATTTGCAGAACTGAGGCCACAGAGCACCATTGTCTGGGAACCCCACAATTGTAGCATCTCAGCAATGAGCTCTCCAAAATTGTGGATCATCTCTGCAGCTGGCACTGTGCAACTCGGAAAAATGAAAATCATGAATGAAAGCTGAACAGGTTTTTAATAAAATTGAACAAAATCCCTAAGGCAGATAACTGTGGAAAGTTTCATGAAACAAGGAGAGTTGAAGATATGATTCTGTTTCATCACAAAGGGCACCAGTAAAACTATGAGCCTTATGCTGGTGTGGCAAAGCATAATATATTAAAAAGAATTCTAATGTCTCTCTTTCCCTTTCATCTTTTTTCATGTTTTCAAAGGTAAGCAGTGTGGGAGATTAATATTAGAATGACAGACACACTGAGCTGGAAATTCATTGGGGGGTTTAAAAATACCAGGCTTCAGAATTTACTGGCGAGACGGAGTGCCAAGCAGGAGACATGGCACATTCAGTGAAGTATGGCAGAGTCTCTGCAGAGACACATCATTTTGGTTGAAATAACAGATATGATGGATAGAAATTAAGGACTGTCAATTAGTTTTATTTGTTGGTATTTCTAGTAACCTCTGGGGCACTTGGAGAAATTAAACCAGTAATAATAATTCTGCTGCAAGTAACAGCCTGGTAAAGAAGTCAGATTTAAGTAACTTTGGAAAGATGAAGGTAAATAGGATGATTCTGTAAGTGGTGCTGGTTTGGTTTCCTGTGCAGTTGTGAATCAGCCTTATCGGAAAGAGGCTATTTTAGAATTAGTCCTACAAAAAGAGCCACTTAATGAGGCAGGATAACTGGTGATGGCTAGAGGGATGTAATTCAGTAGTTTGGGCATCAGCCCTTCATTCCTCTAAGGCAGATAATCTGAGGCCCATGAAGCTGGCTGTATGGGAGATTTAAGGATGAAATCCTGTAGTCTAAGTTCTGGTGGGGCTCTGTATGAAAAATAAAAATCCCAAGGCATATTTTCTAAGAACATTATATATTATAAAGCATGCATGACAAGTGCATATGCTGTATTGATGCACACTTACAAGTGAGCCGTGGGAGGGAGCCTTTCTCCTGTGGAACTCAGGAACTCTAGAAGGGAAGTGGGGGGTGGGGGGGAGAGCGGGAAGGTTGAGGAAACTGGAGATTCTGTCCTACAGAAAGGGAGACAAGGTTTGTGAAAATAACTCACATGTTCTGTAGGAAGAGACAGAGGAACATCTCTCCTGAATAGCTCTAGTGCCCTGCAAGGGGGAAAATGAGTGATAGGGAAACCATTGGGGGGACAGAAAGAGTCGGGGTGAGAGCCAGAGTGGGGAGTTCTTTCCTGCAAGAACTCAGAATCTCTGTGAGGGGAGAGGAGGGAGAGTCTACCCATGCACACCCTGCAGGTCCCTTTGGGTCTCCTGGCATTGAGCAATTCTGAAAGATACATTCTTTAAACTTTTTTTTTAACTCAAGGAAATTCCTGGTGGGCTGTAGGGGGGACATTATCTTGGAGTCAGGTTTCAGAGTAGCAGCCATGTTAGTCTGAATCCGTAAAAAGATACAAAAAAACAAGAGTAATCACTTCCCTAGGAGTGTAACTTTCCCTGATCATTCTTGTTACAGTGTGTATGGTAACACCCATTGTTTCATGTTCTCTGTGTATATAAAATCTCCCCACTATATTTTCCACTGTATGCATCTGAAGAAGTGAGCTGTAGCTCACGAAAGCTTATGCTCTAATAAATTTGTTAGTCTCTAAGGTGCCATAAGTACACCTTTTCTATTAACTTGGAGAGTTAGAGTTCAAAGAAGCAATCATTTACATCAATCAAAAACTTGTTCAGATAACTACAAAGTTCTCTAAACAACAACAAAAAGGGTATCCAACAAATGCTAGAAAGTCTGGGCAGTCAAAGTTAAAGTTCCACATCCTAAAAAAAAATAAAAAGTGAATGCCTGGCAAAGCACAGTGAGAATCATTCAAACAATCTTCCGTGCCAACCAGAGACAGCTATAACCCTGAGACAGCTATACCCATCCTTCACAGACATTAATGGGTGCATCTTATCAGTGACCAGAAAAATGCCCAAATCCATTACTCTGAGCATACAGCAGTCGTAGCAACTATCTGCATTTGCTTCCCTACACAGTCCACAGAAAAAATTTCTTTCACATGCTGTAAATAGATAAATAGCATACTGAGGGCAACTCATTTCAAAGATTCCATATGTCAACAATTAAGCAACGGTCACTACCACAAGCAGTTAACTTATTCATTAGGAATGAATTGATGGACAAATTGAATGATTTCTATTTACAAAGAATTTGCAAACATACCGTTTCTTCTAATGTATTCATTACTCACAGTACAGAGTGACTAGTTTGTCAAAAAATTCCAGACTATGTGTTCTTCACAAATATTTACTTTGACTCACTGACTGCTCATGGGGTGTGATATGTCCCATCAATCAGACTGTTATTTTTACTCCCTGATAGGGTGACCAGATAGCAAATGTGAAAAATCGGGATGAGGTGGGGGAGTAACCAGTGCCTATATAAGAAAAAGCCCCAAATATCAGGATTTTCCCTATAAAATTGGGACATCTGGTCACCCTGTTCCCTGATTGGATGACAAACTTTTTTAAAAACAGGAGAATAATGAACAGCAAAAAGCAAAACACCACACAACTTGAATGAAGTCTGGACAGATCGTTATCCATGCTGAGATTTGTAATGCTACGGATTTATGAATGTTTTCATGAATGAACCAGCAGTAATCAAATAGTCACAAACAACAAATAATATGACCTAGCAGATAACAGTAGAGTGACTGTTAAGATATTTGTGAATCATTTTTGGATCCAGAGCAGTGACTCTATATATCAAACCCCTTAGGCCAAGATGACAATGTTATGGCAATTACATGGATTGATCAAAGCTTAGCTTGATAGCAAAATATTATAATTTGTATTAGAGGCATGTACATAGCAATATCCTTGTGGTTCATTTTTTCCAAAACTCCACATACAAACTATACAGCACAAAGTCTTCCCCAAATTTTAAAATATCTGTCGCTAGTGACTGTACTCTTCTTAAAGCCCTTATGGGGAAAAAGGTGACAGAAAGATAGGAAGTTAGTTGTGATATGTTGGCTGAACCATTGCAGTAGTTTTCAAAATGTGGGGTATCCCTGCTATAGAATGATGACTTCTGACAGCTATTATTGAAACTCTTGGATCCAAAAATATCACAGCTGCTGAAGATGGTATGAAAGGAATAAAGCAGGGGATATGGAAGGTGACTGGCTCCCCAGGGTACGTTTGCAAATTCAATTCAAGGTCTGTGTCTTGATATTCAAAGCCCTCCATGGAACAGACCCTAGCCACCTGAGAGTCACCTCTTCCTCCACCACACAGCTATATTCCACTGGAAAAAGTGAAGCCGTCAACACGATTTGCAGAAGACAAAACTTTCACAGGAGCTGGAACTCTTATGAAATCATGACAGATGCCACCTCTTTCACAGGACATTAAGTGCAACATTCATCATTTCACTTAGTTTTTCCTCATTTATTTCCTCAAATATAGATACACAAGTTACCTTGTCTCTGACACTCACATAAACAACTCCTCCTGTAAAATAATCAAGTTACTTCTCTTACAGCTGGAAGGAAGAAAAACAGGGACACTTACTGAGATTACTCTGTATAAACACCTCGGAAGCATTTAAATACTGTGATGAGAAAGATAAATAGGTGGTGGTGTTATGGATGCAGGTGAGGGGAAAGGGGCATGTGTAGTAGAACCCTAACTTTCCAGCATTTGTGGGGTTTTTGGTTAAAAATAAAATAAAAATGACAGTGAGTCTCCTGAGAGTATTTTTGTTGAAGAGATAGATGTGTTTTCAACCTTAATTTCCGGTTAGCAAAGCTTTTTGACCTTCCCGTCAAGTATAAAAGTACGGCTGTAAAAATATACAGTCTGCTAGGTGGGCATGGGAAAGCCTGCTTTGAAAGTGAGCAGACAAATAGGAAAAAGGAGAATTTGAGGCAGAAAGAAAAACTGAAAGCTGAAAATCACTCCTCAGTTCAGTTAATAGTAAATGTTTCTCCAAATATATTCACACTAGATGAAGATAAAAGAGAAAATTGTTCCATTAAAATTATAAAGTTGGAAAGGGGTAAAGCAAAGGCTAGGCTGATTTGTTGAACAATTGTTTTGCTTATCTTTTTACAGAGGGAGAACCGATCAAAGGCAGGGATCATATTTTTTGATATAACAGAGATCAGATGTGCGGATAATAGAAATACTGTCACAACTAAGATAGAACCAATAAAGTAACAATTGGAATGTGATCTATCTGAACATATATTGTATTACTTGTTTTTGTCTTGAAAGGCTACATTTCTGTAAAATGCAAATTTAAAAGAAATAAAGTAAAACAAGTAAAAAATTATGAACAGTACAAAGCTCAGCTCACACAATGTACTGTAATGAAGTTTAACAAAAATAAAAGATTGATCAAATAAAATGTGAATTTTGGTGTTCACTGAAGTCTGAATACGAAGTCTATGCATCAGAATCTGATCTGAAAAGCACACAAATCAAGAGATTTCAGTGGTGGGATGTGGGATTTTGAATTCTTTTGAAGAGCCCTCAGATTTATTTTGAGCCATTTGGTAGGATTAAATCTGTGCTTTATTTAATCTTAATCCATTATTTCAAGTTTTAGATCACGCAATCTCTATCAAATAGCAAGGCTATGTTTTTAACTTAGTAGTTAAAAACATAGCCTTGCTATTTGATAGAGATGCAAAAACCCAACAAACAATTCTGCCTTTTTGCTAATCAGATACATATTGCATCAGAGAGATGTGATTTTTATAACCTTAAAGGGCATATACATGTACAGCTATAGTAGATCATTCCTGTTTAGTTGTCCCAGTATCTTCTTTCACGGTCTCCTTTTTCCAGTTTCTCTTTCATTTTTCTCTATTAAAAAGTATGGAGACAAATATATTCCTTGATGGGGAATGTAACTCATGCTGGGTATGCTAAAGAAAAATCATTGCAAGGATACAAGTGAAAGATTCTTGCAGTTTCATCTTCATTTTCAGAAAACGAATACAGATAAAATAGAGACTCCCCCACCCCATCACTCCTCTCCCAGTACAATGAGACTTGTACTATGCTTGCTGGATTACACTTGGTTGCATTGCAGGAAGATGTCAATGACTTAATCATATAAAACATTAATTAATTTCATGAAATTTGTCAAAGATACTGATACTTTAAAAAAAATCCTGCATGTAACAGGTCAAATAATTTGTTGATATGGCCCTGATTCAGCAAGTCACTTAAGCATGTCCATGAATTTACTCACTTAAAGTTAGGCACATCCTTAAATATTTTGCTGAATCAGAGCCTAAGTAATTTTCTCACCTTTAGGCCAGCTGTAATTGTGACTTCTGCCTTTATAACTAGTCTTGAAAACTTATTTTGTTCTCTTATCAAAAAGCTTTTCTCTCATCAAATTGCCCCATCAAATATGGCTGGTAAGTAATTTAAACACTATAGCAAATACTAATATTACTACAAATAGATCAGTTTGGCCATTTATTTTTTACTGAAGCATGTCTGACACAATCCCCAGAGAAATGGTTACTTCTGTAGTACTGTATCGTCAGCTTCTTACACCTGCTGGAACAACATCTGACAAACAATACATCTTTATGTAAGGTGGCTTCAATATTATAATGAATTTGAGCAAGTGTTTTTATTTTACAACACTAATTAACTGTTAATTAAAAGAAAGAATCCTCTTTTTTTATCTGTGTAGTTTAATGGGGATGTAATGGGGTGGCACTCAACTCTCAAAAGTGCCTCCTTGTTTGGGTTTGTGTCTGAACCTCTTTCAGTCTGTGGTGACCCTTTCTGGCAGTTTCTCTGGAGGTTTCTAGTGACTCAGCCCTCTGGCCAAGTCACATACAGTCTGTATGGAACACAACTCAAACAGATCCATTCTGGGGGTATTAGTCCAATAAAAATCTTTAAATGCTCCTGGCCCTGGTAGGCATGCCCCCAGGGCTTCCTCCCTGGAGATTACTCACCCAGTCTGGTCTGGTCTGGCACCGGCTCTCCAGATGGGCCTCTTAACAGTTCAGATCTCCTTCTGGAGGTTTATCACTGTCCAATTGCAATCTTATAGGAGGAACCCAGGCCTGCCCACTATTCCAGGTCCCACCCCAGGAACCCTAAGAATAGCAGCCACATGCCATTATGTCCCTTTAACTAAACTGCTTTCAGTTCCCTGGACCACTTCCCCATGGCCCCAACCTTCAGCAACGCCTCACCCTTACCTCAGGCCTCTTCTATGTCCAGCAGTCGGCCAGGAGTTCTCTTGCTCTCTTTGTCCCTGCCAGCACTGAGCTATCCATGGTGCTGCAGTCCTTCAGCCCACTAGAAGCACCACTTCACACCTCAGGCTCGAAGCACCAACTGACTGTGGTCTGCACTGCAACTACTTTTATGCTATCCTCTGATTGGCTAGCCCCTTTCAACTTCCTCCTGATTGGCCATGTCCTACACAACCTCTCTATGCAGCTTGGAGGACTCCTCTACTACTCTTTTCCTGCGAGTATGGCAGGACCCTGAGGCCTCCAGCAGGGGACTTCTGCGCCTAGTCCACCCCATCATAGGGGACTGTATACCAAAAAGTTAAGTGTCTGTAAATTTCTGAATTTCTCCAATACTTAGATCAGGGTTTCTTAAATATTTCCTCAGGAGGGACCACATTTTAATACAAAAATTCCCCTCTCCCCCATGAACTATTTCCCTTCCTATTCACAACTGCAGTGACCAACTCCTTCCATGCATAATCACATAATTGCAGCAGTTGTTTCCACTGGAAAGTAAAAGTAGGAAAGTACTCCATATGCCTTAACTGCTTCTACTGTAATTTATTGGTTGGAAATAAGAATAAGAGACCAGTCTATTCCAACAGACCATAGACCATCAGCAAGTGTTCCAGGGACTACAAGTACGGACTGTTGCTTCAGAATTTCAGAATAATATCTTTGTTTCCATTTACCACAAAAGGTAACTGTTGTTTTTTGTCTTTTCACATTCATAGGCTCTTGCAATCTACAGAAAATTAATAAGAGTAAACTGTTGACACCTTAAAGATACTAGTTAGATTAAAAACAGAAAATTCATCTTTTTTTTTCCTCCGGGAAAAAATGGAGCAAATGTATTCCTGTTGAGCACAACTCAGAGGTTAGGCTGAGGAAAAAAGACATTCTCCAAGTCCAAGTAAACTCAAGAATTAATGCTCTCTGCTTCAGGCCACAGAGATTCCTCAGAATTATTCTACCTGGGCTGTGAGGGCAAGGTTTGCAGTTTACCTTGGAGGTGCCCTGAGGATCCAGTGTATCACAGAGCTTCCACAGTAGGCTAATTAATTTCTGCAAAAGGTACAGTGTCTCCCTAATTCTCCCTGGTTTCTGTGCTCTGGCATGGCAGCACTCCCCCGAAGAGCTGTGTTGCTTTTACTTCCCAATCAACATCTGAACCTAAACCTAAAGCACAGAGAGAGGATCTGCTTTATATTATAATGCAAAATCTCTGTGGATCTGATACAAAGGAGAGCGGCTCTATGGAGCTGTATATGCCTAGTCACAAACTCCTCCTAAAACTGCAGAACTGTGAACACACAAAGTTCATGTTCTGGTGGTGGTAATAAAGATACTATTGTTTAGATTCTCTCCCCAAACCAAGATATGAACCATTTTATGTCTCTAATGGAATATACCCCTGTGTTCACAGCCTATACACTATTGTAATGTTTTTTCAAGGTTTAACTTGTGAGGTATTTAAAAACTCATAATTTGCTGATCAATAGTATCATGGCAAAATGCAAGTAGCAGCCATTATATTGAAGAAATGGTCATCTACTGTAACTATGGTTCTTTCAGATGTGATGTAGATATGTATTCCACTTAGATGTGTGCACTTACAGTGTGCTGGAGCTGAAGACTTTTGTCTAGCAGTACCAGTAGAGGGGAGACATTCGTTCCTTGTGGCCATGGCCCCTCCGTTGGCTATATGAGGCAGCACTTCCTTGACCCTCCTCTGTTCCTTTGCACTGAAAGCCCCTGAGAGGAGACTTTGATACAGAGGGGACAGAGGGTGAGTTGTGGAGTACATGGCTGCATCACATATTGAAGAAGCACAGTTACCATAAGTAACCATTTTTTCACTCAGATGACTCGTGAGCAGTAACCCAATCTGGATGCAGGGCTCAGAGTCTACTGTAATAAGAATCACAGGACTGCCCTTCCAAGGCCTGCATCCACTCTGGGTGATGCAATAATAGCACTATCATCTGTAAACATATGTATGGAATACTACGTGGCCACCCTGCAAATGTACGGACATGTCACTGAGGAATGCTATCGATGTCGCTTGCCCCTTTGTGGAGTGCACCCATATCCACTGAAAAGCCGTAGCCAAAGCTATCTCATACACAGTCTTGATACAGGATGTTATCCATCTAGAGACGAACTGTGCAGAGGCTACTTGCCCCTTCATGCATTCCACACAGGGCACAAACAGGCAAGGCAAAGAATGAAACAGTTTAGTCCTGTCTAGATAAAAGGCTAGACATCACCTGAGATCCAGAACATGGAGGTGCTGTTCTGGGGAAAAGTGTGGCTTAGTGAAAAACAAAACAAGTAAAAACATCGCCTGACTCAGATGAAACTGCGAGACCTCCTTGGATTAAAAAAAAAAATCTTTGGGTGTGGTCAGAGTGTTACCATGTCCTCGGAGAGCCAAGTTTAAGGTGGCTCAGTCATTAGGGCCTGCAACTCACACACCCTTCTTGCCTAACTGATGGCTATCAGGAATACTTAGACATCAGTGCCTAATAATTTGCAATGTGAAACTGTAGGCTGGTGGAGGAGAAACTTTTTCTTCTAAGGAAGTCTAGTCTTTTGCCACCCTTGTTGAAGGTAGTAGACCTAAAATGGTATACTCTGTTATGTTTGAAGATAGCCTGAATTATGAGGGAGTTTGGGGTAGGGAACAAAATATTCCACCTCCTTAGATGGTACAAAGTACTTTTTTATCCTTTGTCTTAGGCATGGGAGTGCAGGTGGCTGGTGTCAGGAAGCAGGGTCTCCAGCAAAGCCAGTCTTTGGGTAACCCCACAAGCACAGCTGGCCTATAGTAGATTGCCTGATTGGTTGAAACAGTCAGCAGACCAGCTGTTAAGCCCTGCAGAAGCAGCAGGTTAGTGGCTGCTCAAAGCATTTGCCCACAGCTGCAATAGCTCCTGTGCCTGCTTGCTCCTGTCTTATCCCAGCTTTGCTTCAGACCCAGTTCTGCTCCTGCTGTGGACCCAGCCTTGCCCTACTCCAGGTAACCCAGTCCTGACCCTCAGCTCTGATTCCTAAAGTCTGACCTTTGGCTCTTGCATCTGGCCTCAGACTCTGGCTCTGATTCTGGACTCCAATTCCTTACTACCGACTCATGCTCTGATCATTAGGCCTGACTCTGGCTCTAACCACTTTGCATGACCACCCACATCCCAGTCACTGACACTTTGAACAGCCCCAACAAAAACAATAGGAGAACTAGAGCTGATATGGCAAGCATGGATTCTACAAAGGCCAATAGCTCTCTGACAGATATAGTGGGACCCCTACAGACCTTGTAAACCCAGGTTGCCACCCTGAAGGTGCAGAATATGGTCCTACAACCTCAAGCCATGCCACCTTCAGTTCTGATCCCTTCTACCAGTTAGCCAAAACTCCTCCTACATGACAAGTTCAATGGTGATTGCGATAAATTTCATGGCTCTTATTTCTGCTACACCTACAGTTGTACCCCACTGACCAAGAGTGAGTAGGATTGATTATCAGCTTGCTTACTGGGAGGCCATGTCTTGTGTCTCAATTTCTGGAAAAATTAAGCCCACTTCTTGGACCATTTGAGAACTTCAAGCTATGGCAGTGTTTGTCAATGATCCAAGTCATAAGCATACAGCTGAAGCCAGGCTTCAGGTACTGCAGCATAGACGTGACCAGTTGGTAAATATGAAGCAGATTCCAACCCTTGGTAGTAGACACTGAGTGGAACAAGTCTGCCCAGCATTATCATTTCCAGCTCAGCCTAAATGATATTAAAGATCAATGGCATAGGTGGAATCCCAGTTGACCTGTGCATCAAGGTCGAGCACTGCCTGACCAAACACTGGATCCCACCAGCCCTGCTGACTCTGGTACCCCTATCACAAGTCCCTTCTCTGTCACTGAACCCATGCAAATCGCTCAGGTCTGTCCCCACCTCTGACATGGAGAAGAATCAATGTCTGGCATTGGGCATATGCCTATACAATGGGGACCAAGAACATACTGAAGCAAGCTGCCCTGCCAGTATCCAGTGTGAACCCTTGAAATGCTAAGCCTCAGTGCCAGTCCGAGAGTCCAAACTGGGTGGAGTGCCCTTCCTCTTTCCCCAGCAGCCCATGCCAATTCTTGTCTGCGAGTAACCTGGTGACTGGCAATCAGCATCCAATACATCTCCAAATCCTTCTAGTCAAACCTAATGGAATTAGGTGCCTCAGGCAATTTCATGGACCTGGAGTTAACCCAAGCCCACAATATGTCCCCTGAGTTAGTGGAGTCCATGGACAGGTCACTCCTTTCATCAGGACCAGTCACCAACCAGATGGCTCCCTTAGAGGTAATGATCCTTTGAGGCCTGGGACCCCCTCAAGTTTGGGCCAATTCATGCACTACATTCGTCAGTTATCCTTGGCATTTCCTGGCTCATCACCATGAGCTGCGCATCCGCTGGCAGTCAAGCATGGTACACTTTGAGTCTCCCTCTTGCTGACAATCCTGTTTTCCTGAGAGCCAACCCAGGACCCGCAACACTTTGCAGTGTATTTGGTCCTCCAAAGAATTCAGAGACGGTAAGGGAGGATCCAAAGGTCACCATGGCCACCCACACAATGGCTCCAGGGATTCCTGTTAGATATCAACACTATGCCAACATGTCTGACAAAAAATAAAGCCAACACCTACCATCCCATTGCAGCTACAAACGCCCCATTGACCCCTAGCTGGGAGCGGAGCTTCCCTTCCAATGCATTTGCTCCCTCTCCCAATCCAAACTACAGGCACTCTGGAACTATCTTGAGGAAAACCTGCAGAAGAGATTCATTCCTCCCTCCAAATCCCCAGTGGGAGCCCTGATCTTCTTCATGGTGAATAATGACAATTCCCTTTGTCCTTGTGTGAACTATCAAGCTCTGAACAAGATTACCGTCTGAAACAAGTACCTTATTGCTTATTTATGAGTTGTTCAAAAGATTGAGCGTTGCCAAGATCTTCACAAAGTTGGGCCTCCACAGAGCTTATAACCTGGTGAGGATCTGAGAAGGACAAGGATATCAGGTTTGGCCACTGAGTATTTGGTCATGCTGTTTGGGTTCTGCAACTCCATGGTGACCTTGCAGTATTTCATAAAACAACATCCTTAGAGACATGCTGGTCCAATTTGTTATCATTTACCTGGACAATATCCTCATTTTCTCCAAAAGTCAGGACCTCCACAGTCATCACACATGCACTGTCTTGGAGAGACTCTGTCAAAACCATGTCTATGCAAAACTTGAGAAATGCAAGTTCGATAACACAGTGAAATTCTTGGGATAGATTATCTCACCTGAGGGACTCACCATGGACCTGCATAAGAAGGCGGCAGTATCTGACTGAACCATGCCAAAGGATGTCTGCAGGGTGCAGTAATTCCTGGGGTTTGCCAATTTCTACAGGCAATTTATTAGAGAATTCGTTAGCCTGGTTGCACCCATTTAAACATTCCTGCCAAACGGGGCCCAGTTTGCCTGGTCTATGGAGTCTCCGTCAGCCTTTGATAGACTGTCACCTTAACACCCATCCTGATTCACTCAGATCCCACTAAACCATTTGTGATTGAAGCCGACACATCAAACTTTGCCATAGGTGCAGCATTATTTCAACATGCAGGCCCCCACAATCTACTCTAACCCTATGTCTTCCACTCTGAGAAGCTAACCCTGGCAGAAAAATATATTCAGTATTTGGGACAAGGAGCTACTGCCTGTCAAGGTGGCTTCTGAAAAGTGGCATCACCTCTGAGAAGGAGCCCAATCCCAGTCCAAGTTCTGATAGACCATAAGAACCTGGAGTAACTACAGACTGCTAGATGCTTTAAACACCACATACACTGGTCCTTCTTCTCTCATTTGACTATGTTGTGACCTATTGCCCAGGGATGAGAAACAGGAAGGCAGATGTCCTATCTCACATAAATGAATCTCTCAAACCTGGCAAAGAAGCCTCTTCCCCCATGCTCAAGGTGTCCAACTTTGTCAACATGATTGACAGCAGTTTGACATCCTCCATCCACCCTCTGATGAATTGTTTGTAATCCAGATCAATCCACCAGACGCTGAATGATGTGGGTACCTGACTTGACACCGAGTTCTGACGGCAGAATGACCTCTTCTATTGGAAGGATTGTATTTATGTTTGAGAGGGATACCTTACGCTTCCAGTATTGAAACTACGCCACAATTTGCTGCCATGGACCATTTTGGCCAATACAAGGCTTGGAGTCTGGTCTGAAGGAATTTCTGGTTGTGAAGCCTACAAGCTTGTATCAAGAATTATATAAGGTCCTGCAACCTCTGTACCCAGATCAAGAACTCTGTTAAAACTCCTAGGTCTCCTCCAGTGTCTGCCCGTGCCTCTGCAGCCTTGGTTTACCATATCAGTGGATTTCATTGTAGAACTGCCATGTTTCCAGGGACACACAGTAATTCTGGTTGTTGTCAACCTCCTAACAAAGATGACACACTTCATCCCATGCTGTACTGTTCCTACCAGTGAGAGACAGCTCAGCTCTTCCTAAAAATGTCTCCTGTTACCCTGACAGGCATTGTATTGGACTGGGGTCCCCAGTTCATCTCCCGATTCTGGCAGGAATTCCTTTTACTCCTTGGCATCAATCCCCTCACTTCATCTGCCTATCACCCACAGACTAATAGGCAAATGGAGAGACTCAATCAAATCTTGGAGTGGTATCTTTGCTGCTTTTGAGCTGCCAGCAGGATGACTGGCCTCCCCTGCTTTGCTATGCTGAATTAATGTATAATAATGCAATCCACACCTTGACCAAATGTAGCTCTTTCTTTGAGACTGATGGCTTTCATCCCCACTGCCACCCAAACCTACCCGCGAGTTCCCTTGGCTCCAGCATCTGGTCTCTGACTCTGGGTCTGACCCTTGTCTCCGATTCCTAACTTCTGACTTCAGCTCTGCCCTTTGGCTGTGGCATTTGGCCTCTCACTCCAGCTCTGATCATGGGCTACCGACTCCTGCTCTAACCAGTGAGCATAATTACCCATGTCCCAGTCATTGATGCCAGGGTATGTGAGAGTGTCTTGGCTGGTTGCATCATGGCTTTATTGATGAGAAATGCCACCCTGTTATGGCCTACAGTCTGGAGGATGTCCAACAATGTGTGAGTGGGTCCTGAATTTTCTCAAAGAGAATTGAGCCTCTGCTCAATCCTCCTCAGGAAGTCTGTAAATTATTTGTATTATTTCGGTGGCAATGATGGGGCCAGAGAAGAGGATGAGAGTGCCGCAGGAGGACTGAGTGCGGTTGTCTGCTCAGATTGATTTTCCTCCTCATAACACTGCTGAGGTCCTGAGGCTCTTCTCAATGAGATGACCTCTGTCTGAACTCCCACTCAGATTGTTTGAAGTAATGATCCCAAGAAACTCAACTGAGCCAATGTTTGGGGTCATAAGGGTAAGGAAACTGTGTCCATGCAGAAGGGACCCATTGGTCCTGAACCTGTTAGTATGTTTTGCAGATTCCAAAGGTGCCCAGAAAACCACTGTCAAGGCTAATATTATGCCTTGGAACGTGCAGAGGGGCCACTGTCTCCAGCCTTGAGCTCACTGGAGCAGTAGGAATCCTCAGATTCCATTAGTGAAGCTGTTGGTACTGTATGTCTTCTAATACCTTGGAGGGTAGACGTGAGCAGCAAATGGTGCACTGACGGTGTGGGTGTCTCCCTACAGACTACTGGCTCTGAGAGGATCAGTGACTCTGGGTCAGAATACACAGACCTCTCATCAGGGATAGCATACTCAGGTGTAACAGATGGGAAGAGGGATGGGTTTCTTGGTGCACTGGAAGATGCTGACTTAGGTTGGACAGTGAGCATCAGTAGTGTCGAGTCTCTCTTTTGCTGTGGTATGATACCATTGGTGCAGTCACCAATCACTTCTTTGCTAGTTCAGGGGTTGGTCTTGCCTTTTCTGCAGTTTTGGGGTGCTTCTGGCCCATGGTACTGGAGATATGCATTCATGCTCCCCATGAGCTCCATATCCATACCAGGTGCAGAGTCTCACTAGATTTCAAGGTGTAGAGGAAGCACTCCTCTTCATATAGACTGTAGGAGGGGACTTCTACTTCTTATGAGGATGTTTGCCCTTACCTTCCTCCTGTCTTTGCCTGTTAGAGTTCTTAGGCCTGATATCTGATGGTTTGGAACTAGAGAGTATCAAGGCAAGTGGGGTTGGGGCACTACTAGGCACCTCTAGCTGATGTACATGGGGGAGCAAGGTCAGATGACCCAGGGCTGGGACAGACTGGGGCCTCATCAACCACTCCATCTGGTGTCTTTGGGGCCACAATTAATGAGATTGCCTGGTTTGGGGTGGAAAAGAATGACAGATATTGCACTTGGAGGGGATGTGTGACTCCCCAAGGCAATATAAGCAAGAGTTGTGTAAGTCACTCACCAGCAAGACCTAGGGGTAGGCCACACAGGATTTGAAGCTGGGAATCTTGGGTATACTAAGTACTCCATTCAGTTTAGAACATATTAGTAACCATTGGTTTTTGCTCGATTTCCCAACAGTTACTGCACTGTGGTATATGAAATAGGTCTAGGGATAACATGAGATAAATGACATCAGCATTAAATTGGGAAACCACCACAATTAGGGTTCATAAACCAAACCAAGAGCAAAGACCCACCCCAGCAAATTGGGCTGTGTCCTTTCCCTTCAGTTATTGAGTCCAGCAACCCAAAAATCACCCAAAGTCCCAAAAGTCCAACAACCCAAAAGTCTCTGAACCTGGTCAGTGCAGCCCCCAAGTTCAAAAATTTATCTGCAGAGTTTTACCTCCCAGCCTGGGTGGAAATGGGGGGGGGGGTTATTAAGGGGCACCTTATGTGGTCTGAGGCCAACTGCCCCACCTCTCCGTGGGGTTCTGTTGCAGCCTTCACCGTGAGCCACTCCACTCCGCCAGCCATCCTGCAAGCCGCTCCAGCGGTCCCGCAAACTGCTCTGCTCCGCCAGCCACTCAGCAATATATCTTCAGGGCCCCCCCACTACTTATCACAGCACTCAGTGATTTCAGCTTTTAGTAGGGGAGCCTCAGTGTTGCTGGACCATTGGCCCAAAGTGAATTCAGCTCAGCAGCCTGTAACTAAACTGCTAATGGAATCAAAATTAGCTCTGATATTCCACAGTGGACAGAGGAGGTGCAATTGGTGTTTCAGGCCCTCAAAAGAGGCCCACACCACCAGGTACAAATGCCTGTCCCCAACCTCTCTCCCTTCACTGGGTTTTGGAACCCATGTCCCTTGTCTAGCGAGTGCTACTTCGTTGATGGCCAGTCCCTCCGTCATAAAACAGTTCCACTGTCCTTGATTCACATAATCAGGGTAACAACACTTTATTCTTCCTGCCCCAATAACAGAGAAACTGGGGATCCCACAGCAGCCAAAGTGACTATTCGGGTTGTTGTGGGCTCATGCTAGGCGGGGCGAGTGTGCCTATGCAAACAAGATCAGCGCCTGAAGTTCTTTTCCACAACTTGCCACAATTCACCACCAGATGTCAGAGTAGAGCTCATCCTGACTCTGCTTACATCTAGATCCAAAGATTTTTTCATATTTTTTTACTGTTTTAAACTGTCTTTTCTCTAAGTTTTGAGCATCTTCCAAGTTGTCCTTTCATGTATAGATGAGAAGATTTATCAGAATATCGCCGCGAGAATGGAAAATGGCTCATCAAGAGTGGAAATTTGGAAGATTGCTTTGTAAAATAGGTTTTTTAAAGATATGAACCATGAGCCTTCGCCTATAGCTTGGGAGAGGAGAATCATGTCTAAGTAACTAATGTAAAATGTTTTGGGACAGCATTAATGATGATAATTCCCACCCCGTCACTGAATATGATTTCTCAGTTACCAGAATTGCTATATCTAGTTAATGATGTGCTCTAATAAAATGGCTGTAATCTTGTCATTGCTAGATAATTCACTTTTGTTATCATGTACAAAGAGGAAGGTCATACAAGCCTAATGGAAAAAAGATTATTTATATTTATGCATTTTAAGTGAAGGAGATTCCTAAAGGGCTTTCAAGAACCATAGTTGTAAATCCCACTTTCAGAGGAAGATAGTTACTAATGTCCTTTGATAAAGTGCACAAACTATTCCTGCTTCTTTCATAAAATGCATGTTCATACATGAAATACTCTAGCTACTGGTACACAGTTATGTTTTCAAATGGTTAACCCAATAGATTTCCATCAATCACATCACAGGCCTTGATAAAATTCTGAATAATCTATGCCTGAATTTGATAACAAATTAACCTGGAAATGGACACTATTCAGTTCTACTTATGTTCTTTTCAGTGGGAAAATGAATTTTAAGAAGAAAGACGGATCACAAAATGGGGTTAGAGCAAAGTTAATACCCTCACACCGAAAAGTCTACCTGTCTTTAATAACCAAATGTTATGGTGTATCTGTAGAGAATAAATCACACAGCTGTATGGCACTGGACAATAATCTTTCCTGACAGTGCAACAAATAAAGGAAGCTTTTTTATTTCTAACTTTCAAAACTAAGTATGATGTTACACTCCCAGAAATATCTTCCCAACTTCCAGAAGTAGGGAAATTGCAAGGTTTTTGTAAATTCAAAGTATTTTGTAATCTTGTCACAAGAGACAGCTTCTACTAATATACAGGTCACCTCTGACAGAAAGATTAGTTTGTATGAAGGGTGAGGAACATTTATAGAAACATATAAACAGTCTGTATTTAGCAAGGCTAGCATAGTGTGATCGGGATTTTCAAGAGCCTTAGAGCTTTTTTTGCCAAATCCCATTGAAATACAATGGTATTTTTCCTCCAGTGATATTATGAAGGTAAAGGTCAATGAAAAAGTAGCTTCCAAAAGATATCTGTTTGTGTTTATTGTGATGGCGCATATGATACTGGTTTGTTTCCCTTTTTTTAAACCATCCTCTTCTCATTGAAAAAGGAACTGCAGACATGAAAGTTAAAAGCATTGGTAATGTGCGGATTTTTTTTTCTGAAGGTAGAATTAAAAAAACTAATTACAAAACCTTAACTTTAAAAAAAAGAGAGTTTCAGGGCTACATTGAGAGCTAAACACTTCTCTTCCAATACAGCTAATGAGAAGAAATGTTCACAGTATAACCAACATAAGCAACAACCAGAGCATAAAACTATCTGTACAGTACAGACTCCTCCCCCATCCACTTCCTTGATGATTGCAATTGTCCACGTTTTATGTAAAACAAATATGGATACTAAATATAGCCTATTTAGGGGCTGTTCTACCACATAAATCCTAGGGTGTTTGAACACCTGAAAAGCCACTGCACAAACAGTATAGGGTGAGGTCTTAGTGAAGATCTTTTCCCCTTCCCCCTTCACCAAGGCTTCACATTTTAACAACTTCCCTATAACTGAAGAACGGTGAATAGGGCTCTTTCTTTAGCAAGATCAGTGCACTTCTAGATTAATCAGAATATTTTTGCAGAGAAACTTTCATTATTAATAATTATTTGTAATGCAGTAGTGTCTAGATCCTCAATCACATGCCAGGGCTCCCCTTTACTAGGTGCTGTGCAAACAAACTTAACAAAAAGACAAGATGTTTACAATCCAGCTGTAAAACAACAGATAGATACAACAGGCAGGGGCACCACAAGATAAAAAGGACATCTCCAGGCCCTTCCTCCCACCAGGGCTTAGTATAGGGTGACCAGATGTCCCTATTTTATAGGGACAGTCCCGATATTTAGGGATTTTTCTTCTATAGGCACCTATTACTCCCCACCCCCATCCCAATTTTTCACACTTGCTGTCTGGTCACCGTAGCTTAGTGTGCTGCCTCTTTTGTACAGACGAGATTCTGAATAATTCTACTCTATTTCTATTTAAAAATGAAAAAAAAATATTATACTAGGCTTGACCCTTTTAACATAATGAACTACAACCATCATCTTAGCCAGACATTCCTCTGTTAGCACTGGGACTGGTAACACAACTGAAATTGTACTGCTCTAGTTTTCAGAATTTCAATTCTGTTAACACTGTTCAACAGCATAACTTGTAATGTCTTGTGAAATGTGAAGCTGGTGGCAAAAAGGAAAGAAACTCAAAGTATATGCTGCTTAAATTCACTGTGTCACTTAACATGTCTGTCTAGTTCAACTGCCTATAGAATACCTGAGAAATGAAGATCAGGTTAAATAGATATGACATTCTTGATACATGAGCTTCTCTTACTGCATAACATTAAATATTTTATAACTGAAAGGCATTTTCTGTCTGAGAGGCAGAGAATTTTCCACATCATACTAGCACAGTGTATAGCACACATTAGGGGGAAGGGGAAGCAGGGAAGACTTGAGAGGAAATATCAGTTGGATAGTATAGCCACTCATAGCACTTTAAGTCCTCTGAATTCTTATCTATCCATGTACTTATATGGTCCTCATCACCAGATCTTCTATTTCTGATCTTAAAATCAAGAGGGAAGTAAGGAACACTTGGTGATAATTGAGGAGATATTTTCTTGCCTTCGTTAATCAAACTTCTAGTAATAGGGATATTGGCTGCTTGTCAGGACTCCAGCTATGGAGGCACAGGTAGATGCCAGGGTCCGGGTTAGAGGAGACTTGAGAACATGGCCTGAGTTCATTTTAGAGGGCCAAGGCTAGAAGCAGCAGTCAATACCAGTGCAGTGCTACAGGATCAGGTCAGTGAGATCGATAAGCCCTGCCAGGTCAGAGCCAAAGGAGCCAGCTAAAGTAGGGTTAGTGGAGCCATGGTAGGGCAAGGTGTCAGGAGTGGAGCAGGGGACCAGGAACCATGACCAGGAGTCAGGCCAGTTATCAGATGGGACTAAGAGTCTGCAGCAAGATCTATTTGGAGCAGCAAGCCGGGGACCTGCCTAGTTACATAGACAGCCTCAAGGTATTTCCCCTATGCCTTAAATAACATGCCTGGGCCAATCAGGGAACACATTAGGCTCTAACAGACATGACCTCCACTGGTGGGACATCCAGTGGTGCACAAACCCATAGGGTTCACTGCTATTTCCCAGTTTACCAGAACTGTTGGAAGGTGGCTGTCAGATGGTGTTGTGGACACGTCAGCCACGCAGGAACCAGCAGACCTGTGTGCCAGACTCATGGATCCCCTTACTAATGGTATAAGAGTCTTCTCTTGAAAAGTGGATGCAGCTGCATTGCATTTTTGAGGGCTAGAATGTGGAGTTACCATAGCTCTAAGTAAGGAGTAGCACATAGGGGAGCTACTCAAGGAGTAGATCAGATCTGGATATGGGGAACTATATCCTGGAATGCAGAAACTCTGAAAATGACTTTGGTCCTATGACAGATAACCAATGAACATTAGCTTCAAGTGTGATGCTACAGCTAAAACAGCTAATGTGATCCTTGGATGTACAAGCAGGGTAATAGCAAGTAGGGAGGATGTTGAAAAACTGGAAAAGGGTTCAAAAGAGTTCTACAAAAATGATTCAAGGTCTGGAAAACATGCCTTATGGTGAGAGACTTAAGAAATCTAATCTATTTAGTTCAACCAAGAAAAGGTTAGGAGGTGACTTGACCACAGCTTATAAATATTTACATAGTGAAGAGATTTCTGATAGTAAATGGATCTTTAATCTAACAGACAAAGGCATAATGAGATCCAGTAGTTGAAAACTAAAGCTAGACAAATTCATATGAGAAATAAATCACAGATTTTTAACCGTGAGGGTAATTAACCACTGGAATAACTTACTTAGGGATCAGAGTAGCAGCCGTGTTAGTCTGTATTCACAAAAAGAAAAGGAGTACTTGTGGCACCTTAGAGACTAACCAATTTATTTGAGCATAAGCTTTCATGAGCTACAGCTCACTTCATCGGATGGATCCTCCATCACGAGCATTCTTTAAATCAAGATTGGATATCTTTCTAAAAAGGTATGCCCTAGCTCCAATTGAAGTTATGAGTTTAAAGCAGGAATTACTAGGCAATGTTCTATGGGCTGTATAATGAAGTTGGTCAGACTAAGTGATCACAGTAACCCCTTCTAACCTTAAAAGTTATGAATCTATGATTCTATGAAATTATGACAGTCACAATTCAGCCACTACTTTCCCCTCCCTCCATGGGGTGCAAAAGTAATGGCAACCCTATCCTTGGTATAGTGTCCACTGCTGTGCTGGCTGGCACTGAGGGTGCATCCAAGGCTTCCTCTGTAGAGGAAGTGGGTTAGTGGCCTTTCAGCCTTCCCTGTTTCTGTGTATTCTCACGCTCTCTTGTTTTGTGCTGCTAGTTACCTTTCTCACTGCTCCTTGACTTGCTGTTCTATTGGAAGCTCACTCTCTGCTTCAAAATCTCTCTTTCTGGAATGCAGACCCCTCTTTATTTTCACTTCTTCTTACAAATTCCCATTTCTACTGTGTTTTCGTGGCGTAACAGCTCGCTTATGAATGCCAATGCCACTGCAGCCTGGAAAGGCAGTAGGTTAGTGGCTAAGAGCTGCACTACTATTTAATTTTCCAGTCATCAGCATTATGTTAAGATGCAATAAATACTGCAGTTTTCAAAATAAATAAATAAATAAAGCACATAGAGAACTAAGATCAATTTGGATAGCATATCAAAATAAGTCTTTTTGAAGAATCTGTTTGTGTGACTGTAGTGAACTTCCAAGTAAAGTAGTAAAGTACTTCCAGGAAAGTAACTACAATTTGTTAAACAATATGTTTTCATATTGAAAGCCATTCTAACTGAAGTCTGTAATAACCCTTTGTAAAATGATTGGGGCCTACCTTATATCACAATCCTCCTCCCAGGCCAGGCTTTGCTCTGGCTGTGTCAGCTCACTCCCTTGGTTAATTCTGTCTGCGCTCTCTCAGGGAATTCAGGGAAGCAGTTTCGAGCAGGGTTGGCTGTTTTATTTTAAGCCTTCTTAACAAACAAAAATAATAAATAATAAACATACAAACTCCTCCCCCAAGGTCTGTGCAAGCTGAGTAGTACCTTCCCCAAGTATGTCCCTTACACCACTGACTTCAGTAACCAAAATTTCCTGAATCTTACCTCAAAGCCTCAGCAATTAAAGATTGCACACAATGTGCTTTTTGTCTGTTTGGTTCCTGGAACAATTCCTCTCTGCAGTAGCTCCCACATCAGTCTATTGGGAGCATAGACCCTGGTCCCTCAGCTTTCTGGAAAGTGTTGCAGTCCCCACCTCCATTTCTGGCTGCCCTCTTTCATAAGGGTCAGTTAAAAAATTTCCAGCTCTTTCTCAGGAGCAGTGGGCGGGGCTAGTGAGCCAGCCAGCCTGCTGCAGCCCTCCAACCCCAAAGGAATGTTATCCCTTATATCCTCACACTCCTGCTTTGAGCATCACACATATCTTGACAAATTCAGTGTTCTCAGTGATTGATAGTGTATCAGTTAAGTGGGCACAGTAAATTTTGGAAACCAAAAGTACTTTTTTATTATTATTGTGACAGTAAATTTCACCTTGTAACACTTTAGAAAAACTCCCATACTGTTCAGAGCCACAAATACCTCTGTAGAGAAAAATCAAAACAAAACTCCAACAACTAAGGACTTTTTCCTCCACTCTGGGAGTTTTTATTTCTAATGCTGTGAGTGGCATATGTGGAACAATTATCATCAATTAGTTAAAGCCAAAGGGAAATAAAAAGCACTGTGCAGGGACTTAAAAAATCTACTGCAGTAGAAATAAAATCTATTAATCAACTTAGCATCTAAATACCATGTAAGCAAGAATTATAAAGTTCATCTTATTGACATAAATCTTTAAGATTCAAAACATACTGCCAAAAATGCCTTTACCATTTGATTAGCATTTGTTATGAGTATAGATAACTTGTTATGTAACGTACATACACTGAGCAATAATGTCAAGCAATAATGTCAGACAGCGTGAACAAATTACTCAGCCATTGAATGTATGGTCTACTAGGATTCTAAATGAGTTGCTAACATTTTGCTAGGGTCAATGAAAAAAAGTCAATATATAGAAACAACTTAATTAGTGGCATTGATGAAGATGTCAATGAGATCAGTGGGTATATAATATATTATGGACACAATGCATATCATCATGTTAGCAATGCCTTGAACTGCTTTTAGTGGGCTTACTCTGTGTATCCCTCATTCCATTATGTTGTAATTATTTAAAGATTGAGAGAATACAAGGTTTACTTGAAGCTTGTGTTCTGTAAGGATATTTACAAATTCTAACTGTAAAATCACAGGACCAAATTTTCAAATGAGTGCACGTACTGCACAGACATGCAAATCTTCCAAAGTGTGCATACACACTGAAGTTGTGTGTGCACATAGCTACACATCTACAGTGAGGATTTTGCACATATTGGGACATTACATGACCCAATCACATACATGCGTTTGTGAAGAACCATTTTGTTAAGGATTTACAGTATAAGTAAGTACAAGAACCATATTTTTATTATATTCATGTACAGTGCCTAGCCCAAAGGAGCCCTGATCCCTAGTGAGACTTCTAGTCATTATTACAGTACAATGTATACTACTACTACTAATAATAATTAATGTGGGCTGTAGTTATCAGACACAGGGAGGCCAATCCTGATGTCCTCCTTTAGTCCTAGTGAAGTAAATGGAAGAATTGATCACTGTGTAAATATATGTACATATGGAAAGAATAGCTGATAGTAGTGGCTTTTCAGTCTTTCAGACAAAGGCATAACAAGATCCAGTGTCTGAAAGTTAAAGTTACACAAATTCAACCTTGAAATAAGATGTAGTTTCCTAACAGAGTGATTAATCACTGGAACAGCTTGCTTGGGATGGTGGTGGACGCATCCCTGAGTGGGGTCTTTATAATATGATTAGAGGGCTTTCTAAAAGACATTTTTAATCCAGGTTCTGGAGAAAATTCTGGACTGTGTTGTACAGGAGACCAAACTAGATGATCATAGTGGTGTCTTCTGGCCTTAGAATCAATACATCTATGATTTTTTTTTTAATTGAGTAAATACTTCATGTCTGGGTCTATGGAAAATGTGAATGTGAGGAGTGGGCATTTTTTAAAAAAAATCATATCTTTACACAACTTTCCAAACTCTCACTGGCATTAAATGGGTAAAAATAAATTTGTGTTTCAAATAGATTTTTTACAATGAGTTATTGACAAAGGATTGATTGTGTGTTTGGTTTTGCCTCTCAAAATATATGTCAGTGGTGTACAAACATTGCAAATATTTTGTATAAAATTAATAACAAATTAATTGCATTTTTGTTCTGTGACATATCGCAAACTAAAAATGCTGTGTATCATCTTTTTGCCAAATTTATCCCAGGGCAGGCAAATTGTCAGGTAGCATGATCCACTAACATTAATACTTCTTTGTGCAGGGGTTCCATGCAAAATGACTGAAGTGGAGGTCAGAATCTGGCCCTGAATTTGCCTGGTTATGTTTTTAGTAACCAGCTTTATTAACCAATCTGTAGCTGCTGCATTATGGAAAATATTCTAGATTTGTATGTGTTTCTTTTCCCCATTTGAAAAGAATTTCTAAGGGACATGAATGAAAATAAGATTTTGGTTGATTAGGATTTGATCAGCTCCTGTGTGCATGCTGAATGCTTTCCCCATATTTCCCCCTCTTCCATGCTCCTGGTGAATGACCAGCAGGCATTCAGTTGTGTTAATTTTTGGTCTTTAGCAATCCCAATGGAATATTACTTTGTAAAATTATTTTATGCTCTACATTGTATAGGAGTCTCCTGATAATATGCTTTTTATTTCAGTGTGACAAATTAATTTTAAAAAGTAGAATTAAGCTTTTCCACAATAAGAATTTTAATTTAGTTAATTAGTGAAAGCCTGATCTGCATACAATATCCTTACCCTGACTAAGTTCAAAAGCTGGCAATGCACCACTGACTTATTTACGACAGGTCCGATCCTGGGAGGTCCTGAGCATGCTCAATTGCCAACTGAAGTAAGTGAAAGCTGAAGGCGGTCAGCACCACACCTAATCAGTCCCAGCTTCCCAGCTTTATCATCTATTGTTGTTCATGGCCAAATCAATAAAGGGATGTAAAACAAACTGATAAACTTTGGTTGTTCTCTTTTGCTTCTTTAGAAATAAATCCAAAGAGATGAGCCTTTTCATTTCCAATTTATTATACCACGGGGCTATGCTTGCTTGTGTCTTCATTTTAGATGCTTGCTATTTGTACCAGAGTAGACCAAAGTCACAGCTGGAGTTATTGTCTATTGCTCCAGTTCTGACCCCTAATCCTGCTTTCTCACTACTAGCTAACGTGAGATTGATAGTTTTGCTTCACTACAGATATAAGACCAAACTGTGTCTCATAAGGGCATAAATGCATCATGGCATGGAGGAGGTACCCCATCAAAACAATGGCTGTAATCCAGGAATTTATTCTAGGAATGAACTTGTATGTGTGTCACTCTGAAGCCTAAAATGTCTGTTGAGTCGGTGTGAAGTGATGGAAGCAGCTACACATGAAGGCTCTTTTTGTTCAGAACATCACCAGATACAATCATCACTGGGTTTTGTGGCCTGTTACAATTTTTAAATTCTTAGCCATTTTGACTTTACACATTTCACCTGTGCGGTACAGCTACTATACGGCATGTGAAAAGCCCTTGACCATTATGATATCAAAGATAACGCAATCAATCACCACCCTTACTCAACATCTAATTTGCATGCAACAATTTCCTTGGTTGCATGAAGGAGGTTACACAGATAATGGATTACTTAGCCCAACTGTCACATCCGTGCACTCAACTGCCACCCACACAAATCAACAGAAATCTCCCAGCACACCCCCAACTCAAACCGACAAAACCACCCACATAACACAACTGCCATACACAATAACCCCAAACACACATAGCCCTTCACTGCAGCACACATTCATGCATCACCCGTATAAATCCACAGAACTGTTCCAGCACAATACAATCCACACACAAACCAACACAACCAGCACACACAAACCAACACAATCCACACACATACACAACACCTCACCACAGCACAAAATCCTCATTCACCACGGGCATAACATTTCTCCCAACAACCTGTCCCCCCGCAAAGATACAAATCAACAGAGTCACCCACACACAATGCAACCAACATACACAATAGGAACATAAGAGCGGCCATACTGGGTCAGACCAAAGGTCCATCTAGCCCAGTATCCTGTGTTCCGGTACCCCAGAGGGAATGAACAGAACAGGTAATCATCAAGTCATCCAACCCCTGTCACCCAAACCCAGCTTCTGCAAAACAGAGGCTAAGGACAAGATCGCCGCCCATCATGACCTATCCTCCATAAATGTATCTAGTTCTTTTTTGAACCCTGTTATACTCTTGGCCTTCACAACATCCTCTGGCAAAGAGTTCCACAGGTTGACTGTGCATTGTGTGAAGAAATACTTCCTTTTGTTTGTTTTAAATCTGCTGCCTATTAATTGCATACGGTGACTCCTAGTTCTTGTCTTCTGAGAAGAAGTAAATAACACTTCCTTATTTACTTATTCCACACCAGTCATGATTTTATAGCCTTCTATCATATCCCCCCTTAGTTGTCTCTTTTCCAAGCTAAAAAGTCCCAGTCTTATTAATCTATCCTCATTCGGAAGCCATTCCATACCCCTAATCATTTTTGTTGCCCTTTTCTGAACCTTTTTCAGTTCCAATATATCTTTTTTGAGATGAGGCAACCACATATGCACTCAGTAATCAAGATGTGGGTGTACCATGGATTTATAACCCCAAGCACACATAGCCCCTCATGGCAGTACAAACATTTGATTCATCACCCACACAAATCTCCTGGTACAATCCCCCCTAAACACAAATCAACATAACTACCCCACACAACAACATAACCAGCATGGGATTTGTAGTCTATCATCCAATTTGTAATTTCGCAGCCATTTTAAGCTTTTTCACTCACAAATTACACTTTTCAGCTAAAACAACGGGGGGTCCTTGTGGCACCTTAGAGACTAACAAATTTATTTGGGCATAAGCTTTTGTGGGATATAACCCACTTCATCAGATGCATGGAGTGAAAAATACAGTAGGCAGGTATAAATATACAGCACATGAAAAGATGGGAGTTGCCTTACCAAGTTGTGGCGGTCAGTGCTAACAATGCCCATTCAGTCAGTGTTGGCCATTCCCAACAGTTGACAAGAAGGTATGAGTATCAACAAAGGGGAAATTACTTTTTGTATTGACCCAGCCACTCCCAGTCTTCATTCAGGCCTAATTTGATCGTGTTAAGTTTGCAAATTAATTCCAGTTCTGCAGTTCCAGCTGCTGGTCTCTCTATAATGCCTTGAAAAGTCCCAGAAAGGCTGTGGTGACAAGGATCCTGTAGAAAATATGTAAGAGCTGCTCTCACCAGCACAAACATTCTGATATCACTTAGTAAATGGAGGAAAGGGATACGGCCACAGTGCCTGCTGAGACTCCTTCCTTCTAAGGCAATAACTTCTGTTGGCAGTGCTAGCCACCTCTTCCCCTAAACAGACAACTGTATGGGAGCTGTGAGGGAGGAAGAGGCTCCCTGCGTCCTCTTCACATACTGCCTCCTGCTCACCTACAAGACTATAGTTATAATGTACCCTTAATATTGTTCAGTGCCTCATGACCAGAAGGAGAAAGTGCTCTTTCTTGACTCAGTTATGTTTGTTGGAAGTCTCATTTTTTAAACAGGCAGGATTTTTTTCTCTATTGCATAGAAACAGAGTGACCCTGTCTTTTTAATAACAGTCCCCTCCCCTCAATAGCACTGCTGCCCCTCAGATGTTGTCTGAGAGGCATCCCTTATTCTAAGTAATAACTTCATGAAAGTCATTTGCTAGGCTTGTCATTTTGAATTATTGCAGAGGACAAGAGAGGAAGATCATAATTAGCAATAATACATAAAATTCTACTGTATATATATTTGGCTCACACATTGTCAAAAACTACCTATTTACTGTTCCAGGATTATAGGTGTCATAAATATAAAGGGAAGGGTAAACCCCTTTAAAATCCCTCCTGGCCAGAGGAAAAATCCTTTCACCTGTAAAGGGTTAAGAAGCTAAAGGTAACCTCGCTGGCACCTGACCAAAATGACCAATGAGGAGACAAGATACTTTCAAAAGCTGGGAGGAGGGAGAGAAACAAGGGGTCTGTGTGTCTGTCGGTATGCTGCTTTGCCGGGGATAGAACAGGAATGGAGTCTTAGAACTTCTAGTAAGTAATCTAGCTAGGTATGTGTTAGATTATGATTTCTTTAAATGGCTGAGAAAAGAATTGTGCTGAATAGAATGACTATTTCTGTCTGTGTGTCTTTTTTGTAACTTAAGGTTTTGCCTAGAGGGATTCTCTATGTTTTGACTCTAATTACCCTGTAAGATACCTACCATCCTGGTTTTACAGGGGTGATTCCTTTACTCCTATTTACTTCTATTTCTATTAAAAGTCTTCTTGTAAGAAAACTGAATACTTTTTCATTGTTCTCAGATCCAAGGGTTTGGGTCTGTGGTCACCTATGCAAATTGGTGAGGATTTTTACCAAACCTTTCCCAGGAAGTGGGGTGCAAGGGTTGGGAGGATTCTGGGGGGAAAGACGTGTCCAAACTACGTTTCCCAGTAAACCCAGTTAGTGTTTGGTGGTGGCAGTGGTTATTCCAAGGACAAAAGATAAAATTAATTTGTACCTTGGGGAAGTTTTAACCTAAGCTGGTAAAAGTAAGCTTAGGAGGTTTTCATGCAGGTCCCCACATCTGTACCCTAGAGTTCAGAGTGGGGGAGGAACCTTGACAATAGGTAAAAAGAATATTTGTCCCTCCCCTTCCTACTCAGAATGACAGACCTGTCAGAGGAATATTCTGAAACCTAACAATACAGCAATGTTAGTCACATAGAGCCTTAAATACCTCACACACACACACCCTCATTCAGTAATACAGAGAAAAACAGTTCATGAGCATTCAAGGCAGAGTAACACCTACAAAAATATCATTTTCAATATATGCACACTGAAATTTGCATGTGATATGGCAAGCACAATTTCCCTCCTCCATGTTATCACTCCAGTTGAAGTCTGCGTGTTGGTTAACGATGAAATAAAGTGCTCTCTTTTTCATTCTTATCATTATTTATTCCTGTTTTACCATAGGAGATGGATTTTACTTCCATACCTGTGAGATAGATCTGAATACCTGCTTTCTGATTCTGACCTGGAATTTATCAGTTTTGATTATGGATATCCATATTATAAAACTGTGTATAGGATATATCCTTCTCCTGCCCAAATTCATTCTTAAAATCCTGCCCGCTTTGCTGATATCTTGATAGGAATGTGAGTTTTGTGCATGTCTGTGGGGGCTGTTACAGCTTGGTGAATAGGGAAAGAGTTTTTCTTTAATATGTTTATTAAATCTGATCGGTGATTCAGTCTGAGTATGCTTATACCTCATTAGTTTGCATTTCTTCAAAAATGTGTGTGCCTTTTTTTTTAATGGATATTTGGGAAGAGCTTTTATTCATGCAAATAATAGCATTCATATATGGATGAGACTATTCATGTGCAAATAAGTTCATTTGTTCTGGACATGCTCTCTTGGCCACTACTATATATACTGGCTTTGTGGTTTTGTAAATGGAGTTGTTGGGAGGCAGGGAGACACTAAGAGATTGTTTTCAAAATCACTGGCTTTGTATGAGTGGCAGTGAAGAGAAGAGAAGGCAGAGGCAGCAGAGAAGAAGTTAAAACATAAAAAAGTTCCTTGTCTAGAGACATCTGCACATTTTCTAACCTCAGGACATGGAATAAGATTCCTATACTGAGAATGGTTGATCAGCACTTGGGGGCTATTGCTGTATGAGCAGGATTTTACCCAATAACTGCACTTGGTAGATACTTCATACCTCTGTATTTTGTGTATATTAAATAAAGGAGTTTCACAACCAAGCCCAATCCATCCAAAACGCTGTTACTGATGCAGTAATCCAACGAGAAGGAAAAAGATAGGTGACCACAACCTTCAGCAGTAGCACTGCCATTCCTCCCAGTTTCCCCTAGACCAAGCTATGCTAAACACTTTGCCAGCCATCTGCAAAGTCCTTTTGTGGATTATTAATCAATACATTAAGCAATATAAGTTGTACTACAGAATTTTGAGTATCTAAATATGGTTGTAAGCTGTTAGTTAAAGAATTCCACCTAATGAACAAGTTAATGAAAATAGTGATTGCTCGGAACAGAAATGAACTGAATCACCTACCAATCTAGGCCTGGTACTAACAATCAACAGAGAGTGCAGGATGGAAAGGATCAAATGTGCCCTGGAAGAGAAAAACAAACATTATAACAGTATCTGGTCTCCATTACTTTGTTTTGTGTTTTAGTAGTCAGGGTTGTTGACTAGGTCGTGTAGTCTGAGCAGAATACTGTGGATTGCAACTCTACTGGTTTTCTCCCTCTTTTAGCTCAGTTTCAAGTTCTATGATACCTTCTGAGTTCAGGGACTACTCCATCCTAGTGCTCCCATAAACACTATCTATTAAAAAGAGACATGGAGGGGGGCAGAGCCGGCAGGATTTTGGCAAACATAGCCCATAATGCAGGAAAGGTCAGGGTGCACCTTTCAGGAGTGATGCAGTGAGCACACTTTTTTAGTGTTCCTCCACTGAGCCTCCCAAAGCTCCTCCTGTGTAAAGGCACAGTCTGGATCTCCATATCCTGTACTCCATCTCTCTGTTATGTACAGATATAAAAACATATAGGCTGTAATAAGACAAAATTAAAACCCCAATAAGAGATATTGAATGAAGATGAAGACTGAAGATTTATCTTAGATCAAATTCCGTTTGGCTCATACATGAGTAGGTCCAACTAGTGAGACTGTTTTCATGGGCAAGACTAACGGGATTTGGGCCCTCATTGAAGTTCACCCCATAGCATTCTGTGCCAGGTCTCAGGACTTCCTGTTGTGGGAAGCAAATAACCTCACTGTACCACATCCATGACTACTACTAAGATCCTGCAGATGTCTCCACGCTGCCGAGGTACAGACCATTTCCAGCATAGCATTAATTCGTGAAACATGCATTTCTTGGAAACTATTCTCTCTCTATACAAATAGGCCTGAAAAGAGGGCCCACTAAAGCCTCAGCTGGAGCGGGGGTGGGGGATGGGGAGAACATTTTGTAAACTGATTGCTTATTGCAACAAAAATAAGTCTACTCACAGGACTGGGAATTTGCTGCTTTATTTAACTACATCACAACAGAGTGGGGGAAAACTTCTACTGACTAAACCAGGAACTAAGGGAAGGATGACACATAGTTCAATTTTATAATACCCTGAGTAATCAAGTTAACCCTATCATGACAACTTTACTACAAAGCACAAGCTGAGCAACTGTGCAGGAGCCCTCCGCTCTCCCTTCATATTATTTGTTAGGCACTTACAGTGTGCTCCGCCACACTTCAAAGGTATAAATAGGGGATATGGTAACTGTTCTACCCCATAGGCTGCCTGTAGGCTCAACAGAGGATTCTGTCCTACCCATCTGTGATGTTTAATTAAAATATAACCATGCAAATCATTATTGCTAACACTGTTATATAATTGCAACGAATCTGATACAAAATATAACTCATGACCAGAAAGGGTTAAGCAGTGTGCAGGCTGAATGATCCAGAGCCCACCTTTAAAGTCATGTTAAAAGGGTATGTGAATGGTAATTAGGGCAGTTCATGGTAAATAGGTTAGAACTTTGAAATGCAAGCCTATATTGTTAGAAGTTAGAAGTGATATTAATTGTCTGCATCTCAGCTACTAGCCACATAAACAGACAGTGACTGTCTGTCACTATAGTTATGGATTCAGAGATGAAAAGGGAATATTAACATTTAGATGAATCTTAGGTGAAGTAATGTCATTGTCTGTATGTCTCTTTGAAGTTTGCGATAAACGGCCTAATGAATAAATTGTCCTGTGTTAATTTGTGTAACTAATTACTGGTGGTGTTTAGAAAACAGAAGGTTACATCAAAAGCCTATTATTTACCCAGCACTGTATGGTCAAGTGGATGCTAGAACACTGTATAAAAAGACCCTTGGGTCCTGATCCTGTTTATCGCAGATCTGCTTGAGTTTCATGCAGGGGAAGCCTAAGCCACAAGGACAGAGATTCCAGTTCTGACTGGACCGCCCTGAAATAATATTGGACATTGGACTGTAACCCATGAGCTAAATTCTAAGGGAACTCTTTGTGACTATAAAGCTCACCATCTCTGCTATGTATCTGAACCTCAAGAATTGAACTCATGTCTGTATGTATATTGATCTTTTAACCATACTCTCTCTCTTTTCTTTTTAAATAAATTTTAGTTGAGTTAATAAAAATTGGTTGCATGTGTGTATTTAGGTAATATCTGGGAGGTAATTGTCTGCTCCTTTGGGATTGGTAGAACCTTTTCTTTTATACGATGAAATATGATTTTTAGAAATCTTCATCTTATATCTGGATGGAGGCCTGAGGCTGGGTTACTTCAAGGGAATTGTTTTGTTTGGACTTCTGAGTAATCAGTAAGGTATAACAGAAGCTGTTTAGTGCTGGCTTGGTAAATTTAAGTCTTGAATTATCCTCCAGTTTTGGGGATTGTCTGCCCCATTCTTTGCAGTTCACCTTAATTGAGTGACCTCGGCGGGCTCTCCATAGGACCCCGGTCACACCATCCCTTGAAAAAATTGCTGCACAAAGTTTTCCTTTTAGAAAACCTAATTAGCTGGGCTGAAAGCTTGAAGAACCCATTACATGTGCTTTACGCAGGGCTTGTGCCGTGGTGTATTTCATTAAAACAAAACAGTCATCTTTTTCTTCATTTTGCTCATGTTGTATGATTATAGAAGTTTAGCGGATGGGTGTGAGGGAAGTGAGATAAAAAGAGGTGAAGAATGATTTTTTGCCTTTCTGTTTTTTAAATTCTGGAACATTTACACAGACAACTAGAATTTTAAGAAAAAGCTTTGTAGCTTTTATGAAAGTTCAGACTGAATTCTCTCTCTCTGGTAATAACAGATACTCCAAGTTTTATTTCTAAGATGTTTTGTCCATCTCTAAAGTGCCCACCTCCACCAAACTCAGAGGAAAAGAGTTAAAAATAATTGATTACATTTTACCTCAGCAGGATATCTGCAATCTGTTTAGGTTTTGAGATGTATTGTTTATAGACAAATGGCTGCATATGGTATGAAATTACTGAAAAACACTTGGGACAGTACAGCAGTCTTCTGGTTAATTTATTTGAAGTTACAGATCTGCAACATTTGAGTATAAACAAGAATAATTCTAGAGCCGGATGTAGGCACAGCTTTAGTGCATGCTAATGGTTTCATTCACCTGTTTTTTTTGTTTTTGTGGTTTTCCTATTTAACTATGCAACAAAAGCATTTCCATAAGAGTAAAGTTCATGGCATGAAACAAGAGTTGCTGAAAAAGAAAATGACAAAGTATAGGCATAGCCAAAAGATAGATTTAAGGTTTTTTGTGCAATTATGACCTCACTGCAATAATCACACAGAGCAAAGTGCCCCCCTTGTAGACTTAGAACCAATGTTGAAGTTTTTAGGCCACAGTCCAGCAAGACGCTTAAGCATGTGCATAACTTTAATCCCTTTAGAAGTCCCATGGACTTCAGTGGAATTACTCAAGTATTAAAGCTATGCACTGGCTAATGTGCTTTGCTACACCGAGGTCTTAAACAACTATTTATCACTTTTAATAATATAAAAATAAATCTTACTAAAACTGTTAAGTAAGGAATTGAGGTTTTTCTGTGTAGTTTATTATTGGGCTAGTAACACTAATTTATCTTCTGTCATCTTCCCTCAAAATGTTATTATTCATGCCAATACACTTTTTCATGGATGGTTAAATAGAAGAAGATGCTGAGGGAATTGTGTGCTTGTCTGCCAGTGAGACAAAATGATGAATAAGGCACTAGAAGTTTGTCAAAAATGTATCTGGTATTTTACCTCTTTTACCTGAATATCTAAAAGAGAGTGTTGTCTTCAACCTTTATTTACATGAGTGGTCCCATTGACACAACACCAAATATCTTGGGATCTACACTGAATGAAATCAAATGGTATATACTACTGGATATGCAGATTCTTGGTTGTGTACTTAGCCTTCAGTAAGCGCGACTAGGAAATGCTTGGTGAGAAAGGTTTGTAGGATTGGGTTCCTAGACTCAGCCTCACACAGAAAATTCATTTTCATTGCCAATAAAGAGGAAATACTGGGCCAAATTTTTCAAAATGTGGACTTCCTCTCTATGATGATAGATTTATAACATCTGCATATGCAGGTGGTAGAATTTAAACATCTAAAACTAATTAACAGTGCTGCTAAGATGTTAGTGTTTGGAAAGGACACACCAAGGTGTTTTCATGTGAAAAGTTGAGTATATAACAAGCTGAAGCTGGGTTCAAGACTATTTGAAAAGTTAGCCCTGTGTGTGTGTGAGTGTGTGTTTGTGTGGGGCAGGAGGTTTAGAGAGAGAGAGAGAGAGACTATATAATGGTGTGATATAACATTTTATCAGTATGAGTTTGGCGTGGCTATATTACCCAAGAATGGCAGATGCAATGTTTTGAAATTCAGGTCCTATAACTGTAAAATATTATTACACATTCTCATTATTTTATTATGTGATTTTGTTTGCTCAGTGGGTATGTACACTAATTATTTAGGCATAATTTATGCAGCCCATTACTGATTTTTCTCTCTTAGAAAGTAAGCTGCCTTTCTCTCAATTGTGTTATGATATGCAGCATGCCAATACATAATAACTTACAGTACCATGCCAAAGACATATCAGTACTATAAAAGCATGTACTCTGTGCAATCAGGTGAATGTGCAGAATGTTCCTGATTTAAATTAATGAGCCCTTTGCCTATAGACCTCATGGAGTTTTCCTGAACTGGCTGCTGATGAAAGCTTCTCTGGCTGAATGAGGAAAGAAAAGAGAAATGCTGTATTATTTTTTGCTTTTATATTTTGCATGAGCTGGTTGGTATATACTATCCTTAATAGAACAAATGGAATTATCCAGTATAGGTAGAAGTTACAAAAGAGTCTCCATGGTTTAGATTATGTCACTTAGATCACAATTGGCAGGCTAAAAGAGAATACATTTTTAAAAGAACAATCAGTGCCTTTGATAAGGACTGGGCTGCTGGAATATTTTTCACTGTATGCCACATGCTGTAGTGCTAAATTGCTGATCTGATACAGTGACAGACAATTGTACAACGAGTTATAAACATTTTAAAATTACATTATTAAAAATGGGTAGTTTGAGACATAAGCCCACAAAAATCAAAGAAATCCTGATTTAAGGTTGCCAATTCAGCACTAATGCACTCCAATTACTAACATCCACATCTAAAGGCTGAACCACCTGACATATTTAGTAAATAGCTGAAATAACTTTAATGTTTGGGATAGAAAACTCATTTTGCAAACTTTAGACCCCTCTTAAAAGTTATGGGCTCTAGATAAAGGACCTACTCCTGCAAACACTCAGTTATGAACATACTGTTGATTAATTCAACAATACCTGGTATTAAATATTTGCAGAATTAAGCCCTGGTAGATGAACTTGAAGTCTTTGAATTCCATTTGGTCCTAATAAAGTATAAGCTCTAGGCTGCTGAATATTTATTTTCTTCCCTAGTTTTTCTTGATACAGAACAAGAATTACGTTAAAATATAAATAATTATTATTTGTGTAGTTCGTGTTTGTTTAACTAGAAATTGTTTAAAAAATAAAGTTCCCTTTGAAAAACAAATAATTTTATATTATGAGATTAAAAATTTAGTGAAACTCAGGAAGACTTTAAAAATCCCAGAACCTTTCAAAAGTTTTAGACATTTCACTAAACCTGAATCAGGTTTTCCTGTCCCTAGTTAAAGTATTTTTTTCTTGCCAATCTGCCATTCAAGATGTCTTAACAATGATGTATTAAAATTGTATCCAGGCCGATACGCTGTTTTAGTTTCAGTAAGCCTCTATCCTCACTGTTAGTGTTATGATAAACAGAATGCAATACACTAAGCCTGAAAAAATGGAAATTAATGATCCCTTAACTACACCAGAGAAAACTGAAGAGTCAGCTGGTATAAAATGTGAAGTCAAAGTGCCATACATGAGTTTGAGTCTCATGTTTGTTGAATTCCCCTCTGATAAGATATTTAAGTCAAAGGGGTTGCAGAAACAGTGAAAACAAGATTTTAAGAAACTTGCAGGACCCAAAATATAGAATAAACATATTTTGTTCTATTCAGAATTATGTTTGACCCCAGAGTATGAGAGAGTTGGCTATGGAAAATCTGAATAGTAGAAAACAATAAGTAATAACTGATTAACATGACACTAACATGTTAAATTTGACTCAAAGGTGAGAGATGAAAATGGACCATTGAGCCTATGATAGTCTTTTACCACGCTAATACTGAAGTAGGCATGAAAATATAGAAGGAAATCAGGCAAGAGGTGCCTGTGGAAGACACAAGATTTATAGTAGAGTCCCTGTATCACCACACCAGCTCTGGAACTGTCTCTTTCCTCCCCTAGCAGTGCAGATCCTTGGACCTGTGTTTACTTGGATTGTGTTACTGGGAGGACAATGGGCATGTCCTACTCTACTCACTGTGCTTTCAACCTGGCCATTTCCCTGCCCAAATCTTCCCTGCCTCCTGTGAACCATGGAGCCATTGCAAGACGTATGAAAGCAGAAAATGCAACTAAGGAGGCAGCTGATGCACCTCTATTCCTGCACAATAGAATGGACTCTGCATGTAGTGTCTCTGTGTGTGTGTCTGTGGATTCCTGGGATATTTGGAGAGGACTAAATATCTTGCTCAGGAAATTTCTCCCTTGCCCCTTACTCAAATAAAATTAAACTGCTTACTAGCTTAGATGGCAGATCAGAGACTATCTTTACAAATTAGCAATTCATGTTGTAGTTAGACTAATGGTGAAGGAATCTCAAAAATATGACAGATTAACAAGGCTTAATTCCATGGGACTTAATTATAGGTATTTTTATATTGCTCATCTCTGTAGTATCTGAGCACTTGACTGTCTTTGGACAAAGTAATTATCAGCGATTTCTCCAATGAGATGTAGGTTGCTAACAAAATTTCTCTTTCAACCAATTAAAAATAAAATAGATATTATTTGAACTGAAAACATTAAGGGAAATAGATGGTCAGTTGCTTATGTTTGTTACAGCTCTCTTGAGCATGAATATGTGGGAAAGGGAGGAATCAACCTTAGAAGCCGAGGTAAGAAAGGAAATCTAGCAAATTTATTTGGCAGCAGCATTATTTGATTCCACACTCTGTAGGACTGAGTGCTCCTAAAGAAATATCTCGTTTCTCTCATATAAAAAGAAGGAGGAGGGAAGGCAGAGGGGACTGAGAGGAATTTTCCTCTACAAAGCAATCTCTTGCTGAAATATAATTTGGAACAGATAATGCCAATGGAATTATATGTCCTTAAAGCGTCTTGTTGACTCTTCTTGTAATATCTGGTGGTCTTTATTTTTATTTTTCTTAATTGAGGGATATTTTATGTCCTTAAGACTTAGTCCCAGCACAGATGGGCAGTGCAGAAGCATCCTTCAGTGGCAGCTAAAAACAGAAATTGTGTTTCAGGTTAGCATCAGTGGTGGAACAATCCATAATCAGTTTTTGTGTTCTCTGGGCACAAGTAATGTCACTAGTCCTCCCTTTTAGGGATGTAAATGGGTGGGAAGATGGTCTAGTGGCTAGAGCACTGGACAATGAGTCAGGAGGTCCTGGTACAATTCCTAGCTGTATCACTACCCTACTACGTGACCCTGGACAAACCACTTCATCCCTCCATGCCTCTGTTTCTAACCCCCACCTTTTTATGTCTTATATATTTAGACTGTATGTTCTTCATATCAGGGACCGTCACTATACTTACAAAGTGCCTAGCACAATGGGGCCATGATGTCAGGTGGGGTTTCTAGGCATAGGAACTACAGTAATATAAATAAACAAAAATCTGAGTTCAATTCCTGACTCAGCTGTAGATTTCCTGTGTGACCAATGGCAGGTCTAACCTGTGCCTTAGTTCTTCATCCATAAAGTGGAAATAATGCTTCACTACTTCACATGAGTGTTATAAGGGTGAAATTCATTAAATAATTATGAGGTACTCCAGTCCTGCGAATGACAAGGGCTATATATATAAACATATCTACCTAATACTTACAAATATGTATTTACACACACATATATAATACTAATAACTGCAAACCCATGCTCTTACAGAGGTGTAATTCTTAAAGTTAAAATGCCTTAATAATTGGATGGAAATAGACCATGAATCTCAGTGGTGATTCAACCTGGTGATACTAAACAAAAAGAGCCCTCAGCCAGGCTTGTAGTTTGTTTCCATTGGTTCACACTGACTCAACAGACATTCTTGGGTTAGAAGTGATAGATAGAGTGACAACCCTGGAATCTTATTATATACAGGGCCGGCCCACAACATTTTGGCACCTGAGGCATGGAGCTCAAATACCGCCCCCATGCCCCTTCACTTGGGCCAAAACTTTGAAAGGCCTCAATTCTGCCTTCTTCCTGTTCTACTCCTCTCATGGTACTGCTCTGCTACCTACCCCAATAAAGGAGAACTAACAACTTAAAATGCCTTGTTCAAACATTTTAAGTAACACTTAACTTTCAAATGCCTGAACAGCAAATGTAACTTTTCTTGTCTGCATAGTAAACACTGGCATTTTTATCTGTTTGAATAATCAAAGTGGTGCTTTCTGTGCCTTCTTGGTTGCAAATATTTGAACTACTTCCTGCTGAAGGTCCACAGTCTGGGCCAGCTCATGCTCTGTTGCGATGGTTGCAAGGCCAACCAGTCTCTCATGTGTCATTATGGAGCGTAGATGTGTTTTTATTAACTTCAGCTTAGAGAAGCTGTGTTCTCCACTGGCAACTGTTACAGGAAGTGTTAGAAGTATGCGCAGAGCAACAAAAGCATTTGGAAAGAGGGTGGTCATCTTATTTGTGCACATATATTCCAGAACAGCCTTTGGAGTTGATCCTGCTGAAATGTATCTTGAAAGGGTTTTCAGTTCATCACCTAATTCACTCGCATCAATATCATGCATGTCATCATGTGTCAACACTGTCTCTCGTGCCCTGCATTGCTGGTGAAGGTCTTCTTCAGGTATAGTGAAGAGTTTTGGAATATCCTACAACATCCCAAATATACTGCTGTGTTCCTTGAGCTGCATGAAACACTCTTCCGTTGACTGATTGCACAGTCTAGCACCTGGTTAAAGAATTCAACTTTGAATTGTTGTTTGGGGTCTCTTATGGGATTATCCCATGCCTCGTAATCAAAATGTCTTCTTCTTTGGTGACTCTTGTATTCTTGAATGGGTGGGAAAATAGCTTCAGTGTGAAGGTCCTCTGCCAACTTCTGTGCACTCTTCAGAACATTTTGAAATCCCTCATCTGACCGGTAAGACTGTAGCTATGACTTTGCTTTGTCCAATTGTTCCATTGCTCCAGATATACCAAGGTCAACACCTTGGAGTCTCTTGCTTACAACATTTATTTCAAACAGTATGTCATGCCACAACACTAAGCCACACAGAAATTTGAAGTTATGTATGTTTCTGGTGATTTCATTTCCCTCTGCCACTGTTCTCCCACAAACAGTTCCTGTCATAGCATTATCCTCTATAAGGTCAACTATGGCATCATCTATCTTCCCAGTTTGGTGTTTGATGGGCTTTATCGCCTCCACTCGACTTTCCCATCATGTGGCACTCAGTGGTTTCAGTGTCAGAGGGATGTTCCCAGATGTTGCTTCAAATTTTGCCATCGATGAGCTGATGCAGAGAAAAATAGATAGATGCTTTGAATTGCATTAAAAAATTCAGCAGCCTCAATACAAGCTGATGCTGCATCACTGACCACCAAGTTCAATGAATGAGAACTGCATGGGACAAAAAAATCTCAAGGGTTTAACTCTTGGATCCATGTCTGCACTTCTCTGTTCTTTCCTTTCATGTTGGCACCATTGTCATAGCCCTGACCTCTCATGTCAGCTATCACAATTCCCGTATCTTCCAGCTTTTTAAGAAGCACATTTGTCATACCAGCTCCTGTAGTATCATCAATGTCAATAAATTCTAGAAAATGCTCTATGACAGTCACCATTGCAGGGACATTTTCACTAAATTCTGTTGTTGTTACAAAACGCACCATTAAAGTCATTTGTTCCGTATGGCTGATATCAGGTGTCCAGTCCAGAATAACAGAGTAATATCTTGCTGACTTCAGATCTGCCACAATCTTCTGTTTGTTGCCAGTAACTGTATGATCTCATTTTGAATTGTTTTTCCAAGGTAGTGGTGTGTGTATATTTCTTGGGTGGTGACTCTTCTTAGATGCTCCTGGAGTACAAACTCAGCCATCAGCTCCACAATTTTAAGGAAGTTTCCATTGTTTGGCACATACAGCTGATCTGAAGTGCCATGCAGTGCTAGGTTTTGGGTAGCAAGCATTCTCACAATGGCAATGAGCCTTTTCAGAACATTTTGCAAGTAAAGAGACTCTGATGCAATCTTCTCTTGATGCTGATCATTTATGGTGGCCTTTAACCTTAGTCTCATCTCAAGCTCTTTCCACCTATGGAATGCTCTCTGGTGATTTGCTGCCTTCTCATGGCATGCCAGATTTCTAGCCAGATTTTTCCAGTCCTTTGTTCCTGTAGAACCCAATGTGGTTGGAACATTAGACTGGAAGAGTTTGCAACAAAAATAGTATGCAGCATTCTGAGGTTTTTGAGGCCTCTCCACTTTGTCACCATTGGGGATTTCATGCCAGTAATGTGTTGGATGGAAACTTCCATTTTCATTGTCTTTGGGGAACATGACGTTTTTCACTTGCTGTGGCCCATGCAGTACAAGGAAGTCCCTTATGCTTCCGCTCAAGTGGGTCCACTGTCCTGGATCATCTAGACTTAAGGAACTAATCTCAGCAGCAGCTGTTTCTTGCGCCTCCACCACATTCTTCTCTGATCTACACTTTTCTTCAGGAATGTGTATGGTTACATCTATTTGAGGTGGAGATATGGATGCTGCAGTAGCTGCCAGGTCACCTGCACTCGGACTAACTGGAAGATCAGGCATCTCCTCACCACTCACATCCTCACTGGGGCCGGAAGGCTCACCATGAACATTTGTGTCTATGTATCTCAGGAGAGCTCCTTCCTGCTTAGATAGAAAAGCTTTCTTTCCTTTGCTTTCTTTCTTTTTCCGAAAGCTGCCCCAGAGGAGTGTTTTCTTCTTTCACTCATGACTGCTGTTCTGTTCCAGCTATAGTGGCTCTCAACATGCAACTGAAGGGGACAAATAAGCAGGCTGGTAGCAGGGCCTGAGTGAGGGAAGATATCAGCATCTTAAGGGCCTAACTGGCTCCTACTACTTCAGTTGGCTGTCTGTTCTCCTCAAGTGGAGAACAGCTCCTCAGTGAAGCAGCAGGAAACAGGAAGCTCCCTGAGAAGCTGGTGTTAATCAGTCCAGGGTCCTGGGGATGCTAGAGAAGTACATAAGAGGCTCCCCCTCCTCTCTCTCCCTGAAGCTCCTGCTGCTTTCTTTATTCCCTCTCACTTTTTCTCCTGCCTGCCTGTTATGTCTCTTTTACCCTCCTTCCTCCAGCACAGCACTCCACCATTTCTGTGCATCCAGAGCAGAGAGAATACATATGCACCAGCAGCAGACACAATTTTCTACACTCTGGGTCCTAGTCGCACCCTCCCTCACCCCAGTCTGGCACCTGAGGCGGCCACCTCAGTTCGCCTCATGGTAAGGCCAGCCCTGATTATATAGACTAGTTGCTAGAAGCCCGTGCTGTCGTATGGGTGTCATATATAACGTTACATGAGTAAAAAAGGCAGAGAATAGTTGAGAATTTAAAAGCTTGACTGCAACAGGCTGCAAATCCCAGGGATGATTGAATTTAAAAATAATGTAGTATAGTCCAGTCTAGATTACAGTTTATAGTTGTTTCCATCCGTTCACATTGACTCAACAGATGTTCTAGGCTTCAGAGTGATGTTTGGGGTTATTGTGTGTGATAGTTGTTTTTGATGGATGGCTGTGTTGATTTGTGTGTGTGTTGTGTTGTGCTCAGATAGTTGTGTGTCCATGGGTGGTGAAAGAGAGATGTGTGCTGTGGAGAGGGGCTATGTATGACTGGAATTATTGTGTATGTTGTTGCGTGGGTGGGTGGGTGTGTATCTAGAGGTTGTGCTGACAGATTTGTGTGGATTTGTATGAGTAGTGAATGAGGGGTGTGTGCGGCAGTGATTGTATGTGTTTGGAGTTATTTTATATGAAATGACTGTATTGTTGTGTCAGTGGTTTTGAAGAACTGTGGCACTTTGGAGTATGGGTGTGACACCTGGGCCAAATAATCCACCAGCTATTCCATCTCCCTCATACAAGTAATGAAACTGTTGCATGAGCATAAGCTGTAGAGTAAGGGTGGTGCCTGAGTTATCTTTGATATCACAATGGTCTAAGACTCTTAGTATGGCATAGATACATGCCTTGTTGTTGCACAGGTGTAATTTGTAAAGCCAAAAATGGCTGAGATCTTAAAAACTGGATGTTAAAGACCATGAATCTGAGTGACTGATTGAACCTGTTGATATTCTGAACAACAAGAGCTCTCAGCCATGCTTGTAGCTGTTTCCATCACTTAACATTGACACGTCAGATATTCTAGGCTTCATGGTGACAATCCTGGAATTGTATTATGTAGAATATACACACACATATGCACCTTATCGATAGCAGGAGAGGTTTCTTGCACCCTCCTCTTAACACACACTTGTACCACCTACATAAGTTAGTGATAATTTAGTCCAATGTGGGTTTTGTGGAGGGGGAGTGGGACTGGTATTCACATCTTTAGTATCAACTGTGCTATACTGACAAATCAATTTTAGAAGGCAGAAAACAAATACAACTTTGAAAGTAATAATATTCCCATTTGTGGAAAATTATATGGCATCATAATATGTACTATGGCAAGCTTTTCTGCATATCCCACTCCATAAAATCACTCTGACTGCCCTGTTCTGTGCACTCTCCATGAAGCTCTGGTATTGGCTGCTGTCAAAGACAGGATACGGGACTCCCTGTACCACTGGTCTAACCCAGCATGGTAGTTCTTAAACTGCCTCACATACAAAAGGAAAATTGTAGGAAGATTTTTATAGCATGCATATGCCTAACTGCTCTGGCCATTTCTCTACAGTAACATTAGATTTTTGCAAACTGGACAGTAAATAATAATGCTTTGCACCTACCATTCAGGGTCTTGAGGGTTTTGAACTTCACCCTACACCTTTGAAGCAGGTATTTTTATATTCTTTTTTCTGATAGTTAAAATTGAGGCCCAGGGTTTTCAAAGGTAGCCTTTAATTTTGGGGGACCAGCTTGAGAAATTTTAAAGCTGTTTCAAAGCTGGCTAACCAAAAATTAAGTCACATAAAATCAGACCACACCAAGGAAAATTTTGGCCTAACTTACTGGTCAAAAGGGAGTTTTATAGACTAGAAATAGAACCCAGGTCTCTTAATTCCCAGTTCTGCACTTTAGCCACAAGTCTTTCCAATTTGATGGATGATTCCAAAGCTCATTATCTAAAAGAAAGTTAATTTTGGAGGGTTGCTTCACAAAAATTAACTACTTTAGTTAGAGCTAGTTGAAAGTTTTCTGGTGAAACTTTTTTTCCCCAAAATGTTTCTCACATTGCACCCCTCTGCCCACCCAGAAAGAATCTGCTTTCCTCAAAATATTTACTTATTTATTTTTGTCAGAAAAATGAAAAACAAAACAATTTCAAGTTTTCAGTTTTTCAATGAACAGTCGAAATTTTCAGAAGAAAATTTGGATTAAAATATTTTCCCCCTCAGACTTTTCCTGGAGTGGAGGGACATCTCTTTTTACAACCAGCTGTATCTATAACACTAGTGTATTGCTATTGAAAGACAATCCAGAATAATATTATAGCCTCGGAGGAATAAGAACATATGCACATTTTCATCCTTATAAAAGCAAAGCTGCTTACTGCAGAATTTCCTGACATTATCACCCATCAGCTTTAGCAAAAGAATACAAAGCGTACAGAACAGGCTCTGGAAAAAATAAGTTAGAGACTCTAGCAAGTTTGGGGAAGGAGTACATTCCAGTGTCTTCATTTACCCTGCTTCATATTGAATAGGAATTAGGAATCTGCTTACAGCACCAGATAAATGGTAGCCTGTATCTAAGACTGCTAAAGGATACCTATATGTTTCAGAGGAAAGTGAAAATGTACTTGCCCACTTGATTTATAATAACAATTGTATTCATGCTTCCCTCTCCCACTGCCAAGACCCTCACTAATGCCTCAAAACAATTTAATAAAACCTAACCCCTGATCTCTATACTCCAAACTTTGGATTATGAACTTCCCTTTATCTCCAAACACAGATACAGATCTGAATTTCAGAGCTGGCCAACTATTATATAATGGAGCACTCTGAAGTCACAGAATCTAACACCCCTGAGCTTTGGCCTCATTAATTTTTCCTTTATCTTTCCTTATTGTATATCTTTGTGTTGTATCTTTTATGTTTCTCTCCAAACTAAATAATGTTAAATGTTTTAGCTTTTCAAATTCCATCCCTCTCCATGGCTTTTACCATAATAGATAATGCCTCTCATAAATGGGCAATGAATTTAGCCAGAAGAGTCACTAAATAAAAAAGAATTATTAGTGATCATATTAGAGCCAGAGGCCCTTCTAAAAGGATACAAAGAAAATGTTTCTTGTGGTGGGGTGAAATCAAGCAGAGGTTTCAGGGCACAGCCGCAATTACCTTTCACCAAGGAGAAAGATACTTGTATGAGTCATTGAGCATGTACCCAGTGTAGCTCTATTACAAGGAATAAGAACTTCATTATTGCTATCTCTATAATTTGAAGAGACAAATATGTCTTTGAAATGATGCTTTCCAAAATGAACCCATAGGTCATTATGGCTTAAGAATCTCTGCCGCTATTTCTGCCAATCAGTGTCAACAGACTGTTAAATATAATTGCCTTGTTATTTTATGTGTTGACATTTATTATTTCCCAGCTGATAAAACAGGCTCCTTTCTTTCAGAGATTTATGGTCTCCTAGCAGTTTTACATCAACATAATATTAAGGCAAGATGATGAATGCTCCTCTTTTCCTCTACAAGTGTAGTGCTACATTTTTTGATAGCACATTTATAGTACTCCTACGAATAAACTCCTTCATTCAAGAAGTTTGCAGCTCTGGATATATGAAATGTTTTCAATGACAACTCAATGCATTTGTTTGCCCCCAATGCACCATCTGCACTCAACATTACAACTTGTATTAAGACAAAGGCATTCCTCCTTCTCCTTTCTCCATTATAGGCCTGATCCTGCAACAGTAATATGCAAAACTCCTCATGTCACCCCTGTTGTAGGCCTTTTGCATAAAACACCTTGTCAGTGAGATGACGACTCAAAAGGACAATGTTTATTCCACGTGCTGCAGCTGTTGCTTCCCCACATCCCCTCTACTATAAACCTCCTGGCTCCTCTGACTCATGAAGCAGAAGAAGAAGTAGATAGAGTGAAATGTCCCAGGACTTCACCTCACCTCATCTGGACACTGGATTAAACAAAACAGGTGCATAATGGTGTAGGCACAATGGGAGTACTGAATCCCCAAGAAAGAGTTTAGTAAATTGCAAAGAGGCCACTGGATGTCTACGCAGAAATTATTTCATTTATGTGGTGAGGCAGCATGGTCAAGGAAGAAGGTGCTGGACTGGGATTTAGGTTCCTGCTGAGTAATCTTGGGAAGGCGCACTTCGCCACTCTATGCCTGCATTTCCCCTCCCACCATTTAGCTCTGTGTCTATTTAGACTGTAAGTTCTCCAGGGGAAGGACTACCTCTTATTATGTGTTTGTACAGTGGTAAGCAAAATGGGGCCTAATACAAATATATTTAATAACAATGAGGATGCAGGCGTGAAATGCGTCAAAGGTATTTTTGAGAATCTCCCTTTGTATGACTGCTTTTGGTGAGAGACCAAGTTTTCCTTTTAAACACAAGCTAACAATTAAACATAATGCACATGCTATGTGGGCTCCCCAAGGGCTTAGCTTCCTGCTGAGCATCAGTATTGCTAACTCCAAGCACTCAAAAATCATAAGTTAGGCCCCCAAATCATGAGATTTTAATAAATCATACCTTTAGGACTTTTGGGTTTTTGGCCTTCTGGTTGCTGAGCCTTTAGGGTAAACATTTTCAGGTGTTTCCCCACAACCATGAGGGCAAGAAAACCCTTTATTTAATTAAAGGTTCTCATGTAAACACTTATCTCCAGGACCTGGGGCTTTATGGAAAGCACCATATAATGTGAGACTCACATTAAAATTGCAAGAGGTGGCAATCAGTTTGGGCTCAATCCTGCTCCCAGTGAAGTCAGCATGAGCAAGAGCAGTCACTGTGTCACCAGCAGGGAGCACCTGAAGATGTCTATGGTTGCTGCTTCCAAACACAACCGTAGCTGCCATAAGAATGTACTTTGCAGGGTAGGGGTTCCCAAGAATCTCTGCACAAAAAGAAAGTGTCAGACATTGCTAAGTGCAAGCAAAGGGGTGTGGGGGAGGTGACAGAAGAAGCATAATAAGAGAACCATAGTAGAAGATTGTTGCTCCTCTAGGATGGGTTGCAGGAAGCATGGTCCTGGGCATGCATCACAAAGCATGCCTATACTGCAACCAAAGGTGTGACTGTAGCATGTGTAGACATACCTGAGCTAGCTATGATCTAGCTAGGTCAAACAATAATAGCAGTGATGCCACAGGAGCTTGAGTGGCAGCATGGGCTAGCTACTCAAGAATAATTGAACCTGCCAGGGTTCCAGGCAGAATAGTTGAACCTGCCAGGGTTCCAGGCAGGGTTGTACAACTCATGGTCCCATGGCTTCATTGCTATTGTTATTTGAGCCAGCTAGATCAAACCACATGCTGCAGTCACACCTTTGATTGCAGTGTAGACGTACTCACAGAGGAAGTGCTTTTGGAGGAGGCTCAGGTCTGCCTGCAGAGAGTGAACTTGTAGCTTCTCCCACTTCCATAATAACTCTCCTGCTGTCCTTCCCACTGCTTCAGCAGCCATAGTTATGTTCAGGTAGTCTCTGCTGCTTCCTCCAACCTGCATCAGACCCTAGCTCTGCTATGCAACTTCATGGAAAAAGCTGGGCTTCTTCCTAACAAAAAGAAAGGTCCTACAGGGACCCCCAAATTAACAACATTACACTTCATTTTTTAAAATAGACCAGAAAAGGTCTATTCCTCACCATAATCCTCGTTCATACAAAACGAAGTAAATGATTCTGGTCATCCATTACAAGTGGGTACCGCTGATGGGGGTCAGCAAGGAAGGATGTTATATACTCATACTTAACCATGGATACATAAAATCTGCCACGTTAACATCCATTCTCACTCCCCAGCTGCATGATGGTCCTCTTGTTTGCCTGTGTAAAGGAACTCACAGAGGTTTAAAGATATGCCTAATTTTAGATCAGGCACAGGGTGACAAACCCACTCCAGTGAAACAGCTGGAATTCTAATTAGGAAGGACATCACCACTTCCCCATCCTTTTTAAAACCATTTTCCTGGTCACAAGTCAGAAACCTAATACCCAAAGTCTGGGCCAAATCTTCATCTGGGGTGAATCAGCCTTGCTCCAAATCAAAGGGCCCTGTCCTGAGTGGTGACAATCACCCACAACTCCCATTAAAATCATGGATGCTCAGCACCCAGTAAGAGCATGCCCTAAATCTGTCTAGCGTCATCATTACACCATTGTTTCATCCTGAATGTGCTACCCAATGATCAGTGACGATCTGGAATCCTGAATAAGCAAGAGGCATGAGACATTTTTTCCAGGGGCAGTCATGGATTCTCCCCTTAGTCTCAAGTTTAGACTGATAAATGCGATTAAAACATAATGGAGAGAGCATTTAAACCTGTCTTTCTTAAAACAATACTAAGCTGGAAAGCACCACGCTTTGATTGCATTCACTATGTTGTATTCCATTCCAGTAGATATAAGAGGATATGTTATCTCAAGTCCCATAAAAAAGAATTACAATTTTCACAATACTTTAAACAAAGTTAGCCAAGACTAGTTGCACTGATTTATTTGCCCTGATGATAAGTATTGCGTAGGCAAATGTAAAATACTTAAACCAATTTATATACATTAAGTGGAAATACAAAAACTGCATGAAATTAACCTCCTGACTCACCCAGAGAGTAAAAGATTATTTGCAGCAGCCATTTATAAATTGCTTAAGGCCCTTAAAATATGTTTACTATTTCACATTTTGTATTGACAAACTAGTCTGTCAGACATGATCGGTGAGGTGACAAAAAGTAATCTAGTTTTATTCCATTGTCTGCCCTCCCTCCAGCTAGGAGTTGCTGAAAGAAGAGGTTTCTAATGAGGGCTAGGCAACTTCTCCTTTCTTTATTGCCACATACTTTATTATTCCCTATTACAACGTCTCTCTCATAATTCTTCCCTTCTCCTCTCTCCACTTTGATCAAATTTTTAGCCACTGAGTTGTTCTTTAAACTGAGCCAATTAGCATATAAAGGGTAACTTTTTCATTTAAGGGAATTTTAAACAATACAGATGCTGTGAACATACATAAGAACTGCCATACTGGGTCAGACCAAAGGTCCATACAGCCCAGTATCCTGTCTACCGACAACGGCCAATGCCAGGTGCCCCAGAGGGTGTGAACCTAACAGGTAATGATCAAGTGATCTCTCTCCTGCCATCCATCTCCACCCTCTGACAAACAGAGGCTAGGGACACCATTCCTTACCCATCTTGGCTAATAGCCATTAATGGACTTAACCTCCATGCATTTATCCAGTTTCTCTTTTAAACCCTGTTATAGTCCTAGCCTTCACATCCTCCTCAGGCAAGGAGTCCCACAGGTTGACTGTGCGCTGAGTGAAGAAGAACTTCCTTTTATTTGTTTTAAATCTGCTACCCATTAATTTTATTTGGTGGCCGCTAGTTCTTATATCATGGGAACAAGTAAATAACTTTTCCTTATTCACTTTCTCCACACCACTCATGACTTTATATACCTCTATCATATCCCCCCTTAGTCTCCTCTTTTCCAAGCTGAAAAGTCCTAGCCTCTTTAATCTCTCCTCATATGGGACCTGTTCCAAACCCCTAATCATTTTAGTTACCCTTTTCTGAATCTTTTCTAATGCCGGAATTTCTTTTTTGAGATGAGAAAACCACATCTGTATGCAGTATTCTATCCCTCTTTTAATGATTCCTAACATCCCATTTGCTTTTTTGACTGCCGCTGCACACTGCGTGGACATCTTCAGAGAACTATCCACGATGACGCCAAGATCTTTCTCCTGATTAGTTGTAGCTAAATTAGCCCTCATCATATTGTATGTATAGTTGGGGTTATTTTTTCCAATGTGCATTATTTTACATTTATCCACATTAAATTTCATTTGCCATTTTGTTGCCCAATCACTTAGTTTTGTGAGATCTTTTTGAAGTTCTTCACAGTCTGTTTTGTTCTTAACTATCTTGAGCAGTTTAATATCTAATCTGCAAACTTTGCCACCTCACTGTTTACCCCTTTCTCCAGATCATTTATGAATAAGTTGAATAGGATTGGTTCTCTGACTGACCCTTGGGGAACACCACTAGTTACCCCTCTCTATTCTGAAAATATACCATTTATTCCTATCCTTTTTTCCCTGTCTTTTAACCAGTTCTCAATCCATGAAAGGCTATTCCCTCTTATCCCATGACAACTTAATTTACATAAGAGCCTTTGGTGAGGGAACTTGTCAAAGGCTTTCTGGGAATCTAAGTGCACTGTGTCCACTGGATCCCCCTTGTCCACATGTTTGTTGACCCCCTCAGAGAACTCTAATAGATTAGTAAGACATGATCTCCCTTTACAGAAACCATGTTGACTTTTTCCCAACAATTTATGTTCTTCTGTGTGTTGGACAATTTTATTCTTTACTGTTGTTTCAACTAATTTTCCCAGTACTGATGTTAGACTTAACGGTCTGTAATTGCCAGGATCTAGAGCCCTTCTTAATATTGGCGTTACATTAGCTATCTTCCAGTCATTGGGTACAGTAGCTGATTTAAAGGACTGGTTACAAACCATAGTTAATAGTTCCGCAATTTCACATTTGCGTTCTTTCAGAACTCTTGGGTGACTCCATCTGGTCCCGGTGACTTGTTACTGTTAAGTTTCTCAATTAATTCCAAAACCTCCTCTAGTGTCACTTCAATCTGTGACAATTCCTTAGATTTGTCACCTACAAAAGACGGCTCAGGTTTGGGAATCTCCCTAATATCCTCAGCTGTGAAGACTGAAGCAAAGAATTCATTTAGTTTCTCTGCGATGACTTTATTTTTGTTAAGTGCTCCTTTTGTATCTCGATCGTCCAGGGGCCCCACTGGCTGTTCAGCAGGCTTCCTGCTTCTGATATACTTAAAAAACATTTATTTAAGTATTTATTACTGTGACATTGCACTCTATATGGTTTTATAAAAAATGCTAATGAGTGTGAATATAATGTAACTGGAATATGCTCCATGAAAAAGGTCTCTTGTAAGGTATCATTACAAAGCTTATGCTCTACTGAGTGTGGTCATCCTATTTGTATAAATGTATCACTCTTGTATCTGAAACTAGAAATATGAAATATGGCTCTGAGGTCCTATTGTAGTTATGCAAAGTGTGGGCCATTAATGGTGGTTTGGAATCTTGATGGCTCCCATTAACCAAGACAATTACCTGTAGACGGCTCTGTTTTACTTGTAAGTCTTCCTGTATACCAGTGGGCTGGCAAGTGGGTAATGAAGTCTTACAGTGACATGTGATCATGTCACTTGAACTGGAATCCATCTTTAACCTGGTGCTTTTCCATTGAGAAGAGGGGTGGGAACCCAGAGGGAAAAAGGATTCCCGCCTTATGCAAAAGATATATAAGTGGGTGGAACAGAGCAAAGGGGGAGGGGAGGCATCATGAGAAATCCCCTAGCTACCACCTGAGCTGGAACAAGGTCTGTACCAGGGAAAAGGATTGTGCCAAGACTAGGAAGGTGTCCACTCTGTGAAAGAAATTTATCGAAACATCTCTGAGGGTGAGATTTTATCTGTATTCAGTTTTGATTACTATACTAGACATAGACTTGAGTGTTTTATTTTATTTTGCTTGGTAATTCACTTTGCTCTGTCTGTTACTACTTGGAATCACTTAAATCCTACTTTCTGTATTTAATAAAATAACTTTTTACTTATTAATTAACCTAGAGTATGTATTAGTACCTGGGTGGGGAGGGGGGAGAGAAACAGCTGTGCATATCTCTCTATCAGTTTTATAGAGGGCGAACAATTTATGAGTTTACCCTGTATAAGCTTTATACAGGGTGTAACGATGCTGGTTCTGGTGGGACCCACTGAGAGTGCCAATTCAGGACAAATTGCTTAAAGCAGGGCAGTTACAGCCCACGGCTGGGTTTTTTCCACCTCTAAGGCAAACCAAACCAGCCAGCCAGAGAAGACTTTGGTTTTACCCCACTGGCTAACCACAAGTCACACAAGCAATTCCCTTAGACACTCCAGTTTCCCAGTATCACCACCAGTGCCACTTGTTATGGGGACAGATAGTTATGAAAACCAATACCCCAGTAAAAGAAAAAAAGGTTCTCTCGATCCCAAAGGACCAAGCCTCAGACCCAGGTCAATATACAAATCAGATCTTACCCACAAATCACGCTGTTGCCAATCCTTTAGAATCTAAAATATAAATGTTTATTCATAAAAGGAAAAAAAATATAGATGAGAGCTAGAATTGGTTAAATGGAATCAATTACATACAGTAATGGCAAAGTTCTTGGTTCAGGCTTGTAATAGTGATAGAATAAACTGCAGGTTCAAATCAAGTCTCTGGAGTACATCCACAGCTGGGATGGGTCTTTCAGTCCTTGGTTCAAAGCTTCAGTGTAGCAAAGTTCCTCCAGAGGTAAGAAGCAAGATGGAGGAGCTGCAGCAGCTTTTTATATTCTCTTGCCATGTGGTCTTTCTTTCTTTGTTTCAAAGACAAGCTGTCCATCACATCACCTGGAAAAACCTCAGAGTTCTGTCCATAGGCATGTCCCTGCATACCCTGCTGAGTCACAAGGCATGTCTGCCTTCTCTCAGTGGGTCAGTTGTATAGCTGTTGGTCCTCAATGGGCCATCAAGCCAGGCTAGGCAGAGCTGACACCAACTTGTCTGGGGTGTCACCCAGAAGCATAGCACAAGTTTGAAATACAGACAGGATAGAGCCAATACTTATAACTTTAAATACAAAAATGATACATGCATACTGATCACATAATCAAAACCAGCAAACCATAACCTTGTTTTAGACACCTTATCTGACTCCCTTTATACAAGATTTGTTGCCACTACCAGACCTTGGTTGCAACCATGCTCTATATGGTCCCAGTTCAAGTCAATAACGTGACATAGGGTAAAACGGATTTATTTGGGGTTTGGACCCCATTGGGAGTTGGACATCTGAGTGTTAAATTCAGGCACACTTCTGTAAGCTGCTCTCAGTTAAGCTTGCAGTTTGTGGGATGTGGTTCAGACCTGGGTCTGTGTTTGTGACTGGCAAGTATGTCTGGCACAGCCAGGCAGGGTTCTGGAGTCCCAAGCTGGCAAGGAAGGCAGGGGCAGAAGTAGTCTTGGCACATCAGGTGGCAGCCCCATGGGGGTTTCTGTGATCCAGCCCGTCACAATTACCTTTTGACGTTTTGGCTAGCTGTTCTTCAAACTCCTTTTTGGCTTTTCTTATTACATTTTTACATTTAATTTGGATGTGTTTATGCTCCTTTCTATTTACCTCACTAGGATTTGACTTCCACTTTTTAAAAGGTGCCTTTTTATCTCTCATGGCTTCTTTTACATGGTTGTTAAGCCATGGTGGCTCTTTTTTAGTTCTTTTACTGTGTTTTTTTAATTTGGGGTATACATTTAAGTTGAGCCTCTACTGTGGTGTCTTTGACAAGTGTCTATGCAGCTTGCAGGGATTTCACTCTAGTCACTGTACCTTTTAATTTCTCTTTATCTAACCTCCTCATTTTTGCATAGTTCCCCTTTCTGAAATTAAATGCCACAGTGTTGGGCTGTTGAGGTGTTCTTCCCACCACAGGAATGTTAAATGTTATTATATTATGGTCACTATTTCCAAGCGGTCCTGTTATAGTTACCTCTTGGACCAGATCCTGTGCTCCACTCAGGACTAGATCGAGCGTTGTCTCTCCCCTTGTGGGTTCCTGTACCAGCTGCTGCAAGAAGCAGTCATTTAAAGTATTGAGAAATTTTGTCTCTGAGGTGACATATACCCAATCAATATGGGGATAATTGAAATCCCTCACTATCATTGAGTTTTTTATTTTGATAGCCTCTCTAATCTCCCTTAGCATTTCATCGTCACTATCACTGTGTTGGTCAGGTGGTCGATAATAGAACCCTACTGTTATACTCTTATTAGAGCATGGAATTACTATCCATAGAGATTCTATGGAACCTGTGGATTCATTTAAGATTTGTATTTCATTTGATTCTACATTTTCTTTCACATATAGTGCCACTCCCCGGCATTACCTGTTTTGTCTTTCCGATATATTTTGTACCCTAGAATGATTATGCCTCATCCACGCACTGAGACTCTGAAACTCTGCCTGACTACCTGGCCCTGGGCGTGGAATTGGAAGCATTTCTGAGAATGCCACCATAGAGGTCCTGGATTTCAGTCTCTTTCCTAGCAGCCTAAATTTGGCCCCGAGGACATCTCTCCTACTCTTCCCTATGTCTTTGGTACCTACATGTACCATGACCATCGGCTCCTCCCCAGCACTACACATAAGTCTATCTAAATGCCTCGAGAAATCTGCAACCTTTGCACCAGGCAGTGCCCACTGGAAATGAACTTGCACCAGGCAGTGCCCACTGGAAATGAACTTGCTTTCATGGTTTCTTTGTATCAGGACGCCAGCAAAGTGAGTGATCATCAACAGTGGTTTCGGTATGAAGGAGGGGTGTTTTTGTGAACCTACTTGAACAATTGTCACAGTTTGTTTCAAAGGTTCATTTTTCACTCTGTTAGATTTTAATGAGTACTTGATTAAAAAAACCACAACATGCTGCTCTTTTTAGATTCACTATATGTTCTATTGTGGTGGGCTGTGATTTTATTTTTTCCATCTGAGATAATAAGTGTTATATTTCTGGAGTCAGCAGATAGACAGACAGACGCAGAGGGAGCTGATGGGAACACTGCTATCTGCTGTGCTCCGTGGCTTCAAAACTGAAACTAACACAAAAATGAGGCTTTGCAAGGGTGGGAGAGACAGCACAGAGGCCCAGGAACATTTAAAGGGACAAGAATTACATTCCATCACACTTCTTTAAAAAACTTTCCAAACACATATACATTATCATTTGCATGGCTAACATGAAACACAATATAATCTAACTAAAAGTTGTGGGTGGACTACCGCAGACTGGTAAATTACAAGGGATTATTCTGCCTGGAATAGCAATTTGCTAACTACAAAATTTATAAGGCCAGGGGCACAACTAGTTTTCACACTCTCTTGGGAGAATGTGGTGCTGATGTTGTGGCAGTGTCTTGAATAACAGGAACAGTCAGTGGTAAGGAATCAACTGAATCTGGTGTGAAAGTTTCTTCCACCAGATCATCAAAATTAGGAGTTACAATGGACGGAGGTTTGACTACAGGAACAGGAAGTCCTACTGGAACATTCCTGGACTTCAGTAGTAGTTGAGGCTACAACTGGTTCTTATGGTATTTCCATAAAATACCACTGAATAGTTTCACCATGAATGAAACAGGTCCCATGTATTTTACAAACTCTCCAGGTACCCATTTAATTCCAGAACCACAGTTAGAAGTCCACACTAGTCACCGACTTGAAAAAAATGATGATGATTTTCATGTCATTGATCAATTTGCATAGCTCGGGATTTGGCTACATGTGAGGCAATATCAGGATGTAGCATGTCCCAATACGTGTGCAAAGATCATTTTTAAAAAAGAGTTGCAAGTGACTCATGGATAGTAGCATGTGTTGTGTTCCTGTGAGCAAACAAGAAATTGTCCATTTTTTGCTAATGACTCAGAATAGACTTATTAGCTTTTAAGGCATGTTTAAGTAAAAGCATCCTGCTAGTCCGTTTGTAGTAGGATGGTGAGGAGCTGAGTGTATGTTCTGAATCCCATTTATACCTAGGAACCTTTGAAAGTCTTCAGAACAGAATTGAGGTCCATTGTCCCTCACCATTGTAACGGAAACCAAACTGGCTAAACAAGGTACGAAGCCGTCCAATGGTCTTAGTAGCTGAAGCAGAAGTCGTTCTGAATTTCTGGTTATTTTGAATAGGCGCTGTCTACAACCCAAAACATATAATCTTCTAAAGTTCAGTGAATTCCACATGAATACATATCAAGGCCATGTATCAAGGTATCAATATGTCTCAGGCCCTAACACAGGGTGTCGACAAGCTGGGCCAGGCTCATGCTGAATTTGCTGACATGTAGTACGGCACTTCACCTTCCTCTCAACAACTTTGTTGATGCCCGGCCTCCAGACATAACTCTGGGCTATGATCTTCATCTGTACAATGCCAAAATGACCTTTGTGAAAAGCTTCCAAAACCTGAGAAGTTAAAAGGCAGATGTGGCTGGTTTATTTTTTGTTTCTAGCATTGTTTTTTGTGATGTCCTGTCACTTTAAATGTTCAGAGGGCTCTATCCTCTCCCCATGATCCCCATTGCAAAGCCTCACTTTTGTGTTAGTTACAGTTTTGCAGCCAGAACAATAAAGCAAGCACACCAGACAGCTGTGTCTCCATGAGCTACCTCTGTGTCTGTTTTTCTATCTTCTCCTTTGCTGACTCCAGAAATATAACATTAGCAGAGAGGACCTTCTATCCCATGAGTGTCCATTGCTCCCATTGCCTGAACAAGAAGAAGAAAAAGTAAGCAAATAAACTATAATAAAAGGGGACTGAAGCTCACCTAGAGGCACAAGGTGACAGACTGCTGATTTTGCTGCTGGGACAGTGTAAGCCAGCCATGTAGAGAGTGGGAGGTGGGCAAATAAATATAAAACAAAGGAATAGATGGCTGCCTGGAGCTTGTACAAGCAAAGCAGTGAAGTGGAAGCAAGCAGCCACCTTTGTCGACCATGTGCAGGCAGGAAGGCAGGCAGCCTTAACCTGGACTGAAGGCCTATAGCCAGCAGAGGGAACGCAAGTTCATCCAAAGGAGTGCATATGCACATAGGCAACAGAGGGTAATCCAGTGCAGATAGTGCACGGTGAAAAGGAAAAGGAAAAATAACAAAGAATTTCCCTATGGAACAGAAGGTGTCCAGGAGGCCTGAAGTCCAACAGGTCAACAGAGAAATGGCACTTTTTGTGGGCAACGTTAATAAGTTCAACAAAAATTGCAAATCCTGGGTGGTGTACCTCAGATTTTTTGATTGATTTGTAACCTGCAACACCGTTCCAGAGGGACGAGTTTCAACCTTGCTGACAGGGATGGGTCTGAAGGCATACAAACTGCTGCATCACCTATTGTCTCCGACTGTACCTGGAACTGTCATGTGTGCCACAATTACTGCAGCGATTCATGAACTTTTTCTTCAACCCCATCAACAAAAGCAGCATGATATTGGTTTCATCATTGACATCAAGGAAATCGTCAGAGAAAGAGAAAGCAGTTCTTCAAGCCCCACCACCAGAGACTGTGTCAGAGTTATGTTCATTCTTAGGACTGCTTAACTACTGTGGTAAATTTCTGTTTAATGTGGCAACTTCTTCACAGCTTTCTAGTTCTTACTTCACCTTTACATGTTTCATAAACTTTTGATTGTAAATAAGGGCCAGTTTTCTATACTAAGACAACTCTGTGATTGGCAAAACTTGGTGAAAAATATTTAGTGAAATTTTCAATTGGAATTTTTAGCCAGTTGATTTCACACGCTTTATTATTATATTTAATTTTGGGGGAAATAAAATTGTTTTGCAATAAAACATATAAATAGTGAAAAGCCCTTTTCACCCTCCCCAACCTCTCCACATGTACGCTCCTGGTTTTCTGTTAAATGCTGTTTTCCAGAGTAAATATCTGAAAATATATAGGGTTTAAAATAGACAAAGACACATTTAGAGTGTGAGTAAATGTGGACAAACAATTGCCTCAGACTAGAATTACAATGTAGTAACAACATAAAGAAGTCACTCTCTTATTTATGAACAACTCAGTCCTGCTCCATTGAAGTTAATAGTAAATCTTACATTGATTATAATGAGTTCCTGATCTTTCCCACAAGGCTTTCTCTGTCACCACCATCCTACCAACCATTCAAGATGGTTATCTTGGCTTTATCTTATGTTCACCCCACTCCTTTGACCATACCTCAGACAATTGTCTAAATCTTGCCTGTACTATATCCCCAAGATTAGACGTTGCCTCTCTGCTCACACTGCCAAAATTCTGTCCAAGCTCTGATCATCTCACATCTTGACTATGCATGACATTGATGCTTCCAAACTTGGTCCTTCTGAAGTCCATTCAAAATTCTCCTGCAAAAATCTCCATCACTTGTTGCATGTTGGCTCATTACCCTGCTTTCAAATCCCTTCATTGTCCCCCATCTTCTACCACATCAAATGCAAACTTCTTTTCCTTACTGTCAAAATCCTCAACAATTTAGCCTTTGCCTATTGTCTCAGTGCATGGCTGACTCCTGCCTTCACTTCACCAATAATGCCAGCCTCTGTCTGAGCAACAGGAGAGAATATTTTAATAATTTTGAAATTATTTTAAAAGGTAACAATTTTTTTCAGAGTTTTATTTTAGAGATCTTTGTCTGAAATATTTTTACTAGTGCTCAGAATCCTTTTATGTCGTAATTTAAGTAATGAGCAGAGGCCATTTTTATGAAGCTTTATGCAGATAGCAAAGGTGGGATCATTGAACTTTATTGCTTTATATTTATTACATCTGTTACCATGGCTGTTCTCTAAAGTCAATGAATGCCCTATTTTAAACAAACAAACAAACATGCATAAATCTGTTAACTGCTTTTGTTCTAATTTTCTGTTCTGATTAGATGTGCATGATAGGCTCTACAAACATAATCCAAAATATTTTTAATCTGAAATATTATGTATCAGTTCCCTCTTCCTGCTCAAACTAATACTATTTGGGAAGGGCATGTCTGAAACAGAGACTTTGGAATGGTGGTATATGTATTTATTTATTCTTAACCTTCTTGTCATGTTAGGCTACTACATGACATGATTAATATGGTTCCCCTGCAGCGGAAAATGAAGATGACTTTTCTTTAAAACGGACATGTGAATGCACTACAAATGGCTCTTAGCAGCATGAAACACTTCAGTTTCTATAATAAATGCTGTCAAAGTTAGCTCTTGTAAACAGATGTAAGTAAGAAGAGCCTTTTTCATGGTTGCAGCACTGCAAGTAACAATTCTGAAAAAACTTGTCACATTTTTTTGTTTCATAAATTGATATATATTGTTTCATATAATTTGTATTCATGTAAAGCTATCTCCTTATGCTCCTTATCAGCAAGTTTGCTACCTTTAAAGAGTGCATTAACATGCAACTCTATAACTGATAATATGGTCCAATCCTGCCACATGCTGAACCCACCACTGAAATTATAAATTGAACTGATAACAGTTTCAATGGGAGTTGAGGGCACTCAGACTCTTGCTGGATTGGTCCTATAAAACAAAATCTCTCTCACTGTCTTTGGTATTCTGTGTATGACTTTATTGTTACAAAGAAGCATCTATAGCTTTGATAATCTCTTTGAATATGGGCTTTTAAGCCTATTTTTTAAAGATTATGTAATAAAACTACAAACTGTTGAAAAAGCAAGAATTTAAATAATTATTTAACTATATTGTATGAAGACAATGAAATATATGCACAAATTTGATCAGATTAAAAAAAAATCTTTTAAATTCTAGTTCTTAATCATTCAAGAGAAAGCTGAATTCGTGTCCCTTCTCCAAGTTATATAAATTGTGCTATATTGCAATACACAGATCACATTAGAGTATAACTCCCACATTAGAATACTACTATCATCTTCATAGAGGATAATTATGCCCTTAACAGGTTATCCACCACTAGCACTGTTAATTTACTGCATGAGTTGGCATGGAAATTATTCAACACCAATAGGTGTAGGAAAAACAATTGCTTAATGGGTGGACCATATGCTTCACTCACTGTAATTGAACAGTAAATTAGTTTCAGTGGAATCCAAAATTCAATATAGATGACAACATGAGATGTTTAAAGCAGTAGGTAACAGTGAGAGCAATTAAACATTTGCATAAGTAAAACACTTTCACCGTGTTACTAACAAATTTCACATGATAGTGAATGTAGTAGTTGGTCCATAAAGTTTAACCCCTTGCTGTTGACTTGTCGACAGCCCAACCTGTGGTGCTAATGTATTTTGCATCTCAATGCTCCTATATCAAGTTATGTGTCAACTTCGCACAATCAGAGGCTAATGTGAAGATTTTCACATTTTTCAGTTCACATACGGCTTTTTACACTATTTTGAGCATTCACATAAAGAGCTTTGGGAAAGGCAGAACACTGACACTGGGTATGTAAAGGTTACAGCAAGGAAAGTGGCATAAGATGTATCATTGAAGATACCTGTGACAACGCTAAGCAGAGTCTAATCCAGTGATACCCAATCTGAGGTTCTACAGTTGCATATGTTTCAAATATAATTCAAAAATGTGCTCATCCTGTAGTTCTGCCTGCCACACATGAGGCAGCTCAGGTATCATTGAGCAAACAGATCATGGAATCCAAGATTCTTTCCCATACCTCCAAAGAGCTGGAAAGGGGGAGAATAAATAATGAAGGAAGCAGGAGGGGTGAAGGAGCTGAAAGTAGGAGTATAAAAGTGGCAAATAGGGTTGCTAAGAACTACAAATTAATATCTAACTGATGTACTGACACTATGTCCATGGCATTGCATCAATAGTACATAATGACGCTGAGTTGCAATAATGTCATGCCATGTTATGCCACAATTATTTTGTGGCTCTCCTTGTATTGCCATTCATTGACACAATAGCTTTCAAAAATTGGTTATCATTGTCGAGAGCCATTGGCACAACAGGCATGCAAATGACCACACCACACCTAAAGCAGGAAGGGATGTTGTCCAGGCTTGCCAGAGGAAGGCAGTAGTGCTTTATGTGTGTGTGTGGGGGGGGGAGGGGGATACAAGATCAGAAACTTCTAGAAAAAGGTGGGGGTGATCAGCTTTGCAGTGCTGACTCACCCACTGGGAATGTAAGGGGCGGAAGGCTTTAAAGGTGCAAGCCCTGGTAGTGGAAACCCCTTTCTCCACGCAGTAGGCAAGGCAACAGCAGGCAGCCGAGGATCCAGCCACGCTAGGCAGCATGGCTCCATGTGGTCGCAGGAAGCTCCCCTTTCTCCAGAGTGGGACAGGCATAGTCAGGGTAGAAGCAGCTCACAGGGCGGGTGAGTCAGCTAGTGCAATTGCTCAGCGTCAGATCAGATCGCCAGGCATTGGGAGGTGGAGAGGGATGGGAGGTAGCTTAGCTCCCTCTCCTCCCAACCCTGCTGTTACCAGAGGCATGGGGAATCAATCGGCTTTCACTTCATTCCTGCAGTGGCCAGATTAGCACTGGGAGAAATGTACTTTCACTGGGAGGTCAGGGGGCTGGGGAACAAACACTGCATAGGATAGTTCTAATGGGGTTGAAGGGTTAATGGTAGCCCAGGGGTGGGCTCATCGCACTAGGGGCAAGGGGCTGTTACCAGGACAGGGGATGGGGAAGCCCATTGTGGTGTGTTAGATCACCCAAGGCAGCCTCATGCACTGGGGGACGGGGATGCTCCAGGGGAAGCAACCACACATGCAGGTGAGCAGGCTATTTGCAGATAGGTTAGTCAACAGCCATTTGCGGCAAGCAATCAGTGAGGTTGCTTCTGAGGTTGTTTTCACAGCACTGCAGGGCTTCCAAAGTGTACTGGGTCTCCCAGAACCAAGATGTTCTTCTACACTGAACCCAGGAGACGGGAGTGAGGCTGATTCCAAGGGTGAGTGTGCTCTGCAACAGAGGTTGGGGCAACAGGTGGCACAGGTGATATCCTGCCTTGCGGTGTGGCAATGGGTGGCAGTTGCAAAGGCCTCAGAGAAGTGCAGGATCCAGGCTTAAATTGTCCCACTCGGCGTTTACTTGAGGGGGACGGGAGTGGGCCTTGCGGGGTATAAATAGGTCGGGGCTAGGAATGAGAGTTCCAGAATCCATAGCAGACCCATCTGGAATGTGTGCCCCTGCTGAGGACACTAATGGTGTTGGGCAGCTGCTGCAAGCTAATCTGCAGTTGTTGCAAAACTTCAGGAATCTGTGGTCAGGGGTCTGTCCTGGATTCCAGGGAAGGCCTAGTATTGGCACTGTTATACCAATAAAATAAAAACCAGCAGGATCTTATTAAAGGGAAAAAGGCAAAATACCACATTTATTGTGAATACAGAAAGAATCATAGTAAGCAGTTAGTTATAGCTATAACATTCCATTCAATTTCATATTTATTCACACATTCATACACACACACACAGGTTCTGCAAGGTTGTTATCATAGTTACCAGCCTTAGAGTTGCTCATGCCAAGCCACTGGCCAGGTGGCCTGGACATGAGGAGGGAGCAGGGCCTTGTTAGATGCTCATCTGATGCTCCTGGAAGTTGGTTTGCAGAATCAGACCCCAAAGTTCTCACTTTCTAGAGTCCATTTTTATAGGAGTTTCTTCCTATGCCAGTCTATGGGAATTGTTTCATCATGCTGTTGCTGAATCAATCAGCAGATAGCACATTCCTGACAGCTCCGTGCTGCTAGATGTTTTCTTGTTCTTTGGTTCTCCCATTCTTGAGGCTGTTGGGTGGATTCCAGTCTGCCCTCCGGGGGTCCTCTGGTTATTTCCACTTGACGCCTGCTTCAGCCGATGGACACTGGATTCTTAGGCTGGCACCTCCCTGATCATTCAGTTATTATCCACACCAAGCATCCATCCACATACATCCTCTATCTCTATTTTAATCACAATTGTTAATACAACAAAAGGGCGGGGAGTCTCTGGGTGCTGTTTCTGTTGTTACAGAGTATTGCTTTGTATCTCTGTGTGAATTGCTTTGAGAACAGACTCTGTCTTAGAATGTACTAATGCAATTAGCAGCTTGCAAGTTTCACACATAGAGGGAGAGCAACAGTACCAAAAACCAAGAGACCTCTTAATTAGTAATACCCTGGAATTTAAACTCTGGGGAATCAAACTCATTTGTGATTTTAATACAGAACTTCTTTAATATGATCCAACAGCACGAGTTTGGGAGACAGGCAGGTGGGGCAGACCCCCCGCATGGGTTGCGGGGGGCAGGGGTGTGGATGAAACCCCTGAGCACTTTTTGACTCACCAGTCATTAAGATGTATAACCTCCTGGAACAGAGTTGAACTTCCTGGTGGGGCTGTGAGGGAAAAGGGCACTGAGGAGGCCCCATCAGTCAGTCCCAAGTACAGTTACCCCAGGGTGGCTGACGCAATGGGAGTTCATCTGCTAAATACAACTAAGGATAAAATCTTGAGAGGGGAATATGTGAACATATTATCCCTCTTGCACAGGGAGGTGTTGACAGAGAGTAAGCTGGGACAGAGCACACAGAATAGGGAGTTGCCCAAGCAACCAAGGGTTCCTAGAATGTGGGATAATTGGGAGGCTGCCTTCCTTATCTATTCAAGTGTTATAGCACAGACTTACCCGGAGAGAAGCCCTGCCTTGTTTAAGTATATGGCGGGCATATCAGGCGGGCATATAATACATTTGGAGGCATGTCTCAGTTTAATTATGACAAGCAGTTTTGATTAAGGGCAGCAACACAAACTGGGATCCGGTGGGACATACCGCATCACACACTGTGATTGGAGTGGATGACTCCACGGGGACCAGGAGTTCACACAGACAGTGGTCTGTTCCTTCCACTACAAGCTCAGAAGGGGCATGAGTCACATAATAATATTTGCTGGCCATTTAATAACAGTTTGTTTTTGCAGCACCTGTAGATTCAAGCACGCATGCGAGATATGCTTTGGGACCCATTTGGCCCGTTCTTGTCAGAGCGCCAGGGGACGGTCACAAAGGGAAAACAGGGGGTGGGTCAAGTGCCAACTGCAGGTTTGGCTCAGCTGAAGCAGCTCATGGGGTGCAGAACACAAGCAGGGGAGGGGGGCCAAGCTGAGGGTGGTCCAAATTGGCGGTTAGACTTAAGGTGTTAAGGGTTTCCTATGGGATTCCCCTAATAAAGCACATGTGGCATATTTGTGTGAGTGGGATTACTGTGAGATTTCTGATCCCTTTTTCATGGAGTAGCACCCATGTAATGTCAAAAAAGCCAGGGTAGGGTGGCAGGACCAATTAACCAATTACCTATAGGGAACCCTAAGGGTTTCCTCCCTGGGTTCAGTCCCCAACAGCAGCCCAGGGGAATATTGATTACTACATCACCTTTCATACCCATGAGGCAGCTCCATTAACAGTGGAATAGACCATGTGCCCTGGCATTTTAATTAATTAGCCTCTTACAGTTTGAATGGCAACTTCCGCCTTCTCTGTATGTGTATATATATCTTCTTACTATATGTTCCATTCTATGCACCCGATGAAGTGGGCTGTAGCCCATGAAAGCCTATGCTCTAATAAATTTGTTAGTCTCCAAGGTGCCACAAGTACTGCTGTCTTTTTGCAGATACAGAGTAACACAGCTGCTACTCTGAAACAAACATTCAATCACTTTGTTGTGCTATGTAGTCCTTTTCCCTTAAGTAGTTCCACTGAAATCACTGACAGCCTAAAATACTCCTCATTGTGAGTAAGGGAGACAGAATTGGGTCCATAGATTGTAAACTCTCCTAGGCACAGACTTTGTCATGTGTCAAAGACTCACAGAAAAAATCACTTTTTACCCAATACTGAACAAGGAACTTTTATTAAAACAAGAAAAATAGGTTTTTCACCTCAGCTACTCTGTCTCTCTCTCATTTTCTGCTTTACTGTAGATCTTCTGCTTAGAACTTTCTCCATCTCTTCTACTGCAGTTCCAAAGAAACAGCACATACAGCCACATAGAGAGACACCATGGACACTTTTGGATCACTAAATATACACTAACAACAACACTGTGCAGTTACTTGCTGATGTAGATAGCAAGAGATAGCATTTTTTTACTGCTGCAATGCCAAATCAGCCTCGGTGATGTACATTTAAGAGCAGAAGCAAATCTGAAAGTATTATGCCAGAGAAAAATATAACACTGTGTTGCCTGACACTACTAGTAATGTTCTGCTTATTACTGGCTGTTGAGAGATGCCAAAGTCAGCATCATCTCCCTAGTTCCACAAGATTGCCATATCTAGAACGTCTGAAAGAGACACTGAAGAGGAAAGGCATGGGAAAGACATACATAAGTGAACACAACCAGGAGGAATTTAAAAATAATGTCAGCTAAAAAGGAAAAAAGAAAGGAAGCACTACAATTAACAGCAAATTGACCCTTGCTAGTGCCTATGGATGTACAATGTATATCCAACCTAGTGACACTAATGTGATATATTGTACAAGTACCTCCTCACTTCCTATTAAAATTTAAAATTCACTGTATAGGTCTATCCTCTGACTGTGCACTGTGTGTGATATTTTCTGTGCTTACTTCTCCTGTTATCTTCCTCCCACCCTTTCTGTCTTTTGGCACTTGAAAGTGCTATTTTGGGAGTTTTGATGCTCACAGCATGTGTTTCGCTTTCTTCTTCTTTTGCTGACATACACCAGTGTGGAGTAGAGCTCGCATCACACTCCCTAACAGAAATCCTGCTTTGAATGCAGTAGTGATGTAGGAATTTTTTCGCACTATTCACTTCTGTATCACAATAGTTGAGCATAGAAGGTAACCCCGCAAGGTCACCAATTGCAATCCTCCACAGCTGCTGCATGTTATCACATATAGTACTCCCCTTTCAGCATTGGCAACATCACTGGCTTCCATGCTTGGAGCAACTTGACATTTTCTAGCATTTTGCTTTGACTTTTGCTCAGCCTTCATCATGAGCATAAGAGCTAAAGTTATGAGCCTGGAGGAAAATAATTTGTTGCAGACAGCTTGCTTCAGATCTCATGTTTCTATGTTCATGGTTTTTATTCACAAGGGAGATAATGGGGTAAATGTCGACTTTCTTCCACTAGTGAATGATGTAGAGGAACGTGCTTTCCCTGGCTGGAACAATGCCAAGACAACTTTAACAAAGCGAAGCAATCGATAACCAGCCAATCAATAGTCACCACATCAGGGCTACACTGAGATCTCTTAGCTTAGTTTTCCATTGATTTTAATCTGTTCCTTAAAAAAATACATAATAAATATATGTAACTAGGGAGTCTTACACTTCGTAGCTTCTGCAGGCTTAACTCATTGCATACAACAGGAACTCCCTGTATTTCTCCATCATGCCCCACAAGCTCCCTGTGGCTATCCTCCATCTCTATCTATTTCATGGACTTTCTGCACCTCGCCCCCCCTTCATGCCAGGGACTGTGTGTGTTTCTCATTCTCCCCTCCACCACATGCCAGGAGTTGTATGTGCCCCCTCATTTCTCCTTTTCCCCCCTTCCCCACCATGGCAGGGTGTGATAAATTAAAGGGGGAAGGGGTAGCTCCCTTTTATGGACACCCAGCCAGCCAGTAGCTATAAAATCCCTCTTAGTATCTGTTCTCTAATTGCTCTACCTGTAAAAGGTTAAAAAGTCTCACTGCCATGCATAGATAAAAGGAAGTGAGTGGGCACCTGGCCAAAAGAGCCAATGGGAAGGCTAGAGCTTTTAAAAATTGAAACAAGACTCCTCTTTTGTCTGACTGTTGTTCTTCTCCCAGGGAGAGGCAGACAGGGCAGCAATTATGCTGTAAGAAGTTTGGGCCAGGTATGAAAAAGTCATCAGTATCATACCTAGAACTACTAATTTAAAACCCCAGATATGTAAATAGATCAGGAAATGTCTAGGAAGACGCAATTAGGTTTATTTCTTTTATTTCGTTATGGCTTGTGGATTCCTCTGTGCTAACCCCAGGTGCTTTTGTTTTGTGTGTAGCCTTTAAGCTGGACCTCAAGAAAGCTATTCTTGGTGCTTACTCCTTGCAGTTGCTCTTTTAAAATCTAGCCTGAGTTCCCAGATGTATTTTCTTTCTTTTTTCTATTAATAAAATTTACCATTTTTTAGAACAGAATTGGATTTTTTTGTCTTAGTTTTGTGCACATGTTGTTTAATTAGCTGGTGGCAGCAGCTGATTTCCTTTATTTTTTTCCCCTTTCTCAGCTCTTCCTCGGGGAGGGTGTGTGTGTGTGTGAAAGGGCTTGTCTGTACCCCACAGGAAGGAATTCTGAAGTGTGCCTTCCTGGGCTCTCAAAGGGGTTCTGCACTTGGATGGTGGCAGCATCTACAAATCCAAGGTCAGAGAAAAGCTGTAACCTACAAGCCTGGAGTGGCCAGTATTAACTTTTAGAATCCTCGTGGACCCCCACCTTCTGCATTTAAAGTGCCAGAGTGGGGAGTTAGCCTTGACTCAGGGGCTCTGTGTGCTCCCGCTTCTTCCCTCCGTATTATGGTCCCCCATTCTGCCTCTGTCAGGATTCCCTCCCCACTCTGAACTCTAGGGTACAGACATGGGGACCCGCATGAAAGACCCTCTAAACTTATTTCTACCAGCTTAGGTTAAAACTCCCCAAGGCACAAATTCTCCCTTGTACCTTGGATTAGGTAACGCTGCCACCACCAAGTGATTTAGACAAACTCAGGGAAAGGACCGCTTGGCGTTCCTACTCCCCTCTAATATCCCTCCAAGCCCCCATGACCCCTTTCCTGGGGAGGCTTGAGAATAAACAAGATTAACACAGACCAACCTTGGGGGTTTTTTTAGGACACTAAATAAAAACCCCAATCAGATTCTAAAAGAAACAGAACTTTATTAGAAAGAAAAAAGGTAAAAGAAGCACCTCTGTAAAATTAGAATGGAAGATAATCTTACAGGGCAATCAGATTTAAAAACACAGAGGATTTCCCTCTGGTCCAAACTTTAAAGTTACAAAAAGAAAACCAGGAATACATCTTCCTCTCAGCACAGCGAAAATCACAAGCCAAAACAAAAATAAGCTAACACATTCCCTTGCTAGTACTTACTGATTCTAATGGAGTTGGATTGCTTGCTTCCTTGATCTGTGTCTGGCAAGCTCACAGAACAGACCGACCAAAACCTCCCCTCCCCACACCAGATTTTAAAGTATCTTGTCCCCTTATTGGTCCTTTTGGTCAGGTGCCAGACAGGTTACCTGAGCTTTTTAACCCTTTACAGGTAAAAGGGTTTTGTGCCTCTGGCCAGGAGGGATTTTATAGTACTTTATACAGGAAGGTTGTTACCCTTCCCTTTATATTTATGACAGCCTCCCTGCCAGGGACTCTGCATTTCCCCTGTGTTCCCTTCCCCACATACAATTGTTCCCCATTCTCCCTCTCATGTCAAGAGTTCTGTGTGCTCCCTTCCCCCCCCCCCCCCCCCCCCGGTTTCTTCCTTTTCCCCATACCATAGTTCCCCATTTCACCTTCTACACCAGATGGGGGCTCTGTGTGCATCCCATTCCTCCACTGACTTGTGATGGTCTTTCCCACTGACAAGTAAACTTGGGTTTTAAACAGTGCCATAATTTAAAGCAACCTGTAACTATAATCTGAAGTTAAGAACAGCATCCTTAGAAAATATCCAGAAAAGCTTCAGTGAAGTCTGACTCCCCAAATCTGAGTTGTAACATGCGATATTGATTAGCTAGATCTAAATTATCCAGTCATACAAATGTATTTAGTTATTCAAGAAACAATTTATGAACCTAATATATTCATACAGACTTGTCTTCAATGAGATATTAATACTGAAATTTAAAATAAATATGATAGTAAATAAATTTGTTATCTTAACATAAGTTATTTATGCACATTGGCTTATTGATATATCATAATTAATTTACATTGAACTGTTTACATTCAACTCACAACAGTGAAATTGAATAAAATATTCATATCAATAATATAATTAATCCATTAAGCATTTACAATTAAATTGAAAACAATCCTTCACTTATTTATAAAATATAAAGTAAAATAAAAACCAAAAGCAGAATAAAGCAGTGAGAAATTGATAACAAACTAACAAATGAAAATCATTCTACCATATTTAGAATAACCTAAAGTAGAAAATTGTATCTTGGTTACAAAAAATGTAGAAACACATAAATTACTCAGACCTTAAGGTGCTCATGCACCATTGTGATGAGTCAGACTAGACTAATATCCAAACTCTCTGTTAATTTATGATATACAATTTCAGAAGATTCAACAGCAAAAAAACTATTCTAGTGATGAGTGGAAGTATCATGAATGTTTTGTCTGTCATTTGGTGGCTAGAGCCTAGACAAGACTTAGCCAATTAAAGAATCCCTCTCCCAACCCTCCGTCATCAGTGAGAGTTGAGATTTTAAATAGGACTTTTGTAGTATGCAGCAGATACACCGAGAGACGAGCAAAAGGAACTATCCTCCTGGCAAGTCCACGGCAGTCATGAGGCTAAGCTTGTCTCCTATAGAAGTTCCTCTTTGTATATTGGTTGCTATTTTAAGATTTCAGTATCCTCCCTTCTAGAATTTAGTAGGAATGAAATTAATAAAATTCTATAGAAATTAAATGGGTTTATAGAAATAACTCTACAACTTTGTAGAAGTTAGATTTTTAAAACATCCTATATCTGTTTTGTTTTGTTTTAATAGATAATTAAGTCTCTGCTATGGAATTCTATAGGTTGGTTAAAAAGTTATATAGAAAGCTTTTTATTCTGCACTTTTCCAAAAGAAGAGATTGTTGCCATTACCATCTTTACTTACCTGTGGCAGGGGTGATACCCTGGCCATCCAATATATTTTGCTTTCCCTCTGCTGCAGGCACTTCTGGAATAGCAAATCCTTAATCAGTGGCAGTTGTGCTATTAAGTATCTGTTAATGCTGTACTTCATTAAATGCTGCAATTCCATTTGTACAACTATTGTGTTCTGTAAGCAGTTCTGGAAATGATAGCTTAGTTTTCAGCAAGGGAGCAGTACAAATGACAAGAGATCACTATGTTACTCATAAACTAGTAACTATAAATAAGAAGGGTAAACTTTAAAATAATATTAAATCTATACTGTTTTCATAATTCGAACTGTAGTACTGAATATTACCCTAGGATCTGTCTGTCCCAGGCCTACCAATAAGGATAAAAAAAATCTTCCCAGGATTATGTGAAACTGAATTTATTATTAAATGAGCACTAACATGTAAGTACAATCTGTAATTATTATCCACTGTGGACTAGGTTGTGCATAAGTAAGGCTATAATTTAGACACGGGTATTTTTAGTAAAAGTCATGGACAGGGCACGGGCAATAAACAGAAAGTCACGGCCCATGACCAGTCCATGACTTGTACTATAAATACCCCTAATTAATCTTAGATGCTGGGGGGGGGGCTCCAGCAGATGCTGCTGCTCCTGTGGTGCTGGAGGGGAGGGCAGCCTAGGGCCCCACTGCTGCTGCTGCTGCTCCTATTGGGGGGCGGCCTGGGGCCCCGCCGCTGCTTCCAGACCTCTGCTCCGCAGCAGCACCCAGGACCAGCTGCCTGGGGCCACCTGAGCAGCAGTTGATGCAGCTGGCCCTGGGGCCACCTAAGCAATAACCAGTGTGGCTGGCCCTGGGGCTCAGCCACACCAGCTGCTGCAGAAGTCATGGAGGTCCCAGAAAGTCACAGAATCCGTGACTTTTGTGACCTCTGTGAAAGACTCACAGCCTTATGCATAAGCAACCTGGTCATGTATAAACAGTATGTCTCGGAGACAACCCTCAGAGTCACAAGTTCTTCCAGGGCTCCCTTGTTGACCTGGGCAAGAATAATTTGAGACCTCTCTTTAAGGGGTGCTGCATAATTCCCGTCTTCCTTTCCCCAACCAGTCCTGCTGGCATTGATTGGGAGGCAAAGCCATACCTCCACCCACTACCTATCCCTCTCCACTCATTCTTCACCCTTTACACTCACTACAGGAACATCTGGGGAAGAGTTCCTAGGTTCCCTAGAATGTTGGGAACCATGATCTGGGAAGTCCTGATGGACCTGGAAAATAGTGGGGAATCCTTTATTCCCTGCATAGCTATATCAGGGCTGCACACAATCTAGTCCTGATATAGCTATGCAGGGAATAAAGAATATCTATATCTATATTGATATCCTTTATTATATATATATCCTTTATTAGGTTTAGATATCTATATATCTATATCTAATAAATTATCTAATATATTATCTAAATATCAAATATATTATATTATATAAACATGATCATGCAAAATCCATGATCATGCAAAATAAGTTGGAATACTTTATTCCTCTTTTCCCCTGCATGGACGTAGTAATGGTAGGCTCAGTCTAGCCCTACATAAGGTACTTATAAAACATGTTGCCTAAAAGCATTTATACCCTGCAGTGTGCTTTGGAGGCATTTAGTGGAACTCAGTGTAAATTCCCCTGAAAGCCCGGAATCCTCCTTGTAGGCCGGCAACAGTTTTAGACAACATGGGCTGTAAAGCATATACGACACAAAATAGCATGTCTTTTAAAATGCAACATGATTAATTGCTTTGTTTTGTACTCTACATCCAATACAAGCCTCGCCATGCTTAACTTGATGAATGATGCTCCAAACATTCTAACTGTCCTGCATCAAGTTACATGAGACATGACTACATTCTAATTCATTTTATTAGAACAGCATCCTAATGTCTCAGTGTGTTCTGGCCTTCTTTTATCCTGATCTGATGAAGATGTGCTAAAAAGTAAAACAAAATAAACTCAATATTTGTTTTTCTTACATTTGTATTCAATTATTTTGAACTCCTGGGGCCCACGGTCCTATATCTGATGAGCTTTGAGATAAGTAGACAGCTATATTGTAATGAGAAATAGTTGGCTGTAATATGTACTTAATGAAAGCTGCAGTTGCACAGAATAAAATGCGCTTTACATTCAGAGGACAAAGGCATTGAAAAGTTTGTAATCTCTTAAATGACATGTAAAGCTCTGAGCCACCAAAACAAACAAACAAACAAACTTACAATGCTCATTTAAAAAGGAAACATGCAAATAAGATGATAAAAATAAAAATAGTCACTATGTTAAAACAGTACATAAAACAGTAACAATAGGATTAATGAGCTTAGTTCACTGCTAAGAATATTGTCAAAAAAACAGAGGTGCATTTTACTCAGATAAAGTTAATATATATTTTTTAATCTGCCTACAAGTTTTAAAATGCAGACAATACTGTAAAAATATCAGCGTTGCTTTTTGCTGGAATAAAACGGCAGAGTGTCTCAAGATAATTTATGGCATCAGGTTTAGTTGCTGTTAACGGCAAGATACAATCTTCAGAGGAGGACTTGCTTGACTCAGCTTCTATTTAGTCATGTCATTAAATGCCTAACCTGAAAAAACTGATTGTAGTAAGTCACCATATATTAATATTTCTGCTGTGATGAGAATTTCAACAATGTTGGTGAAGGCATCCTAGACAAGTTGTAATGGCAGCTTTCGTGCATTTGTTCAAATGTATTGCTGTAGCTAGGAAGGCATGACTGACGAAGCAGAGGCAATTTCTTTGATAATTGAAATAGGCAATTTGTTGAAACTAGCAAATGCCCTTGATAATACATCCAGTTATTTTTATTCTTGTGTGGCTATGTTATTCGATCAAAACGTTCAGCTTGATGTTGTCTTGTCAAGACCCTTCTGTACAGTTAATGGGATAAAGGACCATATTAGGTCTAGCTGATCATCAAGTGTCCCATCCAAAACTGCTCTATTTATCATGTCTTGTCTACACATAGATTGTAAATCTCTCTCACATACACAATTCACAATTATGGGAGTAATAATAACAGATTAGACTTGAAATAAGTGTGTCTAGGAGTATGGTATCTTAATATTTCTGGAATTAAGGAGGTGAGTGAGTGCACAATTTTGAGAAATTGGATATGACTGCTGTGGACTCTTGTAGGTTGGAAATTTAAAGTTCGTTGTAGAAGTGAGGAGTCTGTGTGCACTTGGGAAGTGTGATGTATAGAGGATCAGGCATGTGAATTGGACTAGTCAGGAATGGTTGACACTAGATTTGCTCATCTTCCTCCCAAAATGGGAAGAATAGTATTATACAATATATGCAAATTCACATGAGAATCTAATATCAAACAATAAATCTGACCCACGGTTCCCATGGCATTTGTTTAACTCTATCTATATCTTACTGTTTGGTGATCTGATTCACATATCTCTGAGCTAGACTCTAAGCTCAGCTCCAATAGAGGCAATGGAAATTGACATTGCAACCTCCCACAGTGAGCCTAACATTAATTAAAGCATCAGATTGCACTGTCTTCCATTTTCATTATTATTCTAAGGGACTTTGTTATTTTGCATTATATGTATAGTAAATATAGGTAAATCTGAATAACAGATGTTCAAACAGGAATCTCGCCACCACTCTGGCCCCTTTACCATGGTTAAAAAGGCTGGAGCTGCATAAAGAGATCCTAAAAACTATACTGATCCAGAAAAAGGATTCCCAGGGTACAGGTGCAGTAGACATCTGTTACAAGGCTACCTCCTGACATCCCTCCCATAAGCCCTGATGTGTGGGTCAACTAAGAGTGAGTCTGAGGTGGGAAGGGGTGGGTGGGGTAGAGCTGCAGAACACAGTGTTGTGGAGACTCTAGACACCACTGTAGCCCATAGGGCAGTCACAGCAGGCTGTGGTAACATACATTACACCAGGGGCACCACCAGCTTCCAGACCTTAAAGCCAACATAATTCCTCCTCCCTCTGGACTGAAAATTCAGTGCTGCACTTCTTATGGTATGGCTAGACTAGTGACTGTATATTTGTCCATGCATGGCCTTGTGCCATAATACTGCTATTCTCCACACTAAAACCCCAGAAGCACTTGTGTGAAGGAGAGCACAGGCCATGTAAACTAGCATATGTCAGGGGTGTGGGTAAATACACACCTTAAGCTGTGGTAGAGCCCTGTACCTGTTTGCAGCGTTAATGGGGAATATACCAGGTCTTGAGTTTAATTAGTCTGCCACCTCCATTCCCATAATGCACTGAGCCGCTTTCTTCCTGACCCTTTTATCATATAGGTCCTTGTCCTTCTGTTCACTGGCAGTAGTATGGTACACCGACTGACCACAGTAGAACACTACTTCAGTAATGCAGCCAGAGGTTAGAGGCCTATTATTGGAGTGGGTGGGATTCTGTGGCCTACATATGCAAGAGCTCAGACAAGATGACTATGAGGTCCCTTCTGGCCTTAAAGTCTATGAGTCTATGATCTTTCTACTACACTCTTTACAAGTGAAGATTGATCAAGCTCTGAGAGCACCTGTTTGGCCTGCTGAATATACCCAGGTGCCGATCAATGTGTGGGGGAGTACACCATTCTCCACGAATTTGGCTGGAGCAGCAGGAACATTTATCTGTACTGGGAAATTTCACAGAGGTTGGAACAGGGGAGCATTCAGCAGACTCCATCCCAGTGCCAGGAACATATGAAGCACTTGATGTTCCTGTACAGGAAGGCCAAAGACTCCAACAGTCTGTCCTGGAAGGCTCATAGTACATGCCCCTTCTACGAGGAGTATGAACATGTGCTGTCAAGGGCCCCCAGTACTGAGCTTTCAGTAGCTCATGATCTCTTCCTCAACCCTTGCTAGTCTCATTGTCTGAGAGGACACCAATGAGGGCCAGGGCGAGGAGGCAGCAGGGACTATGGAGGATGTTCTAGAAGACACAGAGGAAGAGGAGCATATGATTCTGGGCCTATGCCCAAAGGAGCACATTGAAGAAAAGACCCCCTTGATGAAACTGAAGAGGACCCCAAGCTGTGTCATGAACCAGAACTCCGAGGTTGGTATGTTACAATGCATCCTCACCCTCCCCATCAATAACACCTCTTGCTCTGGTGCTACATTTCTGATTTTTAAGATCAAGGGCATTTGAAGTACTGTGCACTGACTTTTGTTCCCTGGATAATATGGTAGGCATTGCTCCAGGCCTGTGTGTTTGAACTGCAGTGTTGAAGCACTGTCATGCCTCATCCCCTTACCAAACTTCTCCACCTTTCCCTTCTCCATTCAGCCCTGTTCTGCTCCAACCTGAAAATAGTCCTCAGGCAAGACGAAGTTCTAAATCAATGGTTTTGTTGATTTCCAATGATCCACAATTATGCATTTGGCTTCAAAAGCTATTTTTTCAAACATTTTATGAAGGAAAATCAGGGTGCCCCTGCCTCTGTGCATTTCTTAGCCAACAGTCAGACACAGATGGTCCTAGGGTCATGTGGAAACAAGTTGGGGTGCAGTTTGGAAAAATCCAGTTGGAGAAGGGAACAGAACATAGTTATGGAAAACTTTACAGTTGGTTCTCTAAGGAAAAGTTAGTTACCCCAGTCCTGTCGTCCTTGGAAGATTTCAAAGTCTTGGTCCCTGGTACCTGCTCTGCCTTTTCCCCACACAGAGCTATGCTGCACAAGCCAGGGGGATAGGGGTCGGGGAAGCATCTGCTCTTGCAGTTAGACATAAATAGTGTAGTGCCCCTTTCCAGTTGTCTTAGGCAAGAGAGCTGAATCTTCAGGAAACCCAATGAGGTTGTGGTGTACCTCTTTCGTTGTCCACTTTACCATTTTTAGGTAGGTACAGGGCCAGGATTTTCAGGGAAAGTTAGAGGTGGGTGGATGCAGGTGGTTCAATCTCTCATTTTGCATGAAATCTCCATTCTACCTGAGAATACAATCAATTTCAAAGTGAATTGCCTCCCAATCCTGGAAGCATATTTCAAGAAAATTTCTGTTTCAGCAAAAACTCTAGCTGGTTTTTCAGGTCCATCGGTGGTGCAAATCTTCTTGGTCTCCCTTCATGGATGACCAAGCCCCTCCATTCAGCAATAGGTAGAGGGGTGACCATTATCAGAAACGTGTCTCTGGAATAGCTTTCCAGATCTCCTCCACAGGATTGGAAAACCACCTCTCTTTTCTGTTCTGATACCTTGAAAACCGCTATGTTCTCCAAATGTTAGCCAGCCTTAAGGCATGAAATTGTTAACTGGTAACACAGACCATGGAAGGAATTACCCTCCCCCCACCCCCACTGAGACACCATGAACATTTTAAATTATTTAAGACATGAGTACAGTTTTCTTACCATTTTTAGCCTCTGTTCCTTCCAGAAGGGCTGCAAAAGTTGTTTGAAGCAAGGATAGTGAGATTGCTACATTCCTGGCATGCTGAAAACTATCAGAATTGTAGCCTTCCATAGCAAATTTATGTTTGGAGGGGGGATTTCTTGGCCTGTTCCAAAAGCCAAAAATGCAATGCTCTCCGTGTCTTTGAATGGTAAGGCCTATGGTTCTTCAGGGTGAAAAAATGCTGCTAAGAGGGCAAGAGCAGCATGCCAGAGACAGCAGAGGTAGAAGAAGAACCCTGGAGGAGCCGCTCATAGGGATGGACAGGAGAAACCAGGAGCAATTTGAATTCCCCAGAGTACGGGAGGAGCATTCAGCAAGAGAAGATACTTATGAAACATTTCACAGACATGAGAATGCCATAGGGAATGGGAGCATTCCCTAACAGAGAAGCTCATTGAACTGGTGGCCAAAAGAATGCAGCATCTGCCTGCTTCCAAGGCCTCAGAACCAACCCATCAGCCATCATCTCCACCTCCGCCCAGGGTGCTGCCGAATTGGTGAATCCTTTTGCAGTGATAGCCTCTCCTCCTGCCCAACCAGGAGGAAAATGCTGAGCCTGCAGGAGTGCGAGAACCTTATCATGTACTGGACTCTGAAATCCTCTCAGGAGATGTCCCTGGTTCCCACCCCCATTGTTCACTCCTTCTGATGAGTGTGCAAAGACATTAAACTGTGGGCAGTGTTCTTGATTGTGAACAGTTACTTTGGTAACAGTTTGTTGCAGTTCTGATTTCAAAATCTGTCCATTAAACCTTTGACATCACACTTTTATTTAAAGTTATGCTTTGTTTAATCGTGTGTGTGTCCTCCTCCCTAATGATGAACTGAAGTGGGTTTTACATTCCTGAAATTACATTATATACTCTCCTCATGTAATAGAGCTGTGTGTAAAAATCTAATGCCATCATAATGCAAATATTTTTGAGTGTCCCCATCCAAGGCTCAGAAATATCTTAAGCTACACAGAGACACAGGAGAGATGGGGAAAGTGCCATATGTGGGAATATGTACTTCAAAAGCACTATTATTAATCTACATAGCAAATGTCTGAAACACACAAAAGGGGTTGATCAGTGTCTTACGGGCTTTATTAAACATGCTGAAAAAACCCCCCAAAAAACAAAAAACCACTGTGGGTGCAGTATTTCCCATCCAAACAAAATCATTGTGAGCTCATTAAAAACATTTAAGTGCTTCTCCCCAGTAACAGAGCTGAAGAAGTGTGAACATTGAAGACACATACATTACACAATGACCACATAACTCAGCCACCACCCTCCACAGCACAAATCCCATCAGTTCTAATCAGGAGAACTGAACAAATGTGGTGATCCAGTGGAGGTGCCCTGTTAAAATCATCTTTAATGTCACACAATGTCACACAAACTAACAGCTAAAAACCTTTGACTATTGAACAAAACCCTCACAAAGCTATGGAGCCTCATAAGTATGTATTAATATTCCCTCATGTGCATTTCCAGCAGCTGTACAGGATATGAAGGGGTACTTTGGCACAAACAGATGTCATCCTTCTGCCTCTCTTTTTGGAATCCCTGATTTCCCTTGCCCACTGAGAATCAGGACTAGTGTGCATGTGGGTGGGATCTGGCTGCCTGTACGTTTGCAAACCAGACATGTACTGAGACCACATGGGATGGAAGCACTACCCTCACACATGTTATGTAGTCCGCAGCAGGCCATGCTTATTTGAACAGCTTTGCCACACTGCCATCCAGGTGGGTGCATCGGCAGCACCAATGAGCTTTCAGCCTACCAAATGCGCACTCCACCACCATTCAGCAGCTACTTAGCTTGTAACTCAGTTAATTTTTTCCAAGGTCACTGATGTCAGTATGTAGTTTCATGAGCCACGGCAGGAGCGGGCTCAGACTCGCCATACAGAAACATATCATTTCTGGGGAATAAAATACCTTCTTGCCCCTGTCAAGTACTATCCTGATCTCCCCATCCTTGCATCCTGAACCTTTAAAGTGTTTCCCACATTTGTATTTCGGAATTTGCCTCTCTAATCTACTAAGACTCACAGAATGATTGAATAGTAACATTTTTGTTTCACATGCTTACTTTTGGGCAAACTATTGGGGTATGGTTTCCAGTTGTGCCCCCTGCACAGTTCAGAGAACTTATCCTCTGAAATCCAGCTATTATTGCTGGAATTTTTCTTCTGGCAACCATCCATGGGTAAATCACAGTGTTAATTGCCTCACAAACCTGAACAACTATGACCCAAGCAATCGACTTTCCAACTCCAAAGTGGTTTGCAACAGACCTATGGGTGTTTGATATAACCAGATTCCACAGAGCAATAGCAGCCATTTCTGAACTGATATAGCTTCCCTAAATTGAGTATTCTGGTGCCAGAGGTTTGGTCCAAACTCCACACGTAGTTCCAAGAAATTCTGTTTCCTCATTTGGAAGTTCTGAAGTCAATGCGGGTCATCCCAGATTTCCAAACCAATTTGATCCTACCACGCCATGCTGTTTCTCCTGCACCAGAAGTGACAGTTAGCAAAAAGAAAAGGAGTACTTGTGGCACCTTAGAGCCTAACAAATTTATCTGAGCATAAGCTCAAATGGGTGTTACCATTTCATGTTCTCTATGTATATAAATCTCCCCACTGTATTTTCCACTGAATGCATCCGATGAAGTGAGCTGTAGCTCACGAAAGCTTATGCTCAGATAAATTTGTTAGTCTCTAAGATGCCACAAATACTCCTTTTCTTTTTGCAAATACAGACTAACACAGCTGCTACTCTGAAAGTTAACATTAGGGCGTACGATGACCAGACTGACATTCTTTATATTAGTACCATGTGAGCTGAATTAATTGTCATTGATCCTCAAGGTCAACCCTCTTCTACGTGTCTGAAAGTTCTGTCCAAATTCCATCCAGCATATCGCTGATCATTTATTCCACTGCATAACTATTTGTCCTGTAATAAGGAGGAAGAGCAGAACCAGCTCATTATCCCAGTGCTCCATGTCTTCTACCCAGTTTAGCAGGGAATAACGTGAGCAGGAAATGCCATCAGCAAGTGTGTGAAGGTGACAGACAGTACCAACAAAACACAGGAAAGTGATTTCTAAAGTGTCTCCCTGTGACACACAAAACTCTGGGATAATACCCCTGAAATGATAGCACTAACATCACAAAACAGCAGCACTGTGAGTGTGGCTATACATGTATACACAATGTTATACATATGTCTATCCCAGCAAATGTGGATTCTCAGCCATGGGTATGTGAACCATATGAGAGATTACATAACCTGCTACCCATGTATGCACACAAGTGCAGACATAGGCTAAGAAGTGCAGCACAGAATCCCAGCCTGAGTATGTATTTCATAATTCTTTCACGTCTCTCATTTACTGCCCCAATTCTTGTGCTAGCTCAATTTTATCTTTCTATCACCCCTCAGGCACCATTTTATGCTGTGCTAAATATTTTGGTACACATTCTCCCTCTGGCTAAACGCCATTGACTTCAATGGAGTTATAACAGGAATGAATTTGGCCTTTTGGTTTGTTTTCAGCTTCAATCATCATTTTCCTTTTCCTTTTCTGATGCCAATCATATCAGAAGCATCTGTTGGTTCATATCAAACTAAACCAGATGATAAAACTTGAGTCTGAAATAATTATGGTTATCAGGGGAGTCATGTTCTTGTGAAAGAGCAGTCTAGAACTTTAAGTGTTTTGCTACAGACACATCTTTACCTTTAATTGTTCACAAGAATGAAGTGTCTAATATTACCTGTTGTCCCAAAAGCAGCTTACTGGATCTCTATAATGAGAATGTAACCCTGTCTTTCTTTGATAATATTAAAGGACCAAGTCATAAAGGAACCTTTGTTTCCATACCATATATTTATAATTAATTAACCTGCTATGTGCAATTAAAATTAATTAAATACTTTCTTCTCTGTCTGTACAATATGTGGTGCGTCTCCCTCCCTCACTTCAGGAGAAGAGAAATAGAAAAATGTAAATGAAAGTTTCTTAAAATAATATTTAACATTTACATAGAGTCATTCATCTGAACAGTTCAAAGTATATAAAAACATTAACTAATTCTCACTGTACCCAGGCAAAGTAGGTAAGTATTAAACCATCTCCAGTTTCATACATGGATACATTTTAGGGCCAGAATAGTCCATTTTGATGTTTAAGGTGAGACAGAAAAGTTACAGGATTTGAACCAAAAACACACAGAAAATCAATGGCAGATATAGGATTAATCATAGAATCATAGAATATCAGGGTTGGAAGGGACCTCAGGAGGTCATCTAGTCCAACCCCCTGCTCAAAGCAGGACCAATCCCCAACTAAATCATCCCAGCCAGGGCTTTGTCAAGTCTGACCTTAAAAATATCTAAGGAAGGAGATTCCACCACCTCCCTAGGTAATGCATTCCAGGGATTCACCACCCTCCTAGTGAAAAAGTTTTTCCTAATATCCAACCTAAACCTCCCCCACTGCAACTTGAGACCATTACTCCTTGTTCTGTCATCAGCTACCACTGAGAATAGTCTAGATCCATCCTCTTTGGAACCACCTTTCAGGAAGTTGAAAGCAGCTATCAAATCTCCCCTCATTCTTCTCTTCTGTAGACTAAACAATCCCAGTTCCCTCAACCTCTCCTCATAAGTCGTGTGTTCCAGTCCCCTAATCATGTTTGTTGCCCTCCGCTGGATGTTTTCCAATTTTTCCACATCCTTCTTGTAGTGTGGGGCCCAAAACTGGACACAGAACTCCAGATGAGGCCTCACCAATGTTGAATAGAGGGGAATGATCACGTCCCTCGATCTGCTGATAATGCCCCTACGTATACATCCCAAAATGCCATTGGCCAGCTTGGCTACAAGGGCACACTATTTGACTCATATCCAGCTTCTCGTCCACTGTAACCCCTAGGTCCTTTTCTGCAGAACAGCTGCCAAGCCATTTGGTCCCTAGTCTGTAGTGGTGCATGGGGTTCTTCCATCCTAAGTGCAGGACTCTGCACTTGTCCTTGTTGAACCTCATCAGATTTCTTTTGGCCCAATCCTCTAATTTGTCTAGGTCCCTCTGTATCCTATTCCTACCCTCCAGCGTATCTACCTCTCCTCCCAGTTTAGTGTCATCTGCAAACTTGCTGAGGGTGCAATCCACACCATCCTCCAGATCATTTATGAAGATATTGAACAAAACCGGCCCCAGGACCGACCCTTGGGGCACTCCACTTGATACCAGCTGCCAACTAGACATGGAGCCATTGATCACTACCCGTTGAGCCTGACAATCTAGCCAACTTTCTATCCACCTTATAGTCCATTCATCCAGCCCATACTTCTTTAATTTGCTGGCAAGAATACTGTGGGAGACCATGTCAAAAGCTTTGCTAAAGTCAAGGAACAACACGTCCACCGCTTTCCCCTCATCCACAGAGCCAATTATCTCGTCATAGAAGGCAATTAGATTAGTCAGGCATGACTTGCCCTTGGTGAATCCATGCTGACTGTTCCTGATCACTTTCCTCTCCTCCAAGTGCTTCAGAATTGATTCCTTGAGGACCTGCTCCATGATTTTTCCAGGGACTGAGGTGAGGCTGACTGGCCTGTAGTTCCCAGGATCCTCCTTCTTCCCTTTTTTAAAGATGGGCACTACATTAGCCTTTTTCCAGTTGTCCGGGACTTCCCCAGATCGCCATGAGTTTTCAAAGATAATGGCCAATGGCTCTGCAATCACATCCGCCAACTCCTTTAGCAATCTCAGATGCAGCGCATCCGGCCCCATTGACTTGTGCTCGTCCAGTTTTTCTAAATAGTCCCAAACCACTTCTTTCTCCACAGAGGGCTGGTCACCTCCTCCCATGCTGTGCTGCCCAGTGCAATAGTCTAGGAACTGTCCTTGTTAGTGAAGACAGAGGCAAAAAAAGCATTGAGTACATTAGCTTTTTCCACATCCTCTGTCACTAGGTTGCCTCCATCATTCAGTAAGGGGCCCACACTTTCCTTGACTTTCTTCTTGTTGCTAACATACCTGAAGAAACCCTTCTTGTTACTCTTAACATCTCTTGCTAGCTGCAACTCCAGCTGTGAATTGGCCTTCCTGATTTCACTCCTGCATGCCTGAGCAATATTTTTATACTCTTCCCTGGTCATTTGTCCAGTCTTCCACTTCTTGTAAGCTTCTTTTTTGTGTTCAAGATCAGAAGGATTTCACTGTTAAGCCAAGCTGGTCGCCTGCCATATTTACTATTCTTTCTACACATCGGGATGGTTTGTCCCTGTAACCTCAATAAAGATTCTTTAAAATACAGCCAGCTCTGCTGGACTCCTTTCCCGTTCATGTTATTCTCCCAGGGGATCCTGCCCATCAGTTCCCTGAGGTTGTCAAAGTCTGCTTTTCTGAAGTCCAGGGTTCGTATTCTGCTGCTCTCCTTTCTTCCCTGAGTCAGGATCCTGAACTCAACCATCTCATGGTCACTGCCTCCCAGGTTCCCATCCACTTTAGCTTCCCCTACTAATTCTTCCCGGTTTGTGACCAGCAGGTCAAGAAGAGCTGTGCCCCTAGTTGGTTCCTCCAGCACTTGCACCAGGAAATTGTCCCCTACCCTTTCCAAAAACTTCCTGGATTGTCTGTGCACCGCTGTATTGCTCTCCCAGCAGATATCAGGGTGATTGAAGTCTCCCATGAGAACCAGGGCCTGTGATCTAGTAACTTCCGTGAGTTGCCGGAAGAAAGCCTCGTCCACTTCATCCCCCTGGTCCGATGGTCTATAGCAGACTCCCACCACGACATCACCCTTGTTGCTCACACTTCTAAACTTAATCCAGAGACACTCAGGTTTTTCTGCAGTTTCATACATGAGCTCTGAGCAGTCATACTGCTCCCTTACATACAGTGCAACTCCCCCACCTTTTCTGCCCTGCTTGTCCTTCCTGAACAGTTTATATCCATCCATGACAGTACTCCAGTCACGTGAGTTATCCCACCAAGTCTCTGTTATTCCAATCACATCATAATTCCTTGACTGGAATATAGGAATCCAAATTCCTAGTTTGCTGGTCTAAACACCTGACAACACTCGTCCACTGTATAATATTTATTGATTACTTTATAGAAAACTTATAGTAACAGTCAATACTGTATTAGTAGCATACATTAGTTATGGATGAGCCTCAGAAAGTTTGGAGGTTCAATACATAGGAGCACCCAAAAGTTTCCATACTTATCCCAATAAACTTTGTGGATTTACAAACTGGAATTCTCATAGGATCTTAGATATTACTGATGGAAAAGTCTTGATAAATCATCTAGTCGAGGGATTCCCTGGCAGTATGTGAGCTAGATGTTTCATTCATTTAATAACATTTTTTTAAGATGGTGGTGCATAAATCAATAAAGTCTGGGAGCCAGTGATGTAGTCCATTCTCCTGGAAACAGTCCTTCAAATACATTCAGTAGCTCTTTCTCCATTCTAGATTTACATGTCCCAAGCGATCAGGTTTCCATCACAGCCAAATATGGCTTACTGTCACCTAGGTGTTTCAACCTTAAAATATTTATTGACTGTTATAATGTCCACCCTTAGTCATCATTTATATTACCTTTGTAAAGCTTTCCTCATCAGATCAATTCCTTCAAACCCCTAATAGTTTTTGCTGCTCTTCTCTGCGCTTCCCCCCATATATGCCTTTCTGAGAGTGGAGGGATTATATTCCAGATGCTGTCTGTTGCACCTACTGCTAGTAGGGAGATCCACTGGAATGTTAGAGGACAACGGCAGTCCACTAGATACAGTGGCAAGCCATAAGTGCAGAGTAAAAAATACCTCTGAAAGTACAGGTGGAGAACTGAACAAAGCAAATTAACACAACAAAGCAAATTTTTTGTGTGCATTTGCAATCAAATGCAGGTTTACATTTGCCAAGGTGGTCTTTGTGAGTGAATGCCAGGTATGAAAGTCAATTTCCTTGTAAACTAATATTGAGAGACAATGGATTCTCAGAGGTTAGCCTTCAATGCAGTGTGTGAGGATTTGATATACAGTTTTCAATGACATATCTAAATGCCATATGCCATCCATTGCCATAACCAACCAGTATCAATCACTGGTGTGGCTGCTGTACTTAGGGAAGTGCTCTTGCATTTACAGGTATAGAAACACACAAATCCTATTTTAGCAGAATTTCCTTAAAATATGACAAAAAGTTTTACAGTTTTGGGAACATCTGTGAAAATCTCAACAATTTTCACCCAGGGCCTGGAAAACTAACATTAGCACAAACTGGGTTTGATTCACTATGCAAATTGCAAAGGTGCAAGGTGCAAATTGCACTCCCTATTTGTGCTGGGGCAACTGTGCCAGCAGAGGCATTTATTCCAGGTGGAGGGAAGGTGGTGGCATTCTAGTCTATTCAGGTTCATATTCTGTGCCCTTCATCATGATATCTGAGGTGCTGCCATCACCCCTTTCTTGGTCCCAACAGAAGGGAACAGATTAAATTTTGGCTGGAGCTCCAGAGGGACCATGTAGATAGCAAAAGATGTTTTGAAATCGCAGATCTCCCAGGTGCTCTGAAGTTGCCCTTTTCTCCAGTTCTTACAAAAATACTTTGGAGCCCCTGGTAAAATGGAGTTTGTTGGCAGTACTGTGCTCCCACTCCCTGTGGGCTTGACAATATAGTAGACCCAAAAGCCTGGATTCTGAACTGGGCCTCAAGTTCAAATATGGGTATAAAATCCTTGTCAATCATCTGTGCAGTGCTTGGTGTTTCAAAAGTCAAGGGGACCTCATATAGAAGCTAATGCCTCAAAGAGAATAATTAGGTTTCAAGGGCTGCTGTTCCCTGTGAATGACTTCCCTGAGTTTTGACTTGATTTATGCCTTGCTATTCCATGTGGAACATAGGGCCTTCACCACCACCTTCCATCCTTGGCAATCTATTGCGGCAGTCTTAGTTTCTTCACATGCCATTTTGATAACACTCAGTTCTGCTTTTGTTGTGCGCTTCCAAGTTGTCCTTGGTTTAACCTCACCACCTCTTGCCCTGGGGATTCCAATCCAATTTCTATCTTATGTCTTTCTATTCTCCCCTCCACATGTGTCCTAGCCATCTCATTTTTGGTTCCATAAAGCCCTGTCCCATCAATATTTTTCATCCTCCTCTAAAGCTCTTCATTTATGATTTTTTGTGGCCATCTGAGCTATTTGGTTGTTCTGTGGTCTTTCTCATTACTCTGTCTGTTGCCAGCAAAACAGGTCATGGGTGTCATAAAACATTCTTGTCTGATGCTAGTAGTTACCTGCAATGGCTCACTCAGTTCACTGTTCTGTATTGCGTAGCATGTCGTATTTTCACACAAGCTTTGAATGATGTTTACAAATCTCCAATGGATTCCATAGTGGTGTAGTAACTTCCATAAGACTGTTCTATATACTGTTTCAAAGGCATTTTGGAAATTTAAGAAATTCATGTTGAGCAGTGATTGCCATGATCATAACTAGCTTTACTATTTGATCTGTGAATAATTTCTCCTCTTTGAACCCTACTGTTCTCATTGTAGTCTTGAATCTACTGTTTTCTTTAAACTCTGTAGGATAAAGTGTGGAAGCATTTTACAAGGGATGGACAGCAATTAAATCCCCCTCCAGTTTTTGTACTGCCGTCTTTCTTTGGCAGTTTCACTATATGGCCATTTTCCCACTCATTTGCTATCTTTTTCTTCCTCACACATCTTTTGCAAGAGGCCTATAAAAATGTCTACTGAGTTCTTCAAATCTCCCTTAAGGACCTCCAGACACAGAGGGTTTGACCAGAGGCTCACCATTCAGTAGTTGACAGAAGTACTGCCTCTATACATTAAATTGTTCAGATGTCTTCATTGTTAAATTGCAGTCATTGTCTTAGACTGGTCCACTGGTATGTGTTCTTTTTCATGACAATTGTCTAGTGCAGTGATAGTCAGACCTCAGTGGTTCATGAGCCAAATTAGTGATCAACAATACCCAAAAGCGCCATAGTACTGTGAATTAATTTTTTCATGTTCTATTTTATATATATAAACTATATCTATATCTATCTATCTATATCTATCTATGTATATATAATTTCATGTACTATTTTATATATATATAATATATATAATTCTCACAGCAAAATGAGTGACCAAGTATTAATATTTTATCAACTACAATTGGTTAACAACATAGTAAAAGCATCCTGATTGGTTAATAGCTTGGATTGGTTAGTAATTAGTCACACAGTGTTTTAATATCATGTGCTGCACAGAGTTGCAGGAGAGACATTAAAGAGCCATGTGTAGCTTGCGAGCCTCAGTCTGAGGAAAAACTGGTCTAGTGTAAGAAAGATAGGGTAAAAATCACCTTACCACTTTTTGTACAGTTTAATTTCAGTTGCTTAGCTAAAAAAAAATACTTGAGAGTTCAATTTAGTTTTACAGAGTTTTATTAAATATTAACAGTAGCAACTAATAATATAGGATATGAGAGGGCGAAAATTATGTTGGACTATCATTTGGCTAACACAAACAAGAAAACTGGTCTATGTAACCATTCAAATTTTCAGAATCAAATCACACAACCACAAGAGAAAATTAAATGTATGAAGTTACTGTCTTGGGAAGCTGACTTTATTTAGATTTTTGACTGAGTCCCTAAGAATACGGCCTCACCGATGCCAATTGGTTACCAATTCAGTGTTAGCACAACAGAGGAAAAACAATCCAAAACTAGATTACTAGACAATCTGTCAAATACTTAGATGTCAATTCACCAAACTCTCCTTCCCAATGGATCAATAACAGTTAAACCTTTTAACCTATTTCCCAGGGAATGATATTAGCCTGAGAATCTGATTAATACTCCCTACTGTCTAAGAGGGGTTGGACAAACTTTTTGGCCTGAGAGCCACACCTGGGAATAGAAATTGTATGGCGAGCCATGAATGCTCACAAAATTGGTGTTGGGGTGCAGGAGGGGGTGAGGGCTCCGGTTGGGGGCCAGAAATGAGGAGTTCAGGGTGTGGGAGGGGGCTCCAGGCTGGGGTGGAGAGTGGGGTGCGGAGGGGGTGAGGGCTGTGGGGTGGGGCTGGGGATGAGGAGTTTGGGGTGTAAGAAGGTGCCCTGGTCTGGGACCAAAGGGTTCAGAGGGCGGGAGTTGGGGTGCGGGAAGGGGTGCAGGCAGACTCTCGGGTGTGGCTGGGGATGAGGAGTTTGTGGGGGTGCAGGTCAGTGCTTTGGGCTGGAATTGAGGGTTTTGGAGGGTGGGAAGGGGATCAGGACTGGGGCAGAGGGTTGAGATGTGGGGAGAGGCTCAGGAGTACAGGCTCCAGGCGGTGCTTACCTCAAGCAGCTCCTGGAAGCAATGGCATGTCCCTTCTCTGGCTTCCATGCGGAGGTGCATCAAGGCGGCTCTGCACACTGCCCCGTCCACAGGCACTGCCCCATTGGAGCACTGGAGGGGCCATTGGAGTGCGTAGTAGCCAGAGGGAGGCCATGTTGCTGCTTCTGTGAGCGCATGGAGAAGCCCCAGACCCTGCTCCCCAGCAGGAGCTCGAGGGCCGGCTTAAAAAGGTTGGCGGGATGTAGTTTGCCCATCCCTGCACTAAAATAAGTACTTACATTGTACAGACTGAGTGCAGCTCTAAAAGCTTGCATGCTTGCTCTGATTTTATGTTCATTTACAACTAGAACTTGAAAGTCACTGTGAAACCATTAATTAAAGTAGACAGATGTACAGTATTATATAATCCTAGCAAACTCTAATTTGTTCAGTTTTAAAGCTACTGTACATGATTTGACTGTGTTACAAAACAAAGACACACTGTAAATATGACAATCTTTAAAATACATAAACAGTCATTTAGACTTCCTTACTAATTAGGTATTCAATTTCAGGAGGTGGTCAACTGACTGATTTAGGTTGTCACCCAAGAGAAAGTTTGTGTGTTATTTATCACCAGATCTTTGCTCAGTAGTCAGCTTTCAGCTCAATTATCATTCAGAGCAAGAGTTGACATTTCAGACACAGGTGGAGTGAAGGACAGACACAACTGTTGCGTTTTTCCAATGTGCTAGTGGGAAACCTGAACTGCTGGAAAATAGAAAGATAGTTAAAGGCGCCTATCCAAGACAGGAACTTGATGTCACCAGGAGAACTCTCAGGTGGCTAGCTCAGGGCCTCATTCTTCTCCCTTCCAGGTGTCTTCAGCTTTTGGGAAGCAATGTGCTGAAGGAGACAGGCCATTTTAACATGCTGGTGGTCCAACTTGGTTCCTCTTGATGGAGGTACTGGCATTGATCAACCAGATAGTGACCCATACTTCTTCTGGAGATTCAAAATGTCTAGATAAAATGACAGTCATGCTCTCTCTCATCATCCAATCAGTTTTTAAGTACTTGCAACTGGGCCTGGAATTTTCCAGTCTCTTTGTGCAACACATCTTGTCACACCATCTTGTGTAAGACGAGATAGGCTATAGTTGTTGATACAACCATCTTGGGATATACCTTGAACACTTGCTGCTTTGCTTTGGTCAGCAACTTACTTCCACAAGTCACTTTCCATGGGCTCTTCTGTGGTACATCCCAGGTCAATTTTGCAGTTATACTTGCTCAAATTATAGCTTCTCCATCAAGACTCTGCTAGCTGCTGAAATGCCCAGATCAAAGTTAATATAATTTATATAAAGTCTCTCCATGTTCTTTGATGTTCTTTAAACTTGTTTTAACAATCTGTTATACAATGCAAAGTCACTTCATGAACTGTTGTTCTCCAGCATGCCAGAACAGCTGCGTAAATCTTCATTTCTGTTCTCTTGTTTTGACAACAATGATGAGATCTTGGTATGTCATGCACAGCGGACTCTGTATATTATTAGTTACATTTCTGATTATTCCACTTTGTGCTCAAGTTTCCTTTCACACAAACACACACTATTTGGTTTTAGTTCCTTTTAAATACTATCTCTGTCCATTCAGGTAGGTACGTTTCACTAACTTGAAAATATAAACACGGTTGAGTGCAAACATTAGCTTTTCTTACCCATTTTATCACTTAAATTAAAAGAAATCAATATGGACACAACCCCTTTCTTTCCTAACAGGATTAATCATGAGGTAAATCCTGTCATTAAAGTTTACAATATTTTGTCCAAAGCTGTTTCTCTTACAGTTATCTTTCCCTTTATAGGTATTATAATTATATTATTAGATTCCTTCAGTTTTCCCCTTTTACTTCTGTATCTGGCATCATAAATGTCTGATATTAATTTAACATGATTTTAATTCATTTACTGATTCACAGAGAGGAGAAAAATGGGAAGTGTCTTTAGCTGCACGAGCAGTACAGACTTGCAAAATGCTGCAGCAAGTCTAAATTTCCTCAGATAATGGAAGAAGTCTAGCCATTAGATCTTGGATTTTTATTCTCTAAGCTCTCTGTTTCATTTTTCTAAAAGGCCTTGGCGTCTGGACAATTCTTATATAGTAACCACTCAGAATTTTGGGGCCTTAGCTACCACACTAGTGATATTGTACAGGGTCTTCATGTCGTTTTGTGCTTCGTCAATCTGTGCATCCATTGCTATTTTGTATATAAAATATCATTTGTCATTCCTGCACTCTTTTTGACCTCTTTATTCTATGCATTATATTCCTCCCAGAAATCATTGTTTCTGTATTCTTGCGCTTGACTGATTTAGTGTCAGATTAATTTTATGCTTTTCTTCTATTTTCTAAAATATATCCTCCAACAAGCAATCATTGTGGGGTCTCTTCCTGAATCTCAGTCCTTCTTCACCGTTTTTTTTTTTTTTAAGTTTCCATTATAAGTTTCCATTTGCCTTCTACTATTCCATCATATTCATCTCCAAGCACCTGTTTGCTAGCATTTCAAGGAGCCTCTAACATTTCTGCTCAGGGAATTTACTGAAAACCATCTTATACATCTCAGCAGCCCTGGACAAACTTCAAAAAGTTCTGAGGTTTCATTTGCTGTACTATTGTCTGTTTTAGCTTGATGATATTATAATGAGGGCACCTCTGCTTCTTGTTTTTATTCTTATTTTTATTCTCAATTTAACTATCACTAGTGCATAGTCCATTCCCATATTTGCACCCTTCCTGCTACATATATCCTCTAAAGTTCTTCTTCACTTGAGCCAAATTACAATCTGGTTCCTTATTGTATGGTCTGGTCACCATTAAGTTATCTTGTGGATAGAATGGTGAGGGAAAATAGCTCCTCTAATGACCAGTTCATTCATTCCACAAAAATCAGCAAACATTTCACCATTTTTGTTCATTTCACCAAGGTCTTGTTGCCTTATATTTACTTCTCTGCCATTATTGTTGCTCCTCACTTTAGCATTCATGTCTCCAATTATTAGAAGGGCAACCTTTTCTGGGACACAACCTTTTGAGTGCTGTGCTTGTAGCTGTTCATAAAAAAATTCTTTTTCCTCTTGGCTAGCTTGGATTGTTACAGAATAACACTGAATAATGGACACTTTCTAGAATTTTGATGTGTTGTTATGATTCTTCCCAAACTGGTGTCCATTCTATCAGACTTTTAGCTGCCCTCCTTGATAGTATCAGACCCATGCCATCTCTGTGTACATTACTGGCATTCAATAGCACAGAATATAGTAGGGGTCCAGTCAACAAAGTTACTTGTCCTAATGTTACCTATCTCATTTCACTTAGGCCTAATATATCTAGTTTATATCTGTCCATTTCTTTTGTTACTTGAGCTATCTTACCAGGCTCATATGGTGTCGGCATGTTCCATGTACCAATTTTAGTTATGAATTTAGGAGGGAGAAAATTCATCAGAGGAGTAGCTTCCTTATGGGTTTGGCCATTTCGCATCATCATTTCTCTTCTAGGTCAAACTAAGTTGAGTTTGCTCAGGTGAACAGTAGAGTAGGTTTCCGTAACAGCTTTGTTTTTTACAGCAGCAGCTTATTAGCTCATGCCCAACCCCTTATCTGGTGGACTGCCATTAATCTAGCTCCTACCCTTTGACTGTCTGGCATGGGTTGCCCTACCAGTTATACTCCCACCAGCATAGCTCTCAAGGTGACAGGAGCCAGCAAGCCTTCTCACTGCATCAAATCACAGTCCATGGGGAAGGATGGGTAGGGAGTAGCAACAGTGAGAGCTTCAGGGGAGAGACAAGATCAGCAGGGGATGGTAATGCTTCAAAATCTCCACCCTCACTTCTGGCAGCTTCTGCTGCTATCAGAGAACTGCGGAAAGTAGCTGACAGCTCCTTTGCAGCTACTAATCCCATCAATTCCCATAGAACTCCCCTATGTAAGAACGCCACAAGATGTGCAGAAGCAGCCATCTGCAAAGCAAATGAAAGTAACAGGCAAAGGCAGCCCCTTTTGCCATTGCAAGCATATGTGGGGTATGTGGACAAAGACACTGGAAGTGAAAAAGAGCCAGACACATCAGGAGTGAAGGAGAGGGTGATAATTTACTTTACTTTATAGCCACCAGAGACTTGTGTGGAGGTGAAGATGAGGCAGAGCCACTACAGACTTGTAGGAGAAGAAGGATATTTTGTGCTCTATGTCCCATCTGAATATTTTTACACCTTCATTTCAGTCCTTTGTGCCCCTGGCCAGCAGGAAATAAGAACTTTGCAGATGTGCTACTTTCAGCCTGCAAGGATAGGAAAAGGAATGTGTTCTGCCATTATCATAGAATATCAGGGTTGGAAGGGACCTCAGGATGTCATCTAGTCCAAGCAGGACCAATCCCCAATTTTTGCCCCAGATCCCAAATGGCCCCCTCAAGGATTGAACTCACAACCCTGGGTTTAGCAGGCCAATGCTCAAACCACTGAGCTATCCTTCCCCCACCCATCATGGTAGCCCATACTGACTGATTTGGGGGGATAATTATTATTTATATTGTGTTAGCACTGTAAGGTGCCCATTAGGTTCACTAGCCACTATACAAACACACAAGAAACCAGTCACTGCCTCAAAGACTCTGCAATCTAGAAAGATAATAAAAGTAAAGAAATGGTAGAGGAAACTGATACAATATACCAACACAATATACAGGGTCATGGCATGAGGCACATGTCATGTTAGAGCTGTCTTTTTCCCACTAGCATCTGTTTATATGTGAGTCTTATTTATATTAAAAATAGTTCTAGTGGTTTTTTTGGACAGGTTCCTCTGGCTAAACTGGTGTAAATGGAAGCTCCTGCACTGTTGGCTGTATCTGATACCACTTTGCGAAGATACTAGGTATTGCTTTAGGTGCTCATATACTATAGTGTTGAGGGTCATATATTTAGCTAGAGTTGAGGTATTTCCATATTATGTCATGTTGAAATCAATGTTCCAAACTAGGTCATAGAGTGCTTATCATTGCCTGGAGGACATTGTCACAAAGTGGTACTGATACAGAAGAATGGTCCTTTGATAAGTCAGACAAAAAAGCAATCTTCAGTTTAAAAGAGAGGAACCCCCTCAAACAAGATTAATACCCATATTTTTCATAAATGGCCTCCATTTATGGGCATAAATGGTTATATTTGCCTATCCAACTGCTTGTGCTTGCATATCAGATCTCTAAATGCTAATATGAATTTACCCATAATGAACTGGGATTCAAAGATGCAGCCACAATTATTTCCAGACAGAGTTTTATACGTGCAATAATGGAAGTCAGATTGAGACCTAGATGAAAAATATGTTGTTAAAGCATCATATCCCTGTCTGTCTGTCTGGAGAAAAAACCTCCAAGAAGTTGCTTTTTTTCTGTGAAACAGAACAAAAGTTGATGAGGGTGTTTTGTGTAACGAAACGAAACAGTGTTTTGCTCTCTGGTACAGAATGGGAAATAGCAAAAAATTTCATTTTGAAATCAATTGATTATTTAACGTGTGATTTTTTAAATCTCCATATCATTAATTTGCTCTTGCCAGTATAATTCCTCCTAGGGGGCTGTTTTCAAAGGACAAATAGTTATGCTGGGAATTGCTACAGTGACCCTAATAAAAAGAAGAGTTGTTTTGTCTTGTCTTTGTCCCTGAGAGACTATGGCTTTCCAAATCCCAGTCACTTTAAACCATGGAAACTTGCTGGCATATTCCCACTGCTATGGATTGTGTTAATAAATAAGCAGAGAAGTATTTAGAGTATGCATTACTGTCACTAGCAATTCAGCTGAAACATTAGCACCTTCTATAGTTTAGAAAAATAAGTACATTTTTCACCTGAGTTACTCTTTTAACAGCAATAAGCATAACTTCTTTTACTTTATAGCCTTCAATTGAACAGACCATTTGCTATCTTCTCAGCTATAGCCCACATGATTTATCCAGTACTACGCTTCAGATTTTCTCCTTATTGCCTTCTTTGTTCCTTCTTTGTCATTTCAAGGAGCCTCTAACATTTCTGCTGAGGGAATGTGCTGAAAACCACCTTATACATCTCAGCAGCCCTGGACAAACTTCAAAAAGTTCTGAGGTTTCATTTGCCTAACCATCCAAAGGTTCAGATGCTCATTCAGACTTCTTCAAATCTGTTAATAATCCTTTCATCTACCCTCCAATTATTTTGCGGACAAGCCTCTTGAGAAAACTTTTAAGCTCACTCTATTTCCATCCTCAGTAAAATTAATGGCTTTTGGTCAGATCATCCCCTCTGCTTTTTGACAATGAAAGCAGTGGGGGAAAAAACTGTTTAATGTGGCCCAAAGTCTATCAGAGACTGTGAGGCAATGTAACATTCAACCCTTTCTCCCTCTACCACTGTGGAATCCCCTCCCCATGGACACGGTGTATTTGAAGCTCTGTGGAAGTAGGGTGTGTGACTAGGTAGACTGGGGGAGTTGTGGACAACTGTTTCTTGACTTGACAATGGCAGGGGTCACTCACCATGTGGCCTATCTCCTGCAACCACATACCCTGTACTGCCAGGACCCAAATAAATCCTCTGAAGATTATGTATCAGCATCCCCTCTTTTTTTGACCTCTCTCTCCCTGCACTGCTGAACAGTTTTGCCTGGTCTCTGCAGGGTCTGTAGGATTTTATGTGCTTATTAAATGGCTTAAATGCGGACAGATTAGGTTAGATTTAACCCATCGGACTCCTCCTATTCCTCTGCCCTTCCTTTCTAATAATGGAATCCAAACTCTCAATTCCTATATGCAAAACTCATGGAGCCAGAGCTTTATCTGATGCAAATTGGTACAGCTGTATTTGAATTCAATGGAGCTAAGCCTGTCAAGGTTCCTTCCCCACTCTGAACTCTCGAGTACAGATGTGGGGACCTGCATGAAAAACCCCCTAAGCATATTTTTACCAGCTTAGGTTAAAACGTCACCAAGGTACAAACTATTTTACCTTTTGCCCTTGGTCTTTATTGCTGCCACCACCAAGCGTCTAACAAATACATAACAGGGAAAGAGCCTGCTTGGAAACGTCTTTCCCCCCAAAATCCTCCCAAACCCTACACCCCTTTTCCTGGGGAAAGCTTGATAAAAATCCTCACCAATTTGCATAGGTGAACACAGACCCAAACCCTTGGATCTTAAGAAAAATGAAAAAACAATCAGGTTCTTAAAAGAAGAATTTTAATTGAAGAAAAAGTAAAAGAATCACCTCTGTAAAATCAGGATGGTAAATACCTTACAGGGTAATCAGATTCAAAACATAGAGAATCCCTCTAGTCAAAACCTTAAGTTACAAAAAGAGACAAAAACAGGAATATACATTCCATTCAGCACAACTTATTTTATCAGCCATTTAAACAAAACAAAATCTAACGCATATCTAACTAGATTGCTTATTAGCCCTTTACAGGAGTTCTGACCTGCATTCCTGCTCTGGTCCTGGCAAAAGCAACACACAGACAGAGAGAACCCTTTGTCCTTCCCCCCCCCCAGCTTTGAAAGTATCTTGTCTCCTCATTTGTAATTTTGGTCAGGTGCCAGCCAGGTTATCTTTAGCTTCTTAACCCTTTACAGGTGAAAGGGTTTTTTCCTCTGGCTAGGAGGGATTTAAAGGTGGTTAGCCTTCCCTTTATATTTATGACAAAGCCAATTTACATAATCTGAAAATGTGACCCAAGTTGTTTTCTGAGTACCTTTAGCCCTCCTGTGCATGGTTTGGCTTTTCAAGTAACTCCTCCTTTATGTCTTACAAAGGTCCAAACTGTATCCTTGATCCAGACATTCTATTTACATCCTTTGACCACCACCACATTTGAGCAAGGCTGATGTTAGTCATTTATATAGGTTTCTAATTTTCAGGTTCTCTCCACCTCTGTGTGACAACATTCCTTTGTTCATCTGTCTTCTTTTCAGACACCTGCTCTGGCTCAGCCATAGTTTTGATAACAGCCTCTTTAGTATTTCCTTACGCATGACAATCTCCACCATTATAGCTGCCAAATTGTGTAATACTTAATCACATTAATAATAATATCCACAGTGCTCCATTACTGAGAAGTCATGTGTCACTGCTTGTTAATACTTTTCTGGAAGGGGCAACACTACAAAAGCAGTTTCAGCCTGGGATCCTTTGACTAGCATATTTTAAAATCTCCACTGAGGTCTTGCTTAGGGTTATCTGAAGAGATGACCTGCAAAATATGCAAGGCTGAGATTTTCAAAGCTGCCTATAGAAGTTAGATACACAACAGCTATTAAAATTAAAGGGTAGGAGGTTATATCTAAATCTCAATCATTTTTGGAAATCGAAACCTATATGCACCTGGAGGGTTCACCATCATTTTTAAGGTCTAAGTAAACATTTCTTCCCTGTATCAGTCCCAGATTATTGTCATATACAATAGACTGCATATTTTATTTGTGTACCTCTAGAAGCTTCACAATTTATTTTTGCATAACTTGAGAAATCTTATTGATTCACACTGTTTTCAGAAATACCAGAAATATCTTTCCATTCACCACAGGAGCAGAACCAGCTACAGAATTTGCATATTGCACATTTGCATATGTACTGATCCCCTTTCAACCTTGACTAATACGAGGATATCCTCTTTTATATTTTATTTTTTGGTATTTTCCTTTTTTTATATTAACCTGGTGGTAAATTTACATTTTAAAAGCAAGTCTGCCTTTGAAATTCTCAGTGGGAATAGAAGAATACTTCTTGGTCTGTGAGCGGCATTTTCTTTGTAGGCAGATAGCTGGCAAATGTGGAAGAACTGGAAAAGAAAAAAGGCAATTACTTTGTTTTGTCTTGCAGCTTCTATATCCACAGTAAATATTTTGATCTTCCTGTTCTAATAAAAGCGGTCAGTGCTTTCCAGTAAACATGTTGGTACCTTATAGGGAGGCACAGCATTGTACAGCATCCAGACAAGCTCTTTTTCTGAGTACTCCAGAACAGTACTTTGCAGTGTTGTGGAAAACAAGTCACACCATCTGTTTGGTTCAAACAGTCTGAGATTCTTTTATTTGAATACAAGCATGCAGGGAGAAGGAGACAGAGGTGGCCACATGCAGGTGCCACCCTGGTCTCTCTCTGTCCTTTCCCTGTAATACCAGTCTTATATAGTTTTTTACATTCAAGTCAAATGATACATTTCCTTAATTTTTTATCACTCAAGCATTGTTAATAAAGCCTTATAAGGAGCCAAAGTAAACAGTTTCATAATTAGCACTGTGCTGATGCACTTGGTTATGATCAAGATCTGCGGTTTGCTTGTGGCAGCGTTTTGTCTAGGGGCTATTGCAGGTTTGGGGGGATGGGGGTTTGCATATAATAGACAGCTAGGGACTTGAGCTAGGCTAGAGGTTGGCCTAGTTCGTTATCTGGGTCAAAATACCACGGCCCAGCATATGCAAATGCTCTTAGCTTAAGCTAAGTCTTACAGGATACAGGCCTGTAGGCCTCTTGCGTTACCGCTCTTGCCTATACTGCATAGATCTTGTCACAGAGTGGGTTGGGGTCAGGTTCAACAGCGAGGTTAACAGCAATTTCCCCCACAGCAGTAACTCTCTAGGATTGCCAAAATCTGTAATATTTCCCTTTTTTCCCTGCTTATCTTTTCAAGCTTGTTAGGGTGTGTCCATTTTTTAATGTATTCAGGAAGAAATCCTAAAGTCCCTACTCAAATAAAGACTGAAAGATCTAGACATTAGCACAAAAATGTTGACAATGGTTAGCTGTGCTGAGATCACATCCTATCATGCTGTCTCATTGTTTTCTTGTGGTCCCTCATCTGTACGCTCCGGTGGTCACTTCTCTTATGCTTAGATTGTAAGCTTCTTGGGGCAGTGACCATCTTTTTGTTCTGTGTCTGTATAGCGGCTAACACAATGGAGTCCTGTTTCATGTGCAGGGCTGCTAGTTCTTGTGCTATTTATTTATTTTTATTACTGTAGCACCTATCATGGTGGAAATAAGCAAAGATCATAAGGGGTTGTTTTGTGCAAGGACCATATTTTCTTCAGGGTTTGTGCAGCACTAAATACAATTGGGTCCTGTCCACAACCAAGGTTTTCAGGTCCTCTGGAAATACAAATAATACGTAATCATAATAATTAATAATAATAAATACTCCCAATTTCCTGTGATAATTTTGCCCATTTTTGCAATGCATTTAAAGATTTTTCTCAGTATCTGGCAATTTTCTGGTTTGGGGTTGGTAAGTAGTTGCTGCTTTATGTGCTTTGTATCTGAATGTATTTTTAAATTATGGCAAAGGACCAACAGCCCATCACAGGCACTTTTAAAAACTGTATTACAAATTGAAATAAAGAAATAAGAAATTAGCCTGCTCCTAAATGGCAAGGGCTGTATGAAAAAAGGCATATAGATCTGGATTCCATCATGACATGATTTTTCCTACTTTCTATTTTAGGTTCTCTTGTGACATCATTTCATCCGAATGAAAACTAACTTTTACAAAGTTGACAGCCAACTTTTACAAGATTCATAGATTCCAAAGCCAGGAGGAACCACTGTGATCATGTAGTCTGACCTCTTGTATTACATAGGCCATAGAACTTTCTCAAAACAATTCCTAGAGCATATATTTAGAAAACACCTAATCTTGATTGCAAAATTGTTGTGATGGATTATACCATGACACTCGGTATATTATTCCAAAGGTTAATTACTCTCACAGTTAAAAATGTATGTCTTATTTCTAATCAAAATTTGTCTACCTTCAACTTCCAACCTTTGGATAGTGTTATACCTTTCTCCGCTGGATTGAAAAGCCCACTATTAAATATTTGTTCCACATGTAGGCACTTTTTGACTATCAGGTCACCCCTTAATTTTTATTTTGTTAGACTCAAGAAGCTCAATCCATTTAGTTTATCACTATAAGGCATATTTTTTCAATCATTCTCATGACTCTTCTCTGAACGGTCTCCAAGTTATCAATATCCTTCTTGAATTGTGGACACTAAACTGGACGCAGTATCCTAGCAGTGGTCACGCCTGTGTCAAATACAGAAGTAAAATAACCTCTTGTCACAGGGCATCTGTCACTACCCAGTGTACACCACTGCCTGGCCAGTTTGCGTGCTCTCACAGTCACAAACACACACCAGGTTATTCTTACACCAAGGTGTGTGTTTTTTCCTTGCAAATTAGCACAGTGTAAAGCAGGTTTATAGCAAAAGGAGGCTTCCCCACACCCTTCATTCCTCAGCCCAGGCTCATCCTCTGAGTTTTTCTTCTGCGCTCCTTCCTTGCTTCCCATTCCTTCCACTTGTATCCCCCAATTACATTGTTATCCCAGTGATTACCCCCAGGTTTTCATAATCCCCAACAGAAAGGTTAACTGCCTCCAGCCGGGCCTGTCAGTGATCAGGGTGCTGCTGATAGTGCCCTGTCAGACTGCTCTACTCCTACTCAAGAGTCCCCTGTTTATATATCTGTAGCGGGGTCGTATTGGAAAAACCTGGGAGGTGGGCGGGCACAAGCCCACCCACTGCTAAAGGCCCCTCCCCAGCCTAGTGGGAGGGACCACTGGATCCAGGAACAAACTGATTGCAGGAGACAACTAATGAAAAACAGGGATTGGAGTGAAGGTCAGAGGTTCAAAATGAGGATACCGGATGGGGACACCGAGCAGAGAACCCTGGACAGCGCCCACTGCTCCTCAAAGCTGTCGAGGGAGCCAGCAGACGCTGCACAGTGGAACTCTGCCCGGATGTGTGAAACTAGGGAGCAACAGAAATAGGCCCCGCAGTTGCAAAGCGCCCCCTCGTCCAATATCCTCCTCCTGGTATTATAGATGGAGACTTTAGCCAGAATCAGGAGGAGGTTGATGAGGAGGTCTCGCGACTTCGTGGGGACATGGATAGGGTGTGCAAAGAGGAACAAGTGTGGGGAGAAGTGCAGCCAGAACGTCAACAAGAGGTTCTGGAGGAGCCGGAATAGGGGCTGCAACCTGGTGCATTCGAGATAGGCGTGCGCCAGGTTCTCCCTCACGCTGTAAAAGGGACAGGACTCAGGTGTTGGGGTGAACCGCGCCAGGTGCACACCCATGCTCACGGTTCCATGAAGGAGCCGCCAACTAATGTCCCCGGCAGACCGTGGGACCAAGGTGGAATAAAGGCTGGCCCACCGGGGCTCCTCACCCTCTTTAGGCGGAAGATAGTCCCGCCATTTGGTGTCGGGGTGGGACACGAGGGTGAGGAAATGCAACATATGGAGCATGAGCGCGTACAGATGGTTTCTGGGTGTGGTTTGAAACCGAACTGGCTGCAGGGTATGCAGCCAGCTAGGAGCGTGGGAGTGGGGAGGCCGGGGGGGCTCACAGAACAGGGGCCCAAGAAAAATGTCCAGAGGGCCAGGGGTGAGGGGTGGGCGGGGAACGCCCTCTCGCAGGGCTTGCCACAGGAAAGTGAGAGAATCGGGTGACAAGGTGGCCGTCACCTCCTGGAGTACGCATCTAGGGGTCGGAAGGGTGGAAAGCCCCATGCATCGTCCGAGCATGCGGGGCTCCACCCAATCACCCCTGTCATAGTCCAGGAGGTCTCCGACTCTGGTGGTTTCTGTCAGAACCAACCTCCGACACACCGAGGGAGACTCCGCCACCCGCACGTGTAGATCGAGGTTGTGTAGCAGGGGCTCCGCGAGGAAGTCTGCTCCCTCGGTGGCCACAAACGACCTGGTCACCGAAAAAAGCTTCCAAGTCCGGAGGAGGTCCTGGTAGAAGACTGGCAGCTCAGAGAGGTCTTGCAGAAGGCCTCTCGGATGGAGAAAAAAGAGCTGCCAGTCATATCGGAGCCCTCGGAGGCGGCGGAGGAAGGCGTGCGCCAACGTGCTCCATGCCAGACTACCCGAACCGTAAAGGAGCCTCTGCACTACCTGGAGGCAGAAGACATGGACCTGGCTGCGCAAGCAAAGCAGGCCCTGTCCTCCTCCTCCAGGGGAAGACTCAGAGCCCTTGCAGAGACCCAGTGCAGCCCCAGCCAGAAGAACTCCAGAGCCATCCTCTGGAGCCTGGCCAGAATCCTCAGGGCTGGGTTCAGGGTGTTGAGTCGGTGCCAGAGCATGGACAGGACCAGTTGGTTCAGCACCAGCGCCCTCACTCGCAGGGAGAGACAACGGAACAGTCTTGTCCATTTCCACAACCACTCACCCACCCTGGCCTCCAAATCCTGCCAGTTCTCCGGCGGAGAAGGATGTGTGGCGGATAGATAAATGCCAAGATAAAGCAGAGGACCTGTGCTCCACTGGATGGCTTGAAGCATGGGTGGGAGGGAGCTCACCTGCCACCCGTCCCCGACCACCAGGCCAGAGCTCTTGACCCAGTTGACCCGGGCGGAGGAGGCCACCGAGTAAACAGCCTGGCAGGCCTCCACCCACACCAGGTCATCTGGTCCTGGACCATGAGGAGGACGTCGTTGGCGTACGCCGACAGGACCAGCCACAGCTCTGGCTCCCGAAGCGCGAACCCCGTCAACCTCCGGCAGAGGAGATGGAGGAAGGGCTCGATCGCCAGAGCTACAGCTGGCCTGAGAGGGGGCACCCCTGCCGTACTCTCCATCCGAAGCTGACCGGCTCTGTCAGGGTCCAGTTGAGTCTGACCAGACATTCCACATCGGTGTACAGCACCTGGAGAAAGCCCACAAACTGGGGCCCAAAGCCGAACGCCCGCGGGGTGCCCAGGAGATACCCGTGGTCCACCCTGTCAAACGCCTTCTCCTGGTCCAGGGACAGGAAGGCGAACGACACACCATCCCTACGCCCCAGCTCCAAGAGGTCCCGGACCAATACAAGTTGTCAAAGATGGTCCGGCCTGGGACGGTGTAGGTCTGGTCGGGATGGACGATGTCCGCCGGCACAGACCCCAGCCACAGCGAGATGGCCTTCGCTACAACCTTGTAGTCCATGCTGAGGAGCGAGATGGGATGCCAATTCCGTAGGTCGCGGAGGTCCCCCTTCTTCAGCAATAAGGAGAGCACAGCTCACCTGCATGAGAGAGGGAGGACCCTGCTTTGCAAGGACTCGGCACCAGACGATGACAAGGGCTGAGGATGTCCCAGAACACGCGGTGGAACTCCACGGTTAGTGGGTATGCGACGGAGGGCTTCTGAGAGCTCGGCCAGAGAGAGAGGTAGCTCCAGCCAATCTTGGTCGCCCACGCTGACTGTCAGGAGTTCAGTCCAGAGTACGCTGCGGGCATTGCGTTGGTCAGATCTGGGGAGAAAAGATTAGTGTAGAAGGCCCTGGCCCTTCCATGCATCTCCTCTGGATCCGTGAGGGGGTCCCGTCCTCCGCCAAGAGGCAAGTGACATGCTTTTTGGCCCCCCTCCTTTTCTCCAGGGCACAGAAGAAGTGGGAACTGTGATCCATCTCCCGAAGGAGGCGGATGCAGGATCGAACAAAAGCGCCCCGGGCTTGATAGTCCTCCAGGGCCCGGAGCTCCTCCCGCTTCTCCCGGTACGCTGCGCGGAGGGGTGGATCCTCAGGGCCGGAGGCCAGATGCCTCTCTAGCTCTAAAACCTCCCGCTCCAACTGCCCTATCACCGCATCCCTCCGCCGGGTGGCACCCCAGGTGTAGTCGTGGCAGAAGAGCCATGTGCGCACCTTCCCCACATCCTTGCCAAGGGAAAGGCATGCCGCTGCCCCCGCCAGGCCAGCCAGAACTCCCAGAAGGATGCCACAAAGCCCACGTCCTCCAGCAAGCTGTTATTAAAATGCCAATAGGCCGGCCCTGACCTCTCCGAACTGAGAGAGGCTGTCATGGTCACTAAGTGGTGATCCGAGAACAGGGCCGGCCGGATGCCGGAGGCGTAGGCTCGTGCCAGATGGAAACGCGAAATATAAATGCGGTCCAACCGGGAGTGGCGCGACTGATCCCCCTCCACCCGGACATAAGTAAAGGTAACATTGTCGTCTGGGTGGTGGTCGCACCAGATGTCCACCAGGGAGTGATGATCCACGATCTCCCGGAGGACCCCCGCGGCTGCCTGGGATGTCTTGACTCCTGAGCGGTCCAGGCCCGCGTTCGGGATGTAAATGTTGACCAGGTTTAATATCGGCCCCTCCACACAGGGCCGGACATGCAATAGGCGACCTGGCACGACCTCGGCTACCCCCAGCACCTCGGACCATAGCTCGGGGGAGAATAGTGTGGCCACCTCAGCCAAACAGGTGCCGAGGTGGCTAAAGTAAACCTCGTCCCCCGACTCCAGCCGCCAGTTAGCCTCGACGGCTGGAGCTGTGTGGGTCTCCTGCAGGAAGATCACAGAGTACGCCCCACCCCGAAGGAAGGAGAACACCTGGCTCCTGCGGAGATCCACGCTACAGCCCCTGGTGTTCAGCATAGGAAAGATGGTGTCCTTCATAGGGAGGGCTGGGGTGAATCCTCAAGGGGAAGGGGGATCGACGGCATCCAGCGGGCCCCGCAACAACCCATGTTCGACCCCAAAGGTCATCAGGGAGTCGCGAAACTTACGGGCCCACCGGTAGACCACAAGGCCCTGCCTCCCGGTCCATCTCCCCTCCCACAAAAGGCCCTTCACGGCCCAGAGGATGCGGTGGAAGCCCCACCAGCATTGGAGTGTGAGCTGCACCTTGCCCTTGGAGCCACAGGAAATGGCACAGCTCTTCCCTCAGCGCAGAGGGGGACGCGGCAGCCAACCCGCTGCGTCCTCCGGTGAGGCCCCTAAAAGACCTTCGTGGCCTGCAGAGACGGGCAAGCATGGAGTGGAACCCCGGCACAATTGCGCCGGGCAGCCTGTTCCCATCCCTGGCACAGGAGGGGGTGGCGGAGGGAACAGTGCAGCCCCCATGATGTTGGGAAGAGGAGACACGAAAACCGCCCCCTGGGAATTGTCCATAGACAGAGGAAACAAGATAACCTCGGGGGCAGCAATAACATGGGAGGTGGCGGGGACGGGGGCGAGCGATTCATTGGGACGGAAATAGGATCAGGGGCAGGAGCGGGGTGGGGGCCAGGGACAAGGACAGAAGAAGGGGCGAGATCAGGGACAATGGCCAATATTGGGACCGGGGCAGGAGAGGGGCCGGGAGCAGGAGTAGGAACAGGAGCAGGGACACTGATGGGTTCATGGTCCCGGCAGCCAAGCTATCAGGGTGTGGTTCCTCTCGGCCGGGAGTGTGGGACAAAGGGACTGGGGTTGGAGAGGTGCCTTCACTGACGCCGGGCACGGGAGCTGTGAGAAACACATCACCCGCAGCCACGGCGTCAGGCACTACGGAAACTTCAGTGGGGCCCCCTTCCGGAGGGGAAGCCAACCGCTCCGTCCGGGTGGTAGAGGGCATGCCCACAGGCTCGGGACCTGACCGCTCAGCATCGGCCTCTGGGGGCTTGGCGGCCTCAGGTGAAGTGCCATCCACGGCCGGGCAAATAGGGAGAGCCAGGGGTGCCCCCAGGACCAGAGCGGGGGCTACAGCTGGGAGTGAGGGGCAGAGAGACGGAGGAGGGGGCGGTGGATCTGAACCGCCACCCAGATCGAGGCCCGCTGGCGGGGGGGGGGGGGGGGCGGGGTTCGTCCTCCCCCTGGGTGACCGGGGTCAGACCCAGGGCCTCGATCTCCTTAAATATGGAAGTAAATTCAGTCCCCGCAGCCCCAGAGTCCTCCCCGCCAGTAACTGGGGCAGTAATACCCCCGCTATCAACAGTGGCGGGGGGCACAAATGGCAAAGGGCTGGGGGAACTCCTACAGAGGCCTCCTCCGGAGGGGACTCAACAAGGGATGCGGTGACATCTCCATCCGCTGCCATGGCTGCCATGGCCGGCGTCACCTGCTGGGCTCCATCCGGGGGCGCGGCAGAAGATGTAACAGCATCAGCCCCCCGCAGCATCTTTTGGGGGGCTCCTCTCCCTCTTCATCGGAGGGGAGGGATCGAGCCCACGATTTACGGGTGCCGCGCTTCCCCCAGATGAGCACCCAGCCCTCCGAAGTGGAGGCGGAGGGTCGGTCAGCAGTGGCAGGGCCAGGGGCCAAGGGTGATTGTTTTGGGGTTCGGGGCGGCAAGGGCGGGACAATGGGAGGAAGGGAAACCTCTCCCTCAGCTGGCAGAGGTCTTGCCACCCTCTCCTCTGCAGGAGGAGGGGAAGCGGCAGTGGCAGCCGGGCTGCCAGGGTCGTCGTTGGTGACAGGGCCAGCCCCCTCCTGGGTCTTGAGGGTCCTGGACGCTCCTCCGGGGCGGGCCAGGGGCAGTCCCTCCGGACATGCCCCATCGCCCAGCAGAGCAAGCACCGGGCCTCTCCTGTTGAATAACTGACCTGGTAATGGGCCCCCTGATAGGGCACCAAGAAGGACCCCTCGAGCGCCACCCCGCCACTCGTCACCGGCGGCACTTGAATCTGCACCTGTCAGTGGAAGGACAGAATGCGGTGGACGGTGGGGTCCTTGCAGCCCAGAGGGAGAGGGCTGATGATGGAGATGGGTTTCCCCAGGATGGAGAGGGCAGGCAACAGGGCAACGTTGGGCAGGATGGGCGGGACCGAGGTCAATACCACCCATATGCCCAAGTCCTCCACGGATTCTAGGGGAACGAACACACCCTGCCACCACCAGGCCCGTCTCTACCGCCTCCTGAGCAGCGGCCTCCGACACTAGGAAGAAAACAACCTTACCATACATCTTGGAGGCCGCTACAATGGCCGTGGGCCCTACCACCCTCGCCAGTGCCCGCACGTATGTTTCAACGTGGGGCAAGGCGGACACCAGGAGGCAGCGGATGCCATGCCTCCTGGTCAGCGAGGGGAAGGGGCCCTGGCCACCACGAATGTTACCGGAGGCGGCAGTCGGGGCAGATGGCATGGCGGCATGCGGGGGGCGGCCACCGGGGCATACGCTTTGGGGGCTAGGGATGGAGCATCCCCAGAGCTGGTGGAAGGAATGGCTGGGGAGGAAGGGGCCACAGCAGATGTCGGGGCCGCGGCAGGGAGGGCAGCCCCGCCAACGGGAGGTTTTGTTTTCCAGGTGGGGCCTTTGCCCTTTTTATTTCCCTGGCCCTTTTTGCTGGTGGAAGGGGCAGCCATGGCAGCGGCAGAGTCTAGGCTAGTGGTGGCCAAGAGGGTAGCTGCTGGGGTGGTGGCAAGGGGATAACTATGGGAACAGTAGGGGCAGGAGCAGGGGCAGGGATGGGGCCAGGGGCAGGGTCCTCCTCCATAGTGGAAAGAGGCAGGAGGAGGCCCTAAATCGAGGGTGGGACAATGGACAACTGCTCCTCCCCACTAGACGACAGGCACGGGAGGAGGGTCCAGCAAACAGGGTATTGGGAATAGGGAAGATGGGACAGGGCCAATCACTCCTCCCTGCTAGACTGTATGCAGGAAGGAGGGTACCAGCGTGGAGGGCGGGGGGACTGTAGGGGGCACCGGGGGGAAGGGAAGAAGCAACCACTCCTCCCCACTAGGCTGCAGGCAGGGGAGGAGGGTGCTAACAGCAGGAGGACACGGGGACAACAAAGGAGAGGGGGACAATCAGGGGCACAGGGCAGGGCACCGGCTCCTCCGGCTGCACTCAGATGGGGAAGGACTACAATCGCATCGGGGAGCTGCAGTGATCAGGGTAAACAACTTAAAAAGGGGGGGCACAAGCTCTCCAAAAGGGGACATGGGCACACCAAACTGCGGGTTGGGCGGGACAGGGGTCAGCGGGAGTCAGGGGGAACAGCAAACAACTGAGGGCGGGGCAAGTAGAGCACAAGGGGAACCAAATTCCTGGGGAAGGGCGGGGCAGGCAAAGTAACAAACTTGCAAGAGTTGGGGCAGGGCAGGCACACTAACAAACCCAGGAACCTAGGATGGGGTCAGGATGGGACAGGCAAACAACCAGGGAAAAATCTTCTGGGGAGCTACGGGAGGAAGGGAGGAAAAAACTGGGCTGGGGGTAACGGGGAGGCCCCCCACCCAATTGCAACTGCGGGAGGGGGGCCAAGTCCAAAAAAAAGGGGGGGAGTGCACCCATGAGCGCTTGTGGGGCTCACTCCAGTCCTTGCTCGCTGCTGGAAACAGTCCCAGATGGTGGTGGGCGAAGAAGCAAGCAGCCCCGTCGAGGGGTGAGCAGCAGGTGTTGATGGTCAGCCGGATTGGTGGAGGAGGTGGTGGCAAAAAGGATGGTGGTGGTGGTGAAGGAAGATGTGGCAGCGGGCAGCAGGACTGGGGGAGGGCTCCACGCTTCTCCCCCGGCCCCCCACAGCAGCAAAAGGCTACCATCACCCCAAGAGCACAGCTGTTAAAGTCACTCAGTCCAATAACTGACCCCCTCCACAATTCCTCGCAGCAGTCTTCCTCCTCCTCGATGAGGCAGCAAGCTTAGGAGCAGCAGCAAGCGGGCGGTGGCCAGCCAGGTGAGGACCCAGGCAGAAGAGGTGACAACGGTGGTGGTGGTAGTGGGGTCCTCGCTTCTCCTCCCTCCAGAGAGGTGGGGATGGGGGGGGCAGGCCGGCAAGGACCCCCTCCCTACAGCAGCAACACAGTGGCTCCCAGAAGGGGCCCCAGCCAGCACTGGTCCTCCAGGGGGGGAGAGAGCTCCAGCCGACAGCAACAGCCCAGGGAGGGAGCTCCAAACAGCAGCAGCAGCCCAGGAAGGGAGAGAGCTCCAGCCAGCTGAGCAGACTGACCTCTCTCTCCTGGAGTGGGAGGGTCACCTGCTCCTGCCCTGAAAGGCTTAAAAACAGTCCAGGGATGGCTGTGGCTGGGACAAGCAGCCCAGGCTGATTGGGGGGAAAGGCACAGCTGGCCCTTATAAGAGGGCAGTGGGCCAGAAGCATAGAGACTCTCTCTAGGCTTTTGAGAGGGAGGGACCTGGCTGCTGCTAGCTGAGTAGGGTACCTTGACTGGAGTAGGGTGAGGGAAGGCCAGAGGAGCTGGGGAACTCCAGCCTGGAAACCCCACAGGCTGCAGGCCTAGTGCAAGGCTAAATAGGTACTGGGGTTGCAGGGGGCAGCCCAAGGGTAGGCAGAGGCAGCAGGTCCAAACCCTCCTTGCCGGTGATGAGTGGCAATTATACTGCAGTCCGCCCCAGGGAATGGAGGCTAGATGGTGACTAGTATAGTGACTTGTGGCACCTTAGAGACTGTCATAAATATAAAGGGAAGGGTAAACCCCTTTAAAATCCCTCCTGGCCAGAGGAAAACTCCTCTCACCTGTAAAGGGTTAAGAAGCTAAAGGTAACCTCGCTGGCACCTGACCAAAATGACCAATGAGGAGACAAGATACTTTCAAAAGCTGGGAGGAGGGAGAGAAACAAAGGGCCTCGGTTTGTCTATATGCTGCTTTTGTCGGGGATAGACCAGGAATGGAGTCTTAGAACTTTTAGTAAGTAATCTAGCTAGGTATGTGTTAGATTATGATTTCTTTAAATGGCTGAGAAAAGAACTGTGCTGAATAGAATAACTATTTCTGTCTGTGTATCTTTTTTGTAACTTAAGGTTTTGCCTAGAGGGATTCTCTATGTTTTGAATCTAATTACCCTGTAAGGTATCTACCATCCTGATTTTACAGAGGGGGTTTCTTTACTTCTATTTACTCCTATTTCTATTAAGTCTTCTTGTAAGAAAACTGAATGCTTTTTCATTGTTCTCAGATCCAAGGGTTTGGGTCTGTGGTCACCTATGCAAATTGGTGAGGCTTTTTATCCAACATTTCCCAGGAAAGGGGGGGTGCAAGTGTTGGGAGGATTGTTCATTGTTCTTAAGATCCAAGGGTCTGGGTCTGTAGTCACCTAGGCAAATTGGTGAGGCTTTTTACCAAACCTTGTCCAGGAAGTGGGGTGCAAGGTTTTGGGAAGTATTTTGGGGGGAAAGACGTTTCCAAACAGCTCTTCCCCAGTAACCAGTATTTGTTTGGTGGTGGTAGCGGCCAATCCAAGGACAAAGGGTGGAATATTTTGTACCTTGGGGAAGTTTTAACCTAAGCTGGTAAAGATAAGCTTAGGAGGTTTTCATGCAGGTCCCCACATCTGTACCCTAGCGTTCAGAGTGGGGAAGGAACCTTGACAGAGACTAACAAATTTATTTGAACATAAGCTTTCGTGAGCTATAGCTCACTTCATCAGATGCATCCGAGCTTATGCTCAAATAAATTTGTTAGTCTCTAAGGTGCCACAAGTACTCCTTTTCTTTTTGTGAATACAGACTAACACGGCTGCTACTCTGAAACCTGTTATTTGGTGAAGAAATCTGTTGGCTATCATATCCAAGAATTGTCCCTACATTATTAGTAGCATTTGGCCTAGAATTTTTATCTGGGAAATTAAAGTATCCCCCTAAACCCCACCCCACCAAAAATTGTGCTAGAAACCTTGTCTAGTGTACTAAACACAGAATTTGGAGGCAGGATCACCCGAACTCTCGTTTTGTGTCTGACTCTGACTCTGCGGTTTTAATCAAATGATCTAAACACTATGCCTTATTGTCTCCATTTGATATTTTCTTTACAAACACAAATCCTCTCAGCAATCATCTGAGGTAAAGTGTTATATAAGCATCAAAGTTATTTTATTTTCTGTTGTAAAGACTCTATTGCCTACATTATTTTATGATGTGAGAGGTGAAATAAAGAAAAAAGACTTATCTACTGTGACGAGGCAAGGCCACTTGGCTATAGGAAAGTAATGAGGAACAGATATGTTTGCCCCAGGCTAAACAAATCCCTGGTACCGTGGTAACCAAATGGCAGTTGCTCCAGGTTAATCAAGACACCTGGGGACAATTAAGATCTGTCTAGAAAGCAGTGGGCATAGTCAAGTTGATTGGGACACCTGAAGCCAATCAAGGGCTGGCTGGAACTAGTTAAAAGACTCCCAGTTAGTCAGTGAGGTGTGTGTGTGTCAGGAGCTGTAGGAAGAAGCTGTGCTGCTGGAGAAACTGGGCAGTTCAACCCCTATCAGGCACAAAGAAGGAGGCCCTGAGGTAAGGGTGAAGTAGATATTGAGGAAGTGGGGGCTGCTGTGGGGAAGTGGCACAGGGAATTGTACTTGTACTGTTTCAAAAGGTCAGCTACCAATAGCTGCTACTATTAGGGTCCCTGGGCTGGAGCCTGGAGTAGAGGGTGGGCCTGGGCTCCCCCCAAAATCCCCCACTCTCCATGATTTATCACAGAAACTGTAAGACAACAGAGACTGTGCAAGGGAGGGTTGCTTCTTCCCACATCCCTTGCTGGCTTATGATGAAAATGGCTCAGTAGGCTGTGCCCCTTGCCTCTAGAGAGAGAAGGGTTATGTGGAGGGTCACAGTGAACCTCTGAGGCAAGTGTAAATTTCCCTGGAACCATGGGACCCACTGAGACAAGGTTGGAGCTTTGTCACATTACAAAATATGTTAAACATTTAGCATGCTTGTGGGGGAAAAAAAGTAACTTTAGTACTTGGAATAGTGAAAAAACAAGAACACTGCCTGAGTGCCAATTCACACTTCTCCATGTAGCTCTGTCAATTAATTTCAAACCTAGATTATAATACCCCCTATATTGCCGGCCTGAGAGACTCTTGAGCATAGACTATCAATTGTACTAAATATTATGGTGCTTTGGGGACATGATCAATTTGAAGCTAATGGAAACAAGTGGTAGAAGTCTTCAGATGAATTAAACCAAACTCATTTTGTCTTGTGATTGTTACTCAGTTTTCTAGAAGTCAAAAACAAATGTGCTAATCCCATGAGACACTCATTTTAAGTATCATCTAAGTATTTCCATTAGTATGTGTCAATGTTACCAAGTGTCCTCCAAGAAATGTAAGATTTATTTTCTTTATTGAATACAGTATATTGATGTAATTAAAGTCCAGCCAGTGTTTTCCTTAGTAGGTAATAGACTTTTAGAATGTATATTTGTAATTAACACCATTAGAATGTTATTTTGCTTCACTGCATTTATCACAAGGTATGCAAAGAGATAATTCCACATACAGTATTATTTTTTAATGGCAAATAGAAAAAATGTCCCAATTGTACAATTCCTGCCACTTATCTTTTAGCTACAGGCAATGAGAGAATATTTGATATTATAAAAATATATACAAAATATGTCCTTACTGATGTTTTACTAACTTTAAAAATAGACAATACCAGTTGATTTCAAATCTCATTGCTTAAAACATCTACTTTAATATAAAAAGAAAAAAAGTCTAAGTATATGGTAACTGGAAAAAGAAAAGGAGTACTTGTGGCACCTTAGAGACTAACCAATTTATTTGAGCATAAGCTTTCGTGAACTACAGCTCACTTCATCGGATGCATTCAGTGGAAAATACAGTGAGTAGATTTATATACACACAGAACATGAAAAAATGGGTGTTTATCATGCACACTGTAAGGAGAGTGATCACTTAAGATGAGCATGACCCCACAGTATGCCAACATTTTTATGGCTGACTTAGAACAATGCTTCCTCAGCTCTCGTCCCCTAATGCCCCTACTCTACTTGCGCTATATTGATGACATCTTCATCATCTGGACCCATGGAAAAGAAGCCCTTGAGGAATTCCACCATGATTTCAACAATTTCCATCCCAACATCAACCTCAGCCTGGACCAGTCCACACAAGAGATACACTTCCTGGACACTACGGTGCTAATAAGCGATGGTCACATAAACACCACCCTATACCAGAAACCTACTGACCGCTATTCCTACCTACATGCCTCCAGCTTTCACCCAGACCACACCACACGATCCATCGTCTACAGCCAAACTCTACGATACAACCGCATTTGCTCCAACCTCTCAGACAGAGACAAATGCCTACAAGATCTCTATCAAGCATTCTTACAACTATAATACCCACCTGCTGAAGTGAAGAAACAGATTGAAAAAGCCAGAAGAGTACCCAGAAGTCACCTACTACAGGACAGGCCCAACAAAGAAAATAACAGAACGCCACTAGCCATCACCTTCAGCCCCCAACTAAAACCTCTCCAACGCATCATCAAGGATCTACAACCTATCCTGAAGGATGACCCATCGCTCTCACAAATCTTGGGAGACAGGCCAGTCGTTGCCTACAGACAGCCCCCCAACCTGAAGCAAATACTCACCAGCAACCACACACCACACAACAGAACCACTAACCCAGGAACCTATCTTTGCAACAAAGCCCGTTGCCAACTGTGTCCACATATCTATTCAGGGGACACCATCAAAGGGCCTAATCACATCAGCCACACTATCAGAGGCTCGTTCACCTGCACATCTACCAATGTGATATATGCCATCATGTGCCAGCAATGCCCCTCTGCCATGTACACTGGCGAAACTGGACAGTCTCTACGTAAAAGAATAAATGGACACAAATCAGATGTCAAGAATTATAACATTCATAAACCAGTCGGAGAACACTTCAATCTCTCTGGTCACTTGATTTCTGACCTAAATGTGGCTATTCTTCAACAAAAAGACTTCAACAACAGACTCCAACAAGAGACTGCTGAATTGGAATTAATTTGCAAATTGGATACAATTAACTTAGGCTTGAATAGAGACTGGGAGTGGTTGAGTCATTACACAAAGTAAAACTATTTCCCCTTGTTTATTCCCCCGCCCCCCCACTGTTCCTCAGATGTTCTTGTTAACTGCTGGAAATGGCCCACCTTGGGTATCACTACAAAAGGTTTTCTCCCCCCCCCACACTCTCCTGCTGGTAATAGCTCATCTTAAGTGATCACTCTCCTTACAGTGTGTATGATAACACCCATTTTTTCATGTTCTGTGTGTATATAAATCTCCTCACTGTATTTTCCACTGAATGCATCTGATGAAGCAAGCTGTAGCTCACGAAAGCTTATGCTCAAATAAATGTGTTAGCCCTGGTCTACACTAGGACTTTAGGTCGAATTTAGCAGCGTTAAATCAATGTAAACCTGCACCCGTCCACACGATGAAGCCCTTTATTTTGACTTAAAGGGCTCTTAAAATCGATTTCCTTACTCCACCCCTGACAAGTGGATTAGCGCTTAAATCGGCCTTGCCAGCTCGAATTTGGGGTACTGTGGACACAATTCGACGGTATTGGCCTCCGGGAGCTATCCCAGAGTGCTCCATTGTGACCGCTCTGGACAGCACTCTCAACTCAGATGCACTGGCCAGGTAGACAGGAAAAGAACCGCGAACTTTTGAATCTCATTTCCTGTTTGGCCAGCGTGGCAAGCTGCAGGTGACCATGCAGAGCTCATCAGCAGAGGTGACCATGATGGAGTCCCAGATCGCAAAAGAGCTCCAGCATGGACCGAACGGGAGGTACGGGATCTGATCGCTGAATGGGGAGAGGAATCCGTGCTATCAAACTCCGTTCCAGTTTTTGAAATGCCAAAACCTTTGTCAAAATCTCCCAGGGCATGAAGGACAGAGGCCATAACAGGGACCTGAAGCAGTGCTGCGTGAAACTTAAGGAGCTGAGGCAAGCCTACCAGAAAACTAGAGAGGCGAACGGCCGCTCCGGGTCAGAGCCCCAAACATGCCGTTTCTATGATGAGCTGCATGCCATTTTAGGGGGTTCAGCCACCACTACCCCAGCCGTGTTGTTTGACTCCTTCAATGGAGATGGAGGCAACACGGAAGCAGGTTTTGGGGATGAAGAAGATGATGATGATAAGGTTGTAGATAGCTCACAGCAAGCAAGTGGAGAAACCGGTTTTCCCGACAGCCAGGAACTGTTTCTCACCCTGGACCTGGAGCCAGTACCCCCTGAACCCACCCAAGGCTGCTTCCTGGACCCAGCAGGCGGAGAAGGGACCTCCGGTGAGTGTACCTTTTACAATACTATACATGGTTTAAAAGCAAGCATGTGAAAGGATTACTTTGTCCTGGCATTCGCGGCTCTCCTGGATGTACTCTCAAAGACTTTGCAAAAGGTTTCTGGGGAGGGCAGCCTTATTGCGTCCTTCATGGTAGGACACTTTACCACTCCAGGCCAGTAACATGTACTTGGGAATCATTGTACAACAAAGCATTGCAGTGTATGTTTGCTGGCGTTCAAACAACATCCGTTCTTTATCTCTCTGTGTTATCCTCAGGAGAGTGAGATATAGTTCATGGTCACCTGGTTGAAATAGAGTGCTTTTCTTCAGGGGACAGTCAGAGGAGCCCGTTCCTGCTGGGCTGTTTGCCTGTGGCTAAACAGAAATGTTCCCCGCTGTTAGCCACGGGGATGGGGGAGGGTTGAGGGGGTAGCCACGCGGTGGGGGAAGGCAAAATGCGACCTTGTAACGAAAGCACATGTGCTATGTATGTAATGTTAACAGCAAGGTTTACCCTGAAAGAGTGTAGCCACTGTTTTATAAAATGTGTCTTTTTAAATACCGCTGTCCCTTTTTTTTTCTCCACCAGCTGCATGTGTTTCAATGATCACAGGATCTTCTCCTTCCCAGAGGCTAGTGAAAATTAGAAAGAGAAAAAAAAAGCACTCGAGATGAAATGTTCTCCGAGCTCATGCTGTCCTCCCACACTGACAGAGCACAGACGAATGCGTGGAGGCAAATAATGTCAGAGTGCAGGAAAGCACAAAATGACCGGGAGGAGAGGTGGCGGGCTGAAGAGAGTAAGTGGCGGGCTGAAGAGAGTAAGTGGTGGGCTGAAGACAGGGCTGAAGCTCAAATGTGGAGGCAGCATGATGAGAGGAGGCAGGATTCAATGCTGAGGCTGCTGGAGGACCAAACCAGTATGCTCCAGTGTATGGTTGAGCTGCAGCAAAGGCAGCTGGAGTACAGACTGCCACTACAGCCCCTGTGTAACCAACCGCCCTCCTCTCCAAGTTCCATAGCCTCCACACCCAGACGCCCAAGAACGCAGTGGGGGGGCCACCGGCCAACCAGCCACTCCGCCACAGAGGACTGCCCCCAAAAAAGAAGGCTGGCATTCAATAAATTTTAAAGTTGTAAACTTTTAAAGTGCTGTGTGGCATTTTCCTTCCCTCCTCCACCACCCGTCCTGGGCTACCTTGGTAGTCATCCCCCTATTTGTGTGATGAATGAATAAAGAATTCATGAATGTGAAGCAACAATGACTTTATTGCCTCTGCAAGCGGTGATCGAAGGGAGGAGGGGAGGGTGGTTAGCTTACAGGGAAGTAGAGTGAACCAAGGGGCGGGGGGTTTCATCAAGGAGAAACAAACAGAACTTTCACACCATAGCCTGGCCAGTCATGAAACTGGTTTTCAAAGCTTCTCTGATGCGTACCGCGCCCTCCTGTGCTCTTCTAACCGCCCTGGTGTCTGGCTGCGCGTAACCAGCAGCCAGGCGATTTGCCTCAACCTCCCACCCCACCATAAACGTCTCCCCCTTACTCTCACAGATATTGTGGAGCACACAGCAAGCAGTAATAACAGTGGGAATATTGGTTTCGCTGAGGTCTAAGCGAGTCAGTAAACTGCGCCAGCGCAGCTTTAAACGTCCAAATGCACATTCTACCACCATTCTGCACTTGCTCAGCCTGTAGTTGAACAGCTCCTGACTACTGTCTAGGCTGCCTGTGTACGGCTTCATGAGCCATGGCATTAAGGGGTAGGCTGGGTCCTCAAGGATACATATAGGCATTTCAACATCCCCAACAGTTATTTTCTGGTCTGGGAATAAAGTCCCTTCCTGCAGCTTCTGAAACAGACCAGAGTTCCTGAAGATGCGAGCGTCGTGTACCTTTCCCGGCCATCCCACGTTGATGTTGGTGAAACGTCCCTTGTGATCCACCAGAGCTTGCAGCACTATTGAAAAGTACCCCTTGCGGTTTATGTACTCGCCGGCTTGGTGCTCCGGTGCCAAGATAGGGATATGGGTTCCGTCTATGGCCCCACCACAGTTAGGGAATTCCGTTGAAGCAAAGCCATCCACTATGACCTGCACATTTCCCAGGGTCACTATCCTTGATATCAGCAGATCTTTGATTGTGTGGGCTACTTGCATCACAGCAGCCCCAACAGTAGATTTGCCCACTCCAAATTGATTCCCAACTGACCGGTAGCTGTCTGGCGTTGCAAGCGCCCTGTTGCCACTCGCTTCTCAACTGTGAGGGCTGCTCTCATCTTGGTAGTCATGCGCTTCAGGGCAGGGGAAAGCAAGTCACAAAGTTTCATGAAAGTGTCCTTACGCATGCGAAAGTTTCGCAGCCACTGGTAATCGTCCCAGACCTGCAACACTATGCGGTCCCACCAGTCTGTGCTTGTTTCCCGAGCCCAGAGTTGGCGTTCCACAGCATGAACCTGCCCCATTAGCACCATGATGCATGCATTGGCAGGGCCCAGGCTTTCAGAGAAATCTGTGTCCATGTCCTGATCACTCACGTGACCGTGCTGACGTCGCCTCCTCGCCCGGTATCGCTTTGCCAGGTTCTGGTGCTGCATATACTGCTGGATAATGCGTGTGGTGTTTAATGTGCTCCTAATTGCCAAAGTGAGCTGAGTGGCCTCCATGCTTGCCTTGGTATGGCGTCCGCACAGAAAAAAGGCGCGGAACGATTGTCTGCCATTGCTCTGACGGAGGGACGGCGACTGACGATACGGCTTACAGGGTTGGCTTCAGGGAGCTAAAATCAACAAAGGGGGTGGCTTTTCATCAAGGAGTATTTCAGGCAGGACTTCACGGAGGGTTCCAATAAGAAATGGTGCACCTAAGTTATTGTTCTTATTGGAACAAGGAGGTTAGTCTGGCCTCTGATTGATACATGGCTAGATTTATCTCGCTGCACCTTCTCTGTGAATGACTGCAATGTGACCTAGAGGAATGAGTCCCCTAGACGGGGGAGGGGGGGAAGCAAATGAGTACAAAACAAATCTGGTCTATTTCTTGTTTTGATCCACTCCATCTATCTTTTACATCTTTGGCTGGCAGCAGACGGTGCAGAAGGACTGCATGCCATCCACATCTCATGGCTGCTCGGCAGAAGATGATGCAATAGGACTGCTAGCAATCCGTATCGCCTGCCTGCTCACCATAAGACGGTTCAATAGGACTGACTGCAGGACTAAAGAGAATGACCTGGTCAAGTCACTCCAAATTTAGTCCCTGCGCCCATGTCTGCCCAGGCGCTCATGGCCGACGTGGCCAGGAGCACCTCGGACATGACGATGACGGCTACCAGTCGTACTGTACCTTCTGCTGCCACAAGGCAATGGGTTGCTGCTACTGTGTAGCAATGCCGTACCGTGTCTGCCAGCACCCAGGAGACATACGGTGACGGTTACCTGAGCGGGCTCCATGCTTGCCGTGGTATGGCGTCTGCACAGGTAACTCAGGAAAAAAGGCGCAAAACGATTGTCTGCCCTTGCTTTCACGGAGGGAGGGAGGGAAGGGGGACCTGACGATATGTACCCAGAACCACCCGCAACAATGTTTTAGCCCCATCAGGCATTGGGATCTCAACCCAGAATTCCAATGGGCAGCGGAGACTGCGGGAACTGTGGGATAGCTACCCACAGTGCAACACTTCGGAAGTCGACTCTAGCCTCGGTACTGTGGAAGCACTCCGCCGAGTTAATGCAGTTAGCATTTTCTGTGGGGACACACACACTCAAATATATAAAACCAATTTCTAAAAAAACGACTTCTATAAATTCGACCTTATTTCGTAGTGTAGACATACCCTTAGTCTCTAAGGTGCCACAAGTACTCCTTTTCTTTTTGCGAATACAGACTAACACGGCTGCTACTCTGGTAACTGGAAACTACATTGAACTGTGAATAATAACCTTGAATACTACTGAATGGGCTTGAAGGTCTTCTAATATAAACCAGATTTATTAATTAGGAACTACTCACCCCATGTCTATAATTTACCGAAATGTATTTACAACTATATTTGACCTGAACTGCAGTAATGAACAATATGTATAATATTATATCCATAAATCAACTGCATTTTATAGTTTGATTACAGTTTAGGGACAAGGAGAGGCTTTTAAAATCTAAGGGCTGAATTCCATTCCCACTTACACCAGTGTAAATCCTGAAGTCATTGAAACCAGTCCACATTTACACCTGTGAAACTAATAGCAAAATATGGCCCTGCAGTTGGCAAATGAGCACTCAACTGCAGTCTGATTTGGTAATATACTGCATTAGTACTTACAAGGACACAACAAAAGTGATCTTACCCACAATTGTTTGTAGGTGTCAAGTCACACAAACAGGTCATGCTCCAGGCTTTGTAATCATACCAGCTAATGAGATTGCCTGAGGAACACTGACAACAGGAGCTTCACAGCAACATCTTTTCAAGGGACATTATCTACCTCTTGTAAGCCTACGCTCATTTTATCAATGACATTTCTCTTCACTACTTAGGTTTAATAAAGGATTCCTTTGATAGGATATATGTCAGGCTGTGATAAATTATATAGAGGGATCTGAGTATGGACAAGAACAACATAATGACTCTGGGCTAAAATGTATTTTAAGTCTAGCCAAAAGCAAAGAATGGCGTGTGAGCTGCACCACCCCAGGACTTGTCTGCCTCAGGCAAACCTGTTATGGGTATTATTTAATATAAATTAATAACATGGGATGTAAAATAATTAGGCTTAATCAATTTTTATTAATTAAAAGCTATCAGTCAAGTTCTTGGAATGTATTGGAGACTTTTTTTTATTTCAGAAGGTGGAGAAAGCTACTGGGGAGAGGCTGTTCTACATTTGATTTTGACAAATAGGGAGGAACTGGTTGAAAATTTGAAAGTGGAAGGCAGTTTGGGTGAAAGTGATCATGAAATAGTTGAGCTTATGATTCTAAGGAATGGTAGGAGGGAGACCAGCAAAAAAAACCACAATGGATTTCAAGAAGGCAGACTTTAGCAAACTCAGGGAGTTGAGTAGGTAAGGTCCCATGGGAAGCAAATCTAAGGGGAAAAACAACTGAAGACAGTTGGCAGTTTTTCAAAGAGACCTTATTAAGGGAACAAGAGCAAACTATCCCACTGCGCGGGAAAGATAGGAAGTATGGCAAGAGACCACCCTGGCTTAACCAGGAGATCTTCAATGATCTAAAAATGAAAAGAGTTCTACAAAAAGTGGAAACTAGGTCAAATTACAAAGGATGAATATAAACAAATAATACAAGTCTGTAAGGACAAAATTAGAAAGGCCAAGGCACAAAACTAAATCAAACTAGCTAGAGACAAAGGGTAATAAGAAAACATTCTACAAATACATTAGAAGCAAGAGGAAGACCAAGGACAGAGTAGGCCCATTACTCAATGTGGGGGGCGGGATAATAACAAAATATGGAAGTGGCAGGGGTGCTTAATGATGTCTTTATTTCGGTTTTCACCAAGAAGGTTAGTAGCAACTGGACATCTAGCACAGTAGATACCAGTGAAAATGAGGTAGGATCAGAAGAGGCTAAATAGGGAAAGAACAAGTTAAAAATTATTTAGACAAATTAGATGTCTTCAAGTCACCAGGGCCTGATGAAATGCATCCTAGAATATTCAAGGAGCTGACTTAAGAGATATCTAAGCCATTAGCGATTATCTTTGAAAAGTCATGGAAGACAGGAGAGATTCCAGAAGACTGGAAAAGGGCAAATATAGTGCCTCTCTATAGAAAGGGAAATAAGGACAACCCGGGGAATTACAGACTAGTCAGCTTAACTTCTGTACATGGAAAGACAATGGAGCATATAATTAAGCAATCAATTTGCAAACATCTAGAAGATAATAAGGTGATAAGTAACAGTCAGGATGTATTTGTCAAGAACAAATCATGTCAAACCAACCTGATAGCTTTCTTTGACAGGGTAACAAACCTTGTGGATGGGGGGAAGCAGTAGACGTGGTATATCTTGACTTTAGTAAAGCTTTTGATATTGTCTCCCTTGACCTTCTCATAAACAAACTAGGGAAATGCAATTTAGATGGAGCTACTATAAGGTGGGTGCAAAATTGGTTGGAAAACTGTTCCCAGGGAGTAGTTACCAGTGGTTCACAGTCATGCTGGAAGGGCATAATGAGTGGAGTCCCCCAAAGATCAGTTCTGGGTCTAGTTCTGTTCAATATATTCATCAATGTTTTAGATAGTGGCACAGACGTTTGTGGATGATACCAAGGTGGGAAGGGTTGCAAGTACTTTGGAGGATAGGAAAAAAATTCAAAATAATCTGGACAAACTGGAGAAATGGTCTGAAGTAAATAGGATGAAATTTAATAAGGACAAATGCAAAGTACTTCGTTTAGGAAGGATCAGTTGCATACATACAAAATGGAAACTGACTGCCTAGGAAGGAATACTGAGGAAAGGAATCTGGGGGTGATAATGGACCACAAGCTAAATATGAGTCAATAGTGTAGCACTGTTGCAAAAAAAGCAAACATAGTTTGGGATGTATTAGCAGGAGTGTTGCAAGGAAGACATGAGAAGTCATTCTTACACTCTACTCTGTGCTGATTAGACCTCAACTGGAGGATTGTGTCCAGTTCAGGGTGCCACATTTCAGGAAAGATGTGGACAAATTGGAGGAACAAATTGGAGAAGAGCAACAAAAATAATTAAAGGTCTAGAAAACATGACCTATGAGGGAAGACTGAAAAACTTGGGTTTGTTTAGTCTGGAAAAGAGAAGATTGAGAGGGGACATGGTAACAGTTTTAAAGTACATAAAAGGTTGTTACATGGAGGAGGGAGAAGAATTGTTGCTTTTAACCTCCAAGGATAGGACAAGAAGCAATGGGCTTAAATTGCAGCAAAGGAGGGTTATGTTGGACATTAGGAAAAACTTCCTAACTATCCGGGTAGTCAAGCACTGGAATAAATTGCCTAGGGAGGTTGTGGAATCTCCATTATTGGAGCTTTTTAAGAGCAGTTTAGATAAACACCTGTCAGGAATGGTTTAGATAATATTTAGTCCTGCCATGAGTGCAGGGGATTGGACTAGATGACCTCTCGATTCCAGTCCTATGATTCTATAATACAACATTATATAGAAAGGAAGGTTCAATATATTATCAACCCATCCAGAAGACAGAAGTGCAGCTGGTTAGACTGTCTCAGAGTTTGAGTTCCACTTCATTCCTATATATTAATGTTGTTTACCACAGACAAAAATGTTTCAGAATTTCTCTGTATTATTGCATACCTACCACTCATCTCTTATCCCACTACTCTGACACATTTTCAAAGAAAAAAGAACATCTATGCAAGGACCCAGCTACAGATAATCTATCTGTCCAAAATAATTTGTGCATGTTTTGCAGACCTCATCAAAGTATTCCTCTTATTTCTTGACAGGTTTTACATACCCAAAGAAAAGAGTCTCACATCTGCAGGATGGAGATTACAGCAGGTAGCGATCTTGTTTTGATTATAGCACTCCAGAAGTCAGGAAAGTTTAGAGACATCTCCTTCTTGATACAACTTAGCAGAAATAAAAGCATCTTGGAAAGAGCTTATAGTTATACAGAAACATACAATATATTACGTACATACATTTTGATATTGCATACTGTGTACACCATTAAAATTGTCAATTATTGTCACTAATATGATAAACTTTGCATACTTGCTTTTATCTACCTCCATACATATTTCACAAAAAGAGGCATCTATCGCTCATCTGCAGTACGTGGAGCAGGAGTCACGCAAACATTACAGTACAGTTTGACATTTATACAACAATTGCTTGTAAAAGCAGAATAGATCTGAATACATCTGTTTGCCTGCTATGTCTTCGTACTTAGCCCTGAAATTACAACACTCTATATTTCCCCTTGGTTATACAATTTACAGAAGCTCATTTTTATAAAAAGTTCTCTATGACTACATTTGCAAGTATACAATTTAGCATAGATACACTAATACAATATAGGATATTACTTGCTTACTCTTAGCTACCAGTACAGTTTATCCAGATAAACTGGTAGTTAGAAATAAAGCTATTTACATTACTTGTTAATATTTTTGTTTGTGATAGTTCAGTTTTATAGATTCCATTTGGCTCTGTTTGTGAGAGCTCAGAGTTAACAAATTCCAATAAATTCTATTTCTTATATGGTAACATTGCAACATCAGGTTTATAGCTTTTCAGTCAGTATTCTTCCTTTCTCCTTCTAGCCTGTGACGGTGTCTGCTTACCCCGCACTAGCCCAGAAAGGGTTAAGTCCATATTATTGACAGCGGAAGTCCCACCTCCCTGGTTGGATTGGACATGCTCCAAATGCTCTAGCAGTATAAAGGGAGGAAGCCCAGCTCATTCTGGGCTGGAGGCTTCAGGGGAAGGAGCTGTCTGGGAAGCTCCTGTGGGGGGCCAGAAACAGCCCCTGTCTGTGCCGAGAATCAGAGCCTCACCAGGCCCGCTTGAACCCCAGCAACTGGAGGAGCCACAGGCGACTGGCACAACTGACCATGGAGAATCCAAAGCCTCATGGGAGACCCCAAAGCAGTTACTGGTGGAAAGTAACCCAAGGAGGGTGATGGAGTGGTACCTCCCACCTGGGAAACCTTAGTGTGTTTCAGTAGGAACCCCTGCTGCTGAGTCAGTGGCAAATTGTTCCATCACTGTTAGGGCTGTGGGTTGGGACCTGGTGGAGTTGGGTGGGCCTGGGCCCCCCTGCTGGGGCTGCCACACCCCTTGGTGGGCACCCCATCCCCTATTGAACTCTGGCCACTAGGCCATGCTGCCCAGCACCCCAAGGGTGGCTCCATTGAATGCTGACTGCTAGGCCATGCTGCCCTGACCCTAGGGGTCCTCACCTGTATTTTGGACTTTAGACCTTGACCCGGTCATCTAGAAAGCCTGGGAGAGGTCTTGTAGGTGGTGCTCTTCTGCCCTCAACCCCCTGTTTGTGTGATGAGGGTGGGGTGTAGACCATCACATAGCCTATACACAAAGTGTTCTGTTACTTCGGTTGAGTTTGGTCAACAGTGCCATGAAGAATCATGGGATTTTGGCTTAGTTTGGTCAACAGATCCCAGTGATTTCCTCATTGCTCTGGGACTGACACAAATAATAATCTACTGATGGCTTATACCAACCAATTGAGGCCAGGAATTTGTTGCCTTCATTCTTCTATCATGACTGGAGGGAATGATTTGGCCCAATGTGATAAAAATTAATACTAGATTTCATATATCTTTTATATCATAATGAAAGGGAATTCTGGTAGGCTAATAATACTTCCTTTCTTCTACTCCTTGTCTCTTTAGATAATAAGCTCTTCAAGGCAAGGACAGTCTTTTACTGGGTGTTTATAGTGCCTACCATAATTGGATCTTGATCTCCTTTGGAACCTCTAAACACTATAGGAAATAAATAATAAGAAGGTGACAGGAACTCTAGAGGATTTTTGATCTTTCTATAAACACTGAGCAGGGTTCATATATTAAGATGAGGTGGGCCACATAATCAGCTCTTGTGATTTTAGGAGTATGATCACTGGTGGACCTCTGTTTCCTTCCCATCTTCTATGTTTCCATTATTCACACAAACCAGAAACTGTACATAAGCAATATTCAGCTGCTCTTAAAATCTACTATAGTATATATTGATGGGTATGTGGATTTTAAGTGGCTGAGACAGATATAAACTGAGATGATGGAGAGAACAAAATTATAGCCAATAAACTTTATACATTGATATTTACAGTATAAAAATCAAGTGACATTGAGATTTATACAAGCAAGACAGTTCAATATACCATAACTTGATTTTTTGTTTTAAGTAACAATTGTTCTAGCATATCTGTAGCTCTGTTTCACAAGTAACGGAAAAGGTATATTTCTTTTCAGGCAGTAGTGAAGCTGTAGCCACATAGTGAGCTACAAATTGATTTTTTTTTTTCTTTGTGTGGGATGGTTTCTTCAAAAACATGGCCAGACTGTAGAAGCATTCTCAAAAGGCATTAAAGAGAAATGCTTAATCAAGTAAGTCCAATAAATACTATTATAAACTGCATTTAAAAATAGACCTCTGTGACTGGCTTGTTAGGATTTCCCGAGCATAAAAACATGGTTTTGGGGTGAGAGTGATCCTGAACAGGAAACCTTTAATCTAAAATGTAACATAGTTCACCATGAACTAATTCAAATTACTAAAAAGCTTACTTTATGAATATCGTATTTTATAACACTGAAAGCATTTCTCTCTGTATTTTAACTCTGATCTTTGAATTGCTTTATATGAAATATAAAACAATGGGAGATGAAGAATCTTAAATTAAAGGGGAAGGTCCAACTGATAACATTTTTATACTAGGTCCTGTACCCCATTTGGACCTCAACACAAAAAACATCGTTGCTCAAATCTTTAATTCTAGTTTAGCTTCCAGCACTCTAATCTGAGTATGTCTTATTATCTGTTAGGAATTTATACCCTGATCCTACATTGAAATCTATCGGTATACTCACATGCCTGAAGTTAAGCATGTGCTTAAGTGTTTGCACAATTAGAGAAGTTTTCTGTATTGATGCACAAGGGATTTGCCCAAATCTATCCTATTAATAGCAATTGTGCAGATCACATGTGTTACTCTCCTGTGCATTAATGAAAGAAGATACACCCTTTTAGATTATTAATAATATAAATAAAAGCCTACAACAAAATAATTGTGGTGTATTGCTAATGTGATTTAAAGTTCTTTTAGTTTATTTTTCAGAATACAAAATGTATTAAGTAATGATCAGGTCATTTTATTGCATGAACCACCCAAATTAAACAACTAAATTAGTTTTAGTCTCCCTTTAATTTGTCCAATCTTGTCCAGGTTTTGGCTAAGATCCTGTGTGTATCAGGTTACCATCTGCCTAGATAGTGCAGTGATGAGCCCTCTATAAATGCTTAGAAAGGCCTTAGATAGGAACTATATTCTGCCTTGAACAGGAATATACTTGTTGATGTAATACACAAACCTCGTCCATCTCTTAGTTACTATGAGAGAGATATGATTCTGGTTGGGAAGTGGTCTAATGAGATTTCCTAATCCTTTACTCCCACTGATGAGCAATTCTGCACACGGGTAGTCATACTGAAGTTGCTTCTCATGTGAGGAACTGCTCATCAGTGGGAGTAAGGGGTTCAGTATCAGTCACATAATAGATTTAGATGGGTTTGGATGGTCCTTCTCCACATCCGCACTGCTTGGTCTCTGTGGTTATTTGGGACCAGGAGGTTTCTGTTCAGGGAGAAAAACAGGGCATGAAGTCCCAGGGGAAGAGTAGGGGGAAATAATGGGATGTGGGGCTTTGGAGAAGTGGGGGAAAAAAACTTTCAACAATGAACTTTGACATTAAAGTTCCATCAGAAGAAAAATGATTTGTGCCCCTCCTCGTGCACACAAACTGCAAATGATGAAAGTAAAGTCTGCAGCAGGTAGGCAATATTTCACATAGCCAGTATAGACACTGCCTTGATTCATTTTTGATGCATCAGTCACCTTGGAATGCAATCATCTGTTTGAAATGGTAGCTTCATTTTGATTTAACTATTTCTATGAAACTATTAGATTCCCCCCTTCATTATCTCACCAAGATTTGACAACAATGAAATGGGTCCATGGTCATGAAAACTGAGGGAAATACAGAGGCTTGATCTAATCTTTAATGTACGGTATATGAATTAACTGCCTCATACTTGCTCTGCTGCCAAGCGGATTATAGATGACACAATAGAATTTCAGCCCAAATAAAACATTTCTATCACACCATCAAGCCATCTGGATATGATTTACAAATCACACAGCATTTCAATGTGCCTGATGTCTTTGAACAGTATGTATGGCACACATTGCTGAAACTAGTATTTACTGATCCTGTCAAAGCGACATCCCCATGTGATAGACTATTTATATGAATGAATCTTCTTATCAGTAGCTCTTAGCTGAGTTTTGAATACTGAAAGTTTATCCAAATGTTGCTACACCCTTTTCCAAGTAGCGCTGAGCATCCTAGAAAATGTTACATTTATTTTTTAAAATGTGTTGATTTCAATGGGGTTGCAAACATTTAATTTTAGCTGAATTGGATCACTAATGTTAAAATATAGCCACTTTGAATATGTGCATTGTTTCTTTAAAACCATGATAGGAAGCCAGGCAGTTGGGAATGGTTATAGACTGAAGTTCTCTAGTGAAGCAAAGAGAGAAGGGATGACATTCGTTTTCCTTCTTTTAATGAAATTCTTTCTTCTGTGTTAGAAGAAAGTGACTCTTCCCCTTTGTCGCATGACAGTCCATACCTCAGTCAATTACTGGATTTACGGAATAGTTTACAATGCTATTATGTATATAGTTTAAGATCTTATAGTAAAATTGGAGTACAAAGACCAACCCCCCCAAATGTATGTAAGGCTTGCAGGTCTCATGTGCCTTCCTCCTGGAGATGAGCCCTTTGGATTTCTTTAGGAAGGTGCTTGGTTTTACATGAGGTGTGCATTTAAACCAACCTGGATAAACCCATGCAAATCCCCACACTAACACCTTTATTTTGGCTTAAGAGTGGCTTTTTCAGTTTAGCTGAAGTCAATAGGGAACAGATTTAAGGTAAAGCAAAATAAGCCACCCAAACTGAAATAAGAGTGTCTACATGGGGAGGAGGGGGAGATGCACCTGTTTAATTACATCATTTAAAAAACTAAACTAAGATAAACTAGTGCAACTTTCCCATATAGACAAAGCCAAACAAATTAAAATCTTTGAGGCTTCCAGGGCTCTCCCTGTCAATACTCTTCTCTAACTTGTCAAAACACTAATGAGAGTGAGATTGGAACATAGACAGATATCAAACGGACTGATTGTGGCTAGTGACTTTAGTGTGTGAGTCTTAAATTAAAATGCAGGAGTTCAGTACATCAGATCATTAACTTCAGAGTGGTGTATCTATCATGGCAGTTGCTAATATGATTGCCTCAGAGGCAAAAAGAAGAAAAAGTCACTTATCTGACACATTCTTGCTTTGGGGCATTTTGCCTTTTGCTCAGACTTGCCCCTCAGTTTCCTCATTGTAGTCTGCCAACAGTTTGGTAAAGTTTATCTTGGCAAAGGCAACAGTAAAATAGAAAGTTAAGCTTTCAAAATGAGAGCACATCCACTCTGCATTTTCTCCAGTTGGAGAACAGGCTCCACCCCTTTTTCAAATATTTTGTGACATGCACTTTTTCATCAGTACTGAAGAAGGTTCCTAAAGACACAACATTAAGATTCATGCAACTGTAACTAAAAAAGGTAGATGAAGGATAGATTTGTATTGCTTAGTTAATTTGAAAGAACATATGTGGTCATAATGGGAATATGTACTTGCTTTGATTAAATATCTTCACTAATTTAAACCTGGAAGCCCAAATTGTGCTCTCATTCCACAAAGTAAGTGAAAGAAATACAGATTTAGGCCACATAAATGAGAGCAGAATGTAGCCGTAAGGGCCAAACAGTGGTCCCATTGAAGTCAGTGGGAGTATTGTCATGGATTCTAGTAGGACTAACATTTAGCCTGAAAGGATATTGGATTTTAAGGAGCCACAGTTGCATTCCAGGAGGGGATTCAGAGGAACGTCAATCCAAAGGCATCCTGTCTGCAGAGGTTACAGTCAATAAAATGCTTTCTGGGTCACTGAAGGAACATGTGTAGGAATTACCAATTTTTTAACATGGTGTAGCATGCATTTTACTCCCTAGCACTGGCCCTGCAAAGCCATCTGGTGTGAAAGATAGTGGGAAGAACAAGGTCATGGCACTTGCTCTCCCACACAAGCTAAACCCCCTTGGGGGCTTCAGCACAGTTGACTGCACTATGACTCCAATGTTTCTTGTGCTTAAGGAGTCTTTTACATCATTATGCAAGGAGGTTAGAGGGCTCAAAATCTGGCCCTAAAATTATTCTCTGAAAGTGATACAGTTAAGTGCTAAGGAAAGAACTGGGTATTTTTAGTTTTTAGATTTTGCTTATTAATGCGTCATCTTTACTCTTGCAATGTTCATTTGAATACATATTGTCAAGTTCCAGTGTAAATCAGATTATAATTAAGGCCCGGTCAAGATGAACCTTTGTTCAGTAAAAGAGGCTCCTATGGTTTGTGCCTGTTGACTTCTGAGTCAGTTTCAAGTAAATGGAGGGATTTTTATTGACTTAATTTATAAGTGAAAAATAAATCACTATAGGATCTCTTATATTGTTTAATTTGATAGTAAGCTCTATTTATTTTATGGATCAGGTTAAGGGGAATTTGGGGCTTTGGACACTTGGTTTGGAATTTTGGCACCTAAGAATGGTTGCTGTTTTGGCAGGAGAAGAGACAGTAGATTTTTATAAGAGGGCAAAAGGCAGTCATGAATGAAATGATTAGTTTTGTTGCATGGGTGGTAAGAAGGGGTCAGGATGAGGAATGAAAAGAAACAAGTGCCAAGCAATATGAAGAGAATAAGGACTTGTCTGCATAGTGCAGTAATGTGCTCTCTGGGGGTATGACTTTTAAAAAGCACTAATGTCTTGTGCATCAGTTGTTTTGTGTAGACTCTGCTGCTTGCACTAAGTTTCTCTAGTGTGCTATAAGATGAGAATGCAGTGAAGAGGTTTGACTAGGGGCATTCACTTATTTTGTCTCATTGATTTCTTGTCTTTCCCCTGAATGCTGTAACCAACTATTTGATTTTCATGCCTATCCCCCACTCTGTCTTCATTTTCAGTATTTTTTTTAATCTCACATCTTTGAGCATCCCCTTGTAAAGCAAAAGTGGCTGCTTCTTTTTTGTGTGTTTTTTCCCCTCCACAGTATTTGTAGTCTGCCTGCCCTGTAGGATATCTCAGCTGTTCTGTCCTATAGGATTTCTCCGCTACCTTCTAAGCCATTGGATGTGAATTCAAGTTACCACTAGTCCTTATTAACTAGAAGCCAAATTGTGCAGTATTTATATGTCTTATTTATCCTTTACTACTTAGAAACAAATTTCCATTGAAGTTTATGGGAGATGAAGGTGCTGAGCACCTCAGGATTTGGCTCTTAATGGCCAATGTATGTGGCAGCCACCGTGTTGGGCAATATATGAAGGATTGAATCCGGCACTCCCAGAGCTAAAAGTAAGAATTTCTACAGCTTGAGCTAAACAAAGAGGCTCTATAGATTCACATCCTTTACTGACTGGGCATAGGGAAGGACCCATAATACATACTGACTGAGTTACACCTGTGCAGTATTCAGAGCAAAGAAAAAAGCTCAAGGCCTGAAAACTTAGAGGGGAAACTCTAAAAGGTTCTGAGGCACATGAAAACATCTAGCAGTTCAGAAGCATACCCAAATTGGCCATGGGGATGGAAGTCCCACATGATTAGGCTTGCTCATGAGACTTTCATTATTTCCTGGCTTTGCGTGAAGATATTGTAAGAAGAATTTCTCATGTTATTGTACGTAATTCCTCCAGAGGAAATTAGAAAGGGAAGAAGCACAAGAAGTAAAAACATGAGACACAACTGAGCTTTTTAAAAAAGTTGGTTTGAGATAAGGGAGAAAGTAGGATTTGGTTCTCACTACATATCAACAGCATTACTTTCTAGCATTACTGGCCCTGATCTCTGAATTATGCAGCAGTGTAACATACTAGCACTAGAATTACCAGAACACTGTGTCTTGTTTGAACTTACCTACCTATTTCATAGATTTGCTGCTCCCTGTTGTGCAGTAGCACATTCAAAGTGGGGGAATGATGCAGGTTAGTTTAAGATGGGAGAGTTAAAACACATCACATTACCTTCCCACTTAAATTATGTGAAAATGAGACTCTGAAAATGCAGGACATAGTGGAATACAGCCTAAAGTATAGATGAACTATGTTAGCGAAAATTATTTGTTTTGTCAAATTCTTTGTGGGAGTCAGTTTTGTATACGTTGAACATCTCTCATGCCTTTGGAGCACTCATTCAATAACGTAGCCACATTAACAGCTTTCTCATTTCCCCAGTAGAGAGCAACTAATTACACAAAAGAAATAGACATATCAAATACATCTTCTGTGCCTTGCGTTCATCATTCCCTGTTTCAGAGTAGTAGCCGTGTTAGTCTGTATTCGCAAAAAGAAAAGGAGTACTTGTGGCACCTTAGAGACTAACAAATATATTTGGGCATAAGCTTTTGTGAGCTACAGCTCACTTCATCGGATGCATTCAGTGGAAAATGCTGTGGGGAGATTTATATACACAGAGAACATGAAACAATGGGTGTTATCATACACACTGTAAGGAGAGTGATCACTTAAGATAAGCTAATACCAGCAGGAGAATGGAGGGTGGGGCGGGAAGGAGAAAACCTTTTCTAGTGATACTCAAGGTGGGCCATTTCCAGCAGTTGACAAGAACGTTTGAGGAACAGTGCGGGGGGGGGCAATAAACATGGGGAAATAGTTTTACTTTGTGTAATGACCCATCCACTCCCAGTCTCTATTCAAGCCTAAGTTAATTATATCCAGTTTGCAAATTAATTCCAATTCAGCAGTCAACTGTATTCGCAAAAAGAAAAGGAGTACTTGTGGCACCTTAGAGACTAACAAATTTATTTGAGCCTAATCACATCAGCCACACTATCAGAGGCTCGTTCACCTGCACATCTACCAATGTGATATATGTCATCATGTGCCAGCAATGCCCCTCTGCCATGTACATTGGTCAAACTGGACAGTCTCTATGTAAAAGAATAAATGGACACAAATCAGATGTCAAGAATTATAACATTCATAAACCAGTCGGAGAACACTTCAATCTCTCTGGTCACGCGATTACAGACCTAAAAGTTGCAATATTACAACAAAAAGACTTCAACAACAGACTCCAACAAGAAACTGCTGAATTGGAATTAATTTGCAAATTGGACACAATTAACTTAGGCTTGAATAGAGACTGGGAATGGATGTGTCATTTCACAAACTAAAACTATTTCCCCATGTTTATTTCCCCCCCACACTGTTCCTCAGACGTTCTTGTCAACTGCTGGAAACGGCACACCTTGATTATCACTACAAAGTTTTTCTTCCCTTCTTCCCCTCCCCCCCCCTTCCCCGCTGGTATTAGCTCATCTTAAGTGATCACTCTCCTTACAGTGTGTATGATAACACCCATTGTTTCATGTTCTCTGTGTATATAAATCTCCCCACTGTATTTTCCACTGAATGCATCCGATGAAGTGAGCTGTAGCTCACGAAAGCTTATGCTCAAATAAATTTGTTAGTCTCTAAGGTGCCACAAGTACTCCTTATCAATCCCTGTAAAAGTCTTTTCTTTGCACAAAAAAGTCTTGTTTTCCAAATACGACTGTTTTCTCTTTTGTGTGACACATTTTATGACCCAGATCTTCATCTGACATAAATTGGCATAACTCCACTGTTTTCAATGGGATTACACAATTTATACCAACTGAGGACCTAACTGTCTTTCCTTTAAGAGTACAAATCTTTAGATTACCAGTCTGAATTACATTATGGTAAGTATTTCCTTGACAAAATGAATCAGGCACTGGAGGAAATGCATATATAATGCAATACAGGGATCCCTTAAGTACTTCTGGAGCAAAGAGTAAACGTTTCTGCTGACTTCAAAGTCAGATTTACATTGGTAGGTCAGCCTGAGAGAGACTCCACTGGGGATGAGTCTCCTTAATAATCAAGTTAGTAGGAAAACAGATGGGATTAGAAGCGCCAAATAATTAGCTAATACACACTGGCAATCAGAATGAAGTTAAAGTCGAATCTTTCACTCAGGGCTCAGGATATTGCATAGTAGCAAGCTTTCCTGCCTGTATCTGCCACTCCAGCTACTAGGGAACCAGAGATTTCAATGCCAGATAAGTTTGATGGGGACCGTTACAAGTTCTGGGGTTTCATGAAACCATGCCAGCTCCTATTCATTCTTCAGCTCCAGTCATTCTCCACTAACTAGACCTGAGTAGGACTTATTATTAGTCTGGTAACTGGGGAGGCTCTAGCTTGAGCATCTCCGCTTCTGGAGTCTTCTAGCCCCCTGCTGGGGCAGTTCAAAGAGTTCATCCAAGCTATGGCAATTGTGTTTGATCTAAATCACCCACAATCCACTAAGAATTCACTTCAGGGCGGCATCAGGGAAACAGGCTGGTTGCCAAGTTTGCCTGAGAGTTCCAGCGCCTGGCAACAGACACCAAATGGAACTAGGCAGTGCAGCACACTCATTTCTGACATGCCCTAAGTGAGGAAATCCAGGACAAGCTGGCACAGGTGGAGATGCTTCCTGAGCTGGAAGTCTTGGTCAAGTTGTGTATCAGTACTGATGACTGCCTGACTGGAAGCTGCCTGGCAAAAGAGTTGAGTTCCCGATCTTCTTTTGTGTTCTCATCACAGATGCCCACACAGATCAGCTAGGTTTGGCCTTGTTTCTCTGATGCAGAGAAGGGCTGGGGCTGTACTTTGGGCTAGGATTGCCAGGGTTCTGGTTTTTGACCAGAACACCTGGTCAAAAAAAGGACCATGGCAGCTCTGGTCAGCACCACTGATCAGGCTGTTAAAAGTCCGGTTGGCGCTGCCAGTGCAGCAGGGTTGGCAGGCTCCCTGCTGGGCTCCACATGGCTCCCAGAAGTGGCCAGCATGTCTCTCTGGCTCCTAGGCAGAGAGGTGGCCATGGGGTCTCTGCGCACTGCCCCCGCCCCGAGCGCCAGCTCCGCAGCTCCCATTGATCAGGAACCTCAGCCAATGGGGGCTGTGTGGAAGGCACCTGCAGGTGGGGACAGCACGCAGAGACCCCCCGGCCGCACCTCCTCCAGAGGAACATGCCGGCTGCTCCCAGGAGCCCCCTCCTGCACTCCAATCCCCTGCCCCAGCCTGATGAAAATGAGTGAGTGGGCAAGGGTGGGGGAGAATGAGAAACAGAGGGAGTGAGGATGGAGTGAGCCGGGGATGGGGCCTCAGAGAAGGGGCAGGACAGGGGCAGGGCCTTGTGGAAGGGGTGGAACAGGGTGCAGGGCAAGCGTGTTCAGTTTTCTGCAATTAGAAAGTTGGCAACCCTACTTTGGGCCCATGCCTCTATTGAGAGAAATTTGGATACTACACCATGAGATGTCCTGCTAAGAACCAACCAGTGTCTCAACCAAAAAGACTCTAGAGTTCAGTACAGATAAAGGGGTCTGGACTGAGCCTGTGAGACCCCCTACCCCTCACTCCAAAATCTTGTGCCCCTCCTTCCCTAGCAATACCCTGGATATGGATGGACACTGTCAGCACACCCCAATCCCCCTCTGGCTACAACATCCCATTGTACCAGAGGTTGAGCTGAGGCCACTCATGGATTTGGAGTTCTTCAGCAATTTTATGGGCTTAGACTTTTCCTGGGTTCACAACATTTCAACTTGGAGCAAGAGCATCCCCAGTTTGGTGTAGTCTATTGATGAATCCCTCCTCTCCTCCAGCCCAGTTACTCCTCAAACAGCACCCTTGAGGGTTACCACTGTCTAGGGTCACTGGGAGGTTCTACTGTTTGGTCTGATTCCTATACCTCATTCCCCTGTTATCCATGGCATTCCCACAACGATTCACACACCTGCTCGGGGCTAGGCATGGTATGCTTCACATCAAGACTCTGCCATCAATTTTGCCTCCCAAAACCATGTTCCGGATCTGAAGCCCCATACAATCTTTGCCACCTATCTGAAAATTCAGAGACTGAATATGGAACGCTGAAGGTAACTGCTGCCACCCCTGTAACCTCCTTGATAGCTTCAGAAATCCTGGAGAAATATCAAGATTACTCTGATATACTCAGTAAAAAGAGGGCAGATGCTTTGCTGTCACATCACAATTGTAATTGTCCAATTGACCTGCAACCTGGAGCTACCCTTTGTCTGCATACACTCGCTCTGAGAACATGAATTCCAGGTGCTCCAGAACTACCTCCACAATAACCTGAAGAAGAGGTTCATTTGACCCTCCACCTCTCCGCTGGGGGCTCCAATCTTTGACAAAAAGGATGACTCCTTACACCTTTATACTGGCTACTGAGTTCTGAACAAAGTGATCGTCTAAAACTGCTAGCACCACTTACTAACAAATTCTTTGAGAGGCTCCATTCAGCCAAGATTTTTACCAAGTTAGACCTTTGGTCCGAATCAGGGAAGGTGATGAATGGAAAACTGCATTCCATACCTGATAAGGACATTTGAAATATTTAGTGACTCCTTTTGGGTTATGTAATGCTCTGGCAATGTTTCAGCATTTAGTCAATGATATCTGGTAGGACATATTGGACCAATATGTGATTTTCTATTTGGATAATCTTGTTTTTTCGGAAAACCTGGCACTGCATGAGCAATGTATGCAGAACGTTCTCCACAGATCCACCAAAACCCAAACCCAGATTTTATGCCAAACTGGAGAAATGTGAGTTTGACAAAGACAGTCAAGTTCCTTGGTTATACCATTTCCCCCCAAAGGGATAAAAATGAACCCACAGAAGCTATCTGCCATCTCCAGATGGCATTCCCAAAAGGTCATAAGAGGCATTCAGCATTTTCTTAAGTTTGCCAGTTTTATCAAAGGATTATTTATTTCTAGGGCTGTCAATTAGTCGTAATTAACTCAGAAAAAAAATCATGATTGATTAATTGCACTGTTAAACAATACAATACCAATTGAAATTTATTAAATATTTTTGATGTTTTTCTAAATTTTCAAATTATCTATTTCAGTTACAACACAGAATACAAAGTGTACGGTGCCTACTTTATATTTTTGATTACAAATATTTACACTGTAAAAATGATAAGAAATAGTATTTTTCAACTCACCTCATACAAGTACTGTAATGTAATCTCTTTATCATGACAGTGCAACTTCCAAATGTAGTTAGTTTGGGTTTTTTTTGTTACATAACTGCACTCAAAAACAAAGCCATGTAAAACTTGAGCCTACAAGTCCACTCAACCCTACTTCTTGCTCAGCCAATTGCTAAGAGAAACAAATTTGTTTACATTTTTGGGAGATAATGCTGCCTACTTAATTACGATGTTGCCTGAAAGTGAGAACAGGCATTCACATGGCACTGTAGTAACTGGCATCGCAAGATCTTTGTGCCAGATGTGCTAAAGATTCATATGCCTCTTCATACTTCAGCCATTGTTCCAGAGGATATGCTTCTATGTTGATGACGCTCGTTAAAAAAAGAATGTGTAAGTTAAATTTGACTGAACTCCTTGCAGGAGAATTGTATGTCTCCTGCTCTGTTTTACCCGCATTCTACCATATATTTTATGTTATAGCAGTCTCGGATGATGACCCAGAACATGTTGTTTGTTTTTAAGAACACTTTCACTGCAAATTTGACAAAATGCAAAGAAGATACCAATGTGAAATTTCTAAAGATAGCTATATCACTCTACCCAAGGTTTAGGAATCTGAAGTAGCTTCCAAAATCTGAGAGGGATGTGGTATGGAGCATGCTGTCAGAAGTCTTAAAAGAGCAATATTCTGGTGCCAAAACTACAGAACCCAAACCACCAAAAAAGAAAATCAACCTTCTGCTGGTGGCATCTGACTCAGATGATGAAAATGAATAGGCATTGGTCCACACTGCTCTGGATCATTATCAAGCAGAACCCGTCATCAGCATGGACTCATGTCACCTGGAATGGTGGTTGAAGCAGCAAAGGACATATGAATCTTTAGCGAATTAGGCATGTAAATATCTCACGATGCCAGCTACAACAGTGCCATGCAAACGCCTGTTCTTACTTTCAGGTGACATTGTAAATAAGAAGCAGGCAGCATTATCTCCTGCAAATATGAACAAACTTGTTTGTCTGAGTGATTGGCTGAACAAGAAGTAGGACTGATTGGACTTGTAGGCTCTAAAGTTTTACATTGTTTTATTTTTGAATGCAGTTTCTTTGTACATTATTCTACATTTGTAAGTTCAACTTTCAAAATAAAGAGATTGCACTACAGTACTTGTATTAGGTTAACTGAAAAATACTATTGTTTTTAGTGCAAATATTTGTAGTAAAAAATAAATATAAAGTGAGAACTGTACCCTTTTTGTATTCTGTGTTGTAATTGAAATCAATATATTTGAAAATGTAGAAAACATCAAATATATAAATCAATGGTGTTCTATTGTTTAACAGTGCAATTAATAGCAATTAATTTTTTTAATCGCTTGAAAGCCCTAATTCTGTCACCTTGTTGCCCCGATAACTGTGCTTCCTTGAAAGGGAGTCCGCTTTGTCTGGTCACCAGAGGCACAGTTCACATTTGATTAGCTAAAAAGATATTTTACCTCAGCTTCTATACTAATGAACCCAGATTCTGCCAAACCCTTCACCATAGAGGGAGATACTTCAAATTTTGTCTTCAGAGTTTTCTGTCGCAACATCGTGGTTCTCATAACCAACTCCATCCCTGTGTCTTTTATTTATGAAAACTAACCCCCTGCTGAGAAAAATTATATCTGGGACAAGGGGTTTTTTATGATAAAGACAGTTTTTGAGGAATGGGGACACCTTCTAGAAGGAGCTCAGTTCCCAATCCAGATCCTTACTGACCACAAGAATCAGCATTATGCTCTATTGGTCTCTTTTCTTTGCCAGACTAAATTGTTGTCACTTCCTGCCCCAGATCACAAAATGGCAAGACAGATGCCCTGTCCCACAAAGATGAATACACCAAATCAGGCACAGCTCTCTCTGCTACCATTTTACATCCATCAAATTTTACTCAAGGGACAGCAAACAGGGATCTGATGTCCCTCATTTGGCTCCAGTTTCCCCAAGACCTCCTGTTATCAATATAAAGGAAAGGGTAACAACCCTTATGTTTGCAGTAACATAAAATCCCTTCTGGACAGAGATACAGAATCCCCTTACCTGTAAGGGGTTAATCAGTTTAATTAATCTAGTTGGCACCTGACCAGAAGGACCAATGGGAAAAGAAGATACTTTCAGATCAGGGTGGGGGTAGGGGACGTTGTGTTTGTGCTTTCTTTGTTCCTCTCAGACAGAGAGAGGGTCCAGGCAGGAAAAACATCTCCTAGAAACATACCTGCATGCTCATTTCACTTCAAGCCAAGGGGTGCTGCTGCAACCCCAGCACCCCGAGTTCTAGCACCTATACAGCCAGGAGCACTGGTCTTACTCCTCTGGTTCTAGCCAGCAACTGACCAGCAGCTTCTTTTACGTGGGCCTGCTGGACTCTGGCTTCTCGCTCTCCACAGCCACTCTAGGCAGAATGGAGGACTCACCTCTACTGCCCTTTTCCTGGGACTGGGTATAGTAGGGCTGTGAGGCCTCCAGCAGGGGGGCCTCAGGGCCTGGTACATCCTGTCAATGGAAGGCACTGTCAGGGGCCAGCCTGCAGCAAAGCCAGTCTCCTGGAAACCCAGTGGGCACAGCTGGCCCTGGTAGAAGCTGTCTGGTTGTAGGAGTCTTCAGGCTGATACTTTAGCTCAGTAGCAGCAGCTGGCCAGTGGCTGCTCAATGCTTTCTCATCTGCAACTGTGCTTGGTCCTGTCCCTGCCTCCATGGTCTCTAACCTTGCTCCTGCTCCTGCCCTATCCTGTACCTAGTCCAGCCCCCAGCTCTTTCCTTCTTTGACTCCAATCCTCCACTATGCCTTCTGACTGCAACTCCAGTTAACCCTTTTGCTTAGACTTTGGTCTCTGACTCCCAGCCATGACCTTTGGTTTCAGTCCTGGACCTGTCCCATCTGGATTCAGCTTTAATTGGTAGGCTGAACTCTTGCTTCAACTACTAGGCCCATGACTCACTGACATCAATATAGGTGACCCCCTTCAAATCAGGCATGAGGCACATTGGTAGGCTATTGTTGAGGGAGATGTACTGTTGCTGTACTTTGTTGCTGTACTTGCTCTGTGGACATTTTAAAGTTACATCTGCTAATCCAGGGCCTTTCACAAGTACTAAATTCATATACACTTAAAACAAAAGTTAAACACCAGGCAGAAAAATCTTTATGTACCTTTTTTTGAAACAGCTTTTAGACACGCCTGAACAGAATCTCAATTCCCTGCCTCCTTCTCCAATCCCATTTATAATAGCTGTTACATTTCTGAATCTATACTTTACTGTTGTGTCATATGATTGTTAAAATCAATGCTTCAAAAAATTTATTTTGTCCACTTAAGTGACATTAGTTTTTCTTGTTTTATGTATAGTGCTTTGTTGCTTGCAAAAAGCCCTTTATAATTCACTTTATTTAAATTCATTACTCATATTATTGAAAAAAAAGTCCAGAAGAGAAATATAGTTAAAAGCAAAATAAAGAGGTAGGAGATGTTATCATGGCTGTCTATCTTTGTTGTTTATACACACAGTTGAAACAATTTTTATAAGAGCTTTGGCTTTCATACATTAGAATACATATTGATTCTGGGGGAAAAAATAGCATCTTTTATTGCTTTACTGCTTGCACTATTAATTTAAATTGGTTAAGCTATTGCCCATGCATTATCAAGAAGGTTAGACAAAATTACAAGGTTTAATTTTCTTGATGCTTTTATTGTCTGGTGATATACAAAAGTCATAACTACAAATCAGTTAATTTCTCTGGTGTGTGTGTATGTTTGTTTGTTTTTTGTTTGGTTGTTTCTTGGGATAATTGGTGAAAAACCAAATTGGACTATTGGCAGAATTCAGCTATCCTGAATTTAAACCCTTCAAAAAGTGTGCAGAGTAGTCATCCATAATTTCATACCTTTAAAAAGAAGCATGTTAGCTAGGGCCCTCTTATATAGTCCTTACCCAGCATGAAATTCACCACACAGACCAGCAGGCCTGCACAAGCCGTGTGTATCTCATAAGCACACATAAGCCTTTGAAGTGCAGCTTATTGGGGACACAGAGACTGACGCAGTTCCTCTGCACTGGAATGAATTTCACCCTTAGGTCCTATTCCTGCAAAATTTTATGCACATGCATAACTTCACACATAAGTAGTCCCTTTGACTTTTAATTGTTGCTTAAAAATTCAGTACTGTCTTTCCCCTTCCCTTAATGAGTCCTTAAGCAAAAACAAGGAAGACAAAACCTGTCATTCCTGATATTTCTTGGGGGGAGAGGGAAATATCATGCCCGGCATCTATTTATACATCATAACGAACTCACAAATGGCACAATTATCTTTCTTTGGAGGTTACCTTCAATGGCTCTTAATAAAATCAATGCTACTTCTCAGCTTGAGACCCTGGCCTATAGATACAACACTTTGCTAATGAGTTGTTTCCTTACCCTCCTTTCCCCTCTGCCCTATTTGACTATCAGAAGATTTGCATGATATTTACTAAATACGAGAGTCAATAATGTACTTATGGATATCAGAATGCAATAGCACTATGTCTTAGCAGAGCTTGATGTCTGGCTGAAGACTAGTTAGCTGAAGCTCTGTTCAGACAAGATGGATGTAATATTGGTGGACTGGGGAAAAAATCAGAATTGGAAGTTATGTTAGTGCTTTCTCTTGTACTCATGGATTGTATGTTTCAATAATAATTGGGTAATACAAACTATTTAAAGGTGTAAGTATTTAGTGGCCCTGACTGTCTTAATGTTCCAGAAGCCATCAGCACCCTGCCAGAACATCTGTGTATATATGTAGCTTGACTTTAAATGCTGTCCACAGCTGATAAACACGGTTGTTTTCAGACCTCTCTGTCCTTCATGTTAGCTACACTATGTAAAGAGCAAAAGGCAACAACTTCAATTTGCAAGGTGGGGGGTGGTAAGTTTAGATCCTGGATTCTCCAGGGTATGTCTATGTTGCAATAAAACACCAGCATCTGACCTGTGTCAGCTGACTCAGGCTTCTGGGGTTATAACACTGTAGTGTAGAGGTTTGGACTCAGGCTGGGGCTGGATCCTGGGCTCTGGGACCTTGTGAGGGGTATAGCCCTGCAGCCTGAGCCCCAGTTAGTGGACACAAGACAGCCAAGGGTGTTTTATTACAGTGTAGACAACCACAGCTGCTATCTGAGCAGCATCCTCTTGTCATACAAAGGTTAAGGGGCTGGGGAAAGAGGGCTGTCTCCTTGCTGTTCCAGACATTAGGAGTCCCAACCACATCCCCCAGCTTCTTTCTCCATAAAAGCCCCTCAACACTAGATTTCTCATCATCCTTCAGTGTGACAGACCCTGAATTTGTTGACTATCAGGGCAGGCTACACGACTCATTTATTTCCTTCGGAGGTGGTGAGCTGAGGGACAGATGACCTGAGAAGGCAGTTTGTGTTTTGTTTTATAGGTGATGCATATTCCTTTTTTTGGTTGGAATGTATTTAAGGTAAGTCTAGAATATTGAAGGGTTTTTGCCTTATGACTAGATCTCTGAGTTTGGGGTTGTACAGGGTCTCACCACCACATGGACTGTCCAGGGAGCATACATACTTGTAACATGCTGTCCTTGGTATGTCCAGCCAACTCCATGGACTAGCACAAATGTGTGACAGTTATAGCCTGAAATGAAATCAGCTTTTGTATGCAGAGTGTATTAGGAAGAAGGCCTGAAACATAAACCCATGTATCAGAGACTTGGTATGAGGCCTGAGGCCTGGGCTAAAGTAGTCATCTGGCAAGAACAGGGCTGATATTGCAGAATCACACATTCCTAAGTAGTGTTAGGCACAAGAATATATACGCAAACACATTCAAGAAAGGTGGTACCAGAACACCTCGATACCACACACATTCCCCAAAGATAACAGGAACATGCTGACCCATGGATAAGGTCAGGATGACAGCATGATGCATAGAGATGTTTTGATCGAACCTATAGGTACAAGGAAATGGGTAGCACCCTAATACATATCTTGTTTGTATTGGTGTATAAAAATGTATCTCAGAAGGAGTGTCTGGCCAGGTGAGGGGGGAATGGAAAGTTCTGCTACTCACTGAGCTGCATCCATTGTCATGGGCATACATGTGCTAGTATAACTGTAGGCATTGATCCGGGGAGCTAGGACCATGCTTTGTTGACAATAAACCTGGCAAAGTGCCTTTGAACCTTAACAGATCTTGTGGTCATTGGGTGGCTTGCTCAATGTCTGCTGTGCCAGCTCTCTACACAGAGCTGGGGCAGCACATAGAAAGAACACATATGCAGCCAAACATCTGATGACAAAGAGCAGCTGACACAAGCTGAACTCAGGTGATACTGAAGTGATGCTGGTTGGCAAGAGGAAATACTTTGAAGATATTCTTTCCCCCTTCTATTGAAGGCATGCAGTATCCATTTGTCAAAGCTATCTGAGGTCCTGTTTGACTCCTCATTGAGTCTGAATGACCAGGTAGCACCTAGAAATAGTTTCCTCTCAAGCTTAGGTGAAAGAAAGCATCTCCGTTATTTATGACAGGTTTCAGAGTAGCAGCCATGTTCGTCTGTATTCGCAAAAAGAAAAGGAGTACTAGTGGCACCTTAGAGACTAACCAATTTATTTGAGCATAAGCTTTCGTGAGCTACATCCGATGAAGTGAGCTGTAGCTCACAAAAGCTTATGCTCAAATAAATTGGTTAGTCTCTAAGGTGCCACTAGTACTCCTTTTCTTTTTCCGTTATTTATGTGGCCTCCATTGTTGTAGCACCTCAAAATCTTTAATGGATTTATCCTTATTATATCTCTGCGAGGCAGGAAAACACTATTATCCCTTAAAGCTCACTGGAAAATGGAAGTCTCTTCCCAAATCATCAAAAATGTGACTTTTTTTTCAGGAAGGGATTTCAAAAACTCTGTTTTGGGAAAAATTGAAAGAATTTTTTTTGGCTTTCTGGACACTGGTCAGGCAGAAAGCGAAATTGACAAAATCCTTCCAGACCTGCTGCTAGAGAGGCAGAGAGCTAGGGTGCTAAGCCTCTGCTCCCTGGAGCTTAGGGGCAACCACCTCTAGCTGTCTTCATCTCCAGCCCTAGAATTCACAGATTCTAAGATTTGAAGGGAACATTATGATCATCCAATCTGACCTCCTGTATAACTCAAACAGAACTTCCCCAAAATTCCTACAGCATGGCTTTTAGAAAAACAGCCAGCCTTGATTTAAAAATGGTCAGTGATGGAAAATCTACCATGACCCTTTGTAAATTGTTTCAACAGTTAATTAGTCTCACTGTTAATTAATTTATGTTTTTTTTACCATCTGAATTTGTCTAGCTTCAATTTCCAGCATTGATTGTGTAGTATCTTTCCCTACTAGATGGAGGAGCCCATTATTAAAAGTGTTACCCATAGAGGTACTTACAGTCAAGTCACCTATTAACCTTCTCTTTCTTAAGATTAATAGATTGAGCTCCTTGAGTTTATCAGTGTAAGGCATTTTTTCTAATCCTTTAATTATTCTTGTGGAGCTTCTCTGAACCTTCTGCAGTTTATCAAGATCTTTCTAGACTTGTGGGCACCGGACCAAGACACAGTATTTCAGCAGCAGTCACCAAATAGAGAGGTAAAATAACTTCTTTATTCCTATTTGAGATTCCCTAAAATAACCTCTTTACTCTCACTCAAGATTCCCAATTATGCATCCCAGGATTGCACCAGCTCTTTTGGCCACAACATCAGACTGTGAACTCACATTCAGCTGATTATTCACCTCAACCCCAAATCTTTTTCAGAGTCACTGCATTCCAGGACACAGTCCTCCATCTTGTAAATATGGCTAAAATTCTTTGTTCCTAGATGTATACATTTACATTTAGTTGCATTAAAGCACATATTGTTTGCTTGCACTTCATTTACCAAGGAATCTGGATTGCTCTGAATCAGTGATCTGGCTTCTTGATTATTTACTATCCCCTTAATTTGTGTGTCATCTGCCAACTTTGAGTGATTATTTTATGTTTTCTTCTCGGTCATTAATAAAAATGTTAAACAGTAAAGGGCCAAAAATTGACCCTTGCGGGACCCCACTGGGGAATCAGACCCGCTCAATGACAACCCCTGTTTACCTATCAGTTAGCCAGTTTTAAATCTATTTAATGTGTGCCATGTTAATTTGATATTCTAGCTTACTAGTCACAACATAATGCAATACCAAGTCTGTTAGGGGGCTTATTCCTTCACCCGCTTACTTCCCTGGTCCTTCTCGCATGAGCAGAGAGCAACAATACCCGAAGTCCAAAGGTGCAAACAATTTCAAGTTTCTTGGAGTGAACTTCCAGCAAGCATGATTCCAGTTTCCTTCCTTAGTGTCCCCCTTCCCAGCTCTGACACCACAGAGCCTTACCTGTGGTCCTGTTCCCATTCCCCCCCATTAGCAAAACATGATTCCAGTTTCCCCACCCCCTTTCCCTGTTCCCATTCCCCCCCACACTTCCTGATTGACTGCAGACTATATAGTAAAACTTGAGTTCTGCTTAGCTATACCTTAATCAATCATTTCCTGAAATGTAACTAACCAATCCTAACATACTGTAACATGATTATTTAACCAATTATATCCCACCACCTTAATTAGTTTACACCCAGCAAAATTAATTATACAGCAGACAGAAACAAATCACAGAACCAGACAGAGATTATAGAGACAAACAATAGGGAAATGGGGACTACAATGATAGAACAACACAGAAATGAGGATTTCACATCCCAGCTATTGATAAGTGAGTTCTTGCCAGACAGGATGCTATCAAACTAAGTTTCCTTTTACATCTTCTAGGCACTTCCCTTTCTCTGGAGGTGATAGGCATGATCAGGAAAGGATTGTATTCCTAAGAGCCCAATAGCACCTTATTTCAATGTGACTAGTTTGGAATGTGAGGATGTGATGTTCGCTTCCCAGCTTATGGCTGCCTCTGCTGCTTAGCCAAAGGCCTTAGCCTAAGCACAGGGTCTCAGACTGTCACAGTAAGAGAAGGACCTTACATCGGCAGACAGTGATTTTGATTCTTTCTTTTATACCCCTATAACTAGCTAAGTAATAAGAATACACCTAAATTAGAGTATAGGCCTTTACAGACAGGCCGGAATATCTATATCCTAACAAAGTCAAATGTCTTATGGAAGTTTTAAGTATATTAGATCAGCTCTATTACCTTTATCAACCAAACTTGTAATCTCATCAAAAAATATCAAGTTAGTTTGACAGGTTCTATTTTCCATTAATTACATTACCCTCCTTTTGGTCTTTATTAACCAAGTCCTGTATCAGCTGCTCCACTATCTTGCCCTATATCAATGCAAGAGTGACAGGTCTATAATTACCCAGTCATCCTGTTTAAAAATTGGCATAATGTTAGGTTTCTTGCAGTCTTCTGGAACTTCACCAGCACTTAAAGATTTATTGAAAATCAATATTAATTTTCCAGTAAGCGCCTCAAGCAGCTCTTTTAAAACTCTTGAAAATGAGTTATCTGGACCTGCTTAATTAAATGGGAGATTGAGAGCCATGTTGCTCAACCTCAGCATCCTTCCTGAAAAGCCTTTGTCAATTTCACTTTCTCACTTTACCAGAGTCTTCCAGGGTGGGCAGCTGTCATTTCAATTTTCCCAGTGGAAAAGCATTTTTTTTTTTCAGTTTTTCAAAAAGGAAACTTTTTGTCAGAAAATCATTCTGACACACAAATTCTATCCAGCTCTATTACCTCCATTTTACAGACTGGGATCACAGAAAGGCTAACGTACTTGCCTAGGGTCACAGAGGAATTTATGGTGGAGGAGATAACTGAACTGGGTTTCTGAAGGTCCATGATGTCACTAGGCTAATCACTGGACCATCGTTCCACTCAGCTTTGTCCTGAACAGAGATCTGGCCACAATGATCCATAAATTCACCACCGCCAGGCTTCATTACTGTAACTCACTGTATATGAAGTTGAGTATGAATACAATGCACATGCCACATTGATACAGAATGCACCTCCCCACCTTCACTAGAGCTTAGGCCACCATGAACACATCAGGCCTGTACTCAAGTCCTTCCCTGGACAGCTTTCAATGCCAGTTCAAGGCTTCATTTTAATTTTCAAATCAATTAATGGATCAAGCCCCAAGGATGTCACTCTATGAACTGCTGTGCTCCTCTGGGTCAACACAGATAACAACCCCAGGATGAAACATGAGAGAACTTGGGACAAAGCATTCCCAGTTAAGGGAAACTGGGAGTTACTCCTGGGGGAATTCTGCACCACTGTGCAGGCAGAATTTATGTTCCCCGCAAAGTTCTTTGCTTTCTGTAGAAAAATGACTTTGATGGGGAACCAAAGGGAAGCCATAAGAGCGGCCAAGTGCCCCTCCCAAGCAGGACAGGCACATTGTTTTGGGCACCCGGAGCAGACCCACTCCCAGACACCACCTCCTCACTTCCTGTCCCCATTCTCAGCTGCAGAGGGAGAGGTCACTGTAGGGGAGCTGCTCCCCGCAGTCCATCCAACCCCTGTGCATCTGGACCCCCATACTGCTGCCAAGCCTCACCTTCCCACACCCAGAACCCCACCCCATCCCTACCCCTGAATACCCACCTTGTAAAACCCTCTCCCCCACATCTGGACACCCCCCCTCCCACTGAGTCCTACACCCCAGCATCCGGACTCCTGATAAGCCCCATTTCCCCACCCAGATCCTCAACCGTGCACCGGAGACCACCCACCATACTCGGCTCCCCACCCTGCCAAGCCTCACCCCCCTGCAGCCAGAGCCACCCTGCACGCACACCCCACCAACAAGCTCCATCCCCTGCAATCCAGACCCCTACCCCTGCACCCAGACCACTCTCTTCTCAGACTCCCACACTCAAACCCCTACCCCAATGACCCCCACCTCCCTGCACCTGGACCACCCCAATGAGACCCCTGAATCTAGACACCCATGCCACTGAGCCCATTTGAGAGGGTCCCTGGGGTGCAACTAGGACTGTGAGACTGCTGAGCCCTCCAAATCCACCAACCTGGGCTGCCTCTCACCCTTTGATGCTGATATCTGACAGGCACTGCACTGACACAGCCATCCATAGGCAGGGACATACCTAACTGAGTCACATAAATGATCTCTCAGCGACTCATGAACCATCAATAGAGAGGCTTCAGACATTTGTCCTCAGCACCCCAGTTTTGCACCCCAGAACTGTACCATCTTTCACTGGTCAGAAGCCTGGCCAGTGTAAATTCATTACCTAGTTCACCATTTTGTCAAAGGAAAGTGGACATGCACCAGCCTTTGTAACCTGAGCTGAGATTGCCCCAAGCACTTCAACACTAAATACACACTAAATTAAATAAAACATAAAATAGGTTTAATAACTACAGAAAGATAGATTTTAAGTTATTATAAGTAGCAGACAGAGATCAAAGTTGTTTACTCAATTAAAAACAAATTTTCAGTCTGAGTACTACAAACTAAACACGATTTGAATCAAGTAGTGTCTCACCCTGACAGATGTATAAACAGGTGACAGTTCCTCAATAAGTAGGCTGGAACTGCCTTCCAGCCTGGGACCAAACTTCCCCTGTTCAAAGTCTTTGTCTTCCAGACATGCTTCCCAGTATTAAGATGGGGATAGGGGGAGAGAGGCTAAGTGGTGACATCACAATCCCTATTTTATGCTTTCTTTCCACTGCTAGAAAGATCCTTGTTGTAGTGCGGGGGTCAGTCAGTCCCCATTAGTCAACAAGTCTCCTTTGCATATGTGCCTACTGTAAGGAGCCTCTGGGATAGTGGATTGTTTTCTTGATGGACCATTAACATTGTCTGGTCCCTCCTTGCAACTGAAAGGCTGACTGTGGGTGTTCCCAACCTCACAACATAGTTCAGTGGCACATATAGCAATACTTCATATACAATGATACTACATACAATCCAATGGGGTATTAATGTTCAACAGATCAAGACTTTTAAAATGACACCTCACAAGGCATACTTTAGATAAAACATATAATTATATGATGGTGGTGAATATGGGGTTCCAGGGTGCTAATTTGAGGTACAGAGTGTCACAGCTCCAACCACCTGCACCCAGAGCCCCCACCCTGCCATGCCCCACTTCCATACACTCAGACACCTCTCTCTCCCCCTCCACCGCTGAGCTCCAACCCCCTTCACCTGGACCCCCAGCAGAGTACCATTGCCCCTGCACCCAGAACCCCCTCAACAAGCCAAATTTCATACCCCAAGCAGAGATTTTACCCCCCAAAGCTAGTAAAGACAAAGACTCCAGGAAGCAAAGACTAGGGACTTTGCTATTGGTACTGATGGAAATCTCTTAGATAGTATGGTGATATGCAGCAGCATAACACCCTAAGACAGACATTCACCCTTTGGGGAAATTTGCACCTGAAAGGCCATTTGAAAGGACTCCCCAAACTCCCCTCTCTTAAGTTTACTAAATTCCACTTTTCAGTTTTTACTCTGACACTAACTATATATTTCTATCCCTGTCAGTAGAGATTTTCCTTCCAATTTCATTATACACACACACAATTTGCAACACTTGCCCTCTTTACCTGCATTTCTTATTAGCAGGGGAGCACTGTCTTCATGATGCATTGGAAGTATTTTATCACCATAAATACAAAATAAATATCCATTATTTTATCTATTTAAATTATATATATATATATCTCCAAGCATATCTGAGAGGGAATATTTTATAATGAAGAAGAGCACTGACCAAGGGTTAGGTAATAAAGGGCAAGCAAACAAAACAGAGCTATTCATAAGGAGGAGAAATAGAAAATGTAATGTCAAAATGAAAGGCTATTTGGCACCAGAATAACCCCTGTGCTCAAGAATTGTTCACCTCTGTCAATCTACTCAAACTGATGGAAGGAGAATGAAGTTGCAATACATGTTGAATGCTTTGATAAGAGGCAGCAGGGCAATAAATATACTTGACTATGAAGGTAAATGATTATGACATTTAAAAATATTAAGATGTAGGGAAAGAATACTTGGTGGAGGTAGTGGGGAACATAATCTCTGCCTATGTGTTAGGATTCTGAGTCTCAAGGAGAGTGCATCTGACATAAACAGAAGAATTTCAAGGTCCATTGTCCAATATCTGTTACTCATATAACTGTCAGTTGCATATATTCACCCAAATGCTGTGGATAAAATATTTACCCATTCATTTTTACTCTCCAGGACTGTTGAGACAAATATTCATCATTCCATACTTGCTTAAATATTCATCATTCCAATATCCATTTCCATTTTCCTGAATCTCCACTGTATTTCAATACCAATTTTTTCTCATGTAATTTTTAATGCAAAAACTAGAGGACATGTGCTGCTTCTAAAGATGGTACAGGAGAAACTAGTTGAAAAATATAACTAGATGAAAGTGTAACCTTTGGGTGGGCAACAGTTTACTTCATTGCCCTTCTCCAGTCCCTAAAAAAAATCCCAATTCCCATAGAAAAGCACTTGGAGACCCAGAATTCAGTCATTGAATATCTTCAGCAAGGATTGCACAGGGTCAACTTTCCCACAATCAAGTCCAAAAGAACAGAAGGAATTAACTTAATTCTTTAGTATCAACTATGTAAAATCTTATGATAAAGAAATAAATAATAATAACTTAATTTTTACAACATAACATGGCTACTTTATAAGCCACATACATTATCATCCCAGTTATACATATACAAATAAAGAAAACAAATTAAATCTAAACAGGTCAGTGCCCACAGAAACACAGTGAGAAGAAACTCAGAGTTCCCAAAAGCTTAGGTTGAGTTCACTTGAGTCTCAGAATCTTTGATCACCAAATCTATATAGTCTGCTGAATCAAAACCAATGTCTTCTCGCCACTTGCTTGTCGAAATTTTCAGCTGGAATCCTTGAGGCTCTTCCTCCTCTCCTCCACCGAAATTGCTCAGTTAGCTAGTCAGATAACTAATTAACCACTCACTTAAGTATATAGATTTTTTTTTAAAAACCCTGTTACCAGAAAAATACAAAACTGAGAATAGCAAAATAAATAACTTTCCCCATCATCACATTTAAATAAGAGACAAGTTGGTGAATCATACTACTTGAGACAATTTAACTGAAATAGTTTTGCTAAAATCAAACATTCAAAGTATACAATTAAAATGAAAGAAATTAATTTTCCCTCCCAATTTCCCCTTTCTATCATTAACACTGCCCCAGTTTCCCTGTTGGAGGATTAACAATATCACTAACTTGCTGCAAAATGCTTCTGAGTTAGACAAAACAGCCTTCTTTTCTGCTCCTGGGTTCAGCTTCTCCCAACCCACGCAGAACACAGGGCCTTTTGCAAAGCAGCTGCCCAACTACTTGCCCTCACTGAGTCTGAGTACAGCAACAGGGAACGTATTGAGCATACCCAAAACTACCACACCCAATTCCAGAAACGTCTGAGTGATGAGGGCTAAATGTGCATTTGCCTAACAAGAATGACCCAGACATTATTCTTACCAAACACCGCTCCTCCCTACCCCCGCAATAGATCTTTAAGAGATATCTCCCTATTAGGCATACAAAAGCACATGTGGCAAACTGATGATTTAGTTGGGGATTGACCCTGCTTTGAGCAGGCGGTTGGACGAGATGACCTCCTGAGGTCCCTTCCAACCCTGATATTCTATGAACTGCTGGCTCATGAAGATAAATCACTCTTTTTTGCTGGTCATTGGTATGTAACGTGAGGGATACTTTCCAAGCAATTCACATGGACTCAGCCTTTCAGCTCCCATTTAAATGGATTTCTCCCATACTGATCAAAAATTTATTTTACTCTAAATGTATGTCTCTTCTATGTATAATACTATAAAACAAATGAAGTCCTTGGCATACAAATTAACAGTGTAGTATTTACAAAGTTAGCCATCTCATTAAATTGTTTCCATTTTATGAATTACAGGATGCACTTCTTACCATGGGGATTAAGTGTTATGTAAGATTGTGTCTGTCCCCTTTCACTAGGGTGAATTTCACCCATCATCGTAGATAGTGCATTACACAATTATCTGACTGACACAGGAGTTCAGCTGGTAGAAGTTTCCCTTTTCCTTCTCTCCCCTCCTCCCCTCAGAGGAAGGGACCATACATTTTTTGTTTGCTTTTATTGCAATCTCTTTCTGCAAATGGAACCTCAAAACTGTAAGGCTGAATATCAAATATAATTAGGGTCTTGTCTAAACAAACAGCGCATGGCAAACCACAGTGTAAATTTATCTTGCACTCACCTGCTGTCTGCTAACTGTCCATCTGGATCGTACTGCTTTGGACTTAAATTTCCGAAGTGTGCTTTGATCCATCGTGCTTTGAAACAGGAGAAGATTAAAGCACCTCCAGGAGCTTCTAATCCATGGTAGTAGGGCCCATGAGGACAATTAGTGCAAGGCAAATAAGTGCAAGGTACACCTCCATATGATAATATTTAAGCATGTAAAACACCACTGCTAGAAGTGACCATGTGTAACCCATGTGCCTAATAATCTCTTTAAGAGACCCATTGGTGGGAGTTAGGTGGGAGTTGTGTCTGGGTCATTGTTGCTAGGCAGATTTAGCACTCCACATCCAGAAGCTTCTGAAATTGGGTGTAGTAGTTTTGGGTCTGCTCCAATAAGTTCCCTGTTGCTGGGGTCAGACTCCATGAGGACAAGCGCAAGTGGTCAGGGCAGCTGCTTTACAAAGGTCCATGTGCCCTTTGTGAGTTGGGAGAAGCTAAACCCAGGAGCAGAAAGCAGGCTGTTGTCCCTAACTCGGAAGCATTTTGCAGCAGATTAGTGACATGGTTAATTCTCTAACAGAGAAGTATGGACAATGTTAATTTATAGCCAGGGGAAATTGGGAGGGAAAAAATAACTTCTATTTTAATTGTATGCTTTGAATGTTGTTTTGATTTTAGCCAAACTGTTCTTGTTAAATTGTCTCAAGCAGTATGGTTTCAGAGTAGCAGCTGTGTTAGTCTGTATTCGCAAAAAGAAAAGAAGTAGTTGTGGCACCTTAGAGACGAACAAATTTATTTGAGCATAAGCTTGATGCATCCAATGAAGTGAGCTGTAGCTCACGAAAGTTTATGCTCAAATAAATTTGTTAGTCTCCAAGGTGCCACAAGTCCTCCTTCAAGTAGTATGATTCACCAACTTTTCTTTAAATGTAGTCATGCGGAGAGTGGTCATTTATATTTTGCTATTCTCAGTTTTCTATTTTCTTGTAACAGAGTTTTCTTTAAATCTATACATTTAACTGAGTGATTGGTTAATCAGTTAGACTGGCTCATGGTGATTTCAGCAGAGGAAGTGTCTGCATGGATTCCAGCTGAAGATTCCTACAAGCAAGTGGAGGGAAGATGTTGTTGTAGGCTTAGCAGACTATGTAGATTTGGTGATCAAAGACTCTAACTGAGACTTAGGTGAACTCAACCTAAGCTTTTGGGAACTCTCAGTTTCTTCTCACCATGTTTCTGTGGGGACTGAACTGTTCAGATTTTAATTTGTTTTCTTTATTTGTGTTTATGTATGACTGTGAAGATAATGTCTATAGATTATAACATCTTATGTTAAAGAAACCAAAAATCTAATTTTTACAGCATAACATGGCTATTTTATAAAGTTATTTAATTAAATTCACTTCTTTAGTTCCTTTTAGGACTTGAATGTGGGGAGGTTTACTCTGTGCAGAAAATCCTTGGAGACTGAACTCTGGGTCTCCAGCTACTTTCTATGGGAACTGAGTTTTTTAGGCATCGGAGAAGGGCAATGAAGTGAACTCTAGGCCACGCAAAGGTTACATATGCACAAAAAATTGTGCGCACAAGCAATTGGTTATTTGAAAGAGTTTGTGTGTGGAGAGTCCCAGATTTTGCCAGAGACTAATTGGTCTAGTGGTGAGCAGATCCACCCTTCCACAAGGCACATGGGCTCCAAGCAGCCCATGCAGACTAGGGGCAGAGTAGTGCATCTGGAAGTTGGGCCTGACCCTTTAGGAGTCACCAGCAAGATTTTATCACTGCCTAGGACCCTGCTGACAACACAGTCTATCCAAATTAAATGTACTTTGGATATTGTCCCTGTCCCAGCCCACTTGTCCAAAAACCTTTTATTTGCCTCTCTGGGGGAAACACCCTGCTCACTGCCACCATTTGGAGGCACTTCCTCAACTGATTCTACAATGGGGTAAGGCAGTGGTTCTCAACCAGGGGTATATGTATCCCTGGGGGTACACAGAGGTCTTCCAGGTGGTACATCAACTCATCTAGATATCTGCCTAGTTTTACAACAGGCTACATAAAAAGCACTATTGAAATCAGTACAAACTAAAATTTCATACAATGACTTGTTTATATTGCTCTATATACTATACACTGAAATGTAAGTACAATATTTATATTCCAATTGATTTATAATTATATGGTCAAAATGAGAAAGTAAGTTTTTTTCAGTAGTAGTGTGCGGTGACACTTTTGTATTTTTATGTTTGATTTTGTAAGCAAGTACTTTTTAAGTGAGGTGTAACTTGAGGGTACACAAGACAAATCTGACTCCTGAATGGGGTACAGTAGTCTGGAAAGTTTGAGAGCCACTGGGTTAAAGGAAATAGCATTTTCCCTCCAATTGCCTCTTCACTGTTATGCTGCGACAATGTTGCAACTCACATGATTTTTATCAAGTAACAAAGGGGTAGCCGTATTAGTCTGAAACCACAAAAACAACGAGGCGTCCAGTGGCACCTTAATTTATTTGAGCATAAGCTTTGGTGGGTAAAAAAACCCACTTCTTCAGATGCATGGATCGAAAATTACAGATACAGCCATAAATATACTGGGACATGAAGAGAAGGAAGTTACCTTACAAGTGGAGAACTGGTGTTAACAAGGTCAATTCAGTCAGGGTGGATGTGGTCCACTCCCAATAATTGATGAGGAGGCGTCAATACCAAGGGAGGTGAAATTGCTTTTGTAGTGACCCAGCCACTCCCAGTCCCTATTCAAGCCCAAATTAATGGTGTAAAGTTTGCAAATGAATTGTAGCTCTGCAGTTTATCTTTGAAGTCTGTTTTTGAAGGTTTTTTTTTTGTTGAATTATGGCTACTTTTAAATCTGTTATTAAATGTCCAGGGAGATTGAAGTTTTCTCCTACTTGCTTTTGTATGTTACCATTCCTGATGTCCGATTTGCGTGCATTTATTCTTTTATGTAGAGACAGTCTGGTTTGGCCAATCTACATGGCAGAGGGGCATTTCTGGCACATGATGGCATATACCACATTAGTAGATGTGCAGGTGAATGAGTCCCTGATGGTGTGGCTGATGTGGTTGGGTCCTCTGATGGTGTTGCTAGAGTAGATATGGGGACAGAGTAGGCAACGGGGTTTGTTACAGGGATTTGTTCCTGGGTTAGTGTTTCTGTGGTGTGGTGTGTAGTTGCTGGTGAGTATTTGCTTCAGGTTGGGGGCTGTCTGTAAGCGAGGTCTGGCCTGCCTCCCAAGGTTTGTGAGAGTGAGGGATCATTTTCCAGGATAAGTTGTAGATCGTTGATGATGTGCTGGAGAGGTTTTAGCTGGGAGCTGTACGTGATGGCCAGTGGTGTTCTGTTATTTTCCTTGTTGGGCCTCTCCTGTAGTAGGTGACTTCTGGGTACCCATCTCACTCTGTCATTCTGTTTCCTCACTTCCCCAGGTGGGTATTGTAGTTTTAAGAATGCGTGATAAAGATCTTGTCTGAGAGATTGGAGCAAATTTGGTTGTCTCTTAGGTCTTGGCTGTAGACAATGGAGCATGTGATGCATCCTGGATGGAAGCTGGAGGCATGTAGGTAAGAATAGTGGTCAGTAGGTTTCCAGTATAGGGTTGTGTTTATGTGACCATCGCTTATGTGCACTGTAGTGTCCAGGAAGTGGATCTCTTGTGTGGACTGGTCCAGGCTGAGGTTGATGGTGGGGTGGAAATTGTTGAAATCCAGTTGGCATTCTTCAAGAACCTCCTTCCAGTGGGTCCATATGATGAAGATGTCATTAATGTAGTGCAAGTAGAGGAGGGGCGCTACGGGATGAGAGCTGAGGAAGCGTTGTTCTAAGTCAGCCATAAAAATGTTGGCATACTGTGGGGCCATGCGGGTACCCATAGCAGTGCCACTGACTTGAAGGTATACATTGTCCCTAAATCTGAAATGGTGAGGACAAAGTCACAAAGCTCAGCCACCAGGTGTGCCATGGCCTCATCAGCGATACTGTTCCTGACAGCTTGTAGTCCATCCTTGTGTGGAATATTGGTGTAAAGAGCTTCTACATCCATGGTGGCCAGGATGGTGTTTTCAGGAAGATCACCAATGCACTTTAGTTTCTTCAGGAAGTCGGTGGTGTCTGGAAGATAGCTAGGAGTACTGACAGTGTAGGGTCTGAGGAGAGAGTCCAAATAGCCAGATAATCCTGCTGTAAGAGTGCCAATGCCTGAGATGATAGGGTGTCCAGGATTTCCAGGTTTATGGATCTTGGGTAGCACATAGAATACCCCTGGCCGGGGTTCTAGGGGTGTGTCTGTGTAGATTGTACCTGTGCTATAGCAGGGAGTTTCTTGAGCAGATAATGTAGTTTCTTTTGGTACTCCACAGTGAGATCGGAGGATAGTGGCCTGTAGAACATGGTATTGGAGAGTTGCCTGGCAGCTTCCTGTTCATAATCAGACCTGTTCATGATGACTACAGCACCTCCTTTGTCAGCCCCTTTGATTTTAATGTCAGAGTTGTTTGAGGCCGTGGATGGCGTTGCTTTCTGTATGGGTTAGGTTATGGGGCAAGTGATGCCCCATATTTGTTCACAATTTTAGCCTGTGCACATCTGGGGAAGCACTCTATGTAGAAGTCCAGTCTGTCATTTCAACCGTCCGGAGAAGTCCACACAGAATTCTTCTTCTTGTAGTGTTGGTAGGAGGGTTCCTGTGGGTCAGTGTGTTGTTCAGAGGTGTGTTGAAAATATTGCTTGAGTTGGAGATGGCAAAAGTAGGCTTCCAGATCACTGCAAAACTGTATCATGTGCATGCGGATGGTGGGGCAGAAAGAGAGTCCCCGAGATAGGACAGACTCTTCTGCTGGACTAAGTGTGTGGTTGAATATATTAACAATATTGTTGGGTGAGTTAAGGATACCACCATTGTAGCCCCCTGTGACATGTAGGAGTTCAGATAGTTTACTGTCCTTTTTCCTCTGTAGAGAAGTAAAGTGTGTGTTGTAAATGGCTTGTCTCATTTTTGTAAAGTCCAGCCACATGGAAGTTTGTGTGGAAGGTTGGTTTTGTATGAGAGTCTCCAGTTTTGAAAGCTCAGTCTTGATCTTTTCCTGTTTGCTGTACAGGATGTTGATCAGGTGGTTCCTCAGTTTCTTTGAGAGTGTGTGGAACAATCTCTAACCATGATTTTATCATGTCTCATGATACTTTGTGTCTTACTTGAAGTTCTGGCTACTGAAGTTGGATGATTGCTTGAAAATCTCAGGTTTCATTTAAAAAAAATGCAAGTTCCTCACCCTGATAGTTGGGGAGAAAAGCTTGAAAATGTGACCCCAGCAAACACAGAAGGATCAAAAGCCAGACTGCAAATAAAAAGAATCCATATATTATGATTTTTAAAAACTCATCTTAAAGCTTGATTTTTGGGGACCTGACTTATGATTTTGGAATGCTCAGGGTTGCCAATACTGCAACTGTCTCATCAGTCCCAGCAAGTAATTACAGAGGGACATAATAAGGATGCTGAAGGAGAAGTCAAACCCACAGACCAATACAGTAGAACCTCAGAGTTATGAACAACCTCAGTTCCCAAGGTGTTCATAACTCTGAAATGTACATAACTCTGAACAAAGCGTTATGGTTCTTTCAAAAATTTACAACTGAACATTGACTTAATATAACTTTGAAACTTTACTATGGAGAAGAAAAATGCTGCTTTTAACCATCTTAATTTAAAAGGAAACAAGCACAGAAACAGTTTCTTTACCTTTTTAAATCTTTTCCTTTTTTTTATTTTAGTAGTTTACATTTAACACTGTACTGTACTGTATTTCCGGTTCCAAATTAGGTTTGTGGTTGACTGGTCAGCTCGTAACTCTGATGTTCGTAAATCTGAGGTTCTACTGTACTAATAGCTGGCATTTTAACTCATACCAATAGCTGGATAAGCAGCTCCCCCATCAGTCTTACATAGAGGAGAACAGACAGATAATTCCACAGGTCAGCCTAACAAGGCTACTGCTAGCCTTCTGATTAGTTCAGTGTGCATTTGCAGAGTAAGTACTGCGTCAGCAGAAATCAATGAATACAAACACTCCCCACTAAAAATGTCAATGCCAAGGCGATCTGATTTCGTGTAGCTGGTTCACGCTTGCCCCAAAGGGGTTTGTGTATATATAAGCAACTGTGCACTTCTGACCAGGTGCAGGGGATTTCCAGATTCCATATCTGATGCTATAGCAATGATGTCTTAATTATGTGTAATTAATAAAAAAAAATTGAACTACTATACAGGAAACATCCTGGTACCAGACAGCCCTGGGTCAGTACAGTACAACTAATTGTTTAAATTAAAGAAAAAAGAACATATGAGATACTTCAAATTTGATTCTGTTTTCATAAAGATTACAAGAATAGGTAAAAAAGACACCGCAGATAACTCAAGAGAATGCCTAGGAAAGTCTGAGATGTTTCCTGCTATTTGTCTTATTTTTTAAAAAGTACAAAATACTAGAAAGAATAAAAACAACAAGGAGTCTGGTGGCACCTTAAAGACTAACAGATTTATTTGGGCATAAGCTTTCGTGGGTAAAAACCCCACTTCTTCAGATGCATGAAAGCTTATGCCCAAATAAATCTGTTAGTCTTTAAGGTGCCACCAGACTCCTTGTTGTTTTTGTGGATACAGACTAACACGGCTACCCCCAATACTAGAAAGAATGACATTTTTATCAGGTTTAACCACGTTTTTATATCAGTTTTAAGGTTCTATTGCTGAGGTTAACAGTTGATTCTTCAAAACCTTATACAACACAATGCTGAGTTTTCTTCTAAACTCCATGTGTTAATTTCTCCTAAACTGCAGTAGCTAGCCACAGTTGAGGCTGTTGACCTCAACATTTTAACTAAAATAACGTACTTCCAAAATTAGGGAAAACATAACAAATTCGAAACAGAGATAGGAAATATATATCCTATATATGAAAACAGATGCCTTACCTAAATGAACTATTTTTTAAACACAGCATAAAGGTTAAATAGCGCAAAGCTAAGTGGTGCTCTTCAGGCATTTCTTATGCCAAAAGTACATATGCTACATATACAATTTGATCCTGATATAATTGATCAAATTGTTCTTCATTCGAGAATCTTACAGACTGCATTCCACTACTGCAAACAATGAAGGTAAACACATTTTCCCACATGTTTACCTAATTTGCTTTTGCATGATTTACCATGTTTCACTCCAGTTACCTGCAGCATTCATGTGGAGACTGTGTGGCAAACACCACAAGTTATAATAACAAGGACTGAAAGAAAAAAGCATGATTTAACATAGAAAAGTATCTGAATCTGATCAATGGGAGAAGAAAATTCTACCCTTTCACTTCTTCCTGAAAACCCATTTGTTTTGATTAAATCTGACAAACTTATTATAATGAAAGGGTCTGAGCATTTCAGATGAGGCATGTCTCCTACAAGTGGATGAGAATACTTATTACCTTGCAGGTGACATCCAGAATCTTGCAAGATCTGCCACTAAAATGACAGGTACTTTCTTATCTAAAAGAATAAATGCATATTTCTTTTTCTGGCTGAAGAGAAGTAACATTGTATCATAGGTGTGTAATGTTAGTTGCAAAATGTTTTTTATTCCTGTTCGCATCTACAAAAGCTACTAGTTCAAAGAGGGGTTTAAATGTAAATCACTGGACTCTGAATACTCAAACAGATTCATCTTTTTTCTGTTTTGGAACCTCATTTAGGATAAATGATAAAAAAGATCGAATTAACTGTACTCCAGAGCATAATCAAGTACCCTATGATAACCATAGCCCAACAGGAATTGCATAACAGTTTGCCTAACACCTTTCAAGACAAAAGTGTTTAAATGCAGATTGCATTTACAACTTGCTCCAATGATACTGCATATCTGAACCCAATATAGGGTATGTATCAATCCAATTTTGGGATGGAGGTTATTTGACATTTCTGCACTGAGGGGTACATTGGGCATCTGGATATTGCCATTTGTTTACAATTCATTGTATAGCAAGATCATCCGAGTCCTGTTCATAAACTGTAATGGGTAAATCTGTAAAAGGTTCTTTTATATTATATACATCCCCAAGTAAAGCACCAGGATGTAAGGCTGAATGACGGTTTCCAGGGTTGCTGGTTATGGTATTTTCCAGGGTTGTTTTATCAGGTTTGAAAGGTTTTCATTTCTGAATCAGTTTTTAAGTATGGCAAACTATTCAATCATTTTTCATTTTTGAGAGGCCAACCATGGAATATAAAATCTCTCAAACAATAATGTTACTTTTATTACCATATTTTTTTTAAAAAATGAATAGATTTTCAGATTAGGTAGAATATTCTTCCTTCTCCATGAGTTTGGTTTACTGGAATAGTCTTGTCTCTTAATTTTTTATTGCACCAAGACTTAGATTCTTGCAAATTGCTGTCATTAACTCATTTAATTTCAGACTTAAAATATATGTTCCTCCGCTAGGTTTCAGTCCTTCCAACCCCGACTCAGGAGAGTAGACCTTACTTATGCAAGTAATTCCATTGATTTCTCAATGGGAATACTCATGTCAATAGTACATGCAATCACCTGAGAACGGGTTTTCAGATTGCACTCCCCTCCTCCGCTAAACAAATAATGACCAGAATTGATGGGAGAATAGGCGCTAAATGCTGGCAATGTTGTATGCAGAAATTTGAGGTAGCTGCTGCCCTTTTCATTGTCAGAAGTGCTGGAAGGCTTGAGAGGGAATGAGCAGCTCCTGAGTTCCCATGGAAGAATTATGGCTGACTCTTCCAGTAACCCTCCTAAAGGCTCCCAGTAAGCACACATCAGCATTCCTATTGCATCTACTTATCTAGCCCAACACAAAGAGAAAGGACATGGAAGTGCAGGATGAAAGCAGGTATGGCAGAGGATCTTGCCTTCACACTGCACCTTCTGTATCCTTTTAGGCAGCTAGCACCTGCAGGAGAAGCAGTGTCCACTTCAGGGGTAAAAAAGGAGAAGGAAACCTCCTTGCATCTTTCCCATCCTTGTGCATTAACACAGAGGTTGGCCAAAATCTGTATCTATGACAGTATGGTGTGATTTGAGGTAAAGGCTTGTTATCCATCCATCCCCCTGCATTCTGACGATATTGACTTAATTATTCCTAATTATGTCCATTAGCTGAGTGACTAATCTGGCTTTGCATACCTATTGAAATTGCATGCACATTCTCTTCTATCCACTTGTTCCATTTGCCTAACTCACCAGTAGTCACAGTTTTTCCCCTGGTATGTAACTTAAACAAACCTGACTACAGTTAATCTCACTATTTATATTTCTGAGTTTGTCCCTTAATGAACACAGTTGATCATTGTCCTCATTATAACTTCCCTTTATATATTTATGAACAGTTATTTTCTCTTCCACTGTCTTTTTTTCACCTTCTACAATAAATATACCAATTTTATTCCTCTATCCTCATAGGTCTTATTTTCCAAATCGTTTTATAGGAACCATGACCCCAATTACAGTTTAGAGGCACATACAAAAAATCCTAGATTGTAACCACAACTGTGAGGAGATGGAATATGTTTTTGGCACTCATAAAAAAGGCAAAAGGATTTTAAAAACCTCTCTAAAATAATGTAGTGAATGTTGTAGCCGTTATGCTGTTACAAAGGCACAAGCAGCGGAAAGTCCCCAATGATGTTAGATGCTTGCTGAAAGCTGTATTGCTCTGTATAATCAGTTGTATTCATGCTTATGAATATGTAATCAATTAATGTAAGGAATGAGTGTGAGAGTGTGAATGACAGCCAATGGCAAAGCAAAGAAGCAAATATCGCCTTTTATGGAACCATGGTATTATCTTGGTGAAGGTATAAATCTCGAGACGGGCGGCCAGGTCAGGGGTACCAACAAGGAAACATAACAGCATGCTAAACTCTGGACTAGCCAGAAGCAGTAGAGCCTTCCTGTGGATCTGAAGGGACTTCGGGGACTCTCATCGCCTCGCGGTCGATCTATTGCCTGGCCAGCCTCAACCACCTGCGAAATCAAAACTAATCTACGCCTACGCCTGCAGCCTGCCAGGTTGAATGTGATGTGTGTGTGAATATAGCTGTTTTAGACAAGCTCAGGTTCACGCCAATAAAAAAACCTCAGTGCTGCTCTAGTTCGACCTTTGTTTGTGTTTATTCCTTGGCTGGTCCCAAGGACAGGTAACAAATGTACTGAAAATCCATGTGAAAAATTATTTCCCCTTGGTGACAGGCACCCACTCCAAACCAAATTCACCTGATTCCACGCCACAAGTCAAAAAAAATTATACAACAAGTACAAATTTATAAAACTACCCATGATAAGACAAGTGTAACTTTATTCACCATTTTGTATCAAATAATGAGGCACTGGTAGCTTTGAACTAACAGTGTAGCTACATTCAATTGTCATCTGTCAGTTACTGTGATTAAGTTAATGAACATGACTGGTATTAATGGGAAATCACGAGGGAGAACAGTCATATTTTTGACTCATTTGAAAATGAAATGAAAGGCCAGTAGTATGGAGAATGCGTGGATGAGGAGTTGCATACCTGTGGAAACTGCTTTCCTTACAGACCGATACCTGCCCTTCACCCCCTTATTCCCCTGCATGGGTGTGCAAGATGGCTCATAATTGAGCTCTAGTGATTCAAGACTTGGCCCAGAAGGAATACACTGAACTCACTTGAAGATGTAATGCTGTGCCTTCAAACAGTGAGACAGAGCAGATTTCTCTCAAGGTTTAATTGGCATAGTTTTAGTATTTTTTCAGGTTTTATGTAGAGTTAATTTGTACTGTAGTTTTCAAATACGGAGTGGAGAGAACCACATATACTTATGTAAAGATATGTTTTTTTATTATAATTTTCTTTATGTGTAAAATCCAAATATATATATATATATATATATATATATATATATATATATATATTTAATTTCAAAAGTATCTCTAGAAAAGTTTACCAGGATAATTATATTCAAGATAATATTACAGGCAGACCATAGTATATATAAAAGACATTTTACTGCTTGTTATCTCTCTCAATTCAGTCTTACTGGAGGTGTATTTAAACAATAATTTTGCTGTACTATAGAAGTGGCATTTAACCTTGTTAATTACCATGCTAAAGACATAATAAGGATTCTCAAGGAGAAGTCAAACCCACAGACCAATACAGCAGAACCTCAGAGTTCTGAACAACCTCAATTCCCAAGGTACATAACTTATGTAGTTCAGCTCTATTGAAATGCTATTTCAGATTGTAATTATATAGGCTGTAGATAGTGGTTGAACAAAACTCTTTTTTAATTATAACTAGGAAAGCTGTTAATCCATATGGATTAGAGTTTTCTTTTCAATCTCTTTAAAAAAAGATTGATTTTGGGTTTCATTGTTAAAAAATGTTTGATACAAAACAGAAGCACAGTTAGTGGTCTAAAACATGGTTATAATAAATATATTTTATCAAGAAATCTTCCAAAATTAGTAGTTTTCTTTCTGCAGTAGCCTATTACAATTTCTGTATGTTAATTATAAAAGCATTATACACAGAAAAATAAAATGATGCTTAAAAACATGTTTTTGTATGTTTCATATATAAATGGACATACAGAAATCATGTATCAAGCAATCCTAGATCTTACGTAAAAAATCTAAGGATTATCTGGAAAATGTTTTACTTAAGATCTCAGGCTGCTTAATATGTGCTTTAAAAATGACTTTTAGATTCAATTCTCAAAAATACAACACTGAGAAACAGTCAAATTCCTCATCTGTCTTTGAATGCTCCAGTGTTGTCTGAAACATACGTACCTACTAGCTGGCTTGTAAATTAGTTTTGATATAACTTATTGTTTACATCAGACTGAAGTGTCAAAAGGTGATTCTGCTTTTAAAAGTTCAAATCAATGTGTGAGTGCTTGGTTTTTTTTGGCAGAAGATTAGTACAATAGAAAATTTTATCCTTTGCAATGCAGTGAAGATGCATTTCTTCTGAAGAATCGGGGTATCTGACTCATCATAGAATTCCTTTTGTTGCAGTTCTTGAAACTCCAAAGCACTGAAAGCAACTCTCTCATTTTCCTATGCTAAATTATAACATCCTCAGACCAAAAAAAAAAAAAAATGTGGAATGTGCAAATACAGGGGTGTTCCTATGCACTTAGTACAAATCCAGAAAATAAAATCTTTGGAACTTTATTTATAGTAACTGATGCTCAGAGCCAAATATACTTATTTTGTCCTCATTTGCATGGAGCCCAAGGAGGGTTTTGCATACTGGTTATGCTTCTTTCGTACTTAACATACTAAAGGAGATCCTGCCGTGAAGTCAATGAAGCTGTATGAGAGCAAAGGTGTCCACCCACACAGAGCTTACTGAAGATCAATGTGAGTTTTGGATGCATAAGGAATTCACTATTGGGTCCATTAATATATTGCCTTGTAAATCAGTGGAGAGAGAAGGGCAGATGGTGAGCCAGGGGAGAAAAGGTCAGGGCAGCATGGGAAAAGATCAATGTCAGCAAAAAAAATAAAATAAATCATGCTTAAAAAAACAAGGTTTCTTAGCAACCTCCTTCCCATCCCCAAGTTTTCTCTAGGTTTTTTTGAACAAGTATGACAATTTTTGCAGACAGAAGCGTGTCATTTTATAACAAAAATAACAATTTCGTCACAGATCTAGTTATCCAAAATCTCTCTCTATTTTTTTTAAACACAGGATCACATTTAAATAATGTAAAACTATCGTTAATACACATGAAAGCATATAAAGCAAAAATATATATATTTTTCTATGCTTCTTTGGCGGATACAAAGAAATGGGAGGAATTCAGTGTGGTGAATGCATCCTTCCCTTTGCCCTCTCAGAACATGTATACTTACAGCATTAAAACACTGTCCCAGTTCTTCTAGTCTAATGGCAAAAGCCACAGGATCTGCCACAACCTGGTGGATCCACAAGAACCCACAAAGATCTCAAGGGAGTTATGTATAGCACCGGTATAGAGGCCCTGTCCCTCTGCACTAGGTCTGGGCTGGGAACCAGTGGCCTACTCTCTCCCTATTCACCGACCAACATTCCTGACTGGTCTTCTGACAGAATGGTTCCACCAGAGCACCAGACTGACAGCAAATAGTCCTGTGGTCATAACTGGGCTATAGGGATGCTACAGAAAACATATAAGGTAACATTTTCAAAAGCATCTAAATTACCTAAGTGCTTAAATCCCCCTTTCAACATGATCTAGAGGCTTTTTAAAATTTTACCCATACAGTCTAGTGGTGCATTGTCTTTTATAGGAAGCCTCAATAGAGGAACACAGACCCTTTCCCACAGTACTGTAAGACTGAGCCTAGCTCCAGTGGTGATCAAAACTAATTGCTTTGACAATGTATTACCGTGAGGCACATGGATTATCAAAATGTGAAGTGTATCTCAAATGCTGATCCTGTGCTTATGGTCTCATTCTGCTTAAAAAACACTGACATTTTGTATGGAGGTTATATTTGTTTCAGGGGAACCTGTTGTACAGTTAAGAGGTTTATTAAGAGCCCAGAAAGGATTCTGGGGTTAGCATTCTAACTTTTAACATTAAAGGCTGCTACCCAACTTCCTGTAGAACTGACCTTTTCTTTTTTTCTGGAAGAGTTTCCTTCAGGAGAAAAGTCATGCTACTACTGCAGCAGCACAACGGAGCTATAACCCCTTTGAATGGGAAGCTGGTTGCTTTGCCCTCATATTGAGACATTTAGGAGGAAAGGGTTCACCTGTGAGTGAGTGACTTAGAGTCCATCACAATAAGGAGACAGCAATGAAGAGAGTCATGGGAAGCCTCAGCCAGCTTCAATTATAGTAATGCAGAAGGAGAGTAGCTTATGGCACAGTAGTTCATTAGTCCTGTGAGTAAAGTAGTACCCAGAGAAAAAGGAAGTTTCCAGAGAAACAGGTCTAATTTTCTGAGTGTCTGAGTATAATGTCCTTATGTTCATTGTTTTAATTTGCAACATTTGTTTGTCAGTAAGCAATTACCTTTCCCCCGAGGACTGGAGTTCAACCCCTTTTATTGCTCCCTAACCCAGAACATCTCTACTGCCACAATTATTATCCAATTGTTATTCAGGGATCTACTTGAAATGAAGTTGATGATCTTGGATTAAGGCCCATGTACAAATATGCTTCTAACACTTCGAATCCTTGTTGGTATTTTTCAATGACTAAGGTTCTACTCTGCCACGAGCTCCTTGTGGGCAGATCCCTAAATCCAAACAGAGACCAAATGATTTTACTTTTCACTATTTAGAATAACTGAGACTCAAATTCATGACCTATTCCTTATGCATTTATATATCCAAGCAGAGAAGCTAAGGCTCCGAATGATTTCTTTCCTAGGAATTTCAAGTTCTCAGAACAAAATGTAGTATATTCTGTATTTCTGGCAAAATTCTTCAGTGTTGGAAAACATTTTAAACATATCACCACAGTGACATATAAGTCCTTTGGGATTCCATTATAACTTTCCACTCTGCTTCTTCTCTGCTTTGAAATGTGCACAATGAAGTCTACCTAAATGAAAACTAGATAATCAAATAAACCCTACAGATAACAGAGAGTGTAATTAGCTCTTGTTTGTTCATTTACCATTTTTAAAGACATTGTGAAAAGGGGAGCACAATTGCCCAAGCAAATAAAGAGTTAGAATATTAGTGCTAAAATCTCTGAGTGAATCTTGGTGGGGAGGAATTGGGGAGGTGGCTGTAGAGTAAGTTTCCAGATTCAAGAAGGCGGGACTACACCAGTCCCCATGGTAACCCAGATTACGCTAACATAGCCCTGCTTTAATAGAACCCAATGGGCTGTTTTTGCAGCCCTAAATAGCCAGAGAGCTGCAGAGGTCCAACTAAGTTCCTGTCCCTGGGCTATACCCTAATACCTATATAAGGAGCTACATGGGGAACAAATATATGATAATGGGCTCTTCAGTTTAGCTGTCGTGGGGCTGATACACCCCGTTGCCCTTTGGGGGGAGGAGGTGCATTACAGCCCCATGGTTGAGTCTGTAGGGCTACATTGGCCTTAGTCTTCAGCCTAGCCCTAGCTATTGGGGCAGTGTGGCCCAGCGGCCGGAGTCAGCAGCCCGACCCTTGCTATCCGTGCAGTGTGGACCAGTGGCCACAGTCAGTAGTGCTGGTGAGCTGGGCCATCACCCCAGGGTGGGCAGCAGCCAGCACAGGGGAGCCCAAGCACATCCTCTCCACCAGATCCCAACCCAGAACCCTGTTGGTGGTGGTGTTGCTTGCCCCCTACTCAGTGGGGATCCTACCGACAGACACCGAACTTGCCTCCAGTTCTACAACTGCTTCCCCACAAAGTATCAGGGGGTAGCTGTGTTAGTCTGTATCCACAAAAAAAACAAGGAGTCCGGTGGCATCTTAAAGACTAACAGATTTAATTGAGGATAAGCTTTCATGGGTAAAAACCCCACTTCTTCAAATTCTTCATCTGAAGAAGTGGGGTATTTACCCTCAAAAGCTTATGCTAAAAAAAATCTGTTAGTCTTTAAGGTGCCACCGGACTCCTTGTTGTTTTTGCTTCCCCACAAAGTTTCCCTGGCTCGCTTCCTATCTGTTTTTCTGCACTTTGCCATCTCCAGGTCTCCACGATCTCTCCCCTCTGTGTGATGGCCCAAGCCTGTGTGCTGGGGTCTTTCTCTGTCTGTCTGGCCTCCGTGTCCTGGAATGCAGGCAGTCCTCCCACAACAGTCAGTAGCACACCTCCTTCCTCAGCACTGATCAGCCCAGACTGAGCTACTCTGCTGCCTTTTATATCCTATCTCCAGCTGGAGCATACCCAATCCAATGGCTGGAAGTGGAAACTACATGCATTCAGATTGGAAATAATGCACAATTTTAACCACGGGGGTAATTAACCATTGGAACAATTTACCAATTGTCATGGTGGATTCTCCATCACTGGCAGTTGTTAAACTGATTTGATTTTTTTTTTTAAAGGATGTACTCTAGGAATTATTTGGGGGAAGTCCTATGACCCGTGTTACACAAGAGGTCAGACTAGATGATCACAATGGTCTCTTCTGATCTTGGAGTCTAGGGATCTATAATTTGCAATGCAATCTATAATGTTGCAAACCTCTGTGACAACCAGGAAAGCCCTATACACCAGAGTTGTGGGCGGGGCGGAGCGGGGGGGCGGACTTCACAATTTAGTCAACTTTTCCCCTGGGAACAGGAGGAATATGTGCCAGATTTGGGGCTTTGGGGTTCTGCTTTGTGAACAGGGAAGGAGAGCACCCTGTGTTCTGGGGCAGTGAAGAGGGAGGCGATAATTATCACTGTGGAAGTGATAATTCATTCTGAGTACTGTAGGGAGCATGATCATAGAATCACAGGACTGGAAGGGACCTCAAGGGGTCATCTAGTACAGTCCCCTGCACTCATGGCAGGATTATGTATTATTGTCTAACCTGCTCTTAAAAATCTCCAGTGATGGAGATTCCACAACCTCCCTAGGCAATTTATTCCAGTGCTTAACCACCCTGATAGTTAGGAAGTTTTTCAAAATGTTCAACTTAAACTGCCCTTGCTGCAATTTAAGCCCATTGCTTCTTGTCCCATCCTCCGAGGTTAAAAGAGAACATTTTTTCTCCCTCCTCCTTGTAACAACCTTTTATATATTTGAAAACTATTATAATGTCACCTCTCATTATTCTTTTCTCCAGTCTAAACAACCCCAATTTTTTTCAGTGTTCCCTCATAGGTCATGTTTTCTAACCTTTAATCATTTTTGTTGCTGTTCTCTGGACTTTCTCAATTTTGTTCACATCCTTCCTGAAATGTGGTGCCCAGAACTGGACACAATATTCCATTTGAGGCCTAATAAGCACAGAGTAGAGTAAAAGAATGACTTCTTGTGTCTTGCTTGCAACACTCCTGCTGATACATCCCAGAATGATGTTTGCTTTTTTTGCAACCGTGCTACACTGTTGACTCATATTTAGTTTGTGATCCACTATGACCCCTAGATCTCTTTCCTCAGTACTCCTTCGTAGGCAGTCATTTTCCATTTTGTATATGTGATTGTTCCTTCCTAAGTGGAGGATGATGTCCAATTTCACTTATACTCATGTTAACTACAGCTGCTTGGGTTTGTGTTCCAGGGCCAGGGCCCACTGCATTAACACCCAGACAAGCTGTTCTCAATCTCCTAGCACTAGAACAAGTAGTGGTGACTGGCTTCTCCTTTTATACTCTCCCCACTCTTGCAGCCCAAACACAGTTGCCCTTGGCACAGGTGCACTGATGAGGATGCATGTGGCAATTTTTTTCCTGTTGTAACTGACATGGCAAGCCCAGACGTGCCAGGGCTATGAACTGCCATGCCTAGAGGTGCCGGGGCTCGGCCCTTGCAAGCCCTGGCACAAATTAAGCACTGGCCTCTTTCCCGCTCTAGCATATTCATATCATTAGGCCCTAAATTTGCTGTGAAATATCTAGACCAAAGACACAAAATCAATTCTCCTTCATAATGTATTGTCTGCTAGGAAATTACTACTGTTCCTCACTCTCAACACTCCCATGATGTGTGTATACTATCCGATTAACACACACTTCATTGCATGCATTGCTTTTCTATGTGTATTGCTTAAATATTTCAGTCTTCTGGGGGAAAAATGCAATTTTCTGATAAAATTCCTTATGCCAGTATAAAGGTGTGAAACACGTACACTTCCATGCAGTACATATAAAACCGTAATGCTGCTGAAATCTTGTATATAAATGCCTTCCTATCTTTTGCAGTATGTTGTTATGGGAAGGAAGGAGCCAGGGTAAGGGAAAGACTGGTCAGAGTGGCATGGGAGGGGGATTACAAAATTGTCAACTTTAAAAAATAATATCAAGTGACAGTTTTCAGGTAAAATTCTGGAATGTCCAAGGCCACCTCAGGATTTTATATGCATTCTGGTGAATTTTATTTTATTTTTATATGAATATCTACATTATCAGAGCCTTTGGACTAATACAGATAGCTTCAACACTGCAAAAATACACATTACTCTTTTTCCTCTTGGACTCCAGTGTTGCCAGTGTGATGCTCTCCAGGGTACCCAAGGTTGTGAGACACCTCACCACCACTTGCCCTTAGCATGAGGCTGTCTTGTCTGTGCTTGCATTGGACCAGCTTCTTGAAATGACCACCCTCTGGAAGCATAAGCATTACTTTCCAGGCCCTCACAGGCTTTGCTCTTTCTGTACAGGTAGCGAGAGATACACCCCTCCCCACCCCCAAGTCCTCAAAGTGTTCCCTGCAATGTCCAGCCCCTTATCCACTGAACAATCACAAAATTACCAGGTCTGCTGTTTCCAGGGGAATGGAACATACCAGCTTGTGAGATTCAGCTTAGAATCACTTGGCTTAACACCCCAGTATTTACATTCTGGAGATCTGCCCTTATCCTAAATGCAGTGGGCCAAATCACTGGTGTAAATCAGTGTAGCTCCATTGAAGTCAGTGATTTACATCAGCTGAAGATCTGCTCCAATATGTGCTCCTAAAATGATTTTTTTTCCATCTGGCCATTGAATCAACAACCAACTAGAAGAAGAAGGCAAGTTGGACAAGAACACAAGCGAACAAAAGTCAGCAAACTGATACAGAGCTGAAGCAGCTAGGCCAGTTAAGTGGACAGTAACAATAATGGAGCCCAGAAGAGCATTGGTACCAGTAGTGGCAACAGGACATGAGGCTGGGCCCATTCTTGGGGAAGAAGTTATTTCAGTTAACAAATCAGTCGAATCAGACAGTGCATTGTCATTTATTTTATGCTTGGGGTAGTGTTATCAAACTGAAAACCCAGTGTCTTTTATAATCCAAGGCGTGTGAAATAATTCAACAGAAGTGCACTGTCACAGACAATTTTGTAAGTAAGATAATTCCTTAAAAAGGTCCCTTTACTGTATTTTAAATAATTTTTTTAATGAAACTTTTATTCTGAATTACTTTATTAAATACATATTTTTAAAAGCTGTAGGAAATTTCCCACATGGTTAAAACATGAATAATTTTTAACAGAGTGATATAGAAATGGAAGACTTGCCAGCCTTATCAGAGAATGAAACTCCATTTCTTCAATCACTTATACATGTCTACCTTTCAACATGAGAAGTAATTTGGATTTTCATATGTTCAAACCTAAGCATGTGTGTAAGTGTTTGCAGGCTTGGGGCCGTATTTTTAATCCTAACTTTTTTATGTATACATTTTAATGATACTGAAAGAAATAGTTTCAAAGTATCCAGATAATGCTAAATTGGCATTAGTTAATAATGAGATATGAGGCCGTCTTGTGAGAAATATTTTGGTTAGTTCAGCAAAATGCCAATAAATAGAAAACTATGTAAGATAATAAATCTTGGAGCAAAAAAATCATGAGCGGTAACAATGCAATGGAGAAGTAAAAGTGATTACTGTACGAGAAAGAGATTAAGGTATTAATGTAGAAAAATCCCAGCAGCCTGAGGTATAATGCATAGCAACCTGGACTCGGTCACTGCACTAAGAGACAAACATCAAAAGAGGTGGCTTTTTATTGTACACTGTTAGATCTCAGCTGCTGCAAGTTTTGAAAAGTGGCTTGGTTCTGAAATCCTTATTCAAATAGGAACTTCCTTTGACTTCAGTTGGAGTTTTGCCAGAGTAAGGACTGCAGGATAGAGAAAGGAATAAGCAAAATTATACCATTTCTAAATACTGTTATGCTAGGGGTTGGGGAAACTTTACTGAACCTAGTAGAAAAAAACGAGGAGTACTTATGGCACCTTAGAGACTAACAAATTTAATTGGGCATAAGCTTTTGTGGGCTAAAACCCACTTCATCGGATGCATGCAGTGGAAAATATAGTAGGAAGATCTATATACACAGAGAACATGAAAAAATGGGTGTTGCCATACCAACTGTAATGAGACTAATCAATTAAGGTGGGCTATTATCAGCAGGAGAAAAAAAAACTTTTGTAGTGATAATCAGGATGGCCCATTTCAAACAGTTGACAAGAAGGTGTGAGTAACAATAGGGGAAAAATTAGCATGGGGAAATAGTCTATTCAAGCCTAATTTAATGGTGTCCAGTTTGCAAATTAATTTCAATTCTTCAGTTTCTCGTTGGGCTTTGTTGCAAGGATAGATTCCTGGGTTAGTGTTTTACCCAGGAACCTATCCTTGCAACAAAGCCCATTGCCAACTCTGTCCACATATCTATTCAAGGGACACCATCATAGGACCTAATCACATCAGCCACACCATAAGAGGCTCGTTCACCTGTACATCTACCAACGTGATATATGTCATCATGTGCCAGCAATGCCCCTCTGCCATTTACATTGGCCAAACCTGACAATCTCTGTGCAAAAGAATAAATGGACACAAATCAGACATCAAGAATTATAACATTCAAAAATCAGTCGGAGAACACTTCAACCTCCCTGGTCACTCAGTTTCAGACCTAAAAGTCGCAATTCTCCAACAAAAAAACTTCAAAAACAGGCTCCAACGAGAAACTGCTGAATTGGAATTAATTTGCAAATTGGACACCATTAAATTAGGCTTGAATAAAGACTGGGAGTGGATGGGTCATTACACAAAGTAAAAACTATTTCCCCATGCTAATTTTTCCCCTACTGTTACTCACACCTTCTTGTCAACTGTTTGAAATGGGCCATCCTGATTATCACTACAAACTTTTTTTCCCCCACCTGCTGATAATAGCCCACCTTAATTGATTAGTCTCATTACAGTTGGTATGGCAACACCATTTTTTCATGTTCTCTGTGTATATAGATCTTCCTACTGTATTTTCCACTGCATGCATCTGATGAAGTGGGTTTTAGCTCACGAAAGCTTATGCCCAAATAAATTAGTCTCTAAGGTGCCACAAGTACTCCTCATTTTTTTTGCTGATACAGACTAACGCGGCTACCACTCTGAAACCTGAAGCTAGTAGGCGTAACAGTTGCCCTTCATTCAGTGAATATGTAAAAAGTAATTCAGCACCTTCCTGGAATCAATAGCTGAAACAATAGGAGTCTTCTCCCAAAACACAGGCCACGTGCAAGGCAAGACTGGAATAGGAATTGAGTCATGAGGCCCAAGGAGTTTCTCAGAGGTCTGATAACAAATGCAGGGGCAGGTTACTTACTGTAGTGCATCGATGTGTCTGTGAGGGAGAAACACCACAGAAATAGACAGTGAAGGCAGCAGAAAACCAAGAACATGTGGAGGAGGACTTGTAGCATGACCCTGAAAAGAGCAAAGAGGGAGAACTTTTGAGTAAAATAAATGCTATCTGGAAAGCGGTGAGTAAAGTAATTGTCTCCTGCTGCTTGATTGCTACTATGTTCAGGGAAACAGGCCTGCATGTAAATTCTTTTAGCCTCAGCACTTACTAGGGGTCACCATAGAGTTGCACAACCCCAGTGGGAGCTTCAGAAAGGATTTTGCTAGGGGACACAATCTGTCCTGGAGCTCTAATGAGCATTGGTGGAGCAGAGCTTGAATGATGGAGAATGCTTCTCTACCTACCCAGGAAGCAGTCTCTCTGCTCCACTAAAAGCAGATTCTGTGATTGTCTTTGGCTACTGCACAAGATGCAAAGAGAGGGGAAGACATACCTCTATTCCCTTTTCCCGCTCTCTGTCCCACCAATAGTATAGGCACGGATCATCTGACACTATATTAGCAATTCTGATGCATTCCTTTCCCTAGTTGCTCACAAGCTATTAAAAATCTATGTGATGCCTTGCCTATATCCCTTGCTAATTCCCTCAGCATTCTGAGATATAATTTATGTGGACTCAGTGCCTTCTCCACTTTTAATAGAGTAGTTTATGCCTTAGCAGACAGTTCAGTCACAGAGCCTTTAAACATTTTATCCTTTCCCTATGCCTCTCAGGAAAATGCACTGTATCTTATCTCTGGGACTTGACCCTCAGCTTCTTTGTGTGAATAATGAAGCAAAGAATTATTTCAGGCTGTCCGCAGCAACAACCGCATCTGACACTAACTTCCCACTCAGTCCCTAATGGCCCCAGCGATTCCTTACAAAGCTCTTTGCTTCTTGTGTATTTAAATGGCTTCTAATTGTTTATCTTTAATTCCTTTACAATAACTCTTTTATTACTTTAATTCCTCATTTTGCCTTTCTGATCAGCTTTCTAGACTTCTCAGTGTTAAACTGTACATAATACTTTGGGCCTGATTCTCCACTCTCTAAGACTGTAATAACACCATACTGATGTTAAAACAGTGTAATGGAGTAGATAAGTATGCTCTATATCCCTTCAGCACACTTCTGCCCAGTTACTTTGGGTTCTGTGTTGATAGCAGTGATGGGAAAACTTATACGTAAAATAAGACTCTCTCAAAATGCCCCAAAGCCTTTACTTTATTTTAGAATAAACTTGAATTAGAACCTTATTTGAGGTTCTAAAGGGTCTGGGTCTTTTCCACTTCCACTTTATGACTAGTCAGAAATTGTAGGTGGAACACTTATGATGAATAACTATATCCACAATCTGTCACCCCAGATAGGGGAGTTCCTATAATTCCATTACCCATAAACAATCCTTTTTACCCATAGGCTACACAATCAGCCCTCCAACAGGCCTAGGTTCGCTCAGGAGAGGAAGACCTGGTGGGTTTATATCCTCCACTACTGGCAACTTCAAGGGAAGCTGGCTGGCTTACTCCCTCCCTCTCTCCCACATCTTCTGAGCCAACTCACTTTTTTTGAAGGTGATTGTGGACTTCTGTATGGTAGCACACTTTGTGATTTCACAGTCAAAGAGTGCATTAATGGGAAAAAGGAATGGCAGCAGCAGGTCTCAGGGGAATAGTTAGGCCTCACTGGTGCAGAAATGCAGGGTGGGCAGGCTATTCATGCGCCAGAAGATGTAGGCCCAACAGCCAGTCCCTAAAATATCAGAATTGGGCAGTAGGGGGAAGCAGGCAAATCAGCTAACCACTGCTTGAAGACGTCAGGCAGGGTGAAGACGCCACTACACCACCCTAAGAAAGGTAAATAGCGGGAGCCTATAATTTTTTGGGATGTGGTGGAAGGGAGGATACAGGGACGGGGTGAACTGAATGGCATGGCTTAGAACATCTTTTGGGACCCTTAAAGATTATATGAGCTATATAAGTATTAAAGCTCTTGAATGTCAATCTGAACCAGAAAAAAACTTTCTGAGGTTCATGTATGTGCCCATTTTCTTAGCTGTTTTTCAAAGCTTACTTACATACACACTTATTTCATATCCCCCATAGATTTATTAGTAGGTGACACACACATTCTGTTCTATACGAGCTTGTCTACCAGGTCTCAAATTGTGGCTAGTGTCTGTCATATGGTTTCCTTTCCTGTATTCTCCTTAGGAGGAAAGTTTGAATGACTGTTTTTGAAATACTATGTGTTGTTAGTTCTGAAAGAGAAAGCATAGAAGTATGCTTTGTGGTAGGGTATAGTTCTTTTGGAATTGAGTTCTCAATTCTTGGACCAGCCCACTGAGAAGACTCTTTCGCTCCTACCCCAGTGAGCATCATCCTTGAAGTAGCCAAATTCATTGCAGTAGAGAAGCAGAGATGACAGTCATAGTGCTGTAGTATGGGACAATTGTTTAGGTATCCTAAGCCCAAATTATTAAATGCTTTGAAAATAAGAAATGAGACCTTGACCTTGATATGATATTCTGTGAGGCCATCTATATGTGCACAACTTGCCATCTCACTATCACCCTATGCTATGTATCTTACATGGACTTGTTTAATACACTTCACATTTTACTGATTCATGCATTTTTTTCTCCTCTGCAAAGCAGTTATTTAAAACTAAATTAATCCATAATAATGTCCAGATGTCCCTTTAATTTTGCAACTTTCACCACATACTTTGTGTATTTCGGTGCCTAGTGTCGAATATGTTCGTGGAAACAAGACAAATATATAGCTGAGTGACTGTCTGCAATGCTTAAGTCTCATGTTCTTTTAGTATTCAGATACACACTAAGAAGTCATTCATTCATATTAGATATAACTAAGTAATCAAAAAACCAAAATATATACACTTGTTAAAGATATTTGTGGTTTATCAATGTATAAATCATGTAAATTATCCTCTCCCCTGACCATTCAAAAATAGGTGAAAACCATTTGTTCAGTTCATTTGAGTTGTATCAGAGTGGGTGGAAAGACAGTGGGATGGGAAAGACAGTAATGCCTGTCTTTGATAGCTTTTTTGATACTATGAGCAAGAGGACTCCTCATGTAGCTTGCTCAGGGCCAGGTTTCTCTGAAGTCCTTTACAGGTGGTTCTTTGAATTAAAGAAAGTGACTTTCTCTGTCTTGTCCCATTGAACTCTGCATTCGATGACTGGTTTCTCCTTCGTGCCACATTCATAGACCGCTCTGTAAACATGACACAATTTTATGCATTGACTCCTTTTCTGCCATGGCGGCTTAAATTCACCAGTTAGTCAGGTGCCAGTTTCTTTGTTGTTATTCGAAATCTCCTCAGACTTTGGATTTCTTAGTCACTCTGAATATCTGGTTGGAGTGCCTCATGTCAGAACAATCCTCTGTTTTGGTTAGCACTAACACAGCTCTCTATTCAGTCTGGCACTTACCACTGGGCAGAAGTATCATTTCCAAGCTAGACATCAGAATGCCTCCACCTTTTCCCTAACGTATCTGTTCAGCACCTGCCCGTATTACTAGAACATTAAAGATTGCCTCTTTCCATTTATGCTAATAGTGATTTTAATTACTGCATTGTGGTCTGTGCCTAATATCACATTTGGATTTTATATTCTGGTAATTTAATTCCTGAGAAGTGTTCATACTACCCACATTTTGTGGCTTTTGTTCTCACAGCTTTAACATTGTGTTTCATGAATTGCTCTTGAAACTTCTTTGTTGTGATATTTGCTGATCTACAGCTTGAAATTGTCTTGCATTTTTCTATGATAGATACCCTCTGCTTTATTTATTATTGATTTGCTTCATGGAAAATGGAATGAAAACTACTGGTAAATGTTTTTTTTTTTAAAAATTCTATTCTTTAAATCCATTTAAATCCATCCTTTAAATAGTTTAATCCATTTCAGGAGCTTTCAGCAGAAGTGACTTTCACTAGGGGAGACCTGAGTTTAATCCTGGCTATTATGTGAAAATTAGTTTGTTGGTCCAGTCCTAGTATCTATGAGTCATATATCCATATCACAGATCTACGGCACTGGTTGATACAATGAACAGTCTCTCCTTAAGAAAGGCTGGGTGTCACAATAATAAAACTGTTGCAGATAGTGATGTGCATTGGTAGAGTTATGTATATGTAGATGGGGAAAGTGTGTACGTATTCTCCATAGAAATTTTCAGGTTTTTCTTTATCAGAACTGTTAGAGGAAATGCTAAATGGAAAATAGAATGGAGAACAAGAGATTAATGAGCAAAAAATAAAATATTTTCTTATTATCACGACTACTTTCATAAGGTATGTCAAGGTTCCTTCCCCACTCTGAACTCTAGGGTACAGATGTGGGGACCTGCATGAAAACCCCTAAGCTTATTTTTACCAGCTTAGGTTAAAACTTCACCAAGGTACAAACTATTTTACCTTTTGCCCTTGGACTTTATTGCTGCCACCACCAAGCATCTAACAAATATATAACAAAGAAAGAGCCCATTGGAAAAGTCTTTCCCACTAAAATCCTCCCAAAACCCTACACACCCTTTCTTGGGGAAGGCTTGATAAAAATCCTCACCAATTTGCATAGGTGAACACAGACCCAAACCCTTGGATCTTAAGAACAATGAAAAAGCAATCAGGTTCTTAAAAGAAGAAGTTTAATTGAAGAAAAAGTAAAAGAATCACCTCTGTAAAATCAGGATGGTAAATACCTTACAGGGTAATCAGATTCAAAACATAGAGAATCCCTCTGGGCAAAACCTTAAGTTACAAAAAGACACAAAACCAGGAATATACATTCCATTCAGCACAGCTTATTTTATCAGCCATTTAAACAAAACAGAATCTAACACATATCTAGCTAGATTACTTACTAAGTTCTAAGACTCCATTCCTTTTCTGTTCCCGGCAAAAGCAACACACAGACAGAGAGAACTTTTGTTTCTCCGCACCCTCCAGCTTTGAAAGTATCTTGTCTCCTCATTGGTCATTTTGGTCAGGTGCCAGGGAGGTTATCCTAGCTTCTTAACCCTTTACAGGTGAAAGGGTTTTTTCTCTGGCCAGGAGGGATTTAAAGGTGTTTACCCTTCCCTTTATATTTATGACAAGGTAACATTTTTTTTTTGCGATTGATGGAATGAAATCCATATTATCAAGTTTCCCCTCCATAGCAGAGACTGGAATAATGGAGAATGCTTAGTGAGGCCTGTTAGGGGGCTTATTCCTTCACCCACTTACTTCCCTGGTCCTTCTCGCATGAACAGAGAGCAACAATACCCGAAGTCCAAAGGTGAAAACAATTCGATGTTTATTGGGGTGAACTTCCAGCAAGCATGATTCCAATTTCCTTCCTTAGTATCCCCCTTCCCAGCTCTGACACCACAGGGGCTTACCTGTGTCCCTGTTCCCATGTTCCCCTTTAGCTAAACATGATTCCAATTTCCCCAACCCCATTCCCTGTTCCCATTTCCCCCTTTAGCAAAACATGATTCCAATTTTCCCACCCCCATTCCCTGTTCCCATTTCCCCCACCCAACCCCTCACTTCGTGATTGACTGCAGACTATATAGTAAAACTTGAGTTCTGCTTAGCTATACCTTAACCAATCATTTTACTGAAATTTAACTAACCAATCCTAACATATTGTAACATGATTATTTAACCAATTGTATCCCACCACCTTAATTAGTTTACACCCAGCAAAATTAATTATACACCAGACAGAAACACATCACAGAACCAGACGAGATTATACAAACAATGGGGAAATGGGGACTACAGTGTTAGAACAAACATAGAAATGAGGTTTCAGAGTAACAGCCGTGTTATTCTGTATTCGCAAAAAGAAAAGGAGTACTTGTGGCACCTTAGAGACTAACCAATTTATTTGAGCATAAGCTTTCCCAGCTATTGATAAGTGAGTTCTTGCCAGACAGGATGCTATCAAACTAAGTTTTCTTTTACATCTTCTAGGCACTTCCCTTTCTCTGGAGGCGATAGGTATTATCAGGACAGGATTGTATTCCTAACAGCTCAATAGCACCTGATTTCAATGTGACTAGTTTGGAATGTGAGGATGTGACCGTTCGCTTCCCAGCTTATGGCTGCCTCTGTTGCTTAGCCAAAGGCCTTAGCCTAAGAACAGGGCCTCAGACTGCCACAGAAAGAGAAGGTTCTTACACCAGCAGACAGTGACTTTGATTCTTTCTTTTATACCTCTATAACTAGCCAAGTGATAAGAATACACCTAAATTCTTAGAGTATAGGCCTTTACAGACAGGCCTGAATATCTATATCCTAACAAGGCCTGTTTTAGTTTTGGATTGCCCAGAATCAAGATAATGGGGTGTACAGAACAGTTCAAGTTTCACTTCTCAGTTGCTGTGTGATCTCTAAGACAGTGTTCCTAAGTTTGCTGAAGTCAAATAATAATGTAGAGAATGAAAAAGGATAGCACAGCTTTAATTGCACCTACACAGTGTGACGGGGCAAGGCGAGATGGCTATAGAAAAGTAGTGGGAGATAGATATATTAGCTCGAGGCTAAACAAATCCCTGGTACCAGGATAAGTGAAATGGCAGCTGCTCCAGGTCAGTTATGACACCAGGGGCCAATTTCCAGAAGGCAGGGAGAACGCTAGGTTGATTGGGACACCTGAAGCCAATCAGGGGCTGGCTGAAACTAGTTAAAAGCCTCCCAGTTAGTCAGGTGGGTGTGCATGTCAGGAGCTGTGGGAGGAAGTTGTGCTGTTGGAAAGACTGAGTAGTACACACCATATCAGGCACAAGGAAGGAGGCCCTGAGGTAAGGGTGAAGTAGAGCTTGAAGAAGTGAGGGCTGCTGTGGGGGAAGTGGCCCAGGGAATTGTACATGTCATGTTTCTAAAAGATCAGCTACCATAGCTGATACAATTAGGGTCCCTGGGCTGGAGCCCAGAGTAGAGGGTGGGCCCAGGCTCCCCCCCACCTTTGCCCCCTGATTAATCACTGAGCCTGGGAGATAACAGAGACTGTGCAAGGAAGGATAACTTCTCCTCACCTCCCTCGCTGGCTTATGAAGACAATGGCTTGTAGACTGTGACCCTTGTCTCTAGAGAGAGAAGGGTTACGTGGAGGATCACAGTGAGCCTCTGAGGCTAGCGAAATCCACCAGGAAATGCGGGACCCACAGAAGCAAGGACAGAGCTTTGTCACAACAGGCATCCACACTGGGATGCCTAAAACTTTTTAAACTATATTGTATTCCCCTGATGTGTCTCTGAAAAGGTATGTTCAACAAAATGGATGAAGCAATAAAAGTAATGATGGGGAAGAAGATCCTAGGCTCTAAGTCATAAAAGAGAAGATAAATAGACATTGTTTCTTCTATCAATTCCAAAAGTACTTGTGGATTTCTAGAAGATTTGGCTTAGAAGATGTTAGTGCAGCACTAGTCTGCATATGGCTTGCTTATAGATACAGAATTAGTTATTTTAACACAGAGGCTGGAGATCTTTATTTCCATTTCTTGTTCCAAGATCACCAGGTGAATTCAAGGAGATAAAAATATGGGAAGTATTCTGTTACTTTTTTTTTTTGAAAATATTTGCAAGGCCCTGCTCAGTATGCCCTCTGGTAATCAAATTATTATTCCAATAAACTGAAAACCAAGCCATTTATTTGAATATACAAAGTACTATCCAAATCTTCATTCAGAAACAAAACACATTGATAATAATGATCTTTATGCTCACAGCCCAGGTCATCAGAAATCTGTGCGTAATTTCGAAAATATATTCAGAGATCCTCCAAATAGTATATGCAGAATAGTGCATGATTATTATCCAAAATCTGTGTAATTTTTAAAGTGATTTTTACTTCAGTTTTCTAACCCCTAGGCAATCTCTCTCCCAATTCAGTAATAAATAATCTCTCAGTTGACAATGGCATTGATAAGATCCTACTTGGAATACTGTGTTCAAACTTGGTACTTTACTATACAGTGGATACCAATTAAAGAGAAAGGATGTACAAAATAAACAAAGAGAAGTAAGGAATTCTAAGGAATTATTTATGAGGAAGAGTTACATGAACTAATTCATGGCTAGGGAGTAACTGTTTAACTTGGATAACAGGCTAATTGTGTTAAGAGGAAGAATTAAGTGAATTTGTCACCTATTCTACTTAGGCCTGAATCAGGGAAAGCAGCCAAGGCAGAAGAATGGATTGAATTTTGAGTTGTGGGAGAAAGGAGAGTTAAGGCGGAGGAAGGCTCCATGAGAAGTATGGATTAGGAAGTAAGGGAGATGCAGGAAGAGCAGGTGTAATAGTAGGGGTGGTGGACATGAAATGGATTGAATAGTTGGTCAGGGCAGCCACCAGATGGGAAGGGATGTTTAAGGAGCAGATTCATGTTTGATCAGGCAAGAAAAGGACAAGAAAGACTTGAGGTCATATCAATTGTTAGTAGAAATCCCCGTTTATACTAGTGGGGATTTCTGTTTAAAAATTGATGGTGCCATGTTGCCCACGTTAAGAACAGTTAGAAAAACAATGGAAAGGAACAAAAAAGAGATTATATAGTCACTCAGGAGGTTATTCTAGATCTGTGCTCTCAGCCTTTTCTATACTGTGACTCTATGTTACAGCTGAGAATAGTTTCAAAATCCTGTGCCAGAAAGCCATGAAGAAAGAGATGTTGGTCACAAACCTCTAAAATCTGTTCGCAATGCCCCAAAGGGGTCTTGATCCCCAGGTTGAGAACCCACACTCTTGATCATAACCTTCACCAAAATAGAGATTCCAGATGGATGATCTGTGGGATCCCTACTGGCCATATCTCTATTATTTTTATATTTAAATACAAGATCTCACTGAAAAATATGATGAGGGTCATTCAAGAACATTCAGTAGTCAATTAAACTAAGCTGCTGGAGCAACATTGGTAGAAACTCCCAAAATATCACAGTACTCCACCATAACCTGCAAAATGCACACTTTGAAGCTCATGGCAATATAAGTACTTTCTAGTATTTGACTGTTTGCAAATACAGAACTTGCAGAATTAGAGCCTTGTCCTGCAAACTCTCACTCACATATGCAAGGTTGCAGAACTAAGCACTTATGCTTATGGAACATTCATATAAATAAATGGAATGTCAGACCAAACAAGCATCTCCAGCCAAGCTGTAGAAATGCATGTTTGATATACTTTATGCAATACGTTCCTCAACAGTAGGAAAATTAACCAGGAGGTCACTTATCTGGCAATCATCACATTATAATAAAATATGGAGAACAACTTGTGTTCTATTTTCAATGCATGTTATTCTAGAATTTTTCCAGCACCTGGGAGACTACTTTCCAGTGTTTTTGTTTGCTTGTTTCTTTGTTTTTCCTTTATATATATTCATAACACCAGTACAAGAAAAAATCTTAACATTTTAAGGGCTAAATCATTTCATTAAGTTACAATATCTCCTCTCTATCTGATCTTATATGTTGTTCATCCTCATGGTATCTCAGCATCCCCCAATCACAGAGTAAGTGAGCATATGTGTTCTCCTCCATGGCTATCTTCTCACTCCCTTCCTTTTGAAAAGAGGGATGGTAGATGGGTTTTGTTCTTCCTATTCCCTGCAAATTCATTCTTTCATCTCTTGTTGAGGGTAGTGAGACCTTTGGTCTATTACACTGGACCCTATAGACTACCTCTCTCTCTCTCTGACTTCTAGGCAGTGGCTTTGTGTATTTGGAGCAGAGGCTATTTCAGTGATTGTTTTGTTAGCTGCATGCAGCTGATGCTACTCGACTGCAGAGTGGAATTCCCACTTCCTCGACCCAACAAGTTGGGGCAAAAGGCCATATCAGCAGGTCAGAAGAATAATTTTTCCAGCTTCATCCTGGAGAGAACTCGTGATCCACAGCACTGGTATTTTCAGCAGCCTCCAGAAAAAGTAATGGGAGGCAGGTGTATCCTAACAATGGGGAAAGTAGCACCTGTGGCACCATGAACCAAAAAGGCCACTCCTGGGCACCTATGTTGAGGACTACGATTTGTCCAAGGTGTTTAGGAAAGAATCTCAGGAACAAGTGTTCAACCTTGATAATAGAGCAGTGGTGGGCAACCTGTGGCCCACTGGCCACAAGCGACCTGTCTGGGTAATCCGCTGGTGGGCCATGAGACAGTGTTTACATTGACTGTCTGCAGGCACGGTCGCCCACATCTCCCCATGGGCGCGGTTCACGCCACTTTCCGCAGCTCCCATTGGCCGGGAACGGCGAACCACGGCCACTTGGACCTGGGACCTGTGGGCGACTGTGCCTGCGGATGGTCAGTGTAAACACTGACTTGCGGCCTGCCAGTGGATTACCCTGATGGGCCACGTGCAGCCCATGTGCCATAGGTTGCCCACCACTGCATTAGAGGGCTAGAAAAGTTCCATTTTTAAAAAATGAAAGCTGAAATTTTTCAGACAGTTCAAAAAATTATTTTACCATATGAGACTGGTATACTATTTATCTTATGTGGCTCCTATTACTGTAGTACCTCACAATCTTTAATGTATTTTTCTTCCTCTGTGAGATAGGGAAGTATTATTCCCCTTGACCAGATGGAGAACTGAGACACGGAGAGACTATGTGTCTTGCTCGATGTCACACAGGTAGTCTCTGGCAGAGCAAGGAAGAAAGGAGAGCAGCAGAATACAGACCCTGGACTTCAGAAAAGCAGACTTTGACTCCCTCAGGGAACTGATGGGCAAGATCCCCTGGGAGAACAACGTGAGGGGGAAAGGAGTCCAGGAGAGCTGGCTTTATTTTAAAGAATCCTTATTGAGGTTACAGGGACAAACCATCCCGATGTGTAGAAAGAATAGTAAATATGGCAGGCGACCAGTTTGGCTTAACAGTGAAATCCTTGCTGCTCTTAAATACAAAAAAGAAGCTTACAAGAAGTGGAAGATTGGACAAATGACCAGGGATGAGTATAAAAATATTGCTAGGGCTTGCAGGAGTGAAATCAGAAGGCCAAATCACACCTGGAGTTGCAGCTAGCAAGAGATGTTAAGAGTAACAAGAAGGGTTTCTTCGGGTATGTTAACAACAAGAAGAAAGTCAAGGAAAGTGTGGGCCCCTTACTGAATGAGGGAGGCAACCTTGTGACAGAGGATATGGAAAAAGCTAATGTACTCAATGCTTTTTTTGCCTCTGTCTTCACGAACAAGGTCAGCTCCCAGACCACTGCACGGGGCAGCACAGCATGGGGAGGAGGTGACCAGCCCTCTGTGGAGAAAGAAGTGGTTCGGGACTATTTAGAAAAGCTGGATGAGCACAAGTCCATGGGGCCGGATGCGTTGCATCCGAGAGTGCTAAAGGAGTTGGCGGATGTGATTGCAGAGCCATTGGCCATTATCTTTCAAAACTCATGGCGATCGGGGGAGGTCCCAGATGACTGGGAAAAGGCTAATGTAGTGCCCATCTTTAAAAAAGGGAAGAAGGAGGATCCAGGGAACTACAGGCCAGTCAGCCTCACCTCAGTCCCTGGAAAAATCATGGAGCAGGTCCTCAAGGAATCAATTCTGAAGCACTTAGAGGAGAGGAAAGTGATCAGGAACAGTCAGCATGGATTCACCAAGGGCAAGTCATGCCTGACTAATCTAATTGCCTTCTATGATGAGATAACTGGCTCTGTGGATGAAGGGAAAGCAGTGGACGTGTTGTTCCTTGACTTTAGCAAAGCTTTTGACACGGTCTCCCGCAGTATTCTTGCCAGCAAGTTAAAGAAGTATGGACTGGATGAATGGACTATAAGGTGGATAGAAAGCTGGCTAGATTGTCGGGCTCAATGGGTAGTGATCAATGGCTCCGTGTCTAGTTGGCAGCCGGTATCAAGTGGAGTGCCCCAGGGGTCGGTCCTCGGGCCGGTTTTGTTCAATATCTTCATAAATGATCTGGAGGATGGTATGGATTGCACCCTCAGCAAGTTTGCAGATGACACTAAACTGGGAGGAGTGGTAGATATGCTGGAGGATAGGGATAGGATACAGAGGGCCCTAGACAAATTGGAGGATTGGGCCAAAAGAAATCTGATGAGGTTCAACAAGGACAAGTGCAGAGTCCTGCACTTAGGATGGAAGAATCCAATGCACCGCTACAGACTAGGGACCGAATGGCTCGGCAGCAGTTCTGCAGAAAAGGACCTAGGGGTTACAGTGGATGAGAAGCTGGATATGAGTCAACAGTGTGCTGTTGTTGCCAAGAAGGCCAATGGCATTTTGGGCTGTATAAGTAGGGGCATTGCTAGCAGATCGAGGGACGTGATCGTTCCCCTCTATTCGACGTTGGTGAGGCCTCATCTGGAGTACTGTGCCCAGTTTTGGGCCCCACACTACAAGAAGGATGTGGAAAAATTGGAAAGAGTCCAGCGGAGGGCAACAAAAATGATTAGGGGACTGGAACACATGAGTTATGAGGAGAGGCTGAGGGAACTGGGATTGTTTAGTCTGTGGAAGAGAAGAATGAGGGGGGATTTGATAGCTGCTTTCAACGACCTGAAAGGTGGTTCCAAAGAGGATGGCTCTAGACTGTTCTCAGTGGTAGGAGATGACAGACAAGGAGTAATGGTCTCAAGTTGCAGTGGGGGAAATTTAGGTTGGATATTAGGAAAAACTTTTTCACGACGAGGGAGGTGAAACACTGGAATGCGTTACCTAGGGAGGTGGTGGAATCTCCTTCCCTAGAAGTTTTTAAGGTCAGGCTTGACAAAGCCCTGGCTGGGATGATTTAGTCGGGAATCGGTCCTGCTTTGAGCAGGGGGTTGGACTAGATGACCTCCTAAGGTCCCTTCCAACCCTGATATTCTATGATTCTATGATTCTAAGGACTTGAATCCAGGTCTCCCAAATCCTAGGGTAGCCCCCTAACCATTGGATAATCCTTCCTCTTCTGTAAGGTACGGCCATTTCTAGTTTACACCTATTTGGCAAGAATCCTAGTATGGTTGGATTACGTCATCTAGAGGACAATATTCAGCCCACTAGGGTTTATTGTAGTTGTTGTAATCCTAAGATGTGCTGAGCATTGACATCTGTGGGATGTGCAAGTGCTTAACACCCCTCAGGATTTGTACATGCATATTTAATAGAGCTGCTCAGAAAATGTTATCTAATTTTTTTCCTCACATAAACCAGAAAATTAGGTACTTCTTCCAATGAAAAAGTCAAGAAAAAAAGTCAGATATTTAATAGCACATTGGGTGAAACCCTGGCCCCAATAAAGTCAATAGTAAAACTCCCATTTACTTCAATCGGGCCAGTTCATGCCTAAACTGGAAGCTTTCTGACACGGGGACTGTGCCTTTCTGTATGTTTTCACAGCATTCTCTGAAATGTGGCTCCAGTTCAAACAGTAGTAAGAATACACTTGACAAATCCTTCCTGTCATGCATTCATTTGCCTTGTTACCAATCCAGGTGCATTGCAATTTGTTTAGTATTGATTGGGCTGAAAAACTCCTGAGATTTACATCTGTATAGAATTTGCTGGAAGACCAAAGTCAGATCTTGTTACAGCTATACTCTGTGCGCCAAATTTGCAAGACTGAATGCTGGATCCTTTAACAGCTTTCACCAATATCACAAATATTAAAAGGTAAGCAAGGAGAATTTTTTTCAAAAACTGTAGCAGGTTCATTTGTTTTTTTTGTGCTTGTGCTGGATAAAACATGAGATTGGAGGCATGGGGTTAGTGCGTGTTTTATCAGCTGTACCCCACAAACATTGCAGACACACATTACTTATCTCCTTTTGAATTCTGTTGTCGAGTCCTACATCCAGGTGTAGCTTTCAGGAATGATTATAATAAAATCCCTTTGCAATTTGCATCTGTCTTAAAATAACAACATATACCCTACAAACACAGTAGTCTCCCTGAATTTTTTTTATCTTTTATCCAAGCCATAATTACAGAAATAGTGCAAGAATTTATATTTGTTAATCCACTAATGTTCTCATAAAGCCAATTTCCCCAAGAGACAGTAAAACACACAGAGACAAGGTGGGTGAAATAATATTGGACCAACTTCTGTTGGTGAGAAAGACAAGCTTTTGAGCTTACATAAGTCTGAAGAAGAGCTCTATGTAGTCTGAAAAGCTTATCTCTCTCACCAACAGAAGTTGATCCAATAAAAGATTTTATCTTACCACCTTGTCTCTCTAATATCCTGTGACCAACACGGCTACAACAACACTATAGAATACCACACAGTAAGATCCACATGTACTTTGTACATATAGAAGAACAGGGGTGAACAACTATGGGAAAGTTTTTTTTTCATGTAAGTTTGATATTAACAGAAAAAAAATATTTTAACTGGCCAACTACTGCCCCTAGGAGCATACAATCTCAGTTTAGGACTAGGTGGATGAAGAGGTAGACAAAAGAAACAGAAGAGGTGATTTCTAAAGTGCACTAATATCTGCATCTTAATTGGTCCCTGGTGCACACTAAAAGTTCCCTAGTGTGCTTCAGTGTAGTGCTATATTAAAGTGTACTAGGGAACATTTAATGACCTCTTTCTTTGCATCTGTTCACTAGCTATCTCCTCTCCTTGACATCATGCTGATTGTCTTTGTTTTCAAGACCCTACACACATATCCCCACCCTACGTATCATATCACATTCACTATTGAAATGTCCGTTCCTGCCTATATTGGACCAATTATGCCAGCCTAAATCACCCACTTGTTAAATTTTCAAATATTTTTTGTGTGCTGTCTTGTATATTGACCTCAGATTTGGGAGGAACTCCCAGTAAACATCCTAAAGCTATGCCATTGTCCTCCTTCAAATCCTCCTCAAAACTTTTCTTTGTTGTAATGCAATAAACTTGACAATGGTTAGGCCACCTGTACTGTTCTACCACTGCCTTTCACACTGACCAATATTTGGTCTCATTGTTTGCTAGTACTCCCTTATCCATCTGTTGTCTCTTGACTTATACTTAGATTGCCAGCTGTTTATAGACTCATAGACTTTAATGTCAGGAGGGACCGTTATAATTATCTAGTCTGACCTCCTGAACATTGCAGGCCACAGAACTCATCAACCCCTTTTTGCAATAGACCCAAAACCTCTAGCTGAGTTACTGAAGTCCTCAAATCATGATTTAAAGACTTCAAGTTACAGAGAATCCATCATAAGACTTCAATTTACAGAGAATCCATCATTTACTCTATTTTAAACCAGCAACTGACCTGTGTGCCATGCTGCAGCAGAAGGTAAAGATCTGAGCTGGGGCTTCCTGAATCGAAATATGGCAGTCAATTGGACCCTGAGCATGTTATCAAGACAGACCAGCCAGACACCCGGGAAAGAATTCTCTGTAGTAACTCAGAGCCTTCTGCATCTAGTGCCCATCTGCAGCCACTGGAGATATTTCCTACTATCACTCACAGATGGGTCACTTGCCCTTGTAGGCAGTATCATCATACAATCCCCTTCATAAATGTATCAAGCTCACTCTTGAAGCCAGTTAGGATTTTTGCCCCACTAATCCCCTTGGGAGGCTGTTACAGAATTTCACTTCTCTGCTGGTTAGAAACCTTCATCTAATTTCAAGCCTTAACTTGCTGATGGCCAGTTTACATACATTTGTTTTTGCATCAACATTGGTGGTTAAATTAAATAACTCCTCTTCCTCCCTGGTATTTATCATTCTGATGTTTTTATAGAGAGCAATCCTATCTCCTCTCAGCCTTCATTTGGTTAGGCTAAACAAGCCAAGCTCCTTGCATCTCCTCAAGGTAGGTTTTCCATTCCTCTGATCATCCTCGTAGCCCTTCTCTGCTCTTGTTCCTGTCTGAATTAATCTTTCTTAAACATGGAAGACCAGAATTGCACATAGTATTCCAGATAAAGTTTCACTAGTGCAATAATACTTCCCTATCTTTACTGGAAATACCTTGTTCAATGCATCCTGGGCTTGTATTAGCCTTTTTCACAGCTGCATCACATTGGCAGCTCATAGTCATCCTATGATTCACCAATATGCCAGGTCTCTCTCCTCCTCTATTGCTTTCAACTGATACATCCCCAACTTATAACAAAAATTCTTGTTGTTAGCTCCTAAATGCACGACCTTGCACTTTACACTATTACATTTCATCCCATTTCTATTACTCCAGTTTTCAAGGTCCTCCAGATCTTCTTGTATGATATTCTGGTCCTCCTCCATATTGGCGATACTCGCCAACTTTGTGTCATCTGCAGATTTTATTAGCACTCTCCCACTTTTTGTGCCAAGGTCATGAATGAAAATGTTAAATAAGATTGATCCCTAAGGAACTCCTCTTTCACCATTTGTTCCAAGGCCTTGCGTACAATTGAGGTCAAACTAATGGGTTTGTAGTTTCCTGGATAAGTTTTTTCCACCTTTTTTTAAAATAGGAACTATATTAGCAATTCTCCAGTCATAGGGAACAGCCCCCGAGTTTACAGATTCATTAAAAATCCTTGCTATTGGGCTTCAATTTCATGTACCAGTTCCTTTACTATTCTTGGATGGAGTTTGTTTGAAACCCACCAATTTGGTCCCATTAAGCTGTTTGAATTTGACTTCCAAATTCCAAATTGAATTTGACTGTACTTAGTGGTCCCACTTCTTCTATCCTTTTTTTGTTTTTATTTTTAGGCTAAAGAATATTTTACTATTGGTTATACTTTCCTTTGCAAGGTCCAAACGTGCTTGGTTTTTGGCAGTTCTCACTTTTCCCCTATGCTTTCTGGCCTCTACGAGGTAGATTTCCTTGCTGAACCTTCCCATCCTTCCTTCCTTGTTGGCCTTCTGCTTTCTCTTAAAAACCTATTTGAGATGTTTGCTTATCCAGTTTGGTCTGCGACCCTTCCTACATTTTTCCCCCCTTGCTTGGGATGCAGTCTTCAGACAACTTCTGCAACTTTGACCTAAAGTAATGCCAAGCCTACTCCACATTCAGATCCTTGAGTTCTTTGATCCAGTTCAATTTCCTATTTCCCTTATTTTTTCTTAAAGTTTTCCCTTTTGAAATAAAGGACCCTAGTTACAGACATTTTTGTTTATCCTTCCATTTAGTTTAAACTGAACTAGCTTATGATGATCACTCAAACAAGTCTGTCCTCTACAACCCGTTCTTCTATGTCCTCACTACTTATACTAAATCTAATATGGCATCATTTCTTGTTGGTTCAGTGACAATTTAGTGAAGAAATCTATCGGCTATCACATCCAGGATAATCTGAGCCCTACCATTATTAGTTGCACTTTTCCTCCAGTATATATCTGGGAAGTTAAAATCCCCAATAATCTCACAAATCCCTGTAGTATTTATGTTATTAAAATACTAAAGAGATCTCTATCCATATCTAAATTGGATCCTGGAGGTCTATAGGGGACCCCAAGCACTATTCCAGTGGAGTCTCCGTTATATTTCATCCCCAAAGTGATTCTGACCAAAATAGATCTTGTTTTTCCATTCCATCACTTCTAATTTATTTGCAGTCTACCTCATCATTAATATACAATGTTACTCCACCACCTTTACCTTTGTACCTCCATTACATTTCATCCCCAAAGTGATTCTGACCAAAATAGATCTTGTTTTTCCATTCCATCACTTCTAATTTATTTGCAGTCTACCTCATCATTAATATACAATGTTACTCCACCACCTTTACCTTCATGCTTGTCTTTCTTAAACAGCACATACCCTTCAATATCTGTACTCCTATTCCACCATGTTTCTCTTATTACTTTCATATATGGTTTCACTTCCTGCACCAGTAGTTCTAGTTCCTTCATTTTGTTACCCAGGCTTCCTGCATTGGTGTACTGCTTGGCTTCACCCCGATTCCGTGCCTGATTAGGTAAAGTCATTCTACTGCCAATATTGCTACCTGACTGTTAGTATTATAGGTATTGGCACTATCTTTCCTCTTGATGACCATTCTCCTACCATCTGTTATTCCTTTCTCCGTTGCTGTATCCTTTCTTACTTGATTTTGCTCCTGTTCAATATTAAAATCTGGCATGGAAATTACATGAGTATCTCCCAACTGTCTCTCCCAAATTCCTAATTTAAAGTTCTTTGGTGCAGTAACTATCTTTTTCTCTACAGCAACTAGCACAATGATGTCCTGGTCCTTGACTAGAGGCTCCCAGGCATCTATGATAATATAAATAAATAATAGTAATAATAATAAGGATCAAAAACATTCTGACAGAATATGTCTACATCAGAAAATTCCATTGCATCTAAATCAAAACTTTGTGGGAAAATGTAAATTTTGACAAAATTCATTTGAAAAAAAGCAGGTTTCAATTTTTCATTTCAAAACAACTTTCACTTCAATTATTTTATTTTATATTAAATAATATAATAAAATTTAAATAGTCAAAATCAAAATGAGATATTTATATATTAGTGAAACAAAATGGGTTGATTGAATGGATATTTAAATAGAGCAGGATGAAGTATTGTATTATTTAGAAACAATTTAATTTTCAGATTTGGTACATTTTTTTGTTTGTGAATTGTCCATAAACTAAATATGATTTTTCATCAGGCCACAAATACCTATGTCTGTTTCCTTACTATTTAGATACATTATGCACATCCAACAAGGGAACAGAACCAGTACTATTACTGTCACCAAACACAATGAAACAACTCAGCATGAATATTGAATAGAATGTCATAGAGTAAGTGGCAAGAGAAAAATTGCATTAAATAATGACTACAGTAAAGAAAATTGTAATATAGATTAAGCCAATTTAGAACAAGGCTCTGTTGTTCCAGCACCAGACTGTTTAGGGCAGTGGTTGTCAACTCTGGTCCACCGCTTGTTCAGGGAAAGTCCCTGGCGGGCCAGGACAGTTTGTTTACCGGCCGTGTCTGCAGGTTTGGCTGATTGCAGCTCCCACTGGCCATGGTTCACTATGCCCGGCCAATGGGGGATGCGGGAATGGTGGCCAGTAAATCCCTCGGCCTGTGCCGCTTTCTGCAGTCCCCATTGGCCTGGAGCGGCGAACCGTGCATCCGATGAAGTGATCCATCCTGGATCATATTACCATCGAGTCACAGACTGTCCCCTTAGACTCTCCAGTTTATCTTGCCACTCCCAGACAAACTGGACTTAGTGATAAATGGTCACGTACACCAAAAATCAAATATTCAGGTTGCTTACAGTCCAAAGAGACCACTCACATACCCCAGATCAATTGTTACCCAAGATCTTACACCAAAGACAATGCCGTAGCCCATCCTGTAAGAAACTATTTAAAGATTTATTAACTAGGAAAGATAAATAAGATAGTTATTTAAAGGTTAAAGCAAGCAAACATACACACACAAATGAGTTGCAATCCAAATCCTAAGAGTGACAGAGTTATAGTAATCTGTTACTTCAAAGTGTCTTTCAGGGTGGACCAGGAGGCAGCCCGAAGGGATCTGAGGCTTCAGTTTGGTGTCTCTGGCCCTGTGAGAGTTCAAACAGCAAAGAGATGGAATATTTTCCAGTGTCTTTGTTTTAGTTTCTTCATTCAGCCTCCAAGTCCATAGGACAAGCTTCCTTGAACGTAGCATTTCCAAGGTGAGATAGGGTCAGTAACCAATCCTTTGATGGCCCATCTGATAGTTTTAGTTCTTCTGGACAGGTGGAGGGAAACACTCTTTCCATTTGAGTTCACAAGTTTAGAAAAAACATTTTCAAAGTTATAAAGCATAACATACATATTTCTTTATAGCATGGAATACAGACAAGTGAGATTAATCCATGAAGCAATATACAAGCATTTCATAGACTCTAAACACTAAATACATTCTTATAAGACTAATACCTATTTTGAGCAAAACTAAAATACAGCTGGAGATCAGACCAGTTCAGCTATGAGTTTGTAAGTTCTTAGCTAATGTCTGCATCACATCTTCAACATTTTTTATAGGTTATTGTGACATCTTATGAACTTTTTTAATTGAGATCACAATTAGGGTAAATTTGTAAGCCCGATTATCAAAACAGCACTTTTCTTCTGAAATAAGAATATCCACATATGGAGTTAATCAGGAATAGTTAGTTAAGCATAGCTATTCTGGAATATCTCCTTGTATAGACAAGCCTATAGTGGGTATTCCACAAATGTACAATTCATATGATTTTTTAAAATAAATTATTCCTTCAGACTCCAACCTCCTTTTCTTGATAATTTTCCCTGTTGGCTCCAAGTCTTTATCTGCTCTGTTTTTGCTACTCCTTTTCTCCCACAGTTTGTCATGCTATAAATCTTCTAAAAGGAAAAATCTCCTGCATTAATATGAACTAACATTAAAATTAATCTCCTGCTGCTAATATTTTCATTCCCTGAAATGTCACAATTGAATGTAATTTCATTTATTAGGCTATATAATTTGTACAGAACGGGTGAATAATTCATAACAAATTTATCTGATTAACTTCAAGATGTTGATTGTTCTTGAATCATGGGCCAGCAGATTATGTCTCTCTCAGTTTTTCAGTTATTTAGAATTATTTTCTGAATAATTTCAGTGATTCAATCTGTAGTTTGTCAATGATTCATAGTGAATATTCTGTATTTGTGCTTCAAAATATTAATTATTGGCTAGTTTTTAGTGGGCCCATCAGCAATAATATTCAAATTTTAATATCCAGAGTTAGGCATAGAGGGTATGTCTACACTGCAGTAAAATACCCATAGTTGGCCAGTGTCAGCTGACTCGAGTTCACAGGGCTTGGGCTGCAGGGCTTTAAAACGGCTGGGTATATGTTTGGGCTCAAGCTGGAGCCTGAACTGTGGAACCCTGCAAGTGGGGAGGGTCCAGGAGCCCGGGGGGAGGGTTCTAGAGCCTGGGTGCAAGTGGTTTACCATTCAACTCTCATTGAAAACCTATGGGACTTGGGTGCCTAACTGCCATCTGTGCCTTTAAAGGCAATTCTCTTTGCCTTTAAAACTTTTCTCAATTTAGCCTCACTATACCTAGCTGCATTATTAGCTCATTGAGAGATTGTCCACTATTTCACTGTAGTAATGCTTCCAGCCTTTACTGTTCATTACTGCAGTGCAGCAACCACAATTACCATTTCCTAGGAAATTCTGTGATTTTTTGAAGCTAAACAACAAATATAAAGGAATTTCAGAATTTCCTGGAAAAGAAAAATTTAGGTAAAAAACATTTCCATTCAATCAACCCATTTTGTTTCACTAATATATAAATATCTCATTTTGATTTTGACTATTTAAATTTTATTATATTCTTTAATATAAAATAAAATAATTGAAGTGAAAGTTGTTTTGAAATGAAAAATTGAAACCTGTTTTTTTTTCAAATGAATTTTGTCAAAATGTACGGGACATGGCACTAGACAGACACATTTGGTTATTGGAAAGATAACTGTTAGTTACCACAGCAATACTGTTATAGTCCTGGCTGAGCTCCCACTTGTGACTGGGCAGCAGGCTATTGTACAGGTTTCAACCTTTGGATCCCTCTCGTTTTTAAACCTGCTAGGTCTGAGCAATGTCCAGATCATGCTCCTGGGGTACAGACCTCTGCCACACACCCTCCCTGCCCCTGCCATCTAGTTCTCCCTTCTTAGGAAATGGGGCCCTGCATTTCAGCTGCATTGTGCCCTAAGATCAATGTTGACACTCTCCCACCACAAGTCCTCCCAATAGACTATGCACACCCTCCTCAGATCTCCACCCTAATGCACAATTGTAAGAGTGACTCATTGGCAAGTGCGCTCCCCTTGTAGCTGGCTGTGGTTTAGTAGGATTTCTTGGACCCCTGCTGACAGCTACTCTGGCCCTGCAGTGATTAGTTTTTTGCATCTTGGACTTCCTGCCAGGTCAAATATAGCCCCATTCCTTGTGGGGTAAACCAAGGGTACAATAAGCAATAGTCCACTGATGCTACTGTAATGATTTTGAGGTTCATTAAACAACAGACCAGTGAATGAGAAAGGAATACAATTTTTAATAAAACAAACTAGAGAGCATATGTGAACTGCTGTGCACAGCTATCCCGTGTTGTCCACCCCATCTTCCAGGGTACATCTCTAAACTTCTATGTTCATAATACTGTCCATTAGGAGGGAACGTCTCTAAATTATAATCTTCCACAAACATATCTCTACGTTTTCCTTCTTAAGAAAAAAACAGTTAGCTGTTAGCTTCTTTTTATATATATGTATATAAAAACTAACTAATGACACATACATTCAAATTCTCAACCCATCTAATACATTTTCAGAAATCAATGTATCAACTACCTAGAGACGAGAGGTTAGTAGCACATCACTCCTGAGTCAGTCTTTACCACTCACTTTCTTCAACTACCCCTTCTCCAGGCAGGTTAGCAAATCTCTGAGTCTTTCATGATGTTTAATCTCCCCCTCTGATCTTCTCAGTATCAGCTTTTCTTTCGAGTCTGAGTTGTTCTCTTGTTCCTTGACAGTTTCTCCTTTGTCTTTTGATGATAAAGGAACAGTCAAATGGGAAATACCAGAGTCCACATCCACTGTCAATGTTTTGGAACTTTCTGGGATTACTTTTAGATTCCTTCGATTACATCAAATGTAATCCCCCTGTCTGTCTGGATTACATAAAACCTTGGATGCAGCTGTTCTTTAATGGTACCCATTTGGCCCCAAGTATTAGAGGTGTGATTCCTCAGGCACACTCTATCACCTTGGTTAAGATATGGGAGACCACGGGCTTTTGTCAAAATAATATTTCAGTTTCCACTTCTGATTCTCTATCATCTTTCATATGGTTTCATTGTTCTCAGATTTCAACAAGTTATCAGTGATTGGAAAATTAGATCCGATCCTTCTTCCCATTAACAGTTGAGCTAAAGAAAAGCCATTTTCCAGAAGTGTACATCGGTAAACCAATAAAGCTTTATACAAATCACCCCCCATTGTCAAAGTAAGTAAGTTGTGATTCGTAAGTAATGTTGTGATTGATCCATGGCCAATACAGCACCTCTCGTACTTGTTGATTGCATTTCTCTATTCCTAAGTGACCCTCATGGCTCTTCTGTAGCATTTCTTTTTGGAGGCTCATTGGAATTATAACCTTACTGCCCTTGAAAATTATCTCATCTGTTAGGATATAGATATTCAGGCCTGTCTGTAAAGGCCTGTACTTTAAGAATTTAGGGGTATTCTTATTACTTGTCTAGTTAGAGGTATAAAAGAAAGAATCAAAATCACTGTCTGCTGGTGTAAGGGCCTTTTCTTACTGTGACAGTTTGAGGCCCTGTGCTTAGGCTAAGGCCTTTGGCTAAGCAGCAGAGGCAGCCATAAGCCAGGAAGCGACCAGTCACATCCTCACATTCCAAACTAGTCACATTGAAAGAAGGTGCTATTGGGCTGTTAGGAATACAATCCTGTCCTGATAATTCCTATCACCTCCAGAGAAAGGGAAGTGCCTAGAAAATGTAAGCGGAAACTTAGTTTGATAGCATCCTGTCTGGCAAGAACTCACTTATCAATAGCTGGGATGTGAAATCCTCACTTCTGTATTGTTTTGTCATTATAGTTCCCACTTTGCTATTGTTTGTCTGTATAATCTCTGTCTGGTTCTGTGATTGTTTCTGTCTGCTGTATAATTAATTTTGCTGGGTGTAATCTAATTATTGTGGTGGGATATAATTGGTTAGCTAATCATGTTACAATATGTTAGGATTGGTTAGTTAAATTTCAGTAGAATGATTGGTTAAGGTATAGCTAAGAATATTACTATATAAATTAGGGGCAAACAGGAAGTAAGTTGGGATTCGAAAATAAGGAAAAAGGAACTTGTATTTAAGCTTGCTGGAAGTTCACCCCAATAAACATCGAATTGTTTGCACCTTCGGACTTCGGGTATTGTTGCTCTCTGTTCATGCGAGAAGGACCAGGGAAGTGGGAGAGTGAAGGAATAAGCTCTCTAACATCATCTATCACAGTAAATTCATGTCTGCAGTTCCAATAGCCTTTTATACTTGGACAGCAACTACCTATTTCTTTCGGCCAAACTTTAATTATCACTTCTTAAAGGATCACCAATGATTCGTCTTTCTCTTTTCCCCCTCTTATTTGTTGCAGTTTCCTGTTAGCTACCGGAATTGACTTTACAAGTAGATCTACATAGGCTTTCATCTCTCTCTCTAAAGTCTTCTCTGGTTTCATAGTGGGAGTCACTGCTTTGGAAAGTGCATCTGCAGTGCATATTAATTTACCAGGTGTGTAGGTCACAACCAAATCATACTTTTGTAGTTTTATTATCATTTTTTGAATCCTCATTAGCTGTTTGCTAAATAACACTATCAGGTGCTTATGCTCCATTTCAACTTCCACTGTCTGGCTATAAAAATACTGATTGAATCTATCAGAGGCAAACAATATTCCTAAAAGCTACTTCTCAATCTGTGTGTATCTGGTTTCTGCCTCAGTCAGTGATTTGGATGCATATGCCACTAGTTGCCAACAATCCTCATTCTTCTGTAAAATAACTGCACCTAACCTAGACTGTGAAACATCTGCTGAAATTTTAATAGGTCTTCCTGGTCCATAGAACTTCAACACTGGCTCTTGTATCAATTGTTGCTTTATTAAAACTTCCCATGATTCATCCTGTTCTGCTCCCCAATACCATTCATTTTTATTCTCTAGGAGTTTTCTCAAAGTCACTGCTTTGGTAGATAGATTAGGTATGAATTTTCCAAGATAATTAACAATCCCCAAGAATCATTGAACATCTTTCTTTGATGAGGGATATGGCTTCATTTCAATAACTGAAATCTTCTTCTTATCAGGTTTTTCACCTTCATTGAAAATAATGTCCCCAACAAAAGTCAGTTCTGTAACCCCGAAAGCACATTTCTCGCTGTTTAGTTTGAGGTTTTCAGCTCTAGTTGCATCCAGAACTTCCCAAAGTCTACAATCATGCTCCTCTTTTGTTGACCCTCAAATGATGATGTCATCCATTCATAGATCATATGTATGGTTTTGTGGTACACTTCTGGTGCTGAAGTTATGCTGAAGATTAAGCATAAGAATCAGTATCTTCCAAATGGGGCATAATTTTATGCTTTCTTCACTTAATTTTAGCTGCCACAAACCTGAGGATGCATCCAATTTACTAAAATATTGTGCATTTCCAATTTGAACCATAATCTCTTCTCTGATCGGTAGTTTGAACTGTTCTTTTTTAATAGCCTTGTTGAGGTCTCTTGGACCTAAATGTGTTACTTTTTTCTACAATGATGAGGGAGCTCACCCAATCTGTTGGCGTCTCAATTTTTTTTTATTTGCTCTGCTTCCATTCTTGCAAGCTCAGCCTTGACTTTACCGTGGAGTGCAAATGGCACCTCTCTACATGGATGGATAACTGGAGGGACCTGCTTGTTCATTTGGATTGTGTGTTTCACCCTGCAAGCAACCCAACTCTTGAAACAGGTATTGATATTCCTGAAAGAGTGCCTCATAGGTGCCTCAAGGTTCAGTATGATCTTGTAGTGAGAGCACCCATTTTACCAGATTGAGTTTCTCAGACGCATACAGGCCTAAAACTGGCATCCCTTCTTTGGCATTACAATGAATGGGAGACTGTACATGGTGTTTTTATGGTTGATTGTAGCAATGCACCTCCTCTTCATTGATATAGTTGTTCTAGAATAAACAGTTACTTTTATCTTTGTTGCTCCCTTTTTTGGTCTTATTTTCAGTCTCTCATAATCTTGTTCAGACAAAATACTAATCTGAATATTTAGGATCTGCAGCATTTTGCAAAATGATTTTCCCCACATTTTATGACAGAGTTTTCCAAAGACAACACACTGTTTGTGGCCTTGCTGTGATCCATATGCATGGATCATATGACCGTCTGTACCCAGTTTTCCTTCTAGCCATGGTGTTCATAGCGAGTGGTTCCACTCTTCCATTTGATCTATTCTGGCTATACGCTTTTGTGCTTAGTACATGGATAACCACTTCTAGTGAATTCAGCTCTTTGGCTTATGCTTTCACAGCTTCTGCTGCCCTGCATATTTGGAGAGCTTTTTCTAAAGTTAAGTCTCCTTCATGGAGTAGTTTCTTTCTTAACACCTTGTTCAACAACTTGTTGGATATGGCTGTAAATATTTTATACAGCTCTTGTAAAACATCATTTACAAATTTCATTTTGTTAAATCCAATAAAATTTTTCAAAGAAAAAAATATGTTTTTTTACCAACTATAAAATAAAATGGGACAGCTCCCTAAATTGTATTTTCTGGCACTGGAAGACTGTGTCTTTCTATATGTATGAACAGTACAGACTGAGTGTATTTTTAGTAGGTGCAGAGACAGACATTTAAATTTCAAGAGGTTTGGGATTTGATCAAGAATTTGGTGGCTGCTTGAGGCAGCTGTTATACTTCTGAATTGTTTTGGTTATACTTAGTGGATACCTACTGTATTCATCTGAGAAATAACTCTTGCACAATCCTGGTACTGAATTAACTTACATCATTAAACCCTTAGAGCATTAACCGGTGTACTTATGTCACAGTTTAGAAACACAGACACAAACACATCGTATGGGCCAAGTCCTGAGATGTGCTGAGATTGAACTTCAAAGGGGGTTGCACATGTTCCACAGCTCATTGGATATGGCTTTAAATATTTTATATGGCCCTCAGAAAATTTTATTTTACAACTTTTATTTTGTTAAATATGATCAAAAGTATCAGAGAAAAAAATCAAGATGTTTAACCAACTGTAAAATAAAACTGAACAGCTCCCTAGATTGCATTTTCTGGCACTGGAAGACCATGTCTTTCTATATATTTATGGACAGTATCAAGCATGACTGGGGCCCCAAGGCACTAGCATAATACAGGTAACACTTGTATGAATACATCTGACAAATTCTTCCTCTCTTGCATTCATCAGCCTTGTTAATAATCCAGGTGCTTTCTAATTAGTCTGGTACTGATAGTGCTAACAAAATTTCTCTGGATTTTCATCTATATAAAAATAATTTCTAAACAGGACTCAAATCAGATCTCATTACAGCTACACTTGCAAATTACAAAATTTGCCAGACTGATTACAGGCTGCTTCAGTGGCTTTCACCACTCTGAAAAAATATTAAACAGGTCAGTGAGGGGGACTCCAAAAAGTTTTCCCAAATGGTAGCAGGCTTGCTTAATTTTTATACTTGTGCTGGATAAAACATAACAGATTGGCATTAGATGCTTGTGTTTTGTAGCAATTTTACCCCAAGAACATTGCAGACACATACTAAATACCTCCTCTGCTGCATTCTTTTGCCATGTCAGCTTGGGGTCCTAGCTGTCAGAAATAGAATCCCTCTGAAATTTCTAAAACAACAACTTGTCCTCTGTGGACACAGAGGTATTTCTGAATATTTTTTCTTCCATTGTCTTCTACTTTCTGAGCTAGAAGATAATTTAAAAAATAGAGTCAAATTATATACTTGTTAACGCAGTACTGCTGATATAAAACCAATTTCCCACATGACAGGAATTCCAAAATAAACCCCAAATCTACTTTGTACACCTAGGGAAACCAAAGTAAACTACCATAGGAAATTCTTCCACTTGTAAGTGTGACATCAACAGAAGAAATAGTGCAACCAGGCAAATAGTACAATGTCTATGATGTTCCTCTCATATTTTAATCCAATGTGTTTTACCTGGATTTGCCCTTCATCTATGTTTGGTTTAGCTTTACTCAGTGAGTGAACTGACAAAAATAGTAAGGAAGAATCAAAATTGGAGAATAATTGTAGAAAATGAAAATTTAATTAATAAATGCCAGCATTTGCATCCAAAACCAGAGTTTATGTTCATCTAATCAGGTATCAAAAATATATCCTGTGTCTTATGGATAAAAGTTTAAAATATGGGTGCCCAAACATAGACACCTAAGCCATATTTCTTTAGGCACCTCAATATGCATCTGAGCACTCACAGCTTCCAACCATAAAATGTTGTCATATGGATCAGCATGAATACTAATCCATTGCTACAAACATTTTCATTGCTTACAGTTCTAGAGTTAATTGTGATTTGATTTAGTAGCCTTTTTATTATAGAAGCGTTGCGTTACCCAGCAGGCTCTGTGTGTGATCCAGAAGGATGCAGACATCCAATGCTCAGGATGGACTCCCTCTGTCCAGAGATGCATGTAATCTACTGGTGAACATGTGTTATGAGTCTCCTTCTGTGCCCTAACCACAGAGGATGCAAGTCTCTTACAACGCATAAGAGACTCATGTATTTAGTTCTGGAGGTCCCAGCATGTTGGCCAAGATGGCAGCTAGCAGATTAGCACCTGGAAGCCCAAGTCAGGGACTTGTACTGGAAGAATTTCAAAAATGAAGTATAAACAGTCTGTGCTCCAAATCCAATTTTAATTTATTTGTTGGACAATGCTAGTGGGCAGAATAAGTAAATCAATGTATTTCTCCAGGAAGCTTGGTTTATAAGATGGACCAGAGGCCAGAACTACAAGTCCCATAAGGCAATGTGCTACAATAGGAAAATGAAGTTCAATATTTCTTAAACTGATTTGAAATGAAATGTTACATGTCCATTCAACAAAATAAAATATTCCAGTTTGGGTTGAACTGACCCAAAACTAATCCCAAAAGAAAAAAAAAAGGGCTTGAGGGAGTACAGCCACTATTTGTTACTAGATGTGTAACTCAGAGATCGTTTAGACCTCGAGCTGCTGTTTGACAATTATGTTATAGCAGTAACCCAGTCAGCTGGCTGGAGGTTGTGGCCTTATCTTTCACATGTGGACATTACCACTGTTGCCCACTATGTTTCTGTTACCTCAAGATTAGACTGCCACAATGTGATTTACACAAGGCTACATCTTAAAACCAATTGCAGACTGAACCTGGTGCAGAATGTAGCAGTTCACTTACTGAGTGGGGCATCTCGCTTGGAGCACACAACCTGAATGCCCAAGGGCTGGCCTACTTCAAGGTTGGCCTCTCTCCATGTGCCTAACTGACAGAGATACAGGCAGCAGAGGCGCCCACGCTGGGTCTCCCTCCAACTGACTTGCCATTTTCTATGAGGGCTCCAGGACATTGGAACTTGCTATTCCTACCCTTTCCTGTCTTGGTTTGAAATAGCCCCAATTTTGTGATATTCTGACCATGCTGCAAAAGACATCTAGTTAATAGTATTTTTGGAGAAGGCTGAGGTTATACTGCCATCAAGAAGGAAAGGTGGAAAGGATTTTTTTTTTTTTGAGACAGCAGGTTGGCAGAGTTCCTTTTTATTAATTATTTTAATTCTGCTGGGGTTTTGTTGGCAGGGCTCCTAAAGCCTTGTAGACATGTCTTTTTATGATTTAATTTGGAATAAATAAAAACACTTTTTAAAAATAAGTTTGAATGACCAAAAGATTAAGAAAATTTTAATCTGTTGGCACACAATTCTGGAACAGAAAAAAGTGAAGTTTGTTGAACAAATTCTTTGCTGCAAATTATTCACTCAGCCCTGCCCATTATAAATCTAATAAATGAAATCACAGACATCAGTATTATTACAAGAAATGTAAATATAGCAGCAGGAGATTAGTTTTCAAGCTAATTCATAGTGATGCAACAGATTCTGGCTTGGGAAGCAAGAGAGAGAATTGGGGAAACAAAGCTAGAGCTGACAGAGACCTAGAGATACCAGGGGAAATGACCAAGAAGAAGAGCAATGCTTTGTTGGGAATGCAGTATTCTTTATCCACAGCGTGAACACTACATATTCTGGTTTTTTAAGCCGTTAAGAAAGATTGGAGTTGTGGAGTGAGTTATTGTCTTGTTGGGGGAGAAATGAATCAACAATTTATAGGATATTAGGATTAAGTACATGTATATTTATTTTTACAATATGCACATTATTCCTGTAATTAACTTGAACAAGTATGAATATGAACAGCAGAAGAGGGAACATACTGATATTATAGTGCCACTTTAAGAATGTTACTCAAGACAGGCCAGTGTTATTCTTCTTTAGCCAAACTACCTCTTACTGTTCTGTGTGACCAGCCCCAGAGGGAGTAACTCGTCATAATAAATTATATGAATTACAGCTTTTTCTTTCCATGGCATATCCACACACTGATTATACACATTTCTTGATTGTTCCATTATTTGGTGGAATTTTTTCACCTGTCAGGGATGGTCTAGATAATACTTAGTCCTGCCATCAGTGCCAGGGACTGGACTAGATGACCTCTCAAGGTCCCTTCCAGGCCTATGATTCTATGATTCATGTATTTGTTCGATGGCTTGGTATTAGAAATTCGGGATGTGTTGGTTTGGTATTGTTATGACTTGGGTGAAACCTTGTGGACTGAGTTAAAGCCTGATTCAGAATAATGTGGGAACATTCCCTTCATTTAATATAGTTGTAAGAAACACTTAAGGGGCCCTACAGTAAAAATGAAGCCTAATAGAATCTGCCCAGAAATTAGCACCATGTGCATGTGAAGGTTCCACTGGGTATTATGACCAGGTTTGTGCTCATGGGCAAGGGGAGGTGGCGGGGAGAGAACACACAGAAACTTAGAACAGATAAAAGCAGAGAGACAGACAGACAGAGGCAAAAAAGAAAGAAAGCCAAGTAGTAGCCTGTGAACACAGTGCGATCCAGGAAAAAGCTAGAGAGTAACCTTTTTGGGTCTGTTGGTTAAAGAGATTTGGGGCTGAAGGCATTTGTTCATTCCTTGTAAATAAACAAGACTACATAAAAAAAAATACCAGACTCCATCAATTTCTACTGCCAACTGAAACAACCTAGGTCTCCAAAATTAGACTAGCTGCTCAAAAAGTATCAACAGTACAATTGTTTGGACATGTTATGCACATGAATAAAACACAAAAACACAGTCACAGAACATGGTCTTATCAGCCACTCTGAGACATGGCAAATTGGTACTAGCATTAGGCTGTTTAGAACATTGCTTTTAGCTGCCCTTTTCCAGTCACAGTTTTACATCAGTGTTGCAACATATATAGTTTTGGCCAGCTATGCCAGACTCTTATGAAACAGAAGGCAAAAGGAGAGAGATAGGAAAGAAAAGAAATAATAAGATGTAGAAAAGGACACACGCTGGTGGGAGATGGAGGAAGATATAAAGTGGCACTTCCCAGGTGATATCCAGAATTTAACTGGAAGCTGATGGAGGTAGCAATGTCATCTGTGTCCTCTCTCTGGCCTGGTCTGGTCAGGATATCTCTCAGGATTAGGATGAAGAAGGTGCAGTGATAAAGCCATAATGATAAAGCTTGCGGCAATGGTTGTTATCAGACAACTGCTTCTTCTACTAATTTTTCCCAGAACTCTTTTCTTTTTAAGAAGCCAAAAGGAAGTTTTGGGCAGAATAGTCCATCCTTTCATTATTTTATCCACCAATAGACCTAATTTCCAACACACTAATTTTGTTTTACTGATTTCAAGTCCTCTGCTACTCTTGTTTACTGCTCATAATCTTAACATAGTCCTTGAGTGGTATCAGTCAAACCCTTTATGTTTAAATTAATTCCTTCCGTCTCCTTATTACATCTTTTTAAAAACAATTTTATATAAGAGGTCATTGTGACAATTTATGAACTTTCACTCACAATTTACAGCTGAGCTTACACTTAGGGATAAATTTGTAGGGCCGATTATAACAGCAGCTATATAAAAGAATTCTCACTACTTTGTTTCTGCAGTGTTTGACTCCAAGATTGTTCTTAGAGGAAAGCATATTGATAGAAGAGATGGTTTGAGGTCATAGCTTAATTCTCTCTCTCACTTTCTCTCTCAGTTGTCAATGCTTCAGGCTGGCATAGTCAATTGGTCAGAGTCTTTCACCTCCTCTTGCTCTGGATGGCCTATCAAGGGAACAGTGGAGTACTTTGCTTCAAATGTCATTGATGTAACAAGAGAGAGCGAACTGTTCTCAACTTTTAAAAGGGTCAGTGTTTCCTTTACTCTGCCTCAGGGGCCACCTTTGTATTTTTTACAGTCTAGTTACGGACCACGAGCATGTTGGATGTAGTTCAGTGTGGTCCAATCACTTGGCAAAAAGCAATGTCTCTCTTAGATCATTGTCAAAAGTTCTAGTAAGGAATGATCATTTTCTTGACAAATCTGCTGAGGTCAACAAAGACAGGTATTGTCTCATAAACAGGAAACTTGAAAGATCCACATTGGAGAACTTGGTAACAGACTTCTGTCTAAGGCCAATGGACATGAGGCCCACATTTGTTTTGCCAAATATAATTAAGGATTGTAACCAGTTCATTCACACTTTTGCTCACTTACACTTATTAAACCCATGACAATTATTTAGTAAATACATTAGGGAAATGGCACTGAGGCTCCCAGATTAGAACTGACCTCAGTGCCCATTTATCTGAAGATATAAATTGTTTTATCATTTCTTCATTCAGCACTGAACAAGTAAACGTTTCCAGGCCTGACATGAAATATGGCCAAAGTTCCTTATGCCAGTCTTTGTATTGTACCCAACTTTTGGATCCCATGTGCTTCCAGGCAGATGGGTCTGTGAAGGGTCCAGATGCTATCTCTAGTTATGGCCTCTTAGGCACAATCCCAGGTGCAGACTCTCTGTTTGGCCTCTTTCCATGGGAGGTAGGACTTCACAGTCCAATTGCCCTATCCTCTGAAATGAATGATGACACTCCTAAGACTTCCCAGCTGTTTATGTACATTCCTTTCTCTCCCCACCTACCAAGTCCCACTTGGCTGTGCTTGCTGTGGTTCATAGTTCTAAGTATTCAGGGACATATGGCAACTAAAGTAAGGAACACAGGCTTTGCGCAGGAACTTCTTAAAATACATGATTTTAGCAAAGGAGATTTACAGATTTATGCAAAACAAAGTCCTGAATAAAATCCCCCTTCAGAGTCCTCATTGCACCTCAGAGTTCTTTGGGTTTGGTCAGTGTCCTTCGAAAAGTACACTGCCTCCTTCTTGCCTCCATTTCTTCATCTGGGACTTCTGTTTCTGGTGTCTCCTCTTGGCTTACAGAAGCCCACCTTTTAAAATCCATTTCTCTCCCTCTTTAGTTAGGTGGTCCATTGGAGAAACTACAGCTCTTCCAGTAATGTACTCAGTCTATGGATAATTCCATTCTCCCCAAACAGGCTTCTGTGAAGCAAGCATTTCTTGTAGTTAAGTGTTAGTTAAAAATAAAAGCTATGTGTCAAGTCCTGGACTGGACTGAGCACTGAATTCAAGGGGAAGGCTATTCTATTCTAATAGGCAGGATTCATGTAACACCTATTATTAAAGTTTCACAACACTTCCCATTATAAGACCCTGTTACCAGTTGCATATAACTTCACCAAATTCTAACTTTTCCGGATGAAATGTTCCATTGTGGGTGTCTACCCATAGAAAGGTCCAGTCATTTCCAAGAACAAGGGTAGGCAAATAGAAATTCTTGGGCCCATATTAAAAAATTGTAGCACCCTTTTCTTTGAAAACTCTAGTCCCACCTTGCTTTAAAGCAGGGACCTGAAATTTGACGGGGATCTGAATTGTCATGGGGATGGCAAGGACCATGAATTGAAATTCTATGGGAAACCCTAATAGAGAGCAGAAGACAGGTCTGATGTGCTCCTAGCAGTTTGTGTTGCTGAGGAGACATTCTACAGTTGCAGGTACTCAACACCTTTTGGGATTTAGCTATAGATTTATTGAACAGATCTGGTAAGGAAACTTCATAGAAATGATAGACTTATAGATTTTAAGGCCAGAAGAGACCATCGTGATCATCTAGTTTGATATCCTGCACATTGCCATCCACAGAACCTCAACCACACGCTTCTGAAAAAGACCCATAATCTCCTAGCTGAATTACTGATGTCCTCTAACCTTGTTTTAAATACTTCAAGTTACAGAGAATCCACCATTTATTCTAGTTCAAACCAGCATGTAAACTGTGCCCCCGAGAAAGTCAAAACAAAAAAACAAACAGGATCCCTGCTAATCTGACTGGAGAACATTTCTTCCCAAACCCAAACGTAGTGATTAGTTAGACCCAGATTATGTGGGTGAGAAAGAATTCTCGGTAGTAAATCAGAGCCCTCTACATCTAGTGCCTTGCACCAGCTACTGGAAATAATTGGCTAACTGCATTTGTAGATGGGCCATATGTGTCAAGTCCATCTTCTCCATAAACTTATCAAGCTCAGTCGTGAAATGAGTTAGGTTTTTGCACCCACTGCTCCCCTAGGAAGGTTGTTCTAGAACTTCACTCCTTTATAACCATTTGTTCTTATACCAACTTGGGCCCTTAACTAAAATAACTCCTTTCCCTCTCTCTAATGTACTTATAAAAAGCAATCATATCTCCCCTCAGCCTTCATTTGGTTAGATTAAAAAAGCCAAGAGCCTTAAATCTCCTCTCGTAAGATAGGTTCTCCATTCCTCTGATTATCCTAGTAACCCTTCTCTGCAGTTGTTCCAGTTTGAATTCATCTTTCTTAAAAATGGGAGACCAGAACTTTACACAGTATTCCCATGAGGAGATCACACCAGTGCCTTGTAAAACCATAACAGAACTTGCTGATCTCAATTGGAAATACCTCACCTAATGCATCCTAGGATTACATTAGCTTTTTCATTGCCACATCATATTCGCCACTCATAGTCATCCTATAATTCACCAATAAACCCAGATCTTTCTCCTCCTCAGTCACTTCCAACTGGTAAATCCCCAGATTACTGGAAAAAATCTTGTTGTTAATCCCTAAATTCATAACCTTGCAATTTCACTATTACATCCCATTTCTATTACTCCAGTTTTCAAGATTGTCCAACTCTTCTTGTATGATATTCCAGTCCTCCTCCCTATTGGCAATAGCTCCCAACTTTCTGTCATCTACAAATTTTATTAGCACATTCCTACTTTTTGTGCCAAAGTCATTAATGAAAAAATTAAATAAAATTGGTCCCAAAACCGATTTTTGAGGAATTCTCTTAATAACCTCCCCCCAGACTGATAGATCATCTTTCAGCATGACCCATTATAGTTTCCCATTTAACCAGTTCCTTAGCCACCTTTGAGTGCTTGTATTGATCCCCATCTTCTCCAAATCAACTTACAATTTCCCTTATGTAACTATATCAAATACTTTACTGAAAAACAGGTAGATTAGATTTCCTTTGTCTAGAAAATCAGATACCTTCTCAAAGAAAGAGTTCAGGTTGATCTTGCATGAACTATCTTTTGTAAAAGCATGTTGTCTTTTATTCCAATTACATTTAACCTCTTTGTCTTTAATTACTCTCTCTTTCAAATTTTGTTCCAACAGGATTGTAGTTTCCTGGATAACTTTTTTCCCTTTTTCTGAAATATATTTACTATATTTGCAATTTACCAATCTTAGGATATGACCGTTGAGTTTATAGATTCATTAATAATTTTTGCTATTGACCTTGCAATTTCATGTGCAAGTTCTTTGGAAAGAATCATAGAAGATTAGGATTGGAAGAGACCTCAGGAGCTCATCTAGTTCAACACCTGCTCAAAGCAGGACCAACCCCAACTAAATCATCCCAGCCAGGGCTTTGTCAAGCCAGGCTTTAAAAACCTCTTAGGATGGAGATTCCACCACCTCCCTAGGTAACCCATTCCAGTGCTTAACCACCATCCTAGTGAAATAGTTTTTCCTAATATCCAACCTAGACCTCCCTCACTGCAACTTGAGACCACTGCTCCTTGTTCTGTCATCTGCCACCACTGAGAACAGCCTAGCTCCATCCTCTTTGGAGCACCGTTTCAGGTAGTTGAAGGCTGCTATCAAATTCCCCCTCACTCTTCTTTTTCTGCAGATTAAATAAGCCCAGTTCCCTCAGTCTCTCTTCATAAGTCATGTGCTGCAGACTAATCATTTTTGTTTCCCTCTGCTGCACTCTCTCCAATTTTTCCACATCCTTTCTGTAGTGGGGGGACCAAAACTGGATGCAGTATTCCAGATGTGGCCTCACCAGTGCCAAATAGAGGGGAATAATCATCACTTCCCTCGATCTGCTGGTAATGCTCCTACTAATTCAGCGCAATATGTTGTTAGCCTTCTTGGCAACAAGGGCACACTGTTGACTCATATCCAACTTCTTGTACACTGTAATTCCTAAGTCCTTTTCTGTAGAACTTCTGCTTAGCCAGTCGATCCCCAGCCTGTAGCAGTGCATGAGATTCTTCCGCCTTAAGTGCAGGACTCTGCACTTGTCCTTGTTGAACCTCATCAGATTTCTTTTGGCCCACTCCTCCAGTTTTCTAGGTCACTCTAGACCCTATGCTACTCTCATGCATATCTACCTCTCCACCAGTTTAGTGTCATCCGCGAATTTACTGAGGGTGGAATCCATCCCATCATCCAGATCATTAATGATGATGTTGAACAAAACCGGCCCCAGGACTGACCCCTGGGGCTCTCCGATTGATACCGGCTGCCAACTGGACATCGAGCCGTTTATCACCACCTGTTGAGCTCAACGATCTAGCCAGATTTGTATCCACCTTATAGTCCATTCACCCAAGCCATACTTCTTTAACTTGCTGGCAAGAATACTGTGGGAGACCGTATCAAAAGCTTTGCTAAAATCAAGGTATATCACGTCCACCACTTTCCACATGTCCACAGAGCCAATTATCTCATCGTAGAAGGCAATCAGGTTGGCGAGGCATGACTTGCCCTTGGTGAAACCACGCTGACTATTCCTGATCCCTTCCTCTCCTTCAAGTGCTTCAAAACCTGCTCCATAATATTTCCAGGGATTGAGGTGAGGCTGACCAGTCTGTAGTTCCCGAGATTCTCCTTCTTTCCTTTTTTAAAGATGGGCACTATATTTGCATTTTTCCAATCGTCCGGGACCTCCTCCAATCGCCACGTGTTTTCAAAGATAATGGCCAATGGCCAACTCCCTCAGCACCTTCAGATGTATTAGATCTGGACTCATGGATTTGTGCATGTCCAATTTTTCTAAATAATCCTTAACCTGTTCTTTCACCACTGAGGTCTGATCACCTCCTCCCCATACTGTGCTGCCCAGTGCAGCAGTCTGGGAGCTGATCTTGTCTGTGAAGACTGGGGCAAAAAAAGCATTGAATACTTCAGCTTTTTCCACATCATTTGTCACTAGGTTGCCTCCCCCATTCAGTAAGGGTCCCACACTTTCCCTGACTTTCTTCTTCTTGTTAGCATACCTGTAGAAACCCTTCTTGTCACCCTTCACCTCACTTGTTAGCTGAAACTCTAATTATGCATTGGCCTTTCTGCTTACACTCCTGTATGCTCGAGCAACATATTTATACTCCTCCCTAGTCATCTGTCCAAGTTTCCACTTCTTGTAAGCTTTCTTTTTGTGTTTAAACTCACAGAAGATTTCTCTGTTAAGCCAGCCTCGTCTCCTGCCATATTTACATTATTTCTGTACATTGGCATGGTTTCTTCCTGCGCCTCCAATAAGGCTTCTTTAAAATAGAGCCAGATCTCCTGGACTCCTTTCCCCCTCATGTTAGCCTCCCAAAGGGCCAAATGTACTTGGCTTTGGCAGTTCTCACTTTTTCCCTATACCTTCTGGTCTCCTAGAAGTAGTTTTCCTGGATGATCCAATCCTTTCTTCTCTTCCTGTCTGTCATCTACTGAGGGTTTTTTTTTAATCTGAAGCAGTGTAAATCCTGAGTGAATGAAGCAATACCCTTGAATCTTTTAAAAAATGTAGAAATTCATTCATTATGTCACTAAACAGTTTTTTTCCCCATACTTCCAAGTGGGAGATCTTTGACAGTATTCTGAAATTCTAGGATTCCAGAGTTTTGCAACCAGGTTACATGTCACACTCTATTGCTCTTGCAATTGAATGGGATTGTGTATCCACTGTATCCCACAAGGCTTGTAATCAAACCTTATCAGTAAGCTGACCCTCTGTAAAAATGGCCTGGAATTACTCTTTTTGCTCCTGACGCCATTGTTCAATAGGAGATATGAACTTATTATAGTTGATGTAATTGTATTTGGCAATGAGGGCTTCCTAATTCACCACTCTAAATTGCTATGAGGCTGAGGAATAATTATTTTGCCCAAATAAGGCGAGATGTTTCTCATCCTTTTCTTGATGTTTTTATGTGGAATGATGTTGTTCACTGTGCTCAATTACAGCATCCATTTCCATTCAATTCTGTGTCAGGTTTGTAAATAAATACTGTGACCCTTTCAGAGGCAGATAATATTTGTTGTCTTCCCTTTTTACATGTCGGTGGTATTGATTCTAGGCTTTGCAAGGCTTTTTTTTACTGATAAAGCTATTCTACCTGAAGAAGTTGTAAGGAATATGTCTATCAGTTGCTGCATTTCCTGTATTTCCTCTAATGGAATTTTCAAATATCCGCCACTGATTATATTAGGTTTTGAAACTGCCTGAAGTCATTTGCCTAGGAAAAAGGAGGAAGTATTATCACCTCATCAGGCCAGAAGGAAGATATATTAATTGGTATTGCTTCTTCATCCACTCTTCTTTCTCAAAGGACTCCTCATTTTGAGGAGATGAAAGGAAGGGTCCTGTGGTGGAGTGGTTTTGCAAATCTTCCTCAACCTACTCCCAAACTCCACAGAGTTTACACCTGGAAGGGACGTGAGCCTCTCCTAGAAAATAAAGACAGCTACAATGGCTCACTGATAGGAATATACCCTCTTAAAGTAAAAAAAGTTTTTAAAACCAAGTGAACTAGGTATTCCTGTAGGCAAAAACAACAAAAATACAATTCTTCTCAAGAGGAAACCCCTGCTTAAGGGAGGGCAGGAAGTGAGTAGGTGAGGAATCTATGCCTCTCCTAGCCCCTCCCCCTCCCCAAAAATAACGGTGTGCAAGTTTCCCCAAACAATTAAAAGAAATTAAAAGAATAGAGTACCCAAAAGGACAATTTCATGAAGAAGAAGAATATGTTTGACAAATCCATCCTCTCCTGCATTCAGCGTCCTTGTCATCAATCCAGGTGCATTCAGATTTCAATCTTGTTAATAAAACTCTTTTTGTGATTTGCATCTATCCATAGAAAGAAAACTTGTGACAGACCCATGCCAAATCCTGTTGCAGTTGTACTCTGCTTGCTGATCAATAGTTATATCACAGAGTGCCCTAGTCAGGATCAGTGTTGCACAGTGTTTGGTGATGTAGACACAAAGTAAGAGAATTTCTTTGTCTTAAGTGCTTACAGTAATATAATAGGAAAGGCAGAGAAAGAGATGGACAAAAAGTAATTCTTAATTGTGTCTCAGTAAAGCATGATGCGTCCCTTCCAGCCCTATATTTTCATTATTCTGTACATGTCAAAGGCATAGAACTTGTTAGTCACAAGTTCCTGTAACCCCTGCACCCATTTTAAGTTCCCCAAACTAACTCATCCCTCATCCAAGTGTCACAGCCAGCCCAAGTGCAATCCTCTCATTTCTCTGTTTTAAGTTTACAAGACTGATTTTAGGCTCCTGTCATGAGTTCTGCAAATCTGACAAATATTAAATAGATAATCAAAGAGAACCAAACAAGATGTCAAAAAACAGCACCAAGTTTTGTGTTTGTGTTGTCTAAAATAATAAATGGTTGGCTGAGATAAGTGTGTCTTGTAGCAACTTTACCCACAGAACACAGCAGAATCCTACTGAATATCTTTTCTCTTGTATCCATTTCTCATGTCTTTCATCCAGGCGCAGCTCTTGTTACTTGTTGTAACAGAATCCATGTGAAATTTGCATCTGTCCTAAAGAAACAATTTTTGCCCTGTGAGCACAGTATCTCTGGGGTTTTTCCTTCTGTGTACCCTTTTATTTAAGCCAAAAAACCCACCCTAATTACAAATAGTGTAATCATTTATTTGTTAACCCAGTAATGTTGCAATAAAGTCTATTTCCTGAATGACAGGAAACCACAAAATAAGACCCAAATATCTTACATTACCCTAGGAGAATCAAGATAGCTACAAAAGGAAATCCTTTTGCATGTAAGTTGCCACGTAGGAAACAACAAGGCTTGGATATGGCTAGGATGTGTGAGCTAAGAAGAAAAAGAAGTGAAAGATGGCACTCAGATTGTAGGGTTGAGTGACATGGAAAATAGTGGTGTTGCCTTCATGGAAAGAAAAAGGAAGTAGCATTGAAGGTCTGGGTAAAAGGTTTTTACGTTCAGTTTCGGCTATATTAAGTCTTAACTACTGTGAGACATCCAGATGTCTGAGAGATAGGCCAAGAAGTGTGACTGGATGACTGGAGAAAGTTCATATTAATTATACAATCTGCACAATTTTTTTCCTTTTGGGAATGCCCATGAACTGATTTTGATTTTTTAAGTATTTACTTATTATTAGGGCTGTCAAGCGAATTAATTAAATTAATCGCAATTAATCATGCAATTTAAAAAAATTAATCACAGTTAATCACACTGTTAAACAATAATAGAATACCATTTATTTAAATATTTTTGGATGTTTTCCAAATTTTCATATATACTGATTTCAATTTCAACACAGAATACAAAGCGTACAGTGCTCATTTTATATTTACTTTTGATGACAAGTATTTGTACTGTAAAAAACCAAAAGAAATAGTATTTTTCAATTCACTTAATACAAGTACTGTAGTAAATTTCTCTTTATCATGAAAGTTGAACTTACAAATTTAGAATTATGTAAAAAACCCTGCATTCAAAAATAAAACAATGTAAAATTTTAGAGCTTGCAAGTCCACTCAGTACTATTTCTTGTTCAGCCAATTGCTCAGACAAACAAGTTTGTTTATATTTGCAGGAGATAATGCTACCCACTTCTTGTTTACAATATCAACTTAAAGTGAGAACAGGCTAAAGTTCATATGCTTCAACCTTCATGCTTCAACCGCCATTCCAGGAGACATGAGTCCATGCTGAAGACAGGTTCTGCATGATAACAATCCAAAGCAGTGCTGACCGAGGCATGTTCATTTTCATCATCTGAGTCAGATGCCACCAGCAGAAGGTTGGTTTTCTTTTTTTGGTGTTCGGGTTCCATAGTTTCCGCATCAGAGTGTTGCTCTTTTAAGACTTCTGAAAGCATGCTCCACATCTTGTCCATCTCAGATTTTGGGTGGCACTTCAGATTCTTAAACCTCAGATTGAGTGCTATAGCTATCTACAGAAATCTCACATTGGTACCTTCTTTGCATTTTGTCAAATCTGCAGTGAAAGTGTTCTTAAAATGCACAGGTTTCAGAGTAACAGCCGTGTTAGTCTGTATTCGTAAAAAGAAAAGGAGTACTTGTGGCACCTTAGAGACTAACCAGTTTATTTGAGCATGAGCTTTCGTGAGCTACAGCTCACTTCATCGGATGCATAGCATATCGTGGAAACTGCAGAAGACATTATATACACACAGAGACCATGAAACAAAACTTCCTCCCACCTTACTCACCCGCTGGCAACAGCTTATCTAAAGTGATCCTCAAGCAGAGCCATTTCCAGCACAAATCCAGGTTTTCTCACCCTTCCCCCCCCCCACAACATCAGCCACACTATCAGAGGCTCGTTCACCTGCACATCCACCAATGTGATATATGCCATCATGTGCCAGCAATGCCCCTCTGCCATGTACATTGGTCAAACTGGACAGTCTCTACGTAAAAGAATAAATGGACACAAATCAGATGTCAAGAATTATAACATTCATAAACCAGTCGGAGAACACTTCAATCTCTCTGGTCACGCAATCACAGACATGAGGGTCGCTATCTTAAAGCAAAAAAACTTCAAATCCAGACTCCAGCGAGAAACTGCTGAATTGGAATTCATTTGCAAATTGGATACTATTAATTTGGGCTTGAATAGAGACTGGGAGTGGCTAAGTCATTATGCAAGGTAGCCTGTCTCCCCTTGTTTTTTTCCTGCAAACCCCCCCCCCCCCCCCAAGACGTTCTGGTTAAACTTGGATTATTGCTGTGCACATTGTAAGATGAGCTGTTGCCAGCAGGAGAATGAGTTTGTGTGTGTGGTTTTTGGAAAAGGGGGGGGCTGTGGGGGGGGTGAGAAAACCTGGATTAGTGCTGGAGGTGACCCACCTTGATTATCATGCGCATTATAAAGAGGGGTTTCAAAGGGGGATGGGCTGTTGCCAGCAGGAGAGTGAATTTGTATGTGTGTGTGGGGGGGGGGGGGGAAAGGGTGAGAAAACCTGGATTTGTGCTGGAAATGGCTCTACTTGAGGATCACTTTAGATAAGCTGTTGCCAGCGGGTGAGTAAGGTGGGAGGAAGTTTTGTTTCATGGTCTCTGTGTGTATATAATGTCTTCTGCAGTTTCCACGATATGCTATGCATCCGATGAAGTGAGCTGTAGCTCACGAAAGCTCATGCTCAAATAAACTGGTTAGTCTCTAAGGTGCCACAAGTACTCCTTTTCTTTTTTAAAATGCACAACATGTCATCATCCAAAACTGCTATATCATGAAATACATGGCAGAAAGTGGGTAAAACAGAGTAGGGGACATACAATTCTCCCCCAAGGAGTTCAGTCACAAATTTAATTAACACGTTATTTTCTTAATGAGCATCATCAGCATGGAGGCATGTCCTCTGGCATGGTGGCCAAAGCATGAAGGGGCATATGAATGTTTAGCATATCTCGCACATAAATACATTGCAATGCCGGCCACAAAAGTGCCATGCAAATGCTTCTTCTCACTTTCTGGTGACATTATAAATAAGAAGAGGGCAGCATTATCTCCTGTAAATGTAAACCAACTTGTTTGTCTTAGCAACTGGCTGAACAAAAGTAGGACTGAGTGGACTTGTAGGCTCTGAAGCTTTACATTGTTTTGGAGTACAGTTATGTAACCAAAAAAAATCTACATTTGTAAGTTGCACTTTCATGATAAAGAGATTTCACTTCAGTACTTGTATGAGGTGAACTGAAAAATAACATTTATTTTATTTATCATTTTTACAGTGCAAATATTTGTAATAAAAATAATATACACTTTGATTTCAATTACAATACAGAATACAATATATATGAAAATGTAGAAGAACATCCAAAATATTTAATAAATTTCAACTGGACTTCTACTGTTTAACAGTGTAATTAAAACTGCGACTAATCACAATTAATTTGTTTCAGATAATTGCATGAGTTAACTGTGATTAATTGACAGCCCTTCTTATTATTTAATAGAATTACTTAATTAATGACTTTGTTAATGCTGCACTCACTTTATGACGTTCTATTCAAAGTTTGGAATGCATTGCTTCATTATGATGGGTCAGAGAAGTGGTATTGTTTCTGTTCTCTGAATGGATGAGAGTAATTCTTATAATAACATTTCTGTTGCAAATTATCATAGAAAGTAAAGTTGAAATTCTGACTACCCAGAAACAATTGCCCTCTGGGACCACGTGTGAACATGAATCTTCAAGATAATGTTGTTCTGTGTTCTTGTGGTCCACTGTCAAAAGACAAATCCCTTCAGCAACAGGCAATACTATGATCCTCAGTAAAGGTGAGATTTGCATCTCCTCGCAGACTGACCAAATCAATGGTCTTTGCACAGGAACTAAGCAGTGGCTGCAAGAGCAGTCATTGTCCTTCAACAACACGTATATGGACCTTTGTGCCACTTGATCCAGATTTCAATGGCCCTGTTATGAGGTGTCCATCTTACACCAACCCAACAGGGGTGAAAGTGATCAAGAAGATGCCAACTAAGCTTCACCCTTGCATCTGAAGGGAGGGACAGGAATTTATAAACACTAATTGCTGATAAAGCCCAGCTGGAGGACAAGCCATGTAAGGAATATAAAGGAAGGAAGTTGTTAGTAACAGAAGGTTGCAAGGGGAGAGAGTGTGTAGTCACTTTCTGAGAGCAGAGAAGTGGAAGGAGGAAACCCAGGAGGCAGAATGAGCTCTGGAATCCTAGACCTAGAAGAAAGGTCAATCCCAGAGGTATCGTGAAGAAAGGAAGCCTGAGAAGGCAAGGAAGAAAGAATCCCAGGGAGGGAGCAAAGAGGGAGATATCTGGTCACAGGATCTCTGGGTTAGAACCCATTATAGAAGGATGGCCTGGGTTCCCCTACCAGCCACTGGGACATGGCACAGGTCGGTTGAAGGTGTCATCTGGACAGCTGATCTGGTGAGACTTTGATGAAGGGGAGACCATATAGTGACCTAGCCAGAAGGCTAAGTTGCCAAGAGGGAGCACTGTGAATTACAGGAAGATAGAACACCAAAGCAATGGAGTGACCATCAGCCAAGGGTGTCATATGGGAAGAGAGCTGCTATGGCATTCCTGGCCAGGAGGAAATGCTCTTGAGCTAAGTGAACCCCATTACAGACCACCTCATCCAACTTGCATTTGTTCCACTCCTGGTGGAGCCTTCCAAGTCAGCTAATTGAAAGTTAGCAGCCTCTGCAGCCACATTGCTTTTCCTGCCTCTTCCCTGTGCAACTCCCCTCCAGCACTTGGTGCTGCAGAAGCTCTTGCTTGGTCCCTCTGCACCTGGGAAAATGACACCCCAAGACAGACTTAAGTGAACTGATCACCAGAGAGGGCACCTCTAAATATGGAGACACAAGTTCTTTATTCTATTAATTTGTTTACATACATTTAATAAGTAATTGGCCCATAGAAAGAAAATTTCATGAGTAAAACAAAGTAACATTCTCAGTAGTACAGATGTCTCGTCATTTATTTACAGTTACAGATGATTTAAGCATTTCAAATGCTTACATAACACTATCCAAACTGACTTTTAAAAAACACATTTGTGAAAGAGAAAATTACATCATGCAAAAAATCAGCCTAAATGACTATTTTAATTAGGTCTAGTTCCAGTAGTTCTAGGTCCTCCATTTTGTTACCCAGGCTCCTTGCATTGGTGTACAGACATCTCAGTTGTTTCTGCTCCTCGTTGCCCAGATTCCTAGTGTCAGTATCACCTACCTGAATTTTACTGTCTTTCCTCGTGATGTTCAGTCTCCTGCCCTCTGTTGTTCCTTTCTCCATTGCTGTATCCTTTCTTACTTGATTTTCCTCCCCTGAACTTTAAAATCAGGCATGGAGATTACATGAGCAGCTCCCGTCTCCCCCAGATTCCTTATTTAAAGTTCTTAGATGCACAATGGTATCCTGCTCTTTGGCTAGAGGCTCCCAGGCACGATGGTAATAGAAATAAATAATAGTAATAATAAAAATAAAGATCAAAAACATTCTCACAGAATATCTCTCTATCAGAAAATAGCACTGCATCTAAATCAAAACTTTGTGGGAATATGTAAATGTTGACAAAAATTAATTTGAATAAAAAAGCAGAATGTTTCAATTTTTCATTTCCATATAACTTTCATTTTTTAATTTTATATTAGAGAATATAATAAAATTTAAATAGTCAAAATCAAAATGAGATATTTATATTTTCGTGAAACAAAATGTTTTGCTTCAACCTAAACGTTTTTTACCTTAATTATTCTTTTCCAGGAAATTCTGAAATTCTTTTATTTTTGTTCTTTAGTTTCAAAATCAAAGAATTTCCCAGGAAATGGAAATTCCATTTCCTGCACTGCTATAATGAACAGTAACAACTGGAAGCATTATTGCAGTGAAGACAGAGGTCAAAATCACAATGAGCTAATAATGCATCTTGGTATGGTGAGCTAAACTGAGAAAAGTCATAAAAGCAAAGGGAATGTTCAAAGGCACATATGGCAGTTAGGCACCCAAGTCCCTTAGATTTTCAATGGGAGTTGAATAGTAAAATACTTGTGCCAAAGCTCTGGATCCCTCCCCCCGGGCTCCTGGACCCTCCCTCTTATGGGATCAAAGAGCTCAGGCTCCATCCTGAGCCCAAAGATGTACACTGCAATTTCATAGCCCTGCAGCCCAAGCCCTGTTAGCTCAAGTCAACCGTGAGTATTTTATTGCAGTGTAGACATACCCTCTCTGCCTAACTTAGGGTACCAAAATTTGAATATAATGGCTTACAAGGATGGGGGAGCAGGTGTTCAGGGAAAAATCAGCAAAGCTAAAATAGAGATACTGTAATGCCACATTCAGAACTCCACAAACAGGCCAGTACTCCTATTCTCCAAGCAGAGTTCCTTCCACTGCTCTCTGTTCTTGGAATCTGAAGGAATACTTTATTTTAAAAATTATATGAATTGTACCTTTGTGAAATGCCCACTAAGTGCTTGTCTCCAGGAGGAGCTATTCCAGAATAGCTATGCCTACTTTACTATTCCTGATTAACTCCATGAGTGGATACTTTTAGTTCAGAAGAAGACACCTTCTGATAATTGAACCTACAAATTTACCCTAATGATGTTATCAACTGTAAAAAGTGTAAAAGTTTGTAAGATGTCACAATTACCTACAATAACAAATGTTGATGGGAAAAGGCACAAAAGGGAGACAGAGTGAATTGGGCCAACCAAAAAGGCCTAGTGATATAACTCAAGGGCTATGTTCAGATCATGCTTGGTAGGCAAGAAAAGAATGGAACCAGAAATAAGTGAACCAAAATTGGTGTGTCTGAAACTGGGCCCAACTGGTGGACAAAATAATGAGGGATGAGCTATTCCATCCACCAATCCCTCTCTGGGTCCTCAAAGAAAGAGACTGTGAGAGAAAAAATTGGCTACTGCAGCAAACTCCACTATTCTCACTGTCTTCTGAGACCCTGACCCACCCACGATGTGCCCTTTTCTTTTCCCATCTTATACCTTCTCTTTTCTATCCCATTCCTTTTTCCTTACATCTAATAAGATTCTGGCTTAGCTGGCCAAGACTAGATATTTTGCAACACTGCTGGAAGCCTATGACAAGAAAGAAACAACTAAAAGCAATGCCCCAAACAGCCTGATGCTAATACAAGTTTGCCAGGTCTCAGAGTGGCTAATAAGACAGGGTGCTGTGCCTATGTTTTTCCAGCAGTGAGGGTTGCAAGTGAGAGTCAATACCAGAGACAGACGCTGCATTTTCTATCTTTGCAGTTCTTTTCTCTCCCCTTTTGCGTGCCTGTCTTGTTTTCCCTTCTAAGAAATGGGATCAGACTATAACAACAACAGTGCGGGCTCCAACCAAGTTCAACTAATTTCTTTTTTCCCCAAAAGGACAGTTATTACCATCTAAGAGGCTGTCAGCCAAGGGGCCAGCGGATTCTTCAAAAACTCTCTTCAGCTAAAGGGAAAGGAAAAACAATGTTGTTAAAATGAAAGCCGTACTTAACACTATACATTTCAAATGTTTTAACTTTGTTTCCTTCTTTTTGGTATCTTTAATAAAAGGTTAAAAGACTTTTTAATGATGTGTTTGCCATGGTACTAAGCAGGCTGAGCTCTCTGTGTACCAAACCCCGAATTTTGTTCAACACTTTTTAATGTTGGACAGCGACTGAGGTATGTTAACACCTTTGGCCCATGTATATCATCTACACTAATACTACAGGGCCTTATACTAAATTAGCTTAATCTACATCACAATTTCTTTACTGTAGTCATTATTTAATGCGATTTTTCTCTTGTCACTTACTCTATGACACTCTGTTAGAAATTCAGGTTGTCTCATTGTGCTTGGTGACAGTAATAGTACTAGTTCCCTTGTTGGATGTGCATAATGCATCCAAATAGTCAGGAAAGAGGCAGGAGTGGTTGTGATCTGATAAAAAATCATGTTTAGTTTATGGACAATTCATAAACACAAAAGTGTACCAAATCTGAAAATTAAATTGTTTCTAATTAATACAATATTTCACCCTGCTCTAATATACAGGACGTCAGTGACAGAGACACAGTTGTCCTTCCAGAACTCAAATATGACTTACCACATCAATACTCTGTTTCAGCCCTGGCTGAGCTCCTGCTTATTGCTGGGCAACAGGCTATTGTACAGGATCCAACCTTTCCATCCCACTTGCTTGTAAACCTGCTGGATCTGAGCAATGTCCAGACCCTGTCTTTAAATCTGACCTTTCTGACATGCTCCTGGGATACAGACCTCTGCCATGCCCACCATCTAGTTCTCCCTTTTCAGGAGGCAGGACCCTGTCGTTCAGCTGCCCTGTGCCAGCTGCTCAATACTGACCCTCTCCCTCCACAAGTTTTCCCAATAGACTAAGCACACCCTCCGTAGATCTCCACCTTAATGGGCAGTTATAAGAATGACTCATTGTTCAGTGCACTTCCTGGTGGCTGGCTGTGGGTTAGCATGATCTCTTCCTGTGGCACCCCTGCTGCCAGCTACTCTGGCCCTGCAGTTGTCTGCTTCTTGCATCTTGGTCTTACAACCAAGGTTAAATATAGCCCCATCTCTTTTGGGGTTAAAATAAGAGTCCAATAAGCAATAGTCTTAGCCAATGCCACGGTGCATCTTCGGCCCAACACAGGACTCCCCCCATTGTGTCAGGGGTATTTCCATATCACCTTCCTGGGTGGTCCAGTAGGGGAACTCAGGCCCTCCTTCTACTCTGGTTTCTGCTCCAGGGATCATTTAATAAGCAGCCAAGACCTGTCAATGCAGAACCCTTGCAGAACCCTTCCCAGGACCTATTCCTACTTTCGGCTGTCTTAGGCCTTTCCCACAGGCATGGCCATCCCTAGGAAGGTGCAGGGCCCTGTGTGAAACTGGCAAATCCATCACTTCCGGGTCCAACCCATCACTTTCGGGACCAACCGTGCCAGCCAATCGCACCGGCCCACGGGACCCCCTAAAGCACGGGGCCTGGCGTGGTCACCCTGATTCGCTGTACCTAAGGGACGGCTCTGCCCACAGGCTCTTCCCAGGCTCACTGTGTATTGGCATCTCTCTCAGCCTCTCACCCAGGCTCACTGCAGAGCTTCTTAGCACTTTCGGTCACCCCAGTGGTTTTGCTTCAGGAGAGTTTTCTCTATTCCCCTGGCAGGACAGTCCCTGGCTCAGCAGGAGGCTTCCTGCTCCCGCAGACATCTCCATCAGTACAGAGAATCCTGGCAGCTTCACTTCTTCCAGCTTTCGTACACAACTGCCTTGGACTCCTGGTTGCAAACAGGGAGGCTCTGTCTGCCATCCATCGAATTCTGCTTCCTGGCTCCAATCAGACTTCTCTCTTCAAGTGGGGGACAGAGATCTGCCTTTCTTCCCAACCAGCCCCCAACTGAGCCAGGCCAAGACTTTTTAGCTCCTCCTTCCATGCTTGACACTACTGCAGGTATATCATAGGAGGACTGACTGAACCCACAGGTTCTCATTAAACCCTTCTTGCCCAGTGTGGTTTCCACACCCCATCACAGAAATCTAGTTTGCAGTACATCATCTCCTAAGTAGACTCCTAGTAGTTAAAGCAAATAACACACACACTTTGCAAATGATCTTTTAAACCAGACACACTATACTTATAGACAAAGCACTAAGATTTACCGATCGAGGCAAAAATAACAAAGCATCTGCAAACAATACTCCTTCTCCTCCAGTGTCCTCACCATTATGAATACCTTTTGAATGTCCTTTTAAGGTCTCGGGACCTTCCTGCATCCCCCTCCTCCTCAGTCTTCCAGTTGATGGCCAATGAGAGAGCCCTTCTGCTCAAGAAGATCTGCATTTAAATAGCATCATCTTACCCTCTTCTGTGAGTTGACACCCCCTGGGAAGATTAAAAACCCTGTCAACTGATTGGTTAACTCCACACTCATACCTCAATCTAAACTTTGAAAAGGGAATTCCTGGAACTGCATCCAGCCTGCTGTTTTAGGGTGGACCCATCTGAATGGAGGACTATCGGGTTTGATGACTCTTGATGGCTTTCCCATTGTTTACTCTTCTTCTGGGTATAAGGATTTTTCCTGAAATCTCCAGGGTATCCCGCCTCAAGATGGAGACTACAGTGCAAAAGCAAAGGGCACAGAGCAGTTTACAGACAAAATGGCACACACAAAACAAAATAAGAGTTTTCAGCCTGATATAGATATATAAAGATCTATACTAATCCATTACACTCTCCATGTTGAGAATTCATGATTCATAAGCTCTTGTTTTAACAAGGGCAGACATAATATACAGAACTTTATCCATCCTCCAACTACCCGGTTTCTGTTGAACTACTCGAATGGAATTCCTTGGTAAAAATATTCTTCTAACACAGCTGCTCTATGTAAATGAATTCAGAAATCACACGGCCTTATACTATTTTGACTGAGAATACCAAATATGCCTAGGATGAAATTTTGGCCTGAATTTTGCCATTATCTTCAATGGATCCAGGATTTCACCCTTGGAATCGGACATCAAAAAGACGAAGTTGTAGCTCCATCTTCTTTTGTATGGCTGTGTAGAGCAGCAACTACAATGTTACCTGAAGTTGATCAAGGCATATAGCTACATCAGGAGTGAAAGAATTTATAGCAGTGATGCCTCCTTCATATTTATACATTGGGCAGGAGGTGGTGATATGTTTGATGGTTTGTTGTGGGAGCCACACTCGCAAGGTAGGGAGTCCTTGATTTTCCATTGTGCATTAGATGTCTGCATCTATCATGGCTGGTTTGAATTTGGTTCAGAATTGACCAAGATGTCTGTGGAAGGTCAAACCCAGGAACCTTCTGAGTGGGACCTGGCACAAGGTGCTTATTTTTAAAGTCTTGTTTAGCCCAATCTGCTTTCCAAGCCTCCTTCTGATCATAGCCTGATTGTATGAGGCTAAGCGAATGTTCCCAGAAAGGCTTGTGTGACGTAAGACTTTGGGTTGGGGGCATTTTCGAGGTCTTAGTGGATAGGAAGACATCTGTTTTCCTTGATTCACTGAGTTTGCAGAGTATCATGGCAATCTGGCGTATCACTGGAGGAGTGATGTTAGAACAGCTATCCATAGTGTTTGAGTTGACTTAAGGATTCCAGTGATCCTCCACATCACTGTATTCACTGGGTGTCAATAAGTCACAGATGGCTGCATTTGCTCCATACCAGTGCATGATATTCAGTTACCGAATATACAAGTACCATTACAGATGTTCAGAGCATTGATGCCGATGCACCCTAGGTTGTCCCTGCTATTTTCTGAATTATGTTGACTCTTTTTTTTAATCTTTGCAGCTACTTTCTCAAAGTAATCATGGAAAGTGAGGGTGTGGTCAAGTTTCATTGCCAGGTATGCTGGAGTGTAATCATGTTGTACATTTTTACCACAGAAAGCTACTTTCAATGTGTTTTTGGCACTCCTATTATCAAGATGAAATGCACTTACTATTGTTTTTCCAGGGTTCGGTTTGAATCTCCATTTCCAGAAGTATTGTTCCATAATTTGGAGGTCCTCAGTTAATGCTTTCTCAGTGTCATGGAGGTTTGGTGCTTTGATTGTCATGACAAGATCATAGAATCATAGAATATCAGGGTTGGAAGGAACCTCAGGAGGTCATCTAGTCCAACCCCCTGCTCAAAGCAGGACCAATCCCCAATCAAACCATCCCAGATCATCTGCATATCCAAATTTTTGTGAATTGGAATTGTCATCAGGGATTTTCCTTACCTTCACTCATTCACTTAGCTCAGACATATACATTTAAATGTGCCTAATGTGATATATTCACACTGCAGATGAAACAAAATATAATCCCATGTATAATCAGGATGCTCCAAACACACAAATGCTCTAAATTATGCAAGTAGTCCCACTGACCCATGCCTCACGTGTGTAAAGTTAAGAATATGTGTAACGGTTTACAGGATTGTGGTCTATTTTTTAATACACTACATACATGCAATCTCAGAGATTTCTCCATATACCAAATACAGATCATGTATATGTGATACATTTCAGAGACAAGTGATAAATTATCAGGCATCTCAAACCACCAAATCTGTTTCCTGCTTACTAATCCATCTCTCTGGTCTAAAATTCAATTAATTTTTTTTTAAATCAACCTTGTGGAGAAATATTTTTTCCTTCTCCTTCAAAATATGCATGGAGGGGGAGGAAATTGACTTTGTCATGCTAACAAGTGGGTCAAAGGAGCATGACGGGGAGAGTTTATTGAAACTGGTAAGGGAATCTGAAAACGTACTCCTTCCAAAAGCAAGGCAAGGGAAAATGGGACAAAATTTCTTCTTGAGGTACTCCTAGTATGGCACAGCTATTTGCCACTCTTCACACAGGGTACGATCTTGCCTATACTGTAAAGAAGTGTCAAGGTTTGTCAGCTTCTCTACACTTTGTTTCATGCTGCACCTTGTACATGCAAGGCCCTCCCAAATTAATACATAAGGCCGTTACTTACAGCAGCTACTCAAACCAGACATTTTTAAAACAGCAGGTCTGGATAACTTGCTTCCAAAGGTTTTAAAATTGGTGGCTGAGGAGCTCTCTGGACCCTTTATGACTGATATTCCATAAGTCTTGGAACACTGGGGAAATACATCTGCAAATACAAATGCAACTACCATCTCTATGCTGACAACTCACAGAATTACCTTTCTACTCCGGATCTCTCTCCATATGTTCAAACTACAATCTTGATTTCTCTCTTTGACATCTCCTCATGGATCTCTAGATATCAGCTCAAGCTCAACATAGCTAAAGCAGGTTTCAGAGTAACAGCCGTGTTAGTCTGTATTCGCAAAAAGAAAAGGAGTACTTGTGGCACCTTAGAGACTAACCAATTTATTTGAGCATAAGCTTTCGTGAGCTACAGCTCAGAGCTATGAATCTACCCTCTCCCTCTTCAAATGCCTCCTCAAAATTTATTTCTGCTATGATGTCTACAAAACAAATCAGATCAGCTTACCAATTAAGGCTGTCTTATCAGGGATAGATGCAATTATTTACTTTTTGTAAATTTTTTCTGACGGTTGGGAACTGCAAGAGGTATCAGCAAAGTGATATAACCTTGAGTTATCATTACCCTAATCTGTTCCCTTCCCTGCTCTACTGTAAAACTCATTGTTGCGTTATGTTCCAAATTAGATTGTAAACCCTTTGGGCTGAGACTGTGGCTATACATATTTGAGTATTTTCTTGCAAAATGGGTCACAGATCCTCATGACAGCCTTTGGAAGCTATTGCAATACATATGGTAAATAATAATCATGTACTGATTCAAAATTGTACCTCAGCATCTAATATCTATTTAAGGTATGGCTCCCATTACCATAGTATCTGAGCGCAGCACAGTCCTTATTGTCTATAACCTAATGACACCCTGTTGAGGTAGGAAGCTACTACTGCTACCATTTTATATATGGGGTACTGAGGTGCAGAGAGGCTCAGTGGTTTGCCCAAATCCACACAAATTCTGTGGTAGAGCAGGGACTTCAGCCTGTGTTTCACAAGTCATAGCAAGCGCCCTACCCCATGGACCTCTCTAATGTGAAATGTGCACCATGAGGATCCTAGGCCATATAACAGCAAGTTTCAGCCTATAAAGTGTCTGTTATTGTCTGACAGGAAACAGCGGCCCCTCTATCAGGGACCCCAGCTAGGGTTGGTTCCTGCCCCCTTCTGGGGTCACAAACACTGTAGGCGACCAGTGTTTGTTTCTTTCCTGGGGGCGCTGGGACTTGGGCTTTGGGCTTCAGACCTGGGGCGGTAGGCAGCAGGCTCTGGATATGCGGTGGCTGGCTCTGTCCCCCAGCTGCAGAGCTCTGGGCTCCGGCCCCGAACTCCCCGCCTCCCCACATCACCCCAACCCCTGCAGGCCCAGCCGTGCAGCGGGACCCCAGGCTCTAGCCACTGACTGACGCCCATCTCCCTGACCCCCGTTGCCTCCTTCACCCCCAACATCCAGTCCCATATCGCCCCTGGCCCTCCTGCCTCCTTACTGACCTTCCCATCCAGGGTTTAATTTGTTCCCCAGCTTCCCGGGGATGAGTAAATCTGCTATGAAAAGTGATATTAACAAATATACAAATATCACTGTTCACAGTAGCAGACTTAGTAGTGAGCAAATCTAAAAAAAAATCATTCAAAAAAGCAAAACATGCAGAGCACCTTATTTGTGTTTCTATTTACCAGAAATTAGCACCATGTGGTCAAGTCATTGTGACAATTTGTGAACTTTCACTCACAATTTACAGCCGAGTTTACACTTAGGATAAATGTGTAGGCCCATATATCCTATCAGCGACATAAAAGAATTCTCACTACTTTGTTTCTATAATCTTTGATTCACAAGATTGTTCTTATCTGGCACCAGAGTGATGGAAGAAGTTTTTTGAACTCATAGCTTAAGGCCTGTCAGATCTCTCTCTCTCTACCAGCTGAGGATGATTCAGGCTGTCATAGTCAATTGGTCAGTGTCTTTCACCTCTTTTTCCTCTGGATGGCCTGTCCAGAGATGAGAGGGGTACTTTGCTTCAGATGTCATTTAAACATGAGAGACAGCATAAGGTTCTCTTCTGCTTGCTTTCAACTTTTATACGGGTCAGTGTTCCCTTTACTCTGCTTTAGGGGTCACCTTTGTATTTTCACAGTCTAATTATGGAGCTCCAGCATGGTGGATGTAGTTCAGTGTGGTCCAGTGATTTGGCAATGGGCAATGTCTGTGTTAGGTCATTGTCAAAAGTTCTAGTAAGGAATGATCATTTTCTTGACAAAACTGCTGGGGTCAACAGAGATAGATACTGTCTCATACCTATGTTGTAGAACTTGGTAACAGACTTTTGTCTAAGGCCAATGGACACGAGGCCCACATTTGTTCTGTGAAATATAATTAAAGACTATTAGCCAGTTATTTACACTCTCACCCATTTACACTCATTCAACCCATGACAATTACTTAGGAAAGATATTAGGGAAATGACTCTGAGGGTCCCAGCCTAGAAACAAGATTATAGCTAATCCCAGTGCCCTTTAATCTGAAGGCATAAAACTGCTTAAGCATTTCTTGTTAAACTCACTTCATTCAGCACTGAACAATTAAATGTTTCCAGGCCTGACAGGAATTGTGGCTCATGTTCCTTACACCAGTCTGTTGTATTATATCCAACTTTTGGATCCCATGTGCTTCCAGCCAGATGGGTCCAGATACTGTCTCTAGGTATGGCCTCTTAGGTACAATTACAGGTGAAGACTCCCTGTTTGGCCTCTTTGTGTGGGAAGTGAGACTTCAATTGCCCTATCCTCGGAAACCAATGCTGACACTCCCAAGACTTCCCAGCAGTTTATAGTCCTTCCTCTCCCCACCTGCCAAGTCCCACTTGGCTGTGGCTGCTGTGTAGTTCATGTGATATTAGCTGAAGTTGCGTATCTTAGATCGATTCCCCCCCCAAGTGTAGACCAGGCCTTAGAAGCTGCTTCTCCTTCTGTCTGCTTGATCTTACTCCTTCTGTTGCTAGTTCCATTGCTATTCCTTCCTTCTCTGCTCCTCAAACGCCCACACCACACAGACAATCCTGCTGGCTGTCAGCCTTATATAGGATTTACAGCCCTGCTCTGATTGGTTGCTTTCCAAAGCCCAGCTCATTAACATATGGCCTCCCAGTGGAGTGACATTTGCTCAGCCAATCAGATTCACCTGTCATTCAAGCTGCTCCTCCTCCTGCCTCATTAGCATAGATCCTCCTTCTTCCTCAACCCTCCCTTCTAAGGTATGCAGAGTCATTCCCTATTAAACGCTATCTAATCCTTATCCCTTGTCTGCCCTGCATCATTCATTTTAAGATCTCGAATACAGAATCATTGTGGCCGCCATTTTGGAATTTTAGCTATACATTATCATTATTTACTACTTATTTAAAATCTTAATTCTAAAACTAACTACATTTTTATACAAGTTAAAGCATTATGATACTGTCAACACCATTGTTATGCTAATTTGGGGAGAAGAGTTTCTAATGATGTGTCTCTCCCTCTGCAGCTGCCTGTCAGTATGTCTCTGACCCAGGTACTGCAATTTTTACATAGGATCAGAGCAGCTAGAACAGCTTCTTGTATCGGTTCATTAATCCCTCACTTTCCCTCTGTGTACTTACCTAAAGGCCAAGCACACTCTGGCCTTATTTTTGTATAATACAGTGTCTGTGACACACACTGTTCATGTAAATGTAAGGGGACTGTTGCCCCCTTACGAACATTCAGTGGGGGTGTTTCAGTTGCTAGCTCCCAGTACTAAAAGGGGAAGGGTCGATGGGAAATCAGGACCCTGAGACTGACAGCCCCCAGGAACAATGGGGAGAGGCCAATGCTCCAGGTCAGCCTGAATGACAGGGTGGGCAGGCTAATCAGAGAGTCAGGAGACCAGGGAGGTCCCGTCCTCCGTGTGAGCTGGAATTGCCTGGGTCAGACAGAGTGGGGCTGAGCTAAGGAGAAAGCAGGGGCGCAAGCTGAGCTGTGCCAGATCCAGAGAGAGCAGACCCTGTCCTGGGAGCAGAGCTGCAGCCCCAAAACCAGAGGCACAGCCCAGAGAGAGCAGACTTGCCCTGGGAGGAGAGCTGCAGCAACCAGAGCCAGAAGGACCAGAAAAGCAGCCCATGAAGCAGGTCAGTGCTGGGAACAGAGTCACAAAAGCAGCCTGCAGAGCAGACCTGTCCTGGGAGCAGAGCTGCAGCAACCAGAGGCAGAGGGGCCAGAGAAGCAGCCCAGGGAGCTGGCGGCAGAGCAGCAGCAGCAGCAGTGCTGAGACAGAGTGGTGGAGCTGGGGCTGGAGCAGTCTGGAGCTGGGTGCGGTGAGCAGCTGGGGAGAGCGAGGGGGACCCTGGGCAGCAGGCCCAGCACAGGGAGACGCCTCAGCCAAGAGGCTCTGCAGGCCAGGCTTGGATCATAACCCCAACAGGACGGGGGCGACACTGGGAAGAAGGGGGTCCTACCACTTAGAGCCTGAGAGCATGTGGCCACCACCAGCGCAAGGGTCCAACCCACAGCATCCCTGCAGCACAGCCAGGACCTGAAAAGAAGGCCTGGGACTTACAAGGAACAGACTGTGAACTGCCCTGACATTCCAGAGACACTGTTTGTGATGTTCCCTGCCACAGAGCGGGTTGATGCGTTTCCTTTAACCTTTCCCATTTTTCCTTATTCTTTTTAAATTTAATTGTTGATTAAATAACTTGCATTTGCTTTTACTTGTATGTAATGGTCAGTCGGTCAGAGAAGTGCCCAGTGCAGAGAGAGTACCCCGGAGTGGGGACACCCTAGCCCCTGTCCTAGGTGACCACAGCAGGGTTGGGGATCGAGCCCCCCAGGAATCCTGGGCCCAGCCTTGTTGGGGTTACGAGGACTCTGCCAGACAGGCGAGTGGAAGAGGAGTCCTCAAGGGCAGGGAGGCCACTGGGTAAAGAAAGTGGGAGCGAGGACTCGGATCCTTTCACTAACCCACTTCACCGGGATAATGCAGAAGCCAGGAAAGTTCCTCACAAGAGCGGGACTATTCCCCCGCTTACATAAAGGAGAAAAGTGATAGAGGGGGAACACATCTTGCTGCTGCTATTGATGTAGGAAAGAGCTAGAATGTGGTTTACAGGCTTCAAATGTTATGTTTGTGTAAGGCTGCTTGTGACATGTGGTGCATGCAAGGCCAGGAGAGGGAAGAGCTAGGAGAAGAGGAGGATTCTATCAATGCAAAAAAAAAAAAAAACCCCAAAAACCCCACGCCCACTATTTTTATTCAGGCAATACAGTATGAGATGCAGCAGCTGTAGCTTCTTGCACAGCAGCAACTACAAGAGCAGGTTGGATGGCAAATATCTGGGCAAAGCTTAGTGCAGCTTCCTATTTTGCATGATGTTTTGCTACTCCCTGAGCAGATGCTGTTTCTCCACCAACTCTTGCTCACTCACCAGGGGCAGTCACTGCTCTCCTTCAGCATTTGCTTGTATGCCTCTAGTTTGATGGTGCTGAGTGGGTGCTTTCAGGGGAAGCAGTTGGAATCCTGACAACTGAAAGAGGGGGCTTTAGGAAAGCATGAGTGTGCTAAACTAGAGATAATGGTAATCAAGAGAAATAGGACAGACCCTAGCAGAGCCATGGCACCAGTCTCACATTCAGCTGAATGGTGTTAACTATTTTACTTCAGAGTGAGAAATATAGAGTAAGTTGGCAAAACAGAGACTGGGCTGGTTTATAAAGAACCAAGAAACAGGGAAAGTTAAACCCCTTCTCTATTTTGCTAAGAAAGTCTAGAGAGGGAAAATAGTCAAAGTTTCCCATGAAGACAAAATAATCTGAGATTAGATAGCATTATATCCCTCCCACAGGGTTCACTCACCACAGGTGGTGACTCCTGCTGGCCTTCCTGCGGATTAGCTCCAGACAGGCATTGCACCCTCACCCTGGCGTTGTCTCTTCTGGACCCCTCTCATTCCAAGAATCACAGCCCTCCAGCCGGGTCATCATGTGTTCCCTCTTCCAGGGTATCAAAGTCCTTCTTAACACATTGACTCAGGTAGTCTTTCCTACTGGGTATGTCTACACAGGGATAAATAACCTGCAGCTGGCCTCGGTCAGATGACTCGTGCTCATGTGGCTTGGGCTCCAGGGCTGAAAAGTTGCCATTTAGAAATTCGAGCTCAGTCTGGAGCCTGAGCTCTGGACCCGGTGAGGGTGTAAGGTCCCAGAGCTCGGGCTTCAGCCAGAGCCGAAAGTAAAGTCTACATAGCAATTTTTAGCTGTGCAGCTCAATCCCTCTATGCCCAAATTAGCTGACCCAGGCCAGCCATAGCCATGACACAGCTTTTTTGTCCCTGTGTAGATGTACCCATTGGGGCCAGGATTTCACCCAATCATCCTGTTTCTCAAAAGACCTCAGTTGACACAGGTTCCAGAAATAATCAGATGGACAATATAAAATGAGGTTACTATGCGGTATTTTGGCTCTCTTTCTTGAGGATTTCCAGAACATTTTATTTAGAAGCTCAAATTTAGATAGTTTTTGTGCCCTGGTGTCTGATACAGATATAATATTAGGCCTCTTCATGCAAATAAAAAAGGTTGGTGGTTATTTTTCATGTATTTGTCAGGAATAGGTAGCTGTTTTCAGGGATATGTAAAACTGGGAAGTATTATCTTACTACTATCCATTTCATAGTTCTATTTTTATGTTTCGCTTTCCAGAATGTTCTCCTGTTACTAGAAACAAATTTTGCTCTTTTCCCACTGGCTTCAATAGCAGGGATGGATGCAATGTAACTCAGTGTAGAATTTGGTTCATATGGTTTTCCTTGTATTATATATAAACATACATTTCACACCCTTGACAGTTTTAAAAACTCATACAATTTTAACAGGAGAGAGAGGGAAACTAACATATGTTCTAATTTTTGCTATGAAATATAAACAAACACTTTAATATATGAGATTGCTGGCACCCTTTTCTCAATGAGAATTTATGTTTTCATTGCAATTAGTGACCTAAAATATCAACTTCCAGGAGAAAAAGGATTTCATGTGAAGAGCTGTAACTCATTAAGTTCAGTTTTTTTCACTAGCAATAAGAGCAATTCGGTGTTTGTCACATTGCATATGGTGATCCGAAACCTTTAGCAATAACAGTATGTCAGTGGTTTTGCAGTTTTCTTTTCTTGTGAAAGGGACCAAGAGAAACACTGAACTAAATAATATTGCTCTGAGTCTGCCTGTCTGCTTCCTGAACTCTGCATACTGGGAGTACATACCAGGGATTGGAAGTATCAGTATGCCACTTCTTCAGTTATGTATAATGACTCTAATTTACAGAGGAGGTAGATGCAGAAGTGCCCACAGAGATTCAATTATCTCCAAACATAGTAGTGCACCATAGAGCAGCCTACAAGTCTCTAGGAAGTGATCACGACCCACCCTGTTTAAAATGCAGCAACAACAAAAGAAACTTTAAAAACTTTAATCATAGATCATACTTTAACAGAGGCTTTCAGAAACCCATGTCTTATACAGTGCCATTTAGAACCCTGGTGTCCTGATAGGAAAGCTTCATTATTTTGAAGCATTAAAAATCCTTGAGTGTCTCATGGTTTTTGTGTGTGTGTATTTGCTATTTATCAACTACTAACCACTGCCCTTCATTTTTTAAAAAAAAATTATATACTTCCAGCTGTGTCCTAGGCATTTTATAGACTGGCATGAAGACAAGGTCTGTGTGACTCAAAGAGGTTCTCAGGCATTGATTGTAAATTCTTTTCTAGAGGTTGAATCAACCATAATTTAAACATTCTTATGAAATACATTAAAGGTATCTAGAGTACAGTTGATGAGCTGTAGGATACAGCTGCATCTGGATAAACAAAAAGCAGTTGTCAAGATTTTCAAATGTTTGTACTTAAATTGTGACTCCAAAGTCCTTACTCATGTTCCTAAATAAATACCCTGATCTTCTGTTAGTGAAATACTGCTTACTTCAATGGGAACTGTTCCATAAAGCTATTTAGACTCTATGGGCTTATCTACACTGCCTCCCTCCACCCCCCAATTCAGACTACAGGGGTATGAGTAGCAATGAGCACCAAAGTGTTGTGCTGTAACTCCCCTGTCTGGACACTGTGGGAGTGAGGTAAAAGGTTCCTAGTTCCCATTAATATAATCCTTTTCAAACAGGATTACATTAATCTGAACTGGCAACATTTTAGCTCAAGCCTGCAGTATCTACATGGGGGAGTTACCATGTAGTAACTTGGTGCACACTGCTATATATACCCCGTAGTCCTCTCTGTGGGACAGTGTAGACATAGCCAAAGATCTGTGGGGCAAGGAGTTTTTCATTATGTGTGAGTACAGCATCTAGCATAATGGAGCTCTGAACCTCTAGATAACACAATACAAATGCTAAAAATAATTCTGAATCCTACAGTATAACACATTCTCAACCACCCAGATTCAACAGCTACGAAACTAAACCCAGATGTATAACTTCATAGATTCCAAGGCCAGAAGGAACCATTTCGATCATCTAATCAGATCGCCTGTATAACATAGGCCATAGAACTTCCCCAATATTATTCCTAGAGCATAGGTTTTTAAAAATACAACCAATCTTGATTTTAAACATGTGAGTAATAGAGAATCTACCACAATCCTTGGCAAATCGTTCCAATGGTTAATTACCTTCACTGTTAAAAATGTAAACCTTATTTCCAGTCTGAATTCGCTAGCTTCAAATTCCAGCCATTGGATCGAGTTGTACCTTTCTCTGCTAGATTGAAGAGCCCATTATTAAATATTTGTTCCCCATATAGATATTGATAAACTGTAATCAGGTTGCTCCTTAACCTTCTCTTTGTTAAGCTAAACAGATTGAGCTCAATACTGCTGCAAGTATTGTGCAACAGATTGGAAAAGGAGGGATTTCATTTTTGCTAAACTTTTAGTCATTGACATGCCACCATATACAACCTGCAAAATTGAAAAGACCTAAAATAAAATAGTTCTAGGTGAAGACTATCTATCTAAAATCTATGCTGTAAAAAGGAGTAGAAATATAAACGTGATGTTTACTGATAACCTGGCCCCCTACATACCAAAGAAATGGCAAGAAAGACACAGAATAAAAGAAAGAGAGAGAAAGATAGTATATGAAGTTGTAGGTGGTCATGTAAATCTCAGGAGAACTTTATAAGTAAATATTTTCTGAAACTACTGAAAATATGTAATTTGTAGCACAAAGAAACAGACATTTGGAAATAAGTGATGTAAAGTGAATTGTTTTGATATGCTGGTTTAATATTTCAATACTACTCATGAAAAAGTCTATATAATCTTATACAGCATCCCTCATGACCTGTGAAGAAAATTGTATAGTACAGTATAAAACAATGTTTCTCTGAAAATATATTTCACAGACTTAGCAGCCTACTGAAGTCAGTGGCAAAACTGTGATAATATCACAAACCAGCTAAAAATGTTTTTGCTACCAATGAGCATGTATTTCTAGCTTCTGGGAATAAACAGACATAAGAATCCGCATAGAATCACAGAATGGAAGGGACCTCAGGAGGTCATCTAGTCCAACCCCCTGCTCAAAGCAGGACCATCCCCAACTAAATCATCCCAGCCAGGGCTTTGTCAAACCTGACCTTAAAAACTTCTAAGGAAGGAGATTCCACCACCTCCCTAGGTAACGCATTCCAGTGTTTCACCACCCTCCTAGTGAAAAAGTTTTTCCTAATATCCAACCTAAACCTCCCCCACTGCAACTTGAGACCATGACTCCTCAGTCTGACATCTGCTACCACTGAGAACAGTCTAGATCCATCCTCTTTGGAACCCCCTTTCAGGTCGTTGAAAGCAGCTATCAAATCCCCCCTCATTCTTCTCTTCCACAGACTAAACAATCCCAGTTCCCTCAGCTTCTCCTCATAAGTCATGTGTTCCAGTCCCCTAATCATTTTTGTTGCCCTCCGCTGGACTCTTTCCATTTTTTCCACATCCTTCTTGTAGTGTGGGGCCCAAAACTGGACACAGTACTCCAGATGAGGCCCCACCAATGTCGAATAGAGGGGAACGATCACGTCCCTCGATCTGCTGGCAATGCCCCTACTTATACAGCCCAAAATGCCATTGGCCTTCTTGGCAACAACAGCACACTGTTGACTCATATCCAGCTTCTCATCCACTGTAACCCCTAGGTCCTTTTCTGCAGAACTGCTGCCGAGCCATTTGGTCCCTAGTCTGTAGCAGTGCATTGGATTCTTCCGTCCTAAGTGCAGGACTCTGCACTTGTCCTTGTTGAACCTCATCAGATTTCTTTTGGCCCAATCCTCTAATTTGTCTAGGTCCCTCTGTACCCTATCCCTACCCTCCAGCATATCTACCACTCCTCCCAGTTTAGTATCATCTGCAAACTTGCTGAGGGTGCAATCCACACCATCCTCCAGATCATTAATGAAGTTATTGAACAAAACCGGCCTGAGGACCGACCCTTGGGGCACTCCACTTGATACCGGCTGCCAACTAGACATGGAGCTATTGATCACTACCTGTTGAGCCCGACAATCTAGCCAGCTTTCTCTCCACTTAATAGTCCATTCATCCAGTCCATACTTCTTTAACTCGCTGGCAAGAATACTGTGGGAGACCATGTCAAAAGCTTTGCTAAAGTCAAGGAACAACACGTCCACTGCTTTCCCCTCATCCACAGAGCCAGTTATCTCATCATAGAAGGCAATTAGATTAGTCAGGCATGACTTGCCCTTGGTGAATCCATTCTGACTGTTCCTGATCACTTTCCTCTCCTATAAGTGCTTCAGAATTGATTCCTTGAAGACATGCTCCATGATTTTTCCAGGGACTGAGGTGAGGCTGACTGGCCTGTAGTTCCCAGGATCCTCCTTCTTCCCTTTTTTAAAGATGGGCACTACATTAGCCTTTTTCCAGTCATCTGTGACCTCCCCCGATCGCCATGAGTTTTCGAAGATAATGGCCAATGGTTCTGCAATCACAACCGCCAATTCCTTTAGCACTCTCGGATGCAGCGCATCCGGCCCCATTGACTTGTGCTCGTACAGCTTTTCTAAATAGTCACGAATCACTTCTTTCTTCACAGAGGGCTGGTCACCTCCTCCCTATGCTGTGCTGCCCATGCTGTGACTTTCTTCTTGTTGCTAACATACCTGAAGAAACCCTACTTGTTACTCTTAACATCTCTTGCTAGCTGCACCTCCAGGTGTGATTTGGCCTTCCTGATTTCACTCCTGCATGCCCGAGCAATATTTTTATACCCTGGTCGTTTGTCCAATCTTCCACTTCTTGTAAGCTTCTTTTTTGTGTTTAAGATCAGCAAGCATTTCACTCTTAAGACAAGCTGGTCGCCTGCCATATTAACTGTTGTTTCTACACATCAGGATGGTTTGTCCCTGTAACCTCAATAAGGATTCTTTAAAATACAGCCAGCTCTCCTGGACTCCTTTCCCCCTCATGTTATTCTCCCAGGGGATCCTGCCTATCAGTTCCCTGAGTTTGTCAAAGTCTGCTTTTCTGAAGTCCAGGGTCCGTATTCTGCTGCTCTCCTTTCTTCCCTGTGTCAGGATCCTGAACTCGACCATCTCATGGTCACTGCCTCCCAGGTTCCCGTCCACTTTTGCTTCCTCTACTACCATAATTCTTCTCGGTTTGTGAGCAGCTGGTCAAGAAGAGTTCTGCCCCTAGTTGGTTCCTCCAGCACTTGCACCAGGAAATTGTCCCCTACCCTTTCCAAAAACTTCCTGGATTGTCTGTGCACCGCTGTATTGCTCTCCCAGCAGATATCGGGGTGATTGAAGTCTCCCATAAGAACCAGGGCCTGTGATCTAGTAACTTCTGTTAGTTACCGGAAGAAAGCCTTGTCCACCTCATCCCCGTGGTCCGGTGGTCTATAGCAGACTCCCACCACAACATCACCCTTGTTGCTCACGCTTCTAAACTTAATCCAGAGACACTCAGGTTTTTCTGCAGTTTCATACCGGAGCTCTGAGCAGTCATACTGCTCCCTTACTTACAATGCAACTTCCCTCCTTTTCTGCCCTGCCTGTCCTTCCTGAACAGTTTATATCCATCCATGACAGTACTCCAGTCATGTGAGTTATCCCACCAAGTCTCTGTTATGCCAATCACATCATAATTCCTTGACTGTGCCAGGACTTCCAGTTCTCCCTGCTTGTTTCCCAGGCTTCTTGTATTTGTGTTTTGGCACTTGAGATAACTTGCTGTTTGTCCTGCTTTCTTAGTATGAGGCAGGAACCCTCCCCTTTTGGGCTCTCCTGCTCGTGCTTCCTCCCAGTATCCCACGTCCCCACTTACCTCAGGGGTTTGGTCTCCTTCCCCCGGTGAACCTAGTTTAAAGCCCTCCTCACTAGGCCAGCCAGCCTGCTTGCGAAGATGCTCTTCCCTCTCTTCGTTAGGTGGAGCCCATCTCTGCCTAGCACTCCTCCTTCTTGGAACACCATCCCATGGTCAAAGAATCCAAAGCCGTCTCTCCGACACCACCTGAATAGGATAATATTTAGCACGTACATGGATAGAACTTTGTGTGTCTGAAGCACTAGATAATATATCATGGACTTAACAGTTAATCAAAAGTATATACTTTTGTTTGCAAAATATAACAAACACAAAACAAAAACTCCTACTCATCATTAATGTATTTATGAATTTTCATCACCTCACCTCAACATCACTAACATGAAGGATTCTGACACTTGATCTTGTTTAAAATGATCAACCTGATTCCCGTATTCTGACACCTTGTTGGAAAATTTTAAGAATAAGACACTGGCTACTGCCAAGGATATCTTTGGAACAACAAAGAAAAAACATCTTGACTGGTTCGCAGTGTCTGAACATGTGCTGCTCCCACTTACAGAAAAGAAAAAAAGAAGCTTGCCTAAATTTACTTCAACAACCAACTAAGTCGAGAACTCTCAAATTTAAAGAGGCTAAGGCTGCAGTTCAGAAAGCCACCAAAGAATGTGCCCAGAAGTACAGGCAAGACCTGTGCAAAAAAATTCAGACCTGCTTTGAAAGAGGGGACCTTCATGATACCTATAATGGAATTAAAGAGGCACTTGGTCCACCTTGTAGAAAGACTGCAAACCTGAAAGTGAAAGATGGTACCACATTGACTGACAGGCAAAAAGAACTTGACTGATGGACTGATCATTACAAAGAATGCTATTATCTTTTATATTGAATTAGCTTCCATCCCCCCGCTCCCAGTGATGCAGGAACTGGACCAAATACCAACTCCTGAAGATGTAGAGAAGGCTATCAAAAGGTTTGAACCTGGGAAAGCAGTGGACAATGATCAGATATCTCCAGAGCTCCTAAAGACAGAGGGGAGAAAGCCTGTGAGTGATATCTATGCACTTCTCTGCGCCTGTTGGGAAGAAAGCCATATACCCCAGGATCTGAAAGAAGCAAAGATAATTACTCTATATAAAAATAAAGGTGACAACAACTATTGAGGGATATCTTTGCTAAGCTTGGTCGGCAAAGTGCTTGCAAGGGTCCTGTTGAAAAGATTTCAAGTCCTTGCTGAGAGTCTATCCTGAGAGCCAGTGTGGATTCAGAGCTGGGCACTCCATGCTTAGCCAAACAGCTGGGCACTCCACAACAACTCTTTTGTTGTTGCTGCAATTTAAACAGGGTGGGTAGTGATCACTTCTCAGAGACTTGTAGGCTGCTATATGGTGCACTACTGTTATATATCCTTCACATTGCACTTGTTTTAAGAAAAAAGCTGTGAACAAGAGACACCTCTGAGTGAAGCATTCATTGACCTACAAAAGGCCTAGTAGGGATGACATCTATAAGATCCTGTTGCAAATTGGCTGTCCACAAAAGGTGCTCTCCCTATTCAAGGAGTTCTAAGAGGGAATGAAGGCAACCATCCAGTATGAAAATGAAACATCATCCGAATTTAGTATTGATACTGATATGAAGCAAGACTGCATTTTAGTTCCCATTGGCTTTGTCATCTTTTCTATTCTTCTTAAGTACGCCTTTGGAAATGATCAGTCTGGAATACTAATTGATTTGAGGATGGATGGAAGCAGAAGGCATGTCACCCAGCTTACTATTTGGGATCTGCTTTTTGCAGATGACACTGCATTCATCTCTAATTCACCTGATGAACTGTAGGTCATGATGAACACATTTTCTGATGCGTGCACAAAGTTTAGCATGATAATCAGTATCAAGAAAACAGTTCTCATGTCACAAGGTACTAACAGACCACCTAAAAGCTATGTCAGTAATGAAGCTCTGGACAATGTGAATCACTTCTTTTATCTCGGCTCAATTGTTACCAGCTCACTTAACTTAGATAGGGAACTTGATGCTAGAATCGGCAAAGCTTCTGTTACCTTTGGCAAATTTACCTTACATGTTTGGAATAACAAGTTGCTAACTCTGAACACAAAGGTGTCTGTTTATCAGGCTTGTGTCCTTAGTACCCTCCTTTATGGTTGTGAAAGCTGGGTTACTTATTCCAAGCAGGAGCAGAGATTGAACTGTTTCCACCTCTGCTGTCACAAAAATCCTTGGAGTTACTTAGGACCAATGGATCACCAATAATGAGATCCTTGAGCGAACCAACCTACAATCTATGCAGAGTATGCTGGACATGCACAGGCTTCGCTGGTTGGGACACATGGAGCACATGCCTCAAGATTTTCTACTGAAGACTGTGCTCTGTGGCCAATTAAAGAACTGCCTGCAACACAGAGGTCAAAGCTCCGATACAGCAACAAGGTCAAGCAAGGCCTCAAGAAATTCAGCATTACCACTGACAACTGGGAAAATCCTGCCCACAACCCGTCAGTATAGAGAAGCTTAGTTAAGAATGGTATGGTCATTGTGGAGAGCCATTAGCAAGCTCAGGCTGAGGCCCACAGGCGAGCCAGGAAGTAGAGTGTGCTTTAACTACCATCTGGGGAGTGGGCCGGTAGCCACTGTGGGAAGGTTTGCCACTCATGCATTGGGCTCTTTTCCCATGCCATTGCTAAACACCATTGATGGACTGACTTTGTCACATCTCCTTTCATCTGTCAAGATGTTGGATCGCAATATGAATTCTAATTACCATATTTTGGTGATAATAATTGCAGTGGTGTATGATACTCCCAGAACTCAAAAGCTCAACACATTTGTGACTGGACAGTACCCAGATTGGAGACCTCAAATCAAAACTCAGGTGCTACGTGAAGTGCTGTTGAGCCATTAAGTGACATTCTTTCTTCTTTGCTAGGCACACAGCATGGTGCTATGAACTATTGTATTAGAAAAAGAGGTCAACTTTAGGTGAGATGTAAAAGTAAGGCATTGGCCACTTGCAGTCATTAATAATCTGATGATAGTTTTCCCAATACATGGGTATTAACCAAGTATGGTATGGATTAAAATCCAGTTAAAATACTTATGGTCTACTTACCCAAATGTAATAGATATTAACTGATAGTACTTCTGCTCCTACAGTCATTGTTATATAATGGTGCCTTTGACGTGGTTCATTAATACACTGGGTGAAATTCTGACTGAATTGAAATCAACGGGAGTTTTGGCACTGATGTCATTGGAGCCAGGATTTCCCCCATTGTGTTTAACAAACGTTGGGATCCTTTTGCATGAAAGACACTTTGTTAGGTGATTATTGTTTATAAACTAACATATGTAGACTGCAACAAACATGAATTCTTTTATTCCAGGTCCATAAATAATGAGATACCACACTCATTGAACAATTCATATAAAAAAGAAAGAAAGAAAGAAAGAAAGAAAGAAAGTCCCCACCTCACTCTCCCCCTGCCCCCAAATTGCTTGGGTTGATCCAAATGTTCTGTTTTAGTAAAACTGAAATGTCTCGCTCCAGCTTCATTTTTAAATTATTTGTTTTATAAGATAAAAATTTAAAAATATAACAAAAAAGTCATTTTTAAATAGTACTTCAAAATGTTCCATTCCAAAAACATCAGAATATAGCTGACAAATTCACATTTTGGATGGAAAAATTTCAATCAGCTCTAATAAACTGTGAAATTCAGTCCCACAGAACGGTGTTGAAGCTAAAAGCTTAGCAAGACTCCAAATGGGACGGGAGACTTATATGGGTAACAAGAAAAGCTAGAAAAATACTTAATGCTCACATACATTTTGGAAGATATAGTAAACCTCATGCTTCAAGTGTTAGGCCAATCTCTAACTATTAGAGATCAGGATGAGACCTAACCTAGGAGACAGGATATTGCACATCTGCCCTGTGTGAGATTTATTCTACCTTCCTCTGAGTCATCTGCTACTGACCTCTGTCAGAGACAGGCTACAGGAGCAGATGGGGAACAGGTATGAGCTAGGATGGTTATTCCTATTCATGAAATCATCCTATAAAATTCAAATTTAGATACAAAACTTGATATAATACCAGTTAAGCAATAACACCTTGGTATTTACTCCACAGATGTATATGGAAATGCTATATATTTTTCTGTTTTTTTCTTAGACTTAGTATTCATGGAAGTGGGAGACTAATTACTTGAATAAGGAATGCACCATGCAAGCATCCAAAACACTTTATTCTTGACAAGCATAACAGGACTCTTATAGTCCCATGACTTCCTCAAGCAGAGACTAGAAAATGTGCAAACTGATACAATGTGTGTAATAGATACATTGAATTACTACATTAGGATAAGCTCATGGTACAAGACACATTTTCTCTTGTGATCTAAGCAAGATATAAATATATATCACAATTAGTGTCTGATCCTACAGTGTTCAAGTCGATGGACCCTAAGCACACTAACTGAGCCACCTGGATTTCACATGAGAGGGTCAAATCATACCATATTTTGAAAAAGGCAACTCAACCTATTTATTTCAACAAGAACCCTGTTGCCTTGGCTCCCTCACAATGTGACCCTTGCTTCCAAAGAACATTTTAAATATTGTAAGATGATGATGCAGCAGTTCATGTAACTCTTCCTCTCATTATTTTCTGCATTGATATGGAGTTTATGGGCTAGATTTTCAACTTAATTTTAATGCACACTGTCGTATGCTAATCTGCAGATAATGTCATGGGATTGCCATGATAATTGTACTGCAGAGATCAAGAGGAGAGGTGAAAAGGAAGATACAGACATGGATTTATTATTTTTATTAGAGAATAAATAATTTACAAAATGCCTAAATTGCTTTTTTTCAAAATATTTATGATTTGACCATTTAAACTGAAATACTGGGGTGTGTCAGGGATACCTTATGATTACCACACATCATGTTTCTTAACAGTATTGTCCTGATATGCCACAAAGTGACTCTCAGGCAGTGTCATCACATTGCGAGCTTGTGTCCCAACGGTGATGATGTTTGGCAACAAGATGAGACAAACTTCAGGGAACTAGAATAATTCCCTGGTAATTTACAACATTCAGTATACACAGATGATCTTTATGACTCATTTAGCTATAGAGTAAGTAACAGAATGAGCTAATGGTGTGGCAGCAAACAACAGGTAGTATTTGTGTTATGTAATATATTTTGTTCTAGGTACTGGGTAATCATTTTCTTGTTCTTGAGTTCTTTTATTAGAGTGATACTCCACTTTTTCTTCATATCTGGTATAATGAGAAGATTCCAGAAGACTTGAGAAATGCTAACATTGTTACAATCTTTAAGAAAGGAGATAAGTAGGAGTGTGGAAACTATCAAGGTATTGCCTTGCTATCTACAGCAGAGAAAATTCTTGCCCGTATCCTCTGAAACCATTGCTGAGGAAATATTGTCAGAATCTCAGAGTGGTTTCAGACCATCCCATGGGACAACCGACATGATCTTTGTTGCCTGCCAAAACCAGGAAAAGTCGTGGGAGCAAAATCAGGACCTGTACATGGCTTTCATGGATTTGACAAAGGCCTTTGACTCTGTTAATCGTGAAGCCCTGTGGAAGGTGCTGGCCAGATCTGGCTGCCTTCCAAAATTTATTAAGGTCCTAAGGCTTCTCCATGATCAGGTGACTGCCATGGTTCTCTGATATGGCCTTGAGACAGAATCTTTTGCCATCAAAACTGGGGTTGAGCAAGGATGAACTATTGCCCCAACCCTATTTTCCATCTGTTTAGCAGTCATTCTGGTCCTCGTTAAAGATCACATCCCCAATATAGAATGGATGGGCAGCTCTTTAATTTTCTACGTCTTCACTCAAAATCTAAAGTCTTCAGGGTGTCCATTACTGGTCTTCAGTATGCTGATGATTGTGTCATCCTCATGCACACTGAGAATGACCTTCAGTCCATACTGTATTTTCTTGCACAAGCTTACCGAAGCCTAGGACTCTCACTCAATACTGAGAAGACTAAAGTGCTCTATCAACCTGCTTTAGGCCTTGCACATTACCCACCACAAATCACCACTGAGGATCAGACTTTGGAGACAGTTGAGCACTTTTGCTACCTGGTAGCCAACTTTCTCAAAATGCAAAAATTGACAGTGAGATCCAGCACAGGATCCAGTGTGCAAGTGCTTCCTTTGGGAAATTACTCAGATGCACTTTCACAGACCGTGACCTACAGCAGGACACCAAAATCCAGGTTTATAAGAAATTGTTGTTCCTACACTCCTCTATGTATGCAAAACCTGGGTGACCTGTTGACAGCACCTCAAGAGTTTGGATAGGTATCATCAACAATGCCTCCCTAAGATCCTTCACCTCAAGTGGCAAGATCGCTGCACTAATGCAAGCATCCTCATTGAAGCCAATGTCCCCAGCACTGAAGCAATGATCCCCATGCACCAACTTCGCTGGGCTGGACATTGTGTGTGGATGCCAGACTCTCACCTCCCAAAACAACTCCTCTATTCTCAGCTCACCGATGGTCAGAGATCCTGTGATGGTCAGAGAAAATGCTACAAAGACACACTGAAAGCATATCATAAGAAAACTGATGTGGATATCACAAGCTCAGAGGAACAAGACATCAATCGATCCCAATAGCGCCATATCCTCCATCAGGCAGTGGCCCGCTTCGAGGAGAAGCACCTTTCCCTCAAAGCTGAAAAGAAGCCACAAAATGTCTGTACCTACTGCGGGCGGATTTTCGGGTCCAGGATCGAACTCCTGAGTCATCTCTGGACCTGTATGTAAATCCATGGTAAGGATCATCCTCGAATTGAAGGATCACCAATTAATCAATCATTACTCCACTTGCTTTCAAATTACAATTGTTATGCAATAACCTCATTGATACTCCAGGATACCTTACATTGATGTCTGAATTATCCACATACATCTCTTGAATCCTAGTAGGGTGGATTCTACTATTACTTCCACAGGAAGAGGATTACCTCTATTAAATATCCTATGACAGAATAAAATCTTTCATGTATTTAAACTTCTGTTAATAGATGGGCATGTATTTCCAGGATATTTCCATGTCTTTTATCTATTCCACTTAATTGATAAAGATGTAATGGTTTTTTTTTCCTGTGGACTTTCCCTGGAATCTGTATATCTCTAATTAGGGCTTGTGTCCAAAATTGTATGCAGTATCCTAGGTGCGGCCTCATAGTGACTTGTTTCACTGTAGAAACCAGTACAATGTGTTCCTATTTCTATTAGTGGTAACAATGAATCTTCTCAGCTGAGCCTATCAGCAATGGTATCACATACCGGCTGTAAGATGGAATAAGAAATGGACTGAGACCATCAATTCATGCAATAAAAAACAGTCCTGAGATGGTAAAAAATCTGTTCAGTGCTGACCTACTGCAATATGAAGCAGTATCCCAGAGTTGAAAGTCTCTTGCTTTCTATTATAAATCCCCTGATACATTCTGTTACCTAGTGTTGTTTTGACAGATAAATGTGTTTGATGAATTCCATTTTTAGTCACAAAAGCTTCACAGCAATGAACAAAAATGGAATTAGTGTGGGATTTTATAACACTGTTAAGAAAGGAAAAAAATTAAAGAGAGTCACATACTTCTAAAAATATTCAAATGGTTTAACGCATAAACAAAACAAAAACATGGCCAATGAAGACGTTATTGGCACCATGTTTTCATTGCCTTATGAGTATTCTTCAGCTCAAAACAGCATAGTTTGATTGACAATAAAAGAAGGATTAAAAGAAAATATCTGAGACCTTATGGGATAACCATATAATTTAAAAGAAATCAGAGAGGCAGGAACATTTCACAAAGGGTAAAGCATGAAACCTAAGAAACCCAAAGACGAGAAATAAAGGCGAAAAATCTTTTAAAAGGGTATTCCAGCACCGGAAACATCAAAATACCACTTCTTTGCACCTTGTCAGGAAATGGTTGATTGAGTTTTACACAATGGGCACCTAGGAATTTGTTTCCTGCAGAATAATGCTTTGAGCAGTATGTATTAGAAAAACCCTTTCAACATTACATATCACAGCATTAACTTTGTAATTGACATCCATCTTCACTGTGAATATGTGGAGGGGAAAAAATTCCTTGCAAATCTTTTCTAATTTCACATGCTCTCATAACCTATTTTCCATTTCCTCTGATTTGGGGTTTGTTTGTAGCTTTTTGTTAAACCATCCAATCAAAAAATTTGTTACTAAATAATTGTAATGAAGATATGAGATGAAAATACTTATTTCCATTTCATGTCTCAGTGGTCCATGCTATAACTTCCATCTCCAGATAGAGGCTTTTGTGCAGGTTTTGTCTGTACTTGTTTGATATGACCCTTATAAATATAGCACTGATTGTTCTTACCTTATTAGAATAGTTAATCTATCTTTCAAGATTTTGAGGATGATGTGGACCAGCCAGAGCTAGGGTCTGATCCAAAGCCCATGTAAGTTAACAAAAATAATCCTATTCACTTCAGCAGACTTTGGATCAAGCACACCCATTATCCAAACTCACCCCTTTGGCTTCATTAGTAACGAAAAAGAAATCAATAATTTATGATAAACTTCAGCCGGAGATTATGCTTATGTCCCCAAGCACTTTCTCTCAACTCCCTAAGTCTCTCTGTTCCGAAAAGGCTCTCACTCCTTTTACATCTTGAATGCAATTAACTGACTCCACCTGCCAGCAGTCACAGAATCATAGAATCATAGGACTGGAAGGGACCTCAGAAGGTCATGTAATCCAGTCCCCTGCTCTCGTGGCAGGACTAAGTACTATGTAGCCCAGAGGTTCTCAAAGCTGGTCCGCCGCTTGTTCAGGGAAAACCCCTGGCGGGCCAGGTCGGTTTGTTTACCTGCCGCGTCCGCAGGTTCGGCCGATCGCGGTTCCCACTAGCTGCGGTTCACCGCTCCAGGCCAATGGGGGCTGCAGAAAGTGGCGCGGGCCGAGGGACGTGCTGGCCGCCCTTCCAGCGAACCGCGGCCAGTGGGAGCTGTGATCGGCCAAACCTGTGGACATGGCAGGTAAACAAACCGGCCTGGACCGCCAGGGGCTTTTCCTGAACCAGCGGCGGACCAGCTTTGAGAACCACTGCTCTAGACCATTCCTGACAGATGTTTGTCCACAGCCTACTCTTAAAAATCTCTAATGATGGAGATTCCACAACCTCCCTAGTCAATTTATTCCAAGCTTAACCGCCCTGACAGTTAGGAAGCTTTTCCTAATGTCCAGCCTAAACCTCCCTTGCTGCAGTTTAAGCCCATTGCTTCTGATCCTATCCTCAGAGGTTAAGAAGAACAATTCTTCTCGCTCCTCCTTGTAACAACCTTTTATGTACTCGAAAACTGTTATCATGTCCCCACTCAGTATTCTCTTTTCCAGACTAAACAAAACCAATTTTTTAAATCTTCCTTCATAGGTCTTGTTGCTAGACCTTTAATCAATTTTGTTGCTCTTCTCTGGACTTTCTCCAATTTGTCCACATCCTTCCTGAAATGTGATGTCCAAAACTGGACACAATACTCCAGCTGAGGCCTAATCAGCACGGAGTAGGGTGGAAGAATGACTTCTCGTGTCTTGCTTACAACACTCCTGCTAATACATCCCAGAATGATGTTCACTTTCTTTGCAATGGTGTTACACTGTTGACTCATGGACCTTGTGGTCCACTATGACCCCCAGATCCCTTTCTGCAATACTCCTTCCTAGGCAGTCATTCCCCATTTTGTATATGTGCAACTGATTGTTCCTTCCTAAATGGAGCACTTTGCATTTGTCCTTATTGAATTTCATCCTATTTATGTCAGACCATTTCTCCAGTTTGTCCAGATGATTTTTAATTTTAATCCTATCCTCCAAAGCATGTACTCTCTATTCCATTATCTAAATCATTGATGAAGGTATTGAACAGAACTGGACCCAGAACTGATCCCTGTGGTCCCCACTCGTTATGCCCTTCCAGCTTGACTGTGAACCACTGATAACTACTCTCTGGGAATGGTTTTCCAACCCAGTTTTGCACCCACCTAGAGTAGCTCCATCTAGATTGCGTTTCCCTAGTTTGTTTATGAGAAGGTCATGTGAGACAGTATCAAAAGCTTTACTAAAGTCAAGATATACCAGATCTACCACTTCCCCCCTATCCACAAGGCTTTTTACCTTGTCAAAGAAAGTATCAGGTTGGTTTGACATGATTTGTTCATAACAAATCCTCACTGACTGTTACTTATCACCTTATTATCTTTTAAATATTTGCAAATTGATTGCTTAATTATTTGCTCCATTATCTTTTCGTGTACAGCAGTTAAGCTGACTGGTCTTTAATACCTCGGGTTGTCCTTATTTCCCTTTTTACAGATTGGCACCATATTTGCCCTTTCCAGTCTTCTGGAATCTCTCCCATCTTCCATGACTTCCATGACTAATCGCTAATGGTTCAGATTTCAGAGTAACAGCCGTGTAAGTCTGTATGCGCAAAAAGAAAAGGAGTACTTGTGGCACCTTAGAGACTAACCAATTTATTTGAGCATAAGCTTTCAGATGGTTCAGATGTCTCCTCAGTCAGCTCCTTGAGTTTTCTAGGATGTATTTCATCAGGCCCTGGTGACTTGAAGACATCTAATTTGTCTACGTAATTTTTAACTTGGCCTTTTCCTATTTTAGCCTCTGATCCTAACTCATTTTCACTGGCATTCACTGTGTTAGATGTCCAATCACCACCAATATTCTTGGTGAAAAACGAAACAAAGAAGTCACTAAAGCACTTCTGCCATTTCCACATTTTCTGTTATTATTTCCCCCCCTCATTGAGTAACAGGCCTACCCTGTCCTATGTCTTCCTCTTGCTTCTAATGTATCTGTAGAATGTTTTCTTGTTACCATTTATGTCTCTAGCTACTTTGATCTCGTTTTCTGATTTTGTCCGTACATACTTGTATCATTTGTTTATATTAATCCTTTGTAATTTGACCTAGTTTCCACTTTTTGTAGGACTTTTTTTTTTATTTTTAGATCATTGAAGATCTCCTGGTTAAGCCAGGGTGGTCTCTTGCCATACTTCCTATCTTTTCTGTGCAGTGGGATAGTTTGCTCATGTGTTATTAATAATGTCTCTTTGAATAATGTCTCATGAGCCCACTTGTACTATTTCAGCTCGTCTAGTATTACTTTTTCAAGTCATTCAGTCCTGTACAAGCTCTTAGAGTTAGCCACCTTGGTGCAGTGCTACAGAAATAATGATCACAACAGGTGATGTGTAATGAATCTGATTAATTTAGCAGCATTTCAAAATAAAATTACATTATATTTTCATTCCGTATCAACCCCAGCTGTATTTAGAGGTGTTGCTGTCCATCCTCCCCTTCTTCTCCTTTTGTTCTGTTATTAAAAAAGGAAAAGAAACAGGATTTGCTGGTAGGACTCTGTAATGTCACAAGAGAATTCCCAATGAAGCTAAATTATACAAGCTATATTACAAGTGTTAAAATGAATGTAACTAAAACTTCCCCAAGTGAATAGTTTCCAGACCGATCATTATATTAGATGCAATTTAAAAAAAATCCCTTCCTACTTGTCATACGGTACTTATACAGATAAATTATTATTTATCAAATCCCATAAGTAACCCAGGTGAACAGGCAAAAAAACCCTTCACCTCATTTGCAATTATTATTGCAAACAAAAATGCTGGGTTGCACTCCTTATTACCTGTAGAGTCATATTATTAATTATTCATAATTATTTGGATAAGTACCAAATATCTATGATAACTTTGCAAGTTATGAGAGCTTACTGAATTTTAGCATGATTAATTATGCATTTGAAAATACATACTGAGGTTTGATTGTTATTTGCTATTCATTATTTTTTCCATTAAAACAATCAGCTAATTCCACAGCCTGATCCAAAGCCTACTGATGTCCATTGACTTCTATGGATTTTGGATCAGCCCCCCCAGGACTAGAAACAATATGATGTGACTTACATGACCCACCATCAACACAAATGACAAATAGTAAGTAGTCAAAGAGAACAGATCAGAAACAGGGTTTGTCATTGTGTGATTCCATTAACCAAAATGTGGGCTAAATTCATAGGGTATTATTTATACTGAATAGTCTGACCATTCTGGCCCTTCTGTAAGTATACTTAGAATAAAAAAATAAGCCTAAAGGCAAAGCCATCTAGACATTGTAGGAAGACTTCACTAGAGAAGTGGGGTTGAAGGAGGGATCTGAAAGTGAAATTAGTAGACTGGAAGAGAGACTATCTCAAGCATAGGTGGTGTGGAAGAAGATTCAAAGCCAAAAGTGGGAGAAGGAGACAATGGAGCATTTGTATGAGTATAAGACACCAGAATGGGTGTGGAATGAAATGAGAGCAGAATGCAGCAATTCCAACAATCTAACTGAAGCTCCTTGAAACTAACACATTGCCCTAAACTCACTGTGAGACATTCTGCAAGTCATTTAACCTCTCTGTGCCTCAGTGCTCTCCCTGTAAAATATAGATAAAGACTTCCTTTGTCTTGTTTACTTAGACTATTGGGTAAGGTGTGTCTCTTACTATGTATATTTACTGCAACTAGAGAAATGGGGCCCTGATCTCCACTGGGACCTTTAGGTGTTACTGTTAAGTAAATAATCATCACCAGAAAGTTGCTACTGAAGGCACATCTACACTGCACACCACTGGCAGAGGCCTATATGGTGTGAGTAGCTACGTCGCAGTGAAAAACCATCTGTGTCCACATTGAGGTGTGTAGCTACACATGTCAGTGAAAGGCTTTTGCAGGGGCGGGGGGGGGGGGGGAAGGTGAAGGGGAGCCAGCTGGGAAGAGTGGTGGGGAAAGGCGCAAGGAGTTCCCTGTGGTCAGGAAAGGCTCCAGCATCAAGGAGGCAGAAAGATACTACACCGCTAAAAATATCAGTGTAGACAGGGAGACACTGCTTGGGTATGTAGAGACTTGTGATGAGTACATATGTTACAGTTCTGGTATGTCTGTATTCTTCTCAGCTTTGCAGTGCCTCACCATCTACACTGCTATTTATACCCATGCTAGGAGGCATACAGTGTATGTACTCTACGTGTTGCCATAATGAGTGTGCACTGTAGACATATCCTCACAGTATTTTGTCTTTGTGTGGACACGTGGATTATTCTGGACTATTTCAACCAGAATGTAATGTATTTCATTGTCAGTTTTCATTAAAATCAGTCTTACATCCACATCTCTTACATCCACTAGCTTCCATGTTGGTGAATGAAACAACCACACAATGGTTTTGAATAAGGCACAGATACCTGTTGACACTTCTTAGTTTCTGTGTGTATGTATGTTCCATCTCAATACAACTTTGAGGCTGGGTGCTGAGATTCAGCTGAGTGAATACAGAGACTCTATCCCAAGTCATAAATCCTGTATGTGGGTTTGAGATACCAAGGAGTTATCTACCTAACCATTTCAAATAACCCATCAACAAATAAAATAATTGGGGATAATTGTATCTGAAGGCTTCACAAAACTATATACACTAAATCTAACACCTATATGGTGCACTGTTAAAAAAAAAATCTCAGATAGGTAAATTCACTTGTTCATGTCCCTTTTGTTACAAGTTTCTCTTCTTAAACTGAATGCCCTTCAGAAACTTTTATATACCCTGAGATTTATCCCTATCTCCTCTAATCAAATCTTGCAAACAATTCATAAAACATTACCTGAATTTATATGCTCCACAAGGTTCATACCCAAAAGATGAATAGAGCAGCTTAATTACATTATAACTGAGCTTCACAATCATTTTCATGCAGATTCGGAGGAAACACTCAGTGGACCCAGCAACTGAAGTACATTGTGCAGAACATATTTTATTATCTACTTAACATATTTTAAATGGACTTTTCCTTTTTGTGATTGGTCATCTAGGAAAACTTAAGTTATTCCCTCAAAATGGGACTAGTCATCTATGTTTACCTCTTGCTGGTTCAGAAGTGCTTTCTCCTGGTCTAGAAAAGAGAGTCAACTTTGATGTTATTCAGCTGTGCAATTTTTTTTTTAACCACTAGAGATGCTGGCTTCACTACCAAACAGAAACCAATCAGCTTCTGTACAAAATGGAACAATATACTAAACTTCACGGTACAACAGTGTAATGGCTTAAAATGTTGGAATAGACTTTGGGATATCCAATCATGTTCCTGCATATTGTGCAACTTGCACTTGCCCTCTCTTATGATTTTCTTCTGTATATTTGCCATCTTATTGCTGTAAAAATAAATAAATAACACTAATAAAACCCTACAGTCTCTTGTATTAAAAAGTTTATTATTTAAAAGGATGTTGATGTATATGTGGAATTTCATACTGTCTAGTGCTTTTTCGATTAAGCATATAAGTGACACTAAAAAAATCAGACAGTTCAGAAAGGAAAAACATGAAACTTCCTGTCAACATCCCCGCCCATTTCCTCTCTGGGTTACTTGGCTGCAGGCAACACTCACTTGTGTGCCTGGGAGCCTAATATTTTTGACATTAAAGGAGATCCTGAGTATCCCAGTGATGATTTTGGTAAGTGGGAATCCTTTATGCAGCCCTCTGCTGCAGTCCCTTTTCTCCTAAAGGAATTTAAGATTGGCTGTGCCTCCACCTGGCTGGCCCCTGTACTTGGGAACCTCCAGGAATAAACCTATTCTAATAATAAATAATAATAATAATCTGTGGCATGGATCTAACTCAAAAATACCAATTATAAATAATATACACCCCATACTCTTAAATTAGAGCTAACACACCTTTACATTCCAATTTAAAGAAACAGGGTATAACAGACTAAGATTAAATGTCACCACTAATTTAAATCCACAGGGGGCAGTTGGATAAAATCAATTAACAAATATAGTATACAGTAATAAATGAAACGTACCTAACTGGAATTTACACTGCCAACATTTACCCCACCCCGGATTTCAGAGTCCTAGACGCTTGCGTGGGCGCGCTGGAAGATCTGCGGCTGGAGGCAGCACTCCGTTGGTTCTGTGTATCAGTCCAGCCAAGGCAATGAGCTGCACAACCCGTTTGATGTTTGGAGCTGGCCCCACGAAATGTCAGCAGCACTGGGTCCTGGTTTGATGGGAAAATCACTCTGCCTCTCCTCAGACTCAGTCTCTCTGCTGTGCCCCTTCCCTTGCAAGTACTTTCCCAAACAAGAGTGGGGGTTACTCACAGTTCCTTCACTGCAGGCCCAGCTCAGTCAGCTCTAGGCACAGCAACCGTCTCTTCCCTGGCTCCAGTGAAGCCACTAACCGCCTCTGAAACACTCTGCTCGATCAAAGCTCTCAGCAGCAGCTTCTGGCGTCCTAGCAGCAGCTCCTGTTATGGACAAAAAGAAAAGGAGGACTTGTGGCACCTTAGAGACTAACAAATTTATTTGAGCATAAGCTTTCATGAGCTACAGCTCACTTCATCGGATGCATGTCCGATGAAGTGAGCTGTAGCTCACGAAAGCTTATGCTCAAATAAATTTGTTAGTCTCTAAGGTGCCACAAGTCCTCCTTTTCTTTTTGCGAATACAGACTAACATGGCTGTTACTCTGAAACCTATTATGGACAGAGCTCCACAGCAGCAATCTCACTCCTCTCCCAAAATGGAGTCAACCACCTCTTCTCCCTGCATGCCCTGGAAGAGGAAGTCTCTCACTATTTCTTCAAGGCATCATGGGAGTTGTGGTCTCTAAGGCTAGACTGAAGCACAAAGGATCTTCCCAAAGGGAACACTAACAATAAATCTCAGAGGCCCCTCTAGTAAAGGGGGCCTACACTTTCTTTTGTTGCTAAATGACAGAATATATTTAGAAACTTCTACACTGTAACTCATTACTTGCCACCTTCAGATATATGGACATCTTTGCGAACACAGGAAGCTAAAACTTTTTTTTCACTTTCTTAGAGATCCTGTTTCTAAGAATCACAAGGTTTTGTTTGGGATCTCTTTGTGTGTGCCCTCTTGGTTAGAGAGAGGGACGGGAGCAGGAAAAATCATCTCCTAAAAAGATCCTGAAATGATACATCTAAAATTACAGAAATTGTAAGTAATAGCAAGGAAATGCATTAGAATATCTTTTGTTTTAGCTTGTGAATTTTCCCTATGCTAAGAGGTAATTTTATTCCTGTTTTGTAACTGGGAAGCAAAGTCAGAAGGGAATCCTGGATTTTAAATCTTTTTATTTACCCTCTAAAGTTATCTACCATCCTGATTTTGCAGGTTTGAATCTTTCACTTTTTTTTAAAAAATATTTTTTTTCTTTTAAGAACCTAATTAATTTTAAGTGCCCTAAAAACCAGGGATTTTTGTCTGTGCTCACTTTGTTATCCTATTGTATCTGAAGACTTCACAAAACTATATACACTAAATCTAACACCTATATGGTGCACCGTTAAAAAAAATCTCAGATAGGTAGGTTCACTTGCTCATGTCCCTTTTAACCTATTGTTTGGTATATTATTCTCAAGCCTCCCCAGGAAAGGGGGGTGAAGAGGTTTGGGGGGATATTTTGGGGGGGACAGGGCTCCAAGTGGCCCCCCCGAATGTTTGTTTAAATCAGTTGGTGGTGGCAGCAATACCATCCAAGGACAAGGAAAGGAATTTGTGCCTTGGAGAAATTTTTAACCTAAGATGGTGGACTATAAGTTTAGGGGGTCTTTCATGCAGGTCCCCACATCTGTACTCCAGAGTTCAGAGTGGGGAGGGAACCCTGACAGTTGCTCATTTCCATTACCTCAGTTAAGGTCTTGCCAAATTGTTTTCTATCTGTAGTTATGGACTATTTGTAGTGTATGTAAAAATAAAAACTTAGGAACCTAAAAGAAGATTAAGGGGTCTGACTTTAGCCTCTATTTTTTAAAAAAATCTTGACCTTAGGGGGTTCATAACCCATGCATAGCTATAGCAAGAAAATCGTTTTTTACCTATTCAAACACCTATATATAAAAATGCATCAAAACAATCAAAGGGCAGGTGCAATGAAGCATAAAGTACACTTACTACTGATAATGAAAAAGCACTAAACACAGAGTCATGATTTAATATAGGAAGATGATCAATATTTGAAGAAAGGGCCAGACTTTGTAACACAAAAGTAACCATGCTCAAGTCAAGGGAGTTATAGGGCTATACAACAGATATCAATGAGACTGAAATATGGTCCCCACATTTGTATAGTACAATGAAACTCTTTAAAGTTTACATTCTGGCATCTTTTTCTACCCCTAAGTGACAGTATTTTCACATTTCTTTAACTCGGCAAAAGAACGTGAGAGGAATATTCTTTATCTCCTTGCTGTTTAGTCTTTCACTAGAAACTCTTGCCCTGATGATAAAGCTCATCCTTAGGCTCATTGCATTCTGGTAAGGAGTTTGACTTACAAGTATATCATATACCCTGACAAGATATGTTACTTATAATAATGCCGAATCCTGACAGATTCATTCCACGTATCTTGCACCTAATCATAATATTTGGACATTTAGCAGGATGTAAAATTAACAGGAGCAAATTCAATAAGCCAGACTGCCACAAATTACTCAAAATCCCATTTGAGATATTAGATTTTTTAATAGAATTTTAAAAAGTTAGTGGTTGTGGAGAATGCAATGTAGGTAAGATATCTGGGTTTTAGTAAAGCATTTGACACTGTATCTCACAAAATCTAAATTGAAAATTAATTCAAATTGGCTTGGACAGTGATGTTGACACATAGTTTTACTATCAATTAATTATTATAAATCCTTAATGTGCCAAATTGTGAGATGGTATCTAGTGGGGATGCTAAAGGAATACATTAGAGCTTGTTTTATTTAACATCTTCAATAATGATTGGAAAAGGGAGGAAAGAGCATGTTAATGACATGTCATTCATAAGGCAAGGTCCTCAGCTAGTATAAATCTTCACTGAGCCACTTATATAAGAGGGGCTATGTCTGTCCATTAACAACCAGAAAAGATCATTATGATAATCTAGTCCAACCTCCTGTGTAACACAGGCCATAGAATTTCACCCACAGATTGCTGCATTAAGCTCATAACTTCTGACTGAGCTAGAGAATCTCTTTGGAAAGACACATACGTGATGCTATTCTGGGAGGAAAACAGTAAGGACAGAGAAATCAAACTGAAACTAGAGGAATTACAAATATGGGCAGAAAATAACAAGATTAAATTTAGAAAAAATGAAAGTTAATATATCAGGAGAAAAACAATCTGAAACAGACATTGACCAATATTTTCAAAACTAGTTGTTTAACATTAGTCTCCTAATTCCATTTAGGAGTTGCCTGATTTTCAGAAGTTCTGAGCACTTCGGTTCCCATTGACTTCATCTAGTTATGTCTCTTTCTGCCTCACCCTTTCTCCTCGCCTTCCCCCAGGAATTAATATCAATGTTCTATTCAAGCAAATGTCCCTTAGTGTCACCAGATAGCAACATTAGCTCCTCTTCTTCATAGCTAGAATAGAAATTGCCATAATTAACTTAACTAAAAGGACAATGTTTCTATCTAGAAGACTTCCTTTTATGATCCCACCCCATATATGTTACTTTTTGGAAAGTGAAGCTATATTATATCTCTTTATATCTCTATTATATCTATATTTGTTTGACTACCAGTTTGGAATGCAGAAATGTGTCACTATTCTAAGAGTTAAAAATCAGATATCTTTTATTTTAAGAACAGATCATTCTGTATAGGTGAGAGGAATAAAGATTGATTATTTTGCTAGACTTATGTATTCATGCTGGTTGGAATCTTGGACTTGCTCTAATGTTTGTGTCTGGCCAGTAAAGGGGTTACATATCACTCACAGCTAACAGAGATTCTTCTTTATTTCAAACAGAAGAAACTATTTGCCATGCCACATATGAACAATAATGACCAGGATGCCCATTGTTTAAAGGTTTGTAATTAAGACAAAGTGCATAAAGATATACTACAATCAGAACTAATAGCAGGATAGACAACATTCCAGAGGACCGTCTCATTCTCTACAATATATAGAGTCAGAAATATATATCACTTGGGAAACTATCAAACATATTGTATTATTTAAATTGTACCTATCTGAAACACTGGAAAACCTGGTACAAGAGAGAACAGATTGCATTTTATTTTTCAACTCTATTTCTAAAATATTATTAATTAATGCACTGAAGGACACCATGAAAAGTCACAGCGTACTCAGGGAAATGCATATCCTTGACGTCTTCAATGTCCAACAAAGCTATCTTCTTTAGGGCTTTAGACCGCAAGACAATGAACATATTTCCAGTGATGCTCAAAAACTTAAAGACAGACTTACTTTGAAAATAGAACAGGAATACTTGTGGCACCTTAGAGACTAACAAATTTATTTGAGCATAAGCTTTCGTGGGCTACAGCCTACTTCATCAGATGCATAGAATGGAACATATAGTAAGAAGATATATATATATATATATATAGATATAGATATAGATATACAGAGAACATGAAAAGGTGGAAGTTGCCACACCAATTCTAAGAGCCTAATTAATTAAGATGAGCTGTTATCAGCAGGAGGGAAAAAAAATTTTGTAGTGATAATCAAGATGGCACATTTCAGACAGTTGACAAGAAGGTGTGAGGATACTTAACATGGGGAAATAGATTCAATTTACTTATATAAACAAGAAGAAGAATTTTCCACCTTCAGAAAGATTTTCTTACTCTTAAACTGGAAACTCCTAATCTGCTATTGACAGAAAACAGTGGGTTTATATGAAGGCATGCTGCTAAAGGCCAGGCACAACTTTGATACCAGTTGAACCCAGAATGAAGAAATTCTGGGAGGAATATTTCCCAGAGGACCCTGGAAATTGTTGGCTGAGCAGCAGTACATGCTGAGAAAGGGAGCAGGGAAATAAAAGAGTTTTCTGCCACGCAGTGAGAGTGCAGTTATGGATGGAGCAATTCCTGCAGTGGTTCTCCCACAGATTAGAGCTTGGAAAGGGGTCAGGATGTGATAGGGGGCTCAGGGGAGAACCTGGGCATCTCCACAAAAGAAAGGAGACAAAAATTTAATGGTGACAAGGACCACTTAAGGACCCAGATGAAATATTCAAGGGCAAGACAGTGGTATTTGCAGAGCAGGTGATTGGTGGAAATTCTCCTTAATGCTGAGAGGTGTACAGCTCTCCGATGCTGCCACCTACAGGTGCTCTATCACCACTTCCAAAGGGAATTGAGAAGCAGGGCTGGAATATATGACTGGAGCCTTCAGCTCTCTGGAGGTGCAAATGGATTATAATATCAGTACAAATGTCCTGTGGGGTGAGGCTCCTCAGTGGTTCCCTTAACCTGTTGTGATTTGAACCTACAAAAAATACAAGACAACTTACCTGAGGTCTCCAACATGAGCTTCAAGCTGTACTCTAAGAACAATGAGGGCAGTGTCTGCTTTGCACAATATTAGAGCTAATGATACCTATACCTGTGCAATCAAAAATAACATTGCTAAAGCTATGGGGACATCAAAGTGACAGTTTCCAGCACTGAGAAGATGGTCCACTTGCAGCTATTGAACATGAACATGGCATCAAACTCCTTATTGCCTCTGACCCTTTACTGGATGTTTCTACTTTCAGGTACCTGATGTCTTGTTATGCTTCATCTCCATAAAGAAAAGTGCAGAGGAGTTGGCCCTGGAGGACAAATACCACAGCTGTGGGAAAATTTCAACCCTACTTTCCCTATTGAACTGAGAAGTGTCACTATAGCCATGTACAGGTCTTGGGGTATATACTGGGATTAATATGAAGCTGCTGCTGCTGCTTAGTGTGTGCTTTGCTGCTGTTAATGGGTTGGTTTGTTCATAGACGTGGATAAGATAAAAAAAATCAGAGATGATGGAATGTTGATTTTTTTCTTGCATCTGAGAGGAGACAAATTCCACGTGGAAACCTGAATGGATTAACTGGAAAGAAAGAAGATCTAACCAGAGGTGCAGTATACATTTGCTTACGTGGATAACAGTGATCAAAACTTTGGTATCTGTCTATGAAGGCTGTTGCTATGATTGCAACTGAAAAATTGGTTTGCCACACTGGATCAGATCATTTGTCCCTTGAGTTCAGAACATTAGAATAATATATAAATTGCATATTGTCTTTCTTAAAATAACCTGTAAGATTTGATTATCCATGCCTCTCTTTAGAATTCTGTGTCAGTAAAACAGTGGTTAAAGGGGATAAAAGCCTTGTTGGAACCATTGTTCATTTGGGATTTTAGTTTAACTCTCTTATTTTACCTCAGAAGGAATGGAGTCTGAGCAGTCCTAATTTAGCCAGCTGGCTAACTTACACTACCATAGCAATTGAGAGGGAAATTCATGCACAGCTGGGCTAAAAACTGAGGCAATAGTTGTAACTGATAGCCCCTTTACAGGGTTAAATGTGCTAATAAAGTTTGACTGCAATATTTAGTAAAGTGCTAAGAGCGTACCAAAGCCCTTCCACAGTGACTCCAGAAAGACTTTGTGGTAGGCTGTAGAGAATTTAGATGCTACCTAAATATAATCAATGACAAAACTCCCATTGACTGCAGTGGGGACAGGATTTTACTCTGGGATTGGTATAGCCTGAGCAAATCTTCTTGCACACATATATACCTAAAGGCACAATCTAGTCCTCACTGTAAATAACATATGTTAATTGTTATTACATCCCAAGAGGATATCTAGAGTGCCTACAAAATATTATTATTATTAATAATAATAAATATTGAATATTTGACTATTCTCCTTATGTAATAGCCTCAAATTTCCTATGTTTCATTTGCATTTGTGCAAGATTCTTTCTGTGGTATTTACTTGAATCAACATTAGCTCATAATAATATTTTCATTATTTTGAAAAAAGGAACATAACTAAAATCATCCCAAATCAATATGAAATTTCATGCCGTTTCCTTACAATTTATGTGGCTTCTGAATTTCAAAAGACTTTCTAGATTATATAAAAATAGAAATCAACCTGTTTGTTTCTTTAGGTAATATAATTGTTCATAATATGTTTACTGTGGTCGATTTAGAGAAAACAGTGAACATAATTACACTGTAGTAGTTCACCTATAAATGATTGAGTGCAGCATACCAGAACATATGAAGCTCCAACTCCAGATGACATTCTATAGAGAAAATAGATGCTGAATTATTTTAATTATTTTAATAACAGCGAACTGTCAATTATAACTAAAATAATTTTACCAAGAATGATTTGCATATACTTTGGGAGCAGAGATCAGACTTCTTCTGAGCTACTAGATTACACGTTATTCTTGTATGTGGGGAAAAAATAACTAAATTCAGCTCCATGAATTTTGTTCAGATTGGTATGAAAAGCAAAGTGTTAAATAATCTATTGTCAGACTTGTGATTTATACTAATATCTTTCAGGTTTTTACTATGTGTAGCTCAAATAGCAGTGAGGTGGTGAAAATGCTATGTCATGTTCCCTGCTGTGCTGGTTACATCACCAGTAAGACCTCTATGAATATGTTATTTCTGGAAATGACCTTTCAGTAAAATGATGATTTGCTGCTGATTATTTTTACAAATAATTGATAATTTAAGTCAAGGCTATTTGCATTACTTCTGCACCTCTCTGAAAATTGATTCAAAATAGTTACTGAGAGTAAGGACTTTTTGTTTTTTTAAGCATTATGCTATTTAAGTATTACCATGATAAATATACAAGTGAAAGTGCACTGGATCTTTGTGCTGTGCTGTCTGTGTGTGTTCCTGAAGGCTACCCGCTCTACCCTTATATTCACAACCTCTAATATGGGGAGAAAGACATGGAGAAATTTTACCAAAGAGTAAGGAAATGATCTTTATCTTCAAGAGGACAGTCTTTCCTTTGCTTTCCACCCTCTTGGTTGAAGAAGTTAAATTTATAAGAACTATACTTTATTTAAACTCCATGGGGCAGATATCCAACTGGTGAGGGAACTCACAACTTCAGTGGAGTTGTACTTTTCCATGTTAGTTGTAAATTTGGTCCTGTAGCATTTAGAAAGTATTATTTTTGAGGGCACCTGGGGTCTAGCTGATCCCCTATCACAAGTTAGAGAGCTCTCTGGCCTTCTTTACCATTGCATTGGCTGGTAACTCTGTGGGGTTGTTAAGCAACCAGAAGTAGCCACAGTTTCTTGAGTTCCCTTCTGCCAAACCCAGCCAGGGAGTGCACTGAAGCAGGTAACCGAAAATCCCTCTGGCAGAGGAATTACGATCTTCCCTTTTAGAACAGCCTTCTGCTCCTCTTATGCCATAAAACCAGATCCTCAGCTAGCCTGACTTCATGTTTCCCCCACTGACTTCAGTGATTGCATGAGCTCAACATCTGGCCCTAGCAGTGGTACAAAAGTTGCAGAGCAGGGGTCAGGATCTGACTCAGTGTTTTTATTGGAAATGTTCAGCACATAAGAGCTGAAATATCGATACTGGTGCCCTACAGGGGAAATGTGGCAACTGAGGTTTTGTAGACTTTCTGCAGAACCCCTCAGTGCTGGCCAACAATTTTTTGGGGCTGCCACTTTTTTCCATGCCCTCCCCCAAGATAATGTCAGTCATGATACTACAGTTATAAATTCTGTTGTCCTAAAAATTACCAATACACTTAACCAAATATCATTGAAGCACTGTTATCTTTGTTTACTCTTTGTTCTAATGATTTTAATGTGTTGGCACCTTTATCTGGAGAATTTTTAAGTCTGCCATTTTTTAAAAAAGTGCAAATTTCCATTATATATTTGCTATACTATGTACCAGTTTCATAGAATCATAGAAGACGATTAGGGTCGGAAGAGACCTCAGGAGGTCATCTAGTCCAACCCCCCGCTCAAAACAGGGACCAACCCCAACTAAATCATCCCAGCCAGGGCTTTGTCAAGCCGGGCCTTAAAAACCTCTAAGGATGGAGATTCCACCACCTCCCTAGGTAACCCATTCCAGTGCTTCACCACCCTCCTAGTGAAATAGTTTTTCCTAATATCCAGCCTAGACCTCCTGCACTGCAACTTCAGACCATTGCTTCTTGTTCTGTCATCTACCACCACTGAGAACAGCCTAGCTCCATCCTCTTTGGAACCCCCCTTCAGGTAGCTGAAGACTGCTATTAAATCCCCCCTCACTCTTCTCTTCTGCAGACTAAATGAGCCCAGTTCCCTCAGCCTCTCCTCTCCAGCCCCCTAATCATTTTTGTTGCCCTCCGCTGGGCTCTCTCCAATTTGTCCACATCTTTTCTGTACTGGGGGGGCCCCAAACTGGACACAGTACTCAAGATGTGGCCCCACCATTGCCCAATAGAGGGGAATAATCACTTCCCTCGATCTGCTGGCTATGCTCCTATTAATGCAGCCCAATATGCCATTTTCCTTGTTCGCAACAAAGGCACACTTTTGACTCATATCCAGTTTCTCATCCACTGTAATCCCCAGGTCTTTTTCTGCAGAACTGCTGCTTAGCCAGTCAGTCCCCAGCCTGTAGAAGTGCATGGGATTCTTCTGTCCTAAGTGCAGGATTCTGCACTTGTCTTTGTTGAACGTCATCAGATTTATTTTGCCCCAATCCTCCAATTTGTCTAGGTCACTCTGGACCCTATCTCTATCCTCCAGTGTATCTACCTCTCCCCCAGTTTAGTGTCATCTGTGAACATGCTGAGGGTGCAATCCATCCCATCATCTAGATCGTTAATGAAGATGTTCAACAAAACTGGCCCCACGACAGACCCCTGGGGCACTCCGCTTGATACTGGCTGCCAACTAGACATGGAGCCATTGATCACTACCCGTTGAGCCCGATGATCTAAGCCGTATGCTAACTTGCTGAAGCTAATGTTTTACAGGCTACATGCCTGTAGGTTTCTTGCATTACTGCTGAATATAATGCAAAGATGTGAATATACTAAAGGCAAACTAGCCCACTGGCCTACACGTCGACAAAACTCTGTAGACAAGGCCTAAAAACCCTTAATAATTCTGAGGAACTCAAAACTTTGATGATAAGGGCTATATAAGTAGACACATAGCTAACAAGGGTGAAACTGCTTGCTCTGACTTAATTATGCTTCCCCCAGAATGAACACCTCTTTTTACAACAAGGAAAGAAAAGACTCCTCCATATAGGCTCAAAAATGAATTTTTGGAGAGAGAGAGTGAGAGAGAAACATTTCTTAACACCCTGTTTATTTAAAGCAGGAAGCTGTTACTGTTTTTGATATGAGAAAATGTAGAGATGCTCTGGAAAGGTCCAAACTTTGTGAGGGCTGCTGAGTGTCTTCATTTCCCATTGATTTCAAAGGGAGCTGAAGTCCCTCAGTTTCTTGCTGACTCCCCAGCTTTTAAATGCCTAATCCTAATCTCATTGAAGTCAGTGGGAATTTGCTACTGGCTTCCTGGGGAACAGAACTGGAATCTTCACTTTCATGGAGAGATTTACAAAGTTCTTTAGATAATTTAATTTGCATGCTTCTGACTGGCAAAATTCCCCAACTGCTAGAAAAAATACATCCAAATATTAATCCCCCCACAAAAAGATTCCATCATATTAGATTTTGTCACTGCCTATACTAGAGTTGCACTTGAATGACAGAATTCACGTCTGATAAAATTAAAACTTAGTGTAAACTAAGTTTCTATCAGACACTGGAAAACACTGGTTCCAGGAAATAATGAAAATCTCAATGTTCTTGAGTTTTCAAGTGCAAATGCTCTTAAAAATACTGTTGCTGCACAAACAATTCAGCCTAAATTATTGTATAATGTATTGTTGTAATAGACATTGTAAACCCATTCAAGTCAATAGAGTTCTACCAGAAATGAATTTGACCTATTGCCTGCATGGTTCCAATTTTCTAAAATTTGTATTGTTTCACAGTCTTTTCATAACATGACTTCTAACAATACTGTATTTCTTGCCTTATGGCTGAAAGTAGGTTGAACAGTTTAATCTTTTGAAGAAGACACGTTGTGCAATAGGTGACTGCTCTTTTTTCTTAATGGCACTTCTTTTCTTTAATGTTCTTAATTTATACATTTTCTGATGAACAGGTATTTTTATTACATAGAAATATTTTGAATATACTGTATAATAAAACCTTCCTTACATTTGCTGTATTTGAAACGTTGCAGGAAGTAGCTATTTTAGTCAGTTGAAAGACTGTCATTGACTCCAATGGGCTTTGGATCAGACCCTAGTTGTGTAGAGTGTTAGGGCCATTGGATCTGAGTAAACATGGAGGTGTTCCCATCCCTAGTCTGTCCTCATTGTGGCCTTCTACACTGTCCTATGCAAATACTGCTGCAGAAATTGTTTGCACATGGCATGGTGTACATAGCACATTGGACCACTGCACAGCTACTCCACTCACAACCCTTTTGCAGGGGTTCATTCATGCAGAGCAACTGGTGTTGGCTCCGCACACCACCAATAATTTCACCCATTTAAAATAACATTTCAGGAATCAGTCAATGGACAAAAGCTTCATAAATATAGATCCAACCCATACAAGATTATCATTGGCTTCAATGGGAGCAGGATTCTGCCTTCTAGTTTTATTATTATCACGGAAAAACAACCTCTGTTTTCAAAAGTTACATTACTGTAAATTAACCAGGTTAAGAAATGCCACTTTTTAGCCCCCTCACCTCCCCCGCAATCACTGGAATTGAGGTTTTCCCCAAAGAGACCCTCCAACTCATTTTTATTTATGCAAATTTTAATAACATTCTGCACTTCTCTAGTATCTCCTAGCTGAGGATCTCAAAGTACTTTACAAGCAATAACTGAGTCTCACACACACACCTTGAAAATGTAGGGAAGTGTTATATCCATTTCTGTATATGGAAACTGAAGAACAGATAGGTTCAGTCATTGCCCAAATTCATACTGTGAGTGAGTGGTTGTGACATTTTGGGGATCACCTAGACCAATAAGGGGCTTTCTCACCCCAGATATGGACCAGAGCCTTAACACCAGTAGCCAGCCTACAAGCATAAAGGTCTCACTCTGACTTCCACCAGTCTAGTTACTTCTTTCAGGGTGCCTTCACCATCCCGTCCTTTCCCAAGTCTCCCCAAATCTCTCTACTCTGAGTTCTTATCTACCAGACACTCAAACTTTTCCCCTTTGGATCATCACCCCAGAAGGAGTAAAACCTGCCCCCATTATCAGTTTACTTTGGGACACACACTACACCGTTTTCACAGAGACCTATTAGTAAACAACAAACAGCTAAACAAGAGGTTTATTTAACATAAAAAACCACAGATTCAAAGGTGAAATAGTAAGGAAAAGCAGATGCATATCAGTTATACAGAAAATAAAAATAAAGATGCAATCTCAGGTTTACACTTATACATGAGATAAAAATCCCTTTTCTCACATAAGTTACCCATTGCCTTTGGTGTGCCAGTTGGCCATCTGTCATAAAGGGGACAGCACCCCATCTAAATGCTGGCTATCAGTTTATGGAGACCCTTCACTTCAAATCCCTTTCCCTTTAACAAAAGTTGCCTGGGGTTTTTTTCATTTTTTTTTCTCTCTCTCTCAGACTATGATGATTCATGGTGGGGGAAATTCCATTCTTTCTTAGTTTTCCAAGACTGGGATTTTCTTTTCAGTTTCACGTTTCAGTTGTTTTAATATTTTCCCATTAACTTTAAAAGGACCATCACTTGTCTTTTCCTGGGTTGTACAATGCAAGGTCTTTGGAGCTAGTCTCATCTGGTTGGGGAGGCAACAGCCCCTCCCTGCCTGGCTACCTACCTCCCTGTTATGAGGTGGAGCTGAATATTGCAGCACAAATTATGAGCAATTTTATATCTATACAAATACACACATTCATAATCACAGTCTGTGTGCCTATCTCATGATCACCAGCAAGTTCTGAACATCACAAGCTTTCATAAAAGACCTTACTTGATACACATTATAGTACAATAACATTGTATACAATCAGCTGATTGACTTATTTATTCATTGGGGTTCAGACCCCCATTCTTCCCACGGGTATCTGGACCCCAATTGTCACAGTGTTGATTTAGGTCTAGGATGATCCTTCCTGACTCCCAGTCCTTAGCTTTATCCACTAGATCATATTCCCATTAAGTACATGGAGACAAATTCAGCAAGGCTTATACAGGAAGGAGTAAACTACATTCTCATTTGCTGGCTAACCTCAGTATGTCTGGGAAGTTTTCATCTCTGCCTCTCATCTCTGCCTCTCATCAGGGCAGCTTTAATTACTATCAAAGCTCTATAGATGCTTCCCCACCGGAGGTCTCTCTTAGGCGAGCCAATTCGTCAGAGTACTGGAATGCACCAGCTGTCCTAGTTGCAAAACTGATTACTGGTGGAGAAGCACTGGGAGCTGTTCAGTGACCCAGGACACAGAGTACTCATCTGAAGTACTCACCTGAAGCCTCATTCTATGGGTTGATGCAGAGAATGGGAGGGGTGGGAACACAGTCACTCCATCACCAGGTCCCTTTGCCAGTGTTTCTACCAGCAATAAACTTAAAATATTAGATTTATTAAAAACTTGGCTGTTGTAATTGTGATAAATGGTTTGAATGAACTAGGGTAACTCTACTCATTCTGGGAAAAGATTTTTGTTTCCCATTTCCTTTACAAAGCAAGAGATCCTAACACCAACGTAAACTGTGCTTAGGTTAACTAAAGCCCATAATTCAGAGTTATTTAGCTGAAATAAAGCCTATTATCATGACAGGTATAAATGACAGGTCAGTTGTTTGCTTAGAACTACAGTTGCCGTTCTGTAGCCTCTGAAAATAGAGAAAGTAGAAAGAAATAATCCTGTACCATTGAGCTCAATCCTGCAATTGTTTTCACAGATGTGTGATTTTACTCATGCAAGTAGCCTCATTGAACTCATGTGAGTAAAGCTGAGCACATACCTATATGTTTGTAGGGTTGGACAACTATTTGTTGATGCAAATTATTAGAAACATAAAAATTCTCCACTTCTAATGGGTCTTTCCTCTTGATTTCCTCTATCAGTTGGATTGTACATGATGATACTAAACACCAATTTACAGAAGATTAAGAAAGAAGCTTTTGTTTCATTTGTGTACTCTTTCTGCTTTTTCTAATAGATTCTAGGGATTCATTGGTTCTATGAAAGCTTCACCTTTCTTTTGTCCAGCATGGCTATGACCCTGCCCCTGCAAAATTGATTTTAAACTTTACTCACTTCAGTAGTCCCACTGACTTCAACTCAGTAAAATGGTGCAAAAGGGAGTAATTTCCACAAGACTACAAATATGAGTGAAGATAAACATGTGCATAAGTGTTTTCAGGATAAGACCCAAAGACGTTTTATTTACCAGCTTATAGAACTACTTACCACTTGAAGGATACAGCTTGCTTCAGTATGTTCCTCTTTATGAGCAGGTGAGAAAATGCTGATCACTCAATGAAACAGTATGTGGAATATATTAATTTACTGTAATCAAAGTTTTCATTCTTTTGAAATGGAAATAAAAAGTTTTAAAAGCAATTACCTTTTAAAAAAGAAATCTTTGACAAGGGCCTTTTGCCTTTAGTGATATTTGTTGTACATGCTGAAATAAAACACATGCCAGAATGCGGTTATTGTGCTGTTGAGTCTGCTGCAATCGACAATGGCACAGTAGCTGCCCTAAATGAGAGGCAATATTATTCTGAGGGCTACAATGTCTGAGAGGCAATATTTAGATAGATTAGAAACTCTTCACAATTCATTTAGCTAGCTGACATTTATGGTTAGATTTCACTAATTATGACAAGGCTGACATTCCCTTGACCAGCTTTTTGTTTGCTTACTTTTCTGATCCCTTACAGTTGCCAGATAAGGGAGAAAGGGAGTAGAAAACACATTATCTGGGACAACCTGCTTGTATGGTTATGGAAAATAAAAATATGTAGCTAGATCTGATCTGTGGGGATTTGTTCAAATCCCAAAACTGCCATATATTATCAACATCTGAATCAATGACCATTTCTCCCTTGGTAAAGGCAAAATGAGTTTGAAATAGGATCCTCCTTTCTTACCCTTATTTTTCCTCTTCTAGACATGCATTTCTGGTTTAGCAGGAACTAGAGCAGGAAGGGAGTCTAAGGTCCAGACTCATCCAAGCTTTTTTGTTTTCTAAAGCTGCCTATTTACCTTCCCTTACAGATAGTTCTTCAGCTACCTCTAGATTACTAGGGCACTCCAAGGTGGGAGGGTCCCAGAGGTTGGAATGTCTACACCGCAATTAAACAACCCTGCAGCCTGAGCCTCAGGATCCCAAATCTGCTGGCCACACGGGGTGTCTAATTATGGTGTAGACACATCCTCTTATTACAATCTCTTTTGTGATCCCTGAATGTATTATCTGGTCCTGAGGGAGGTGAGCACCCACAACTTAACTGATGCCCCAAACTGTTAAGAGTAGCATAGGGTTTAACCATACTGTTCACATGCAGCTCTTTGAAACTTGATCAATTTGCCTCATGAGATTTAGATGACAGAGAATGGAAGGGTTAAAACAGGACCAGAGGCAATTACTCCGCTGAGGGAGGAAAGGAGACATTCCATGGTTAGATATAAAGTGCAAGAAGTTTTGAACAAGGTAGGAGCCCTAATTACTGAAAATAAAACAGGTTTGGTGGTCAAGGAGGCACTTCATGCACACACAGTGTTAAGAAGTTTCAGTCACCCTGTATAGTAGGGATCAACAACCTATGGCACACGGCCCATCAGGGAAAGCCGCTGGCAGACTGGGATGGTTTGTTTACCTGCAGTGTCTGCAGGTTCAGCAGATCGCAGCTCCCACTGGCCACAGTTCACTGTTCCAGGCCAGTGGGGGCTGCGGGAAGCAGCATGGGCTGAGGGATGTGCTGGCCGCTGCTTCCCGCAGCCCCCATTGGCTTGGAACGGCGAACTGTGGCCAGTGGGAGGTGTGATTGGCCGAACCTGCAGACACTGCAGGTAAACAAACCGTCCTGGCCCGCCAGCGGATTTTCCTGATGGGCCACATGCCAAAGGTTTGCCGATCTCTGCTGTATAGGCTTCCAAAACAGTCTGCTAGGTTTGTAGCCTATAGGTCAGAAAAAAAAGTGCAACTTCATGACAACAAAAGCTGAAATTCAATGCATATTTTCCTGTGTCTGTTTTCAGATAAATAATCAATTTGTGAGGAGCCAAAAAATGAGGGCATGAAGAAAAATGGGGGGGCGGTGTCTTAAAATAAGTCGGAAGGGGTCTTATTGACAAAGTTCCTTTCCTTTGTTGTTGTTGTTAAACAACCTTGATAAACATGCCAAGACTCTCAGAGCCAAAAGCATTAGGTCAGGTTATTCCATGAGACCTCAGGTGCTCCTAGGTTCTGGGATATGCAATGAGCTCCATCCACTCTCAATTTTCAAATCATATAATCAGTAACATAGACATGGTCAATAGAAGTTGAGTATTTGGAGGGGAGATGGCATTGAGGAAATCAGGCCTTCTGGCTATACAGCTGTTCTACATTGGGGAATAGCTTTGATTCAGCAGTGGGTGGCTAGAAAATGGAATAACTGCACTTCTGCTGACCACTACATATACTCCAATTAGCTCAATTGGTGCAATCCCCAGCTTGCCCTATATTGTGGAATCAGGATTTGTGCAGCATGGGCAGTGAGTATCAAAGTCCAGGGCAGGCTAAGCCTCCCTGACCCAGGCTGTGGCCCCACCTATGTTCCACCCTGAGGCCCTGACCAGCCTCCCCCTCTACCCTGACTGCCAAATTGAGGTATTTTAAAGTGAACACAAGGCCTCAAATGGAATTGTGTGTTTTGGGGGGGCAAAGAAGAATTTGTCTTTGGAAAACACAAATTGATCTGAAGCCAGCCCCCTTGCCCCTGCTTGCCGGGAGCTGATCAAAAAAAAAAAAAAGAAGCAACAAGCTACAAGCCAAAAACTAGCCAACAAGCAACTCACAAGCCAATTAAGACAAAAACAAGCCCAATTTCTGTGTTTTTTCACAGGTTTGGCATGTCTGCAAATCAGCTAGTAATGAGAAAGTGAAGAGTTTCTCTTCTTCTGATCTTTTCCAGAATCATCCAATTACACATATCTATCCATAAACTCATCCAATGTTACCCTAAGACTTTCAGGGATGGAAAACTTCTCCCAGTCACTTGCCAGTTATCTTGGCTACTCCATGTACACAAAATATCAGTACAAATTATTTAAGCAGGACTGCTTGCAAACCAGATTTAGCCCTGGCTTCATGAAAAATCTTACTCTGCTGAATAGGATACACCAGTGGTTCCCAAACTTGTTCCGCTGCTTGTGCAGGGAAAGCCCCTGGCGAGCTGAGCCGGTTTGTTTACCTGCCGCGTCCGCAGGTTCGGCTGATCATGGCTCCCAGTGGTCATGGTGTGCAGCTCCAGGCCAATGGGAACTGCTGGAAGCGGCAGCCAGTACGTCCCTCGGCCCGCACTGCTTCCAGCAGCTCCCATTGGCCTGGAGCAGCGAACCACGGCCACTGGGAGCCGCGATCGGTCAAACCTGTAGATGCGGCAGGTAAACAAACTGGCCCGGCCCGCCAGAGGCTTTCCCTGCACAAGTGGGGGAACAAGTTTGGGAACCACTGGGATACACATTTCTATTTCTATCTATTTAGGTTCTTATATTGAGCTCATCTCTGTAGTATCTGTTAATAATTGATCTTGGCTCTGGTGATGCTCTAGTTTCAGCAAGTCATAATCAGCCTCAGTCACACGGATATTGTAAGTGCTATTCACATGTCTTGTTCGCCATCAGTCATATAACTTTCTCAGAGTACTGGATAGATTCACAGGGGCAGCACGAGTTTCTTATATACAAGATCATAAAAGAGAGCAGTATGTAAAGAATATACACTTGCATACGATGAATAATTGGGAGAAGATACTGATATTCAAGAAATGGAAATTTTACTACATTTATAGTCAGAATAATCATATGCTGCTTCCTGAACCTGAGAACTTCGCAAGAGCAAAGTAGAGTGCAGGAGAGCCCACCAAGCTCTCATTAAGTGAACACCAGTGACAATTTTTGATTCCTAGGCCAGTACCCTATCAAAGAAACTTTTTAATTGTTCTGTAGGTGGTAGTAACAATGAAATAGAATTATTTCTTCCACTTGATTTGGCTATTGTTTTCAGCTTTGTAAAAAGGCCCACTTAAAGCACCATCCATTTGTGTGTGTGTGTGTGTGCATATATATAGGTTTGTGGCTGGGAATTTATTCTGTTAGCACATATATATAATCAAGCCATATCACTTGCACCTAAGCAAACCCTAATTTTCTCTGATCAGTTCCTCTTTAGCTGTCAAGATGAAGTATAATATAGAATTCCACATAGGGGCTGGCAGTGGTTCCTAGGGTGTTGGAACACTGGGTAATGAATTGTGTTAGTCACTTATATATGTAAAAAAATAGGAACATTTAAAGGAATCTTTGCTCTTGTATATGTCCCTGCTGATGCATGATTCCAGAATTTAGCTAAACAAGCTTCAGGGTTGTGTAACCCATGAAACCTGGCTTGCGTTTCTTACTCTGTACAACTTCAGTCTATGTAAATAGCAGGTGAAACAGAGTGTCACAGGGTATTGCTAACTTCAGATGCCCCTCAAGGCAAGCTAACAAGCCAAAACCCAAGGCCACAAAAACAGTTCAGTAAAATAAATGGATGGAGGCAGTGGGATTAATAGCAGAGACTAATCATACAAGCAGACAAGTTTTAGTCGGGTAAAACGTATTAGTTTAAGTTAGTTATTGTGATTTATGCATTAAAATGTTTTAGTTGGAGGTTTAGAATGGATAGGTGCATAGATAAGGTAACTGAGTCTGTGCAAAGTTGTGGAAGAGGGTATAAAAGATAGTAATTTTCAATAAGAGCATGGAAAAGAACAGGGGAAGAACATAGCAGAGAGCAGAGATTTGAAAAAAGTGGCCCTATACCTAGGAGAGGTAACTTGATCAGTTACTTTTCATGCCTTACCTGTTTCAGCATGTATATGCAATTCATAGGTGATAATTGCATTGTCTTGACTTAAAACATGCTAAATAAAGGCTACAAGAACCTATTTAAGCCTATATTGGAGTGGATCTCATTTGTTACCTGACAAAGCGTCCAACCCCAAGGGCAGGGGAGAATTGCCAGAGCATATCATGTTCCAGACAGGTCCACTCTCACTTTCTTAATGGAATAGAGGAAATAATATTATCCCTATTTTATAGATTGTGTAGTACTGCACAGAGAGATTAAGGCATAAATCCACAAAGGTATTTAGCAACTGGGTTTCAATGACTTTCCAAAATTCACACAATAAGTCTGTGGCGGAGTTGAGTTCTCATATAAAGTTTTCATTGAACAATTATAACTACCACATTAATAAAAGTCAACCACTATTCACAGATAATCTGTGAGCAGAAATAAGGGCTTTATATTTGTCAGTTAAATGTTCACTATGCATACAGCGAGCTCTATTAATGCTCGATTCAGACAGTAGGCACATGAGCATCAGCATTGCAAGCTATTCCTCGAATGTGCCTTATCCCACAAATGTCCATCTCCAAGTTGCCTCAGTATTATTTTCCCAATAGAATGGAACACGATAAATAATCTCTATGTTATAATGGTTCAGGATAAAAGAATATCTGGAAGCAAAATGAGGAAAGTATAAAACCCCTACCTTTACATTATGTAAAAAGATGGGCAACCAAAGTTTATCTGAAAAGGTGTAAACAATGAGGTGGCAATATTTGCAGATGATACAAAACTACTCAAGATAGTTAAGCCCAAAGCAGACTGTGAAGAGATACAAAGGGATCTCACAAAACTGGGTGACTGGGCAACAAAATAACAGATGAAAGTAAATGTTGATAAATGCAAAGTAATGCACATTGGGAAACATAATCCCAACTATACATATAAAGACAGGTTTCAGAGTAACAGCCGTGTTAGTCTGTATTCGCAAAAAGAAAAGGAGTACTTGTGGCACCTTAGAGACTAACCAATTTAGTCTCTAAGGTGCCACAAGTACTCCTTTTCTTTATACATATAAAATGACGAGGTCTAAATCAGCTGTTACCACTCAAGAAAGAGATCTTGGAACATTATGGATAGTTCTCTGAAAACATCCACTCAATGTGCAATGGCAGTCAATAAAGCTAACAGAATGTTGGGAATCGTTAAGAAAGAGATAGTTTTGAGGACTTCAATAGCTCAGACATAGGTGAGAGGTTTTTCGCAGGAGTGGGTGGGTGAGATTCTGTGGCCTGCGTTGTGCAGGAGGTTGGACTAGATGATCATAATGGTCCCTTCTGACCTTAGTATCTATGAATCTATGAATCTCTGATAATAAGACAGAAAATATCACATTGCCTCTATATCAATTCATAGTATGCCCACAACTTGAATACTGTGTGCAGATGTGGTTGTCCTATCTCAAAAAAGACTTATTGAAATTGGAAAAGTTTCAGAAAAGGGCAACAAAAATGATCAGGGATATGGAACAGCTTCCGTATGAGGAGAGATTAATAAGATTGGAACTTTTCAGTTTAGAAAAGAGACGAATAAGGTGGGATATGCTAGAGGTCTATAAAATCATGACTGGTGTGGAGAAAGTAAATAAAGAAGTGTTATTTACTCCTTCTCAGAACACAAGAACTAGGAGTCACGAAATGAAATCAGTAGGCATCAGGTTTAAAACCAACAAAAGGAAGTATTTCTTCACACAATGCACAGTCAACCTGTGGAACTCTTTTCCAGAGGATGTTATGAAGGCCAAGACTATGCCAGGGTTCAAAAAAGAACTAGATAAGGTCATGGAGGATAGGTCCATCAATAACTATTAGCCAGGATGGGCAGGGATGGTGTCCCTAGCCTCTGTTTGCTAGAAGCTGGGAATGGGTGACAGGGGATAGATCACTTGACGATAACCTGTTCTCTTAATTTCCTCTGAGGCACCTGGCATTGGCCACTGTCGGAAAACAGGATACTGGGCTAGATGGACCTTTGGTTTGATGCCATTCTTATGTTCTTATGTATATCTTTTCTGTCATTTTAAAAATGCTTTTGGTGGTGAATGTCAATATTAAAAGTAGAGCAGAGAAAAACTGACTTTCTATTGTGTGGAAAATTCCAGTATTGCAACATTTGTTTTTGTCCCAAAATGGAATGAAAAGCTGAAATTTTCCATGGAATAGAAATTCTAAGTGTCATAATTAAATGTTTCAGTAGAAACTAAACATTTTGACCTTCCCAAGATTGAAATGGTTCATGCAGGTTTGTTGAAATCAGAACATATAACAAACACATTGGGTCAGACCAATAGTCCATCTAGCCCAGTATCCAGGTACTTCAGACATGAAATGAAATGACATGAAATGCTTCATTCTGAGTCATTTCAAAATTAAATTGCATTCACCTATTGCCTTATTGGAATTGTAGCTCAGGAACTTGTTACTCTAATTCTTCTCTATGGGCCTGGCTCCCCGGGCAGGCTAAATCTCCCATAATGCACACAGTCATGTGACTGTGGGATGTGGGATGATTTAATTGGGGATCGGTCCTGCTTTGAGCAGGGGGTTGGACTAGATGACCTCCTGAGGTCCCTTCTAATCCTGATATTCTATGATTCTATGACTCCCAGGCCAGGCTAAATTTCCCACAATGAACATAAAGTTATGTGGCTCTCATGATGCACCACACAGCTCCATGAGAGGTAAATCAGTGCATTGGTTTAGGGGAGGTGTAGTCTTCAAGAAGAGTACAGAAGAGAATTAAGGCTGGAATATAAGGCCTTATATTCACAGGGAAAAGCAGCTTAATGTTTTGCTGAACTCGTTTCAAATGAAATGTTTCAGGTCAGTTTTAAAAAGAACAGAATATTCTGATGTGGTTTGAACTGTCCTAAAAGGAAATACTTCATTTTGATTTTTATGATGGAAAATCAAAAATTTCATGCAAAATCAAAATTTAGAATAATTATGATTTTGTAAAAACTGCACTTTGTATTGGAAAACTCCTGATCAGCTCTAATTAAGAGCTCATCTACATACCTTATGTGGTGATAAGGATGTAAGATAAGGGCAAACTTT